>NW_026136717.1:12166448-12783916 GCF_905237075.1 Dicentrarchus labrax | reverse complement strand
GAAGATTACTTCATTTTTGTGTGCTATCCTCACAGACATCTTGTGTGTTTTAAGTCATATGGTATCTTAGCCATTTTCTTTTCTCTATACCTCAAAAAATGACTTATCATCTAAGGTAAGACATATGGCTGCAAAGGATATACATTTTAATTGCATGCCTGCTTCTGAAAGCTAGTGCTTCTCAGCAGACTGGAATATAGTCTACAGTGGCATTACAGCCATGTTGAGACCCGTCACTCATCTGCTCTCTTTCATTCCTGCTCTTGATGTTTATATTATTCACAGATGGAGACAAAGCAAGCCAACACCAAAGACGAAGGCAGACAGGGAAAGATCAGATCGCGGCCTCAGTGGACACTTCCACAAGGCCAAGGGCTGATCAATAACCTCTGCATTTCAAAACCGAGTCGGATTAAATCCAACATGTCTTGTTTTTAAAAACCACAGGCTCCAGGTTTAATTGAGAAGCATCTCACGTTGAATCAGAGGGCTCATGTCTGTTCTTTTGAAATAACTTGTCATTTTCTCCCTCTTTCTCAAGCATATCAGCTCACTCTCTTTCTGTCTAGTCTCTCTCTCTCTCTCTCTCTCTCATCACTGTCTGTGTGAACACTGCATACAGCTCAGGTACCCTGCCACTGTACACCTCTGCATGCATGTACTCTATGACTCAGAGCACACAGCTAACCAGTGGGGGAAGAAGCTATCAGATCTTTTACTTACTGTGAGCCGAAGTAGCAATACCACAACACAAGAACAACTCCTTTACAAGTAAATTAAAATAAAGTAAATGTACAAGGTTTAGCTCCTTCACTACAAATCCTTTATATTTCTGTTGACCATTTTCAAATACATGCTGCGCAGTCTCTTTCTGCTCTTCAGGAATCTGTTGGTTTCCATTTATTTCTGTACAATGTGCAGATCAAGTAGCTGCCTCTTAACTGCTCACTCCATCCCAGTGAGGTCAGGTCTACACTGAATTTGGTTAAAATTTAAATTATTGCTGCCTTTTTTATAAATTGGCACTGCAGTTTAAATGAATGGAAGCCAACGGCTGCTTGAATAAAATACACCCACATTTTTAAACCACAGTAGCATGGTTTGCAAAGTTGTTAACTGTGATGCAAAGAAGAAGTGAATTGAAAACATGCAAAACCTATGGTCTGGTTAAGTATAAAAAAATACTGATATTAATTCATCAAAATGGCCATTTTCTGAGAGTTACATATTATTGTATTATTACTGTACAGTAACATGTTAGCAACATTTTATTATTGCAGCTGCCACTTTATATACTATTAGTTTGTTTAATCTTCAACAATGCATATTTAATATGCTGATCATATCCTCAGTAGCCACATTAAGTACCTGAACAGTGCAATCTACCTTTATGAAGTTTTTTTTTTTTTTTACACAAAAATGTACTGTATTGCAGAGATGTTGTATTGGACTGCATAAATTTGTACAGGTGAACTTAATGAAGCAGCCAATCAGTGCAGTGGAAGACGTGCCATCACAATATAGTTATCTGGACTTCTCTTTATTTCTAAAGAGTAAAATGTACTTAAAAAAATGTCCAAAAAAGTACTTGTTCTGCGGGGGAAAGGCGGATGTAATGTATATATGTGACATTACAGGATTGTTAACACTGATGTATCAGTGTATATGTAGCATTCAACTGCTCAGATCGGTTAAGGTGGAACTGGTTTTAAGGTGATGTGTCAGCCCTGTGATGAACTGGCGTCCTGTCCTTGGTGTAAACCTTGCCTCTTGCCCAATGTCAGCTGGGATGGGCTCCAGCCCCCCCTCGTGACCCTGCAAAGGATAAGCATAAGGATACTACTACATGCATTTCTTTTAATTTTACTGGACCTTTCTCAAACATTTGCTTACTTTCATTACATTATTTGACCTCTGACCTTTGAACAGTTATTGAAATGAAACCATGTGAAAAGTTTAGAGGGGAAACTCATAAACGTATGAAATGAAAAGGGGGCCACAAGCCAAAAAGGTTTGAGACCTCTGGTTTGATTTTTGAAAGTGAAATGTATTGTATTTAAAGCAATTGTATATTTTTAATGTACAATAATCTGAAAAGTAACTTGTAACTTTACCTGTCAAATTAAGGTAGTGGAGTAAAAAAGTATGTTAAACAAGTAATGTGTGTACAATCAAGTACAAGTACAAGAAGTAAAAAGTACCCCAGAATTGTACTTAAGTGCACTACTTGAGGAAGGGAACTTTTCCTCCACTGCAGCCACACAAGCTGTTACCTCAACAGAGAGATATGGTCAATGTCGACACATATAATGACTTTGCAGAGCTTTTTTCACTGAACTCTATTCCACCATACGGTGACCTTCGTACCCTATAGGCCTCAGAGGGACAGCAAAAATGCTGGGTTGTACAGACACAGAGGACAACAGAGGTAAATGCACATACAGATGACAGTCCAAGGAAAGGATGCAGAGGATCTAGAGATGGCATCAGTACAAGTTCATACAGGAGACATGACATGATAGTTTGGTGCAGAATTTTAAAGGGATTATTATCTTCACGACTCTCAAGTGAGTAATAATGGGATTTTAAAAAGAAATAGCAATATAATACTGTACAATATACACACAGTATATTATCACACATCAGAATAAAAAGATTATATTGTACAGAAAAGCAGATTGGAATGAAAATGACTCTCAACAGACCAGTTAAGTAGGAACGTATTCATTTTTAGTGAAATGAATACAGTAATATAACTAATATGGGCGAGGGAAGCAAACACACATTTGCACAGTGCAAATAAAGCCCTAATAAGAAATGCTTCGGACCACGAATGCACAAATGTGGTAGCTCTATGATTAGAATATAAGGACATGAAACAAAGGACAAGCAGCTGGTGCATGAGGCATAATGAAAATAAAATGTTAATATGAATTTTTCATGGAGGAACCTGTGTGACAATTGCCTACGTGTGCATTTTCAGACTGCTATACATTATTCAACACGAGCGTGTGACTTGAGACGGGGAGTTTATTCTTACACTTCACTTGAGAAAAAGCAGAATTTGATGAAATCTATGAATAAAATGATGATATAATTATCCATAAATAAGCCAAAGATGAAAGATCTTCATGTTGAAATCCACAACTGGGCTTAAGTTGCTCTACGTGCTTAAAGGAACTCATCTATTAAATCTTGCAGATATGTTCACAGAACACAACAGAGTGAGATCTATCTAATGGAATATAAAATCTCTATATTCACTGAGCAGATTTACCAAATGACTGCATTATGTAAACCTGCAGAGACCAGCTGCAATATTAAAATAGGAATAAAACACAGATAAAGACCTCTTTGCAATTGGACAGGAAAAAAAGAATCCAATCATGATGCATATTAAACCTGAAAGCAATGAAGGTAATTATCATTAAACAACAACACCGATGTTTATCACTTTTTGGTTTACCACATTTCTGTCACCACATAAGGTTTCGTTCATCCTCGTATTATTCTAATGGCTCTACTTCATGCAGTATTTTATTTTTTTACCGAACTGTAATTATCTGATGGATTTGCGTGTATTTGTAGCTTCATTGCTATAAAAAGTATAAAACGGACAATTTCTCCCAAAACAATTTTCCTGAGCGTAGCTCACTGTCTGTGACACACACTGACACCTCCACCGTCTCCATTGTTCCCACCATCTGCATTTCTGCAGAAACACATTAAAGGTCATTTTTAGCCAGAGCTTTCTACAAAAATAGAAATGTTTCATTTGCGACAGTGCGCAGTATTTCTCCTCAGTTTCTGAATGTATAAGTCAATTATAAATACCCCACATACAAGCATGTGTTTTCACTAAGTATTAAAAGAGACAATTACATGCAAAAATATCTGTTCAGGACTGTTAATTTTATACCTGAACTTCAACAGAAAAGCTAAAATTATGTTTCTGTTCAGGTTGAAGCCAGTTAAATTATATCTCAATGCCTGCTTCTGATTAAGTGTGACATTACTAAATCTGATGGTGTTTCTGTGGAGTGGAGTCTTAATGACATATTTCATCTAATTTATCTAGTTAAACCCAGTTTGTGCTGAACTACATTCAAAGTGGGTATCTTAATCTTCTTAAGCTGCTATTTCTGTAGATCTGGTGACACCTGTGCTAACTCGTAGTCCATTTCAATTCAGTGTATGCTTCAGATTTTTAATTAAAACAGAACATGAACTAGATATTTATTCATATATTTATACTGTATATTAAAATGAGATTTGGTGGCAGCCAGTGCAAAGTTTAAAGTGGTGCACCACAGAATTATAGACTTAAAAAAACTGCTAGTTAGCTATACAGTTAATGTTTACAGTGAAAAATGGGTGGATAACTTTAGAAACAAATATTTATATATTAAAAATAATTATAAATAAATAATTACACATGAGATTTCCCACTACCACCAGCTAATATTGCAGCTCATGTCTACAAAAAAGTGAGTCTATTAGCCTCTGTTAATGGTTAGTGGGCCCTAAGTCTTTTCTTTTGCACTTGGGTATTTTAATGGCGGACCCCGCCACTAATAATTCAAATTATAGGGAATGTTTAATTACAGATTAACTTGACTGTATAAGGATTAAATTAATCACAATACTTTCCAGACTAAGTCTAAAAAGCCTTTTCAAAGTAACTGGAAACTTTAAAGCGTGAAGCAAGCATTTCTGGAAACTTCTGAGGTTTGACAGCTGAACATATTTTTGTAACATGCTCTGGGTTTAGAAGAGCGGCATATAAATCATGTTTTGTAGTGCTTGGGTCAGCGCCATGTCCAGCTGAGGTCTGCATGACCTCCAGTGTCTCCTGCACCTGTTTTCCACATCCCCTTGTGCAACGGCATCCCTTTATATATCCAAGTTCAAAAGCAGGCTTCAGGCTATGATCCCCCCCCCCCCGAAAGCAACTGACTTTGGCTCCATCTGCATTTTGTGTTTTTTCTCTGTCAGTCTCCACAGTCTTATTTCTCTACTCAGCTCTGTAATGTTTGCCTTACAGTTCAAACTGACCGTTCAAGGTACCTCTCTTTCACCTTCTGTCAGTCATTGTTCTTGGCAGTGCGACCAGTCTTGCTCAGCACTGAGTTCAGTTCATTCAGCAGATTAGGCGGCATAATACCCTCCCCACCCAGAGCAGGTCTCTTGCTGATGGTCTTACAGCCACTCTGAGGAGGAAGGGGCAAAGGCATGGGCTTCAAGTGTCTGGATGGGGCCTGTGATGGGAGGTGTTGAGGCTGGAAAACATCCACAGAGGGTTTTCGGAACGGAAGTTCTGGGGCCTTGAGCATGTCGGTGTGCTTTGGGGAATTGGCTGTGGTGTTTGTCTTGGGGTTGGGCATCCGTGGTGGAGCATCCTTGGTGGGCCTTGGTTTGCCATCATCAAGAGAAATCCTCCTCCTGTCTGTCGGCTGTGGGCAAGTATGGCAGATTAAGATGAATTGCATTAGACTGAATACAAGTAACTACAAACTACAGGGCACTGTTACCATATTTTCCATTTAAGGAGGGCTCCTTGTACTCACATTTGCACATTACTGAGAAACAGAGAGTAATGTGAGAAGTCATTTAGCTTTACTGTTCAGGAATTAGTGAAAGAATGTTTTTGTTTTTTTAAAAAATGTTTAATTGATTAAATTTTCCAAGTAATGCACCCAACCCTGTTTGTAAATTAATACAACCTCCTTTATAAAACTACTTCAACCTGAGTTGTTACCATCATGATAACTGAAATCACAATATCATGTCCTACTTTGCTGTGTTGGTGCAAACTTATTCATTACAGTTACACAGAAAACTGAAACTCCCCCCAACTGCTGGCCCTTATCAGACTTAAAATGGTGATAGCAACTAATAAAACTGAAATCATTTTGGAGTCTACAGCCATACTAGCAGCTTTGTTGAGACTCGACTTAGGTACAGCAGTTCTTTGAGCTAAATGCTAACATGACAATGGTAACATTCTGATGTTTAGCAGGTATAAAGTTTGCGTTTTCGCATATGTAATAGCATGCTAATAATTGCTAGTTAGTAAAGCTGAGGGTGACGGGAATGTTTGAATGTTTGGCCATAAACCAAAGTGCTGGAATGAGCGTCAGTGCTAAATTTCATGGTAATCCATTCAGTAGTTGCTGAAATATTTTTCAGTGTGGACCAAACTGGTGGTCCAACTGACACTGCAAACCAATGAGACGTGCCGTTAGCTGAAACTCTTCACATCAACATCACAATGGTGATAGAAGATGTCATCGAACTGAAATAGTTTTAGATTTGTTTGAGCTGAGGCATTCTGCTTTTTCCAATGTAACTTGAATGCAGCAGAAAAACTGACGGCAAACAAAAGAAAAGGGAAACGGTTTGAGCAAATGTTCAGTCAAGTGTAGTGGGACAGTATAGTAAATATACACAGCATTATATCTGAATAGAATGCAGTCTAAAGCAGCTTTTTAACATTTTAAAGCCAAACATGATGGCATTTATATTTATGTAGCCTGTGTATCATGTGTCATTGGTGTCTCACCTGATTGCTGGAATTGTGGTTTTGTGTTTGACTCTTCCGGCCTTCAGCCTCAGCTCGCCCTCCAGGGGATTTGTGATCTGCAGCTTCTTTTGAGTTAACGCTCTTTGAACAGAGGTCAGAACCGTACTGAAGACACACAGCAGAAATTGTTAGTAAGGTAAAAACAAGGCAGAAACCTATTTGTGGTGGTTATTCAATGTGGACAATGTAGACAGTTCATGATGACTCACCCAAAAACATACATAACTAAAAAAAGAAAATGCCTTAATTTAGCTATATATGTTTTGGGTCAGTACTGTTTGTGCTTTCTTCAACAGTCGAAGTGAAGGATAATACACATAAACACACAAATCTCTGCACTTTTATAGACGTGTATCCATGACTATTTCTTTCTTCTTTATTCACAGTTTCCATGTGGTTTCCTTCACCATAAAATAACTAGTATAGAGTAAAGAAGAAACGGGACGGGATGTATAGGTATAAATTGCTGCTCTTTAAAACTGAGGGAAAGCCAGAGGGTGACGATCCTCTGTCCGACTGTGTTCTGATCTCTGGCTAAACTTTCTCTTTAACAATGTCTCCTTTTATATGACTGTGACCCCGAGACCTATAGAACAGTCTCTCTTTAACAAATCCTTATTTCATCACTGCCAGGACCTGTCCTTGGACCTTTACACTCACCCCCAACCCTCAAACACTCACCACCATCCAATCCACCTTGCTTCAAAATTAGGTCCTCCATCCGTAGTTGCTATGGAAACTGTCGGAGCACAATACTCGCTAACAGGTAAGAGAAAGGAAATCAAGAACACTGAAGTGCTCTGTCTACTTTCTCATCTACACTTTCTCTTTGCCCTTCCCACAAGTCCAGTGTCCTTCCCACAAGCCCCCCGTGTTGGAAGCTGACAATCCTGATATTTAGCGGATTTGGGAGGAGAATCCTAATATCTTTAGCCGGCTCCAGTCTGCTATAGATTTAGTTGTTGCAGAGCTAAGAGCTTCTGCAAAGAGCAGAGAAAAGTCACTGAGCCCACTGAAATAAACACCTTGAAACAACAGACAAAAATTGGCTTCCCCTTTAGATCAATCTCTCCCTGACAGTGTTGCCCTTTTTACTTGCTAACCCAAACTAAGGCACTAAAAGGCTTTTACAGTAAGCGCCTGTGATAAACAACACTGTGCCGCAGACGGGTTCCCATAAAGGAAGCCGAGCAGAGGGCTAATACTGATTAAATGTGCTGAGCATACAATAACAGAGCTGTGAAATCTCTCGATACGGTTAGATATTCCAGTTGAGGATGAGTGTTATACTCGAGTTATTGTCATTTACTTGGAAACGAGCAGGAAATAGACACATGTATTTAGTCTAATGAGGAAACACAACGGTTATTTCACTAAGCAGTTAGGAATGAATGCCAAAGTGAAAAATAATGCAAAAATATGACACATCCGTAGCTGTTCTCCCTGTGTTTGCTTTGCCTTGCATTATTTATGTCATATGTGCTGTGTCAGCGACTGACAGCGACAACACTTAGCTGTATCTTGGGGCTAAGTACCACAATGTGATTGTTATGGTCGCCTTGACCTTATTCTTACAGCTTTTCCACATAAAATGATTTATGTTATTGCTGAGTGACCTCGAAAACTTTACAGTTCTTTCCCTGTTTATGTATTTCATCTGCCTAACAGCACAATGGAAATGGATGATTGGGGGAAATATGATTTATCATATCTCCTTGTTGTGAGATATGGATTGTAAAAGATGATTTATTCCGGGTCTGTAATCGAGTGTATTTTTCATCCAAATAAGGAAGGGGGGAAAGGAGGATGTGTCCGCAATGTGTATGTCACATTCACTGATATTTTTGGGTTGCAACACAACAGCAACATACTTCTACTGCACGCCTATAGTCACTGCATGCCCCGCTCATTACACTGCTTCATCCAGCTTTTGCATGAGTGCATTCCTCACTCTAACATCACGTCACTGCACGTCATCTTACCTTCATCCTGATGATGTCCTTCACCCAGCTGACCTGCGCCTCCCTCTTCTCGCAGCAGAAATGCCTGAGGAGGGAAAGCTCGGTCACATCGGTCACTGAATTCTACCTCGTTATTTTCACACTAATTTTAACCAGGTGACTGGAGTTGGTGAGTCACAGCAGTGGACACGGTGTCTTCTGAGGTAGGAGTTCATCTATCACTATAAATAGACTTGACCATACGTGGGCTGGCTGCCATTGCCTATGATTACATGAATTTGCATGGGTATATATCCCTTGGCAGCAGTGATTAGTGCTCTAAGTAACAATCTTGAATGACGGCTTAAATAATACCTGTCATTTATTCCCGTTTGTACAGTATTCTGTTGAGCTAATGTAGTCATGTACGGTACTGAGCTATACTGTATGTTATGGATGATATTTTTAAAGAACTTCAAAGCAATTTGGTGATTTGTGAATATATAAATACAATGCAATAAACTGATAATAATAGCGAGGGCTTTTTTTCTTTAGCACACACTGTAGCACTTAAAGACACATGGGAAACAATAAATAGTCGTTTTTTAAATAACATTGTTCTCTTCTTCACATCCAGATGACATACATTTTACAAAGTAGCTCTGCAGACACCTGTGTCACATGGTAAACAGGAAACAGGAAAATATAGGTCAAGAAATGGCTGCATTCAAGCTAGCAAGACTTTCTACAGCCATGCTAACAGCTAGGCTCTTAGTTGCAGCATTATGCTTTGAGCTTGAACATCAGCATACTAACTCACAGTGACAACATGTGGATGTTTACCATGGTCAGTATCTGAGTTTAGTATGTTAGCTTTAAATAAACTAGATATTTATATTCTTATCAACAAAGCCATCCCCAGAGCTGCATTGCTTGTATGGGTAAAAAATAAAGCCTAACATCCTCACGTGGAATATTTCCATCCTAGTCAGACACGTTTTATTTACATAAATCCAAAAATGTATTAGAATAAGCTTATCTTGATATCTGAAATGCTATGAGTGTAGCTGGTTTTTGTCAAGGAACTGCATTTGTCAACGTGGAAGGCAGCTTTTTAAGTGTGCAATCAGATAATGGTTTTGAAGGAAGCTACTTACTAGATATTAATTAAAAAAGGGGGGAAATCAGTGTATATTTAATTTCCTATGAGTGGACCAGACAGCAGCCGCTCCCCATGTGACCATCAGTAATATATTTTAACTGCAAATGGCCCCACTACTAACCCACTTGGATCATTACAAAGTGCTTTAACTTCAACTTTTTAACTCGGTGCCACTTCATTCTTTCTGTTTCAGAGATATTTTAAGTGGAGTTAGGGTAAAAGTCACACTCATCATTTATTGAACTGGAGAACTTCTGCACGGCACTCACCATTGTTGTTTATCAGTGTAGACTGTGAAGCCCCAGCTGTTGAACAAGAAGGACACAGGTCAGATTTGGAGATTCTGGTTCTGCAAACTTGAAACTTACAATGTCCTGCACACCAACTTCACTTGAAGGCAGAGATTAAAAACAGGTTTTTTTGCGAAACGACACGCAGAGTTTTTAAGTATCCAACTCCAGTAGAAATAAAAAATAAAAATAAAAAATGTTTGAAGAAAGAAAGAAAGAAAGAAAGAAAGAAAGAAAATTGTTGAGAAGGCATTGTTAAAGATAGCAACAGGTCAAAACCTTTTCATTAAAATGTGAAGAGGAAAAAATGAGTCCACTACAAATGCAAGGTGCTAAACAGTGGAATTAATTAGATTAATCAGTGCAGTTTCAGCCCACATGTTTATGCATGGGCAGACCTCAGTATGCTCTGGACCAAAATGTACAATGCACAAAGCACAGGTGGCTCGCCTTAAAGTACATTTTGCTGGGAGAGATGCGAGAACGAATCTCTAAATTGTAGCATTTCCGTATTAAATAATGAACATTCTGCTGTACATTAAATGATCACATATGAATATGGTTAATTGTATGATGCTGCTTGCAAAATACAGAGCCCCTCTTCTCGCACTGTGGGCTTTTTCTATGCTTAAAGAAAGCGTACATATACATGTATACATGCGTGAATTAACCTGCACAGAGGCAGCAGAAGGTGAAAAGACCACCTTCCTGGAGAATATACCTTCCCTGAAACCCTTCACAGCTGTTGCTGAACCGGAGCAGAGAAGTGGGGGAAGAACAAAGCAAAAGAGGGGGCAGAGATAGAGAGCCCGCAGCCTGGAGCACCACTCCTGTGAGTTAAGGCAGCCGATCCAACCCCGCAGTAGGCCGCTCACAGATACAACTCCGCCTAATGAGGTACTGGAGCGCTGCCTCTCCTAACCCTCTCACTATGACTCTCTCCGTTCTCCTCAGCACTCCGTCTTTATTTCTTTATTCACCGTATCACTTCTCCCACAGCCCACTCAACAGTATATCTATGATACCACGCTGTATTATTCTTTCCTTCTGTCCCCCCCCCCCTCTTCATCTCCCACTCCCCTCTCTCTTATCCATTTTTTCTCCCCTAAAGGACGGCGTAATGCAGACAATCGCTTTGCCGGACTCATTTTTCACGCTTCCCTAGACTCGAAATTCCGACATGGGGAAAATTATGAGGAATTATAATCGGGTAATGTGAAATATAGGGTTTGGCTTCTCAAAAATATCCTCTTTGTTTGACCAACAAGAGCTGCTGAGAGGTTTGGCATGTGTCATAAATTATAATAATAGGAAGATCATTAAAATAAAACTAGCAGCAGTGTTTTCTACTCACGGAAGCAGAGTTTGATAATTTGTATTTGTTAAAATGCAATTACATTTAATCAATTCCATTACAGTGAAAAATAAGATGGGGTCAGGAGCAGCTTGGGTATCTCCCGGTGACGCAAAACTTTAAGTGGAGAGAAAGGGCAATATATATTTCCGACAAACGCACAAAACTACTGCGCGCATGCACACAATTAAGGACAAGTGCACTCAAAAAGGCAACAGCAATGCTAAATAATCACTAGTTCATCTTAATAACACAGAGGAGTGAATTTTCGGAGATTGTGCAGCAGTTGTTTTGGCACTAATGAGTCATGTTTGACCACACTTTAATTATGCAGCGACGTCAAATTCTTGCACTGGAAAAATAGTTTGGCTTTATGCATTATTTATCGCAAGAAGAAATGTGCAAGGAGGGAATGGAAATTTGTACAAATGACCACTAAAAGTGGCTCATAATAGTTGATTGACCGCTGTGGCGGAGGCAGTTGTGTCTGTGATTTAACGTCTTGGAGAAGCAGGTGTAAAATTTGTAGCCCTGTTGTTTTATTGGTGGAGGGAGAGAGGAGGGAGAGAGATATCTGACAACTTCTTATCATCCACATTCAAGTAATATCTATGATAATGAAAGCCACTCCACCGATGGAAACAAAGAACACTGCAGCAAATGATTAAATGCATATAAATTGCACTTTACAGAAGCTTGAAATAAAATAAAAAAACCACAAGTTATAAGACTGAATTCATATTGTTCCAGGTATTTTGCAGCTTATACCGGATACAGCCTTCTATTTTGGCTGAAGCAGCCAATCATATGCTTATTTCGGATTGTTTTTTATCCATTAACAGCAGTAATGCTGTCAAAGGACAAACACAAACATGTGTATCACTTAAGCTAACAGGATGTGTCTTTCAAAACACTGCTTTCATGCATATATTTTATGCAGAACATGTAAAGATGAGACAAAAATCTCCCTGATGGATTTTTAATACTTAAGGAGACCTTTTTAATTTAGTGGCTGGCCTTCGTGTTTAGCTGACAGCATATTATTTAGCACATTTTCTTGCTTTCTTGTTGTGGTAAGTCACTGATTTCTTCTTTTTTGCACTTCATTAAATGACCCAGCATCAGGTCTTTATGGTCAGCAGTGCATTCAAATGAAGTGTATTCATTTATAGCGACAGTAGGAGTGAAAACTTATGCAAAACATCTGACTAAAAATGGTTTACCTTGTTGGAGGTTTGAGCTTTTTCTTCAGGCCCAGGTAACATTTCAAAGAGCTGAGCTGGATCACTTTCTCTGCTTTGGTGCCCTGCAAAAGAAAACAAAACAACAATTTTTTACATGAATCTATTAATGAAGGGGAAAAAAATCAAAGTTAGACGCACATTAATAACTCAGCTTAAGTACATAATTCAAAATAAAATAAAATGCCAACAAACTATCTGTGCGGCATCTCAACGCGACGATCCATTTGAATCGTTACCAGCAAAACCTCTTCTTCCACACAACAAAGAACAAAGAACAAAGTAGAAGAGAACAAAGCGAACAAAATCAAAGTTATAGCTTGCCTTTGACACCTACACATCACAGCCCACCATCCATTCCCAGTTCCATCCAACATAATTTGCGCTAAATACAGACCTGGCAATAATTGTAGAGGCCAAAGAATATCAATTAAATTTCACTAACACTTCTAATTTTCTTTGCATTTATGCAGTAATTAGCCACATTCTTGTGCAACCTGATATTTAAGAAAGCTATCAGTGAGAGCACCCTCACACACACCCCTCACCATTTTCCCTCCCTGCTACACTCCTACCCCTACTGCCAGAGTTACTGCACCTCCATCAATTATTAACACTTCTCCACACTCCTTTACGAATCCCATGTTTCAAACTGCAGAAATGTGCTGGGAAGAAAAGCCCTCCAGGGAACTCGGGCCTGCTGGTCCTCTCAGAAGCACACCGTATTCTTCCTTTTTTTTTTTTGAGAGAGAGAGAGAGAGAGTGGGAAGTCCGCCGCCATCAGTGTGTTTTATTTTCCTCCCTAATTCGAAGATTTGGATGCCAGAGACGGACATGTCGCCAGGGAGATGAAGCAGAAAGAGTTTGGGTGGAGTTCGGTCTGTTTGGTTGAAGTTATGTAGGCGCCATCCTAACACGTTTTTGGTTCTCCTTAAGCGGTTCTATAACCTCGTCAATTCCCTCGTGATACGAGGCACTCTCTGTCCGCCCGATACTTTGTGTTTGCATGCGAAAACCCACGGTGGCAAGTGTTTACAGTAGATGTGGCAGCAGATTAAGCTGAAAATAAAAGTGTACTTACTTTGATATCTCTGTAGAGCAGAAGCTGCTCCGCACGTAGCACAACGTATCTGTCCTGGAATTTGTGCCCCGACAGCAGTTTGGAGGACCCGTCGTTGAACTTCAGATAATCGCCTTTTATAAACTGCTTGTGGTCCGCTGCGAAACACAAAGAAGCTGATTAAAGGGGAACATTTTCATCAGCCCAAAGTGGATTCACAAGTCTATCAACTGATGCTGAAACAATTAGTCGCTTTAAGCAACGTCAAATTACATTTCAACTGTTTATCCATTACTTTTATCTAACTAGCTACTATATCTGCAGCTAGCCAGATACTCCAGGTGCAGAGGTACCTCGTGTGGTATATGCTGGATATTACTGATAGAGACTTAACAATTCATTTTTTAAGTAATCAATATATTAACAAATAATCACAAAAAATAGTTGCAATCAATGACACGTAACCAGCACACTCCTTTAATGGTTTTGTACCATCGTTTGCACACTCTACCTTTCCCATCAGCCACTCTTTTGGCCCCTGAAAACTTCTTTATAACAAGAAAAGCAGAGCTAGGGTAGTCCAATGTGCTCCACTCCAGCACCTGCTCAAGAATCTTCTCGCTGTGGTGCAACGGCCGCTCTGTAAAAGACATCAGGTCAGAGGGAGAGGCATGTTTAACAGGTGAATCTGCTCCTCCTGGTGTCCCCCTTGGGGCCTTATTTCAGAAAAAAACTTACACATACAGTAGTCAACTGCGAGAGAGAAATAACCTTTGATCTCGTTTGAATTGTGCTTTGAATTACAGTCATGATATTTGTGAATTTATATCACCACGTTAAAAAATTAAAGTATAAAAGGTAACATTTCCACTCAGTGAACTACATCTCTCATAAACGTCACCAACACTAACATGGCCGACTTTGAGGACAATGGAAAAAGTATAAAAAGGGGTGAAAATCATTGCAAGTTTGGCCATGTTGAGAGCTGTAGCCGCAAGAAAAGAGAGTTAGTCGGTTCCGTAACAGCTAGAATGACTTCACTTCTCTATGGCCAGAGAAAATGGCCCAAAAAAGTCAACCACCAACAACACCATTCAATCTTCTGATCTTGAATGAATTAAAAATGCTTAAAAAAACATTACTACCTCACATAAAATCCATGACTGATTCTAGTTAACCAAATAACAGAATTATGTTGTTGTTCTCCCCATTTTCATCACAGAGTAGTTTAAATTATCTCCAGCATATCAGGACCCGATTATAAAAACACACTCATGTGCAAAATAGACCTATTATCTCTTTCTAATTGGTGAACAGGGTACATGCTATCAGCCAAAAAACAGTAGATAATTTGTGTACCACCACCCCTGCTCTGATGCCTCCGTCTCTACACTCCCCTGTTTTTCATAACCGAAAGAGGTAAAAAGAGCCACAATGGCATAACTTATTCATAGCAGTGGGCTTATCTTCTCTCTGGAATCTCTGCAGACCCAGGCCATGGAATTAGTTCCTCATTTCCCAACAAATATTAGCTCCCCTTTTCTGCCTATTGTCCTCGATAACAGTGTTTATCTGTAGCTATCCTCCAAAATGGCTAATTAACGCACTTTCCCTCCCTTCTTTGTGGTTTTATGAGCAAAACCTGTCACGCTACCGCCTTCAAAATAGCTTGACTGTTTACTCTTCCACAGACATATTGTCTTGCCATGGAATTTATGCTGAACCGTCAGCAAATATATTCAGTATTCAACACACCTTCATTTTTAGAAGAGGACGGCGTGTCCTCTGTAACTTTGTGTGGAGAAAAACAAACATAAGAGCGCGGTGTAAACTCTCAGTGAACTGATGAAAAGTGCACGGGGACCGCCAACTAAGCAACTTGACGACAAAGCTCAACTTTGACTTCCCCTTGCTCGCCGTTTCCCGTGCCACTGGTGCATATTAATGGAAGATGAGGTGGGTCAGCTCCCTAGGTCAATCATGCAAGGAAGATGAAGGTAATTCCTGACATATGATGGTAAAAATGATTAATTAATGTGCATATCATCAAATTGACGATGCTTGGCTAATTTCTCAGTGTGCTTCCATGTTCACGGACACTGCTTCATTAGAGAGATAACCCTCACCAGGTCCTTGGGTGTGAAAAAGTGTGATCTTTGTATATGCCCTGAATGAGAATAGCCATTTAAATGGTGATGTGGCGCATCAATCACTAATCGGATGTACTGTAGATGACGGGAGAAGGTTGAGCGCCAAGACTTGACAAGAGAGTAACCTTTATTGTAATTTATGAAAAACAGTTTATATTTTACTCCAAAATCCTTTGAAAGGGTCTCCAGAAAACAGCTTCATTCAGTTTTAATCATACAACAGGTGCCTGTCATCTAATACAAATAATTTTTTTCTGTCCAAGTCCTGCAGGAGTTCACATGCAATAGTAATTTTTCTTTTCGTTTTCCATAATCCCTTGGAATGAAAGCCACAGCTAGTAGGAGTGGATATAAGCTATATATATATATATATATAGTTAATTTAAAACAAAGAGACAATCATTTTCAGAGATTGCTGTAGAGAAACATTATCACATTTGTCAGGCCTTTGTGAGTCGAGCACTTCAATTAAAGAATCAATGATTTCATGACCCCTCTATCTAACAAACAGGAGGGATGTAGTATTTGTTACCAAAGACGCTTTTCCAGTTGATTAAAATGAAATGTTAGTTTAATTTCTTCAAACTGATTCGTAGAAGTAGTAATTAGTAAACAGGCCTTTTGTGTAAGCTTCAACAGCGTGGCGTAAAGAAAAACATGTTTCAGTGTTTGTATTGATGATTAAACTGCAGCACAGTGCAGGGAAGTTCCCACGGTTGAAGTAAACTGAGGAGGCACCTGTGCAGGGTCAAAGGTCAAAGCTCTGGATGGACTGTAACTCTACTAAAGCAAGACTTAAACATAATGTAACTGTGTTTCAATTCGCAAAATTCTTTAGGTTCTTTCAAATTGCAACAAGCATTTCCGTTTCTTAACCCCCACCAGGCCCAGACGCCCCTCTGAATGAACATTTTGCAGACACTATGAGTTCAATTTGAACACTTCTGTGTGATATGACGATATATAGAGTGTCATCAAAGTAGCTGCATGTTTACCCAAAAACAAATTGTGCTAATGCAAAATAATCACATATGAATATAATTTTTAAAGAGTTTTCCCTTGCTCACTGAAAGTGACTTCAGGAGCGTACCACATTACTGCCACGGGTTGATTCTTGGCACGGGGACCCTACCTCCCCCTACATTTCCTGTCTGCATCTACTCTATAATTATCGAATTAAGGCAAAAATGGCCAAAAAAGAAAAGGAAAAAAAAAGTTGGCAGCAGTATTGGAAGCAGGCAGTAAATTCATTCATACTCCCGGCCATGTTAATTATACTTGTTAATTATATATCTCTATGACTCTGTTCAACACCTTGACCTGACTGTGACCAGGACTCTCTGGTGGAGATAATCACTGTGGGAAACGCAGTGTTTTCGTACCTAACTCTCCATTCTCGATGACTTCAAAGGTGGTCCAGAGGTCGTCGGCGCTAAAGGTGACGTTCCTCATGCTCAGCGCCGTTTCTGCGAGCTCCGCGGACCGCATGCTGGGAGAGACCTATGGCAAAAAAGCAGATAAAAAGATACCGAGGCCAACGAGAAAACAGATAAGAAAAGAGGCAAACAATCGAACAGAGTGAGCACATCATCATAAGCTCTTTGGATCAATATTACTGCCTTTAACAATCTTAGTCTATGTAGAGCAGTTCAATACTTAACATGTAACACTAACTGCACTGCTATCTGGCTCGCAGCAACGAACACAGTGCACTGATTAAATACTGGCTTCTTTGTCAAGTTATTAGGTTTACCCGAACAAAGCAAATGTGCTACTGTACTCCGCAGAGAGAAAGCGTAGAGCATTAAAGTGAAACCGCGGTGCTGAGCTCTCCTCTTTAACCCCATCCCTATTCTGCCGCTGCCGGCGACCTGTGAGAGGAGTCCGTAACCTACAGCGGCCTGCTTGCCTCGTGAAATGCAATTACTCACACAATTAAGTCAGACGTTTCTTTGATTAGTTCGCTTTTGATTTATTTCAGCGGCGGTAATCCCATCAGGTTAAACCACGAACGTCTCAGCCCTATTCTATCAACCTCTGCACCTCTCATTCTACCCACCCTCAGCCCTCATTCCTTCCTCACCTGCCTTCATCCCACACTACCATCTCTCCCCCTCCCTTCTTCACCTTACCACGGGGGACCTATCGGAAAGCAGCCGTACACACACACACATACCCAACTTCCCTGCTGAAAGTACAGATTACTATTAAAACACACACACACACACACACACACACACACACACACACACACACACACACTCCTATACCTTGATTAAACAGCAGTTCTCCGGCTCTCTCTTTTCCAGGTACACCTCGAAGATCAAGTCCCCAGCTGGAGAGAACTGGGGAGAGAGAGAGAGAGAGAGAGAGAGAGAGAGAGAGAGAGAGAGAGAGAGAGAGAGAGAGAGAGAGAGAGAGAGAGAGAGAGAGATCAGTTGAATTACAAAACAATGCAGCTTGATTAATTGGCTTTTCTTCTAAATTTGTGCTCCAGTGTGGCATGAATCTAAATGGAGAGACGGTTAGGAGGATTTGTGGAAACCAAAGGTCGTTTTCGGAGCTGGAGGCAAACTAAATCCTGGTAGCGTTAAAACCCGGCTAAATAAAGAGAACATGATGCGAGACGAACCTGTAAAGGTGGAATCGTAGGGCGCGTGTTTCACCTACGCTGGAAGTGAAATGCTCTCCTCAGGTGTCAACTTAAAGTGTGCTGTCAGTTTAAAAAATGTTTTGAAGACATTCACCTCGAAAAATATTCTGGGGTTATTATGGGAATGGAAAAAAAAAATAAACCAATTGCCAGAATGAACCAAGCAGAGATGCCAAGAGAAGGATGGCCTCACTGTGAAAAAAAAAAATTCTCAGTGTTTTATTAATATAAGACATTCCACACTGTAAAATTGTTTTTACCCAATGTTAAAACCATTTCCAAATTGATGCTTCAGTAAATCTAAGATCAAAGTGTCTAAGCCTTTGTGGCAACCCTTAAAGTTAAACCTAGGTAGAGGATTAGCATAGCCTAGCATTAAGACTAGCATTAGAGGTTTTGAGCTAGGCATGTGTTTGAACTTTGAACAGAGCAAGCCGTTTGCCCTGCCTCCGGTCTTTACACTACAAGACCGGAGGATCTACTGCTGTTTGAATTTTTCACTTGCACATCAATAGATAGAAGAGGAACTAGAGTTCTCCTTTTAACTAAATGTAACCTATGTGAAATTAAACTTTTAAGTGGCCTTTCAGCCCGACATTCAAGAGGTCAAATTCCAAGTAATATTCCTCTTTGTCAGTGCAAATCATCACACCTTTCTCCATGTGTTGGAGCAGTAATCCTCTCTGCATTCAATTAAAAAACTTGGTGGTAAAAACCAGAAAAATTAGAAAGGGTCATAGTCAAAGCACCAAATCTGGATTTCTGGCCAAGCTGGAGTGGTAATCCATCTCCAGAAAACAACTAAGTGGGCACGAAAAGGTTTCTCCTCCCTTGGCCATCTGGAAATTACAGTTACATTTTCTTTGTCATCTTAATGTGCAGGTGAACTCAGATCCATTATTG
The DNA here is from genome assembly GCF_905237075.1 of Dicentrarchus labrax. Lineage (NCBI taxonomy): Eukaryota > Metazoa > Chordata > Actinopteri > Moronidae > Dicentrarchus > Dicentrarchus labrax. Next base: position 12,764,580 of record NW_026136717.1, on the reverse strand, counting down.
GCTTGAGTCGGGAGAACTATCGCTTGATAAGAGGGAGGAACCCACTTCTGACTCCCGTGGCCTTAAAATGACATGGAAAGAATTACAGTCATTCGAAGCAATGGAGCCAAGCTGTAATTGTCAAAATGTCACACACAGATATAGGGCCATCTTGGCACGCTAAGTACACTTTTCCCTCCTCCTCCTACATTGTTATGTGATGGGAGGAAGACCAGGCACACTTAACAAACAGAATTTGTCAAGCGAAAACGGATAGTCAGGAAATAAAGTTGTGTTGACAACGTGCCGTTGCTGTAAGCGAACAAAGTGCAACGAAAAGAAGTGTTAAATGATTACACAGCAGATGGGCAGAGTTCTCAGCAACAAGTAAGAAAAACAATAATGTTCTATTCCAAATGAAGGCATTTCCAATCTTTACCAAAGTCATACCCTCACTGCACTCACCCTGGCTGTAAATGCAAGTATTGATTTTAAAGTGCCACTTCTAACTTACAAGGCATGACATTGCCTTACACCTCATTATATCAGTGATTTACTTACTCCCTCAGTCTAGTCATACTATCCACTTGCAGGATGCAGGCCTCCTTGTCATTCTCTGGCTTTAAATGGAAACAGATGAGGTCAGAACCTTGCACCTGCAGGGCCCAAGCCCTCTGAGACGAGCTTCCTGAAAATGTCAAAAGCTCACACTGTCTTGGTATTCAAGTGCAGAACCAAGAGCCATTTGCTCAGCAACATCACATGCCTTAAAATCCTACCTGTACTACCCTCTCCTTCTTAGCAATGTGCATGCTGTAGAAAGTGAAAAGTTCCGTCTAAAATATTCTTATCTTAGCCGGCATTCGAAGTATGTGTGTTTTTTTGGGTTGGTTGACATTAATTTGGCCCCAGAGGATCATTCATCCTTCTGATCATCTGACTTGTCCACTAGCGCCACCGTGAGGTTACCATTTGGGGTTTTGAGTGAATCTTGTGATGAATTGTGAAAGCTTTGGTGATGCTTTAACTCTTCATTTAGCGCCATCAAAATCGTAATTTTTCTGAGACTTTATACGACCAAAAACTAATGGTATTCCCATCAGCCTCAACTGCACTGTGTTTAGTGTGTATTAGCACGTGAGCATGCTCCCACTGATTGCTAAACATCAGCATGTTAGCATTGGCAGTCTGAGCATGTTAGCATTCTTTTGGCTTTTAACTAAAAGTACAACCTCACTATGCTGCTAGAAAAGCTTTAGGTGCTTGGTCTTGTAATAAAATTGCCAACCCAGACATCACTTTGATTAATTTTGCAAGGTGACGGAAGTGATTCCATTTTTAGGGATGCACCATATGGATTTTTTTTCAGCCAATATGCAAACTGAAAATGACATGCTTCTCATGGCCAATAACGAATAATCTCACGTTTTTGCATCACAGTCTCATAACCTGTAGAGTATGCACACCCTAGGGTGAGAAAGTCTAAGATACAGGGAGCAAAGCTGGATCTCTAAGAAAGAGAAATCTACTGGATGAATGTTGATGGTCTGAGACATGTTTTCACAACCATCTTCATGATTGGTTGTTATGATTAAGGTTGAAAAGAAAATGTATTTTTGCTCTATTTCTGATAACCTAGACCCCAAATAGCTACATTTCACATCATTCCAATAGTCTACTGAATACAAAGCCACCAAGGTAAAAAAGATAGCTTACATAAACCTGAGCCACAAACCACTATAAATAAATCACATTTTTAACACTTTTTTTTCTTCAGGTTGAGAGCTACAGCTCTAGAAAGTAGCTCCAGATGGAATGGATGAATAAAATTGAAATTTTTTAACTTTACTTTAACTTCCATATTGGTTGTTAATTTGACTGGGTTCAATTACTTTGTGATCCGTGACCCCCGCAGACATCATTGTAAAGCCATGTCTATAAATAAATAAATAAATAAGACCAAGCAACTAAGTCCTATATAAAAGGAGATGATTAATGTGACATAATAATGACTTTAAGCATTGTTTAACTTCTCTAAAATGTTAAATCATCCCTAAAATAAGCGTTCCCATTATCTCAACAGAGGCGTTTTTGCCATGCTGACTTGTAATTACACTAAATGATTGTTCTTAATGAAGAAACTAGAAACGTCTCTATTTTTCTGCCAGGTAAAACTTTCAAAGTCGTGTCCATAACCGAAACGTTGGCCAACTTTTCACCTCAGACAGCTTTATAATAGCACTCTCTTTCCACTGAGTAACCCTTCTGCCCTAGAGCAGCAGACATGTTCTGAAAGCCTACGGACAGGAAGGAGAGAAAGGGGGGCAAGGGGAGCAGAAAGGAGCTGGCATAAACAACTTATTTCAGATTTCAACAACAGCAGCGGCAATGTGATTTAATTTCCCCCCCAAGTTATCTCAACCAAATGTTTTTCTAGGCTGAGGCATCAAGGCGTAAAGTACCTGCCGTAAAGGTTAACAGGAACAAAGCCCTTTTTACTCACCCGCCCGCCCCTGCCTCCTCATCCTTCCCCTCAGCCCTCCATGCCCCCTTCATTTTTGCCAGAAAAACAGGAAACTTGTTCAAATGAATCCCTGATTTGAGAGACCCTGACGCACGCAGGCAAATCAATACACACACAAACAAACAGAACACCCGTCGGTGATTTCCATTTGGGTTCTGCAGGGTCGACTCACTGTGGCGTCCTTCTTGTCGTTCCAGCGTGTGATGAAACTATTCTCTTTCTCCATCTGTTGCACCCGGTCTTCATTGACCTGTTGGAAACAGCACAAAAACACATCAATTCAAACTGAGAAACTTTCTGGTCACGTAAGGTCCACTTGAGAGAAACATTAAATCGGCGGATAGAATCATAAAACTGTTTTCCAAGGTAATACTAATCTCAGCAACTACAATATATGGAAGACTAGATTAAACCAGAAAAAAAAGGTATCATACGCAAACTGTAGAATTGGGTCGTTCAGTTAACACTTCTAAAACTAATTTTGAAGAAAGAAGTTGGCTGTGAGTGCTTGACACAGCTCAGCGCCAAGTGAATACTCTTTTCCTTCACAAAGCTCTGTGTGGGAAATTATATTTTTTATTCCAACTTTTTTTTTTTTAACATCATTATCATTTTCAGAGAACAATTTGCTTTGTTAGAGTTATGCGAATGGCAGGGAAGATGGGGGAGGGAGGAGGAAAAAGAAAAAGAAAAAGAAAACTCACAAACTCGCCGTGTGTGTGTTTAGGCCTGATAATGGGCCCCGTCGACATCCAGCACAGAACTGGCGCTTTAATTAGCGAGATGTCTCACTCTTTTTTTTTTTTTTTTTTTATGTCACAGCGTGTGCATTCACCGCTATTGGGCTCGTGATTGGTTGAGCTTAATGGCTATTTGTCATGCGAATGACGGCGTCCCGAACCGATTTGGAGTGAATGCTCCTCCTTTAAAACGTCAGAACAAGAGGGATCCAGGCGTTCTGCTGGGAATTAGCAGTCACTCTGTGCTGCGTATCCCGTAAGCCAGGCAGCTCTCCAAGGGTAACATTGATCCCACACCCCCGCCCATCCAACACATCAGCAAAGTCAAGCCTATTGTGGAGATTTGGCAAAAACAGTTCTGCTCCCCAGATGGTTGAAGTTAGAGAGTGTAAATAAAGTCACGCCTGCAGCTTGGTTTAGATATGCAATATGGTAATATATGAATGCTTTAAATGTTAGAATTCTTTCATCAGTGATTGATTGGAGAGTTCTCCTTAAATCCAGCAGCCGGAGTGCATTAGACTGCTTCTACTACACCTTTCCTACGGTTGATATAAGCAGAAATATCTTAGGGGTGATTTAGCCAACAGATAACACTGTTTATAGAACAATGTGTATATTTTCCTGTTCGGATGGTACAGCGTACATCAGATTGGGCTCGGAGACAGTGCAATTTTTCAACAGAAAGCCCGTGTTAAACACCGAGGGCTGGAGTTTTGGTAGCAGAGTGGTTATAGCGCCTGCTGCATGGTTGCAACCACTGCCTATGTTGCATGTCCGAACCACTCTTTTCTCCCCCTTTGTGCTGTCTGCCTCTTCACTGTTGCTGTCCAAAAAAAAGGCAAAACTTAAACATGTGGGCTGGAGAAGTAGGTGTTTACCTGGCAGGAAAGATGCTAGTGTGTTGCATTAAGGATTTTTGGAGGTGGACCCAATCTGTCAGGAAATGTCAGCTTCTTCTACATTCCTTTTTGACTTTTTTTTCTTACCGTCTTGCTCAGTCCCAAACTTTTAAAAACCTTTTTAAACATCAGTATCATATTGCTGTAGTGCACCTCAAAGAGAGCTGTAACAATAAGAACTTTTGATTTTTTTTTTTTTGTGTTTTTTTTCCTAATTTTCGACCCTCCTGGCGAAAGAGGCTGTATTTCCCAATATTACTTCCAACTGTTCTTGATAGTTCTGGTTATGTCTTGCTTTCTGCTATTTTGTGTAAAGGGTAGTGGGTGTTTTATGTTCACTGTGTGTTTATTGAAAAAAGAAAAGTCAAAAACAAAATAAAACAATACAAAATTTAAAACTGAAAGAAACTTTGTTGAAATATAACACTATTTAAAAAGGCAATCATTTGTTGATTGTCATTGTTCAAAAGGACTGTTTATTGGGACACATTTTTCACAATAAGCAGAAGATTTTAAAATCTCCTATCCCAGGCCTCAGAGGACGGATCACAGGCATCTAGGGTTTGTTTACTTTTTCAGCTGTTTCATCATACAAAACCGGCATCAAAAATAAAAACTCCTCAAGATTATCATAATTTTCACAAACTACATGCCATTGTTTGGTTTAACATTCAAGTGTATCGCACTTAATGCATCTTGAATCACAGGTAAAATTCGTTTATATAACAGCGAGAAAAGACTGCTCCGTCAGAGGGAAAAATCTGATGTCTCTGTTTTTGTTTTTAAAGTTGTATTTCTCTGCTATCACAAATGGCTCCTCACATATAGAACAAACTGGGCGTCATGAGCCTGCTCTCATTTTGCCCTCAAGCTAAAGAAGTCCTGAACAAGGTTGCTTTAGTATTTTTTTGTCCTGGGTGACCTGTTTTTACAACATAATCTCTGTTTTTTCTGGAGATGTGTGCAGTCGGCAAAGACATTGGTTTCCGAATTTCAACGCTGATCTAGGTAACCGAATAGTTTCCTATGACTGGTAACCATGTAGGGTTTTAAAGCAGGCAGGTGGGCTATTTATCTGGGCTTAGATATTCTTTTTTTTTTTTTTTTTTTTTTTTTTTACCTGTATGATATTTTTACAAATTATGTAATAGGTGTTTATGCAGTAAAACTGGATGTTATCTAACTTAGAGGTGGAAGACCCACATCATATAACCGCGCTCAGCTCTGCCCTTCTCATCGTCTCCTGTCAAAATGGCAAAGAAATAAACACATTAAATGTTTCTGACTCACGCTGAAGAGTGTAACATAGTTGCTGATGAGGTCACGGATGACGCTAGTTTCCTGTGGGGTTTGTCCCTGAGTCTGGAACAAGCAGGAGGAGAAGACGGAGGCCAGTTTTTCGCTCAGCATGTGGTTGAGGTTGGAGCACTGCTGAATCCTGAATCACAGAGGGAAGAGTGGTTAGAGGAACCCAAATGTACCCACACACACACACACACACACACACACACACACACACACACACACACACACACACACACACACACACACACACACACACACACACACACACACACACACACACACACACACACAGAGAGAGAGAGAGAATAAACACAAACAGCCCTCTATCTGTCCTGCTCAGTAACTCTCTCATGCCCACACACATACTGTACGCTCAGACACACGCACAGAATTTAGTGAAACGTTAGGCTACGGTCCAAATTCAGCAAAGGGACAATTAAGTCTTCTCCAAACAATCTACATCATTAACATAATGCGGCTAAATCACAAGCATCCACTGCGGGTTTCTGAGGGAACAATGTGTAATGTGAGCATCAGTGAATGAGACATCAAGACTGTCTGCAGCTTTGGCTCCCGCACCTTGTGTGTAATACCGACACTGTGGATTGTACAGTGTTTCTGTATGTGAAACAAAGAAGCACTGTTTCATTCCATACCAGTTGAGCAGGATAAGAGTTCGAGCTGCATCCTGCATTTTCTCTCCTAGAAATGTCTACACATAAAGCCCATTGTTCACAATTTCTAAAAGTCTGAAAAATCCTCAACGTTATGGAGTAATAATAAACAGGGAGTGTTTTCCCAGAAAAGAGGCCCCTATAGCCACATATAGCACCACTTGTGTCCTGTCCTTCAACTGCTAATTGCTGGAGTTTTTTTAATAACGAGCCACTCGATCTGTCTTTACTTACAAAACGGTACAAGCACTATGGGATTGAGTCATCATTTCTAACCCGAGGACACTACTGCTGCAGTGACAAAAACAAACCTCTCCTTTTCAGCTTGATAATATATAATTTAATTTATTAATAATAATAATATTAATACAGTAATATACCCTCCACATACAGCAAGTACAGTATCTCTGACTAAATCCGAGATCTGACAAGGCAGTGTCTTACCTGACTGGTCAGACGGGCAAAAAAATAAATGACACACACGACAAAAAGGGCAGAGTGACTCATTAGCAGAGCAGAAGGGGCAACAGGCTAATCAGCAGGTGACGTATAGCCACCCTAGGGCTGCTCAGGGCAGAGGACCTTTAGAGTCTCCGTACTTGTTACGCCTGTGATCTGTGGAGCTGCGCCTGTTCTACGGACCACGAGTCCAATCAAGAACACGATGAAGACTGTTCAGCGATGGCCATGTATAAATAAAGTGTCCTGCTCCATCTTCATGTCCAATTACGTGCCGTCAAGTTTCTGCAGAAGTGTCCGCTGATCAGTCTGTATCACTCATTACTGTATCATTCATCCAACAGACGGACGGAGGGATCAGATTATTCACAGTTCCTAGTTATATAATGGATGTACTAGTGGTGGAAGAAGAACTCAGAAGCTTCACCTTAGTAATAGTACCAGTACAACAATGTACAAATGCTGCATTACAAGTCCTACATTTAAAATCACACTTAAGTAAACTTAAAGAATTAAAGAAGAAGTATCAAAGTAAAAAATAGTGGTTCTGCAGTAAAAGGCCCCTCTAACTGATATATTTTATATACGACAGCTATTATTAAGCTACTAGTTTAACGAACAGATTTAATTATCACAAGAAAAATCTGAGGGCTTATGATTAAGGGGAGAGACAAGAAGGGACAAAACTAAGTTCTGAAACACAAATCTGTTTAAATAAATGTTGGACTTTTCTCTGAGCTTATTGTGAAACACTGGATATGTTTAAGTTGATCATAAGACTTTTATATAAAATCTTAGATACAAGAAAATATTTTATTCAATATTTTAATATTTTATTCTGAAATTTAGTGGAGTAGACATACAAAGTAGCAGAATACTCAATTAAAACACCTTGTAGGTGAACTACACTGTTGACTCTTTTGGCATCTTCATGACATGTTTTTGAAGTTTTTAACCGCATGCATTTCTCCTCTGGGGTAATAAACTTTTTCCCGACTGCGACCTTGACCATGAAATAGCCTCACTAGCGCAAGCTTTGAATGTGTCTCCAGTATGAAGCGTGTGTGTGTGTGTGTGTGTACGTGTACCTGTACAGATGTTGGAGGAGAGCATCGAGGGTTGACCTGTTTATCTTTGGCAAGCTCTCTATGAAGGTGGAGTACTTCTTAACTCTCTGCCTCTCGTCCTTCTCATCTGAAAAGTACACAAATGAGAACTGCTGTAAACACAGAACTATAAACTGAGACCCGACCATGGGCGCATAAGAGAAATGAGACTCATACTTTTTACATTATTTGTGAAGCAAAATTTGACCCCACATGTCCTGTGTGTGTCTACAGTAGCTATAGATATAGCTTTAACATTAGCATTTGCTTTTCATGTCACTCCAACAGCTCACACACCCAGAGCCGACACCCAGTATGGATAGAGCTCCTTGGTCAGCAGTGCATCCTCTGCTTGGGATAAGAAGCTCTTCAGGGTGTCCGTCACGTCCTGCAGCTGGTGCTCCTTCTCCCTCAGCTTCACGTTACGGGCATCCCGGGTGAACTCGTCCAGCAGCAGGGCCACCCGACCAGGGTCCCCCGGCCTCTGGTAGACCCCCTCCTGACACAAACCTGGTTAGGGAGCGATAGATGGATGATATAAGAAATAAAATATACTGACTGGTACAGCTCACTTACTTTATAACTTTTTTTTTATTTCGTCACATAGTCATTGTCTGATGATGAATACCCTCTGATGTGTAACGTCTGCAACAACAAATGACGGTTCATAGATTTCTATATAACTAAATACAATTATAGGGCAACCTTATGTGTGCTAAGTTGTGGGATTTAACAACGTTACATAAGCACATTTGAATGTAAATTGCAGGTAGAATAAAATTGCCACTGTGAGGTATATTAACCTTTTGTACCACTTTACAGTTTCAGTCAGAGTTAACTTTATGCCAATCTCTCATTACAGTACATTGCATACCACTTATAATGGCTCTGTGTAAGTCCCCTTTTTGCATTTATCATGCATTGATAAAGCAACAGGCACTATGTAATATAGATTTTGTGTTTATATTTTGGATCCTGCAGTAATAGCGGGGCGAACAGTTGGACAACATTTTCTACATTTCTAAAAATACGAGATAATGTCAGAGCATTATGCCAGACAACATTAGAAAGCATGAAATTCTCATCACGGCGCAGCACACTGGATGAATCAGCTCCTCAAGGGGGAAACCATAATAATAGTCATGCAGAACCAATTTTTTAAAACTTTTCTCTGCCGTAAATATAATGTAACTCACCGTACTGAGTGACAAAAGCAATGCAACTGTCGACTATAATAGGGACGCCGTTTTTAGTCAGCTGTTGGTCGCTGAGCGCCTTGCCATCTGTGCCAGAAGCCAGTGTGATGGCAGAGTGCCACAGTGTAAAGTCCATCTTGTTGAAGCCATGGATGTAAACTGTTCTATTAAAGACAAGGGGGGGAAAAGTAATTATTAATGAAGTTCACAGTCATATAATTGCCAGCAACAATATGGTGTTTCATATTTTAGGAGGAAAAGTTGTCCATGTATTTGGAAAGTCATTAAATACACAACCAACAAGATTAAAGGAATCCAAAAGCACTTTGACAGAACACACATTCATAAACATTCACCGGTTTTCCCCCCCGAGGTTTGATCAAAAACACACAAACGAAGGGCAATTAACGGAGTAAACACAAAGTATCTTTGCATTACTCTAAAAGGGAGCCCAAAACTGTTGGCTTGTGTCAGGTGCCGCCTCACCTCATCTCAGTAACTGACGCGGGCAGTCCAGCGAGGATTTAATTACCTCGGATGGTTACAGTAGGTAAAGTGCATTTGGACTAACAAGACAAATGCAAAAATCAAAGCCAACAGCGTTGCATAATGCATAGTGTTGTTGTATCACAATTGTGTTGCCAATTAGCACCTTTTTTTTCAAAGACTGACATACCTTCCGCCCTCCACCATCAGCAGGACTTGGATCTTTTCCTCACCCTCCGTATGTGTGGAGACAGCTGGGGGGAGAAAAAATAGCAACAGGTTGTAGGTAATGCAGGCTCCAAAATATTTAAAGAACACCGCATTCCGCAATGATGTAACATAACGCATTGAGTACAGTTTAGGTCTGACATTTACAGTTGTTCAGTCTTTGTGAAAAGCACGAGCACTTAGAAGCTTCAGCCATGAAACCTGAAAGTTGATGCATTCATTGTCAAAGAAAGGCCTCCCATCTCTTAAGTGTTAATTTACTTTATGCAGCAGTCATGGCAAATAATGCACTGCACAATATGTCTAGACATATCTGACAAGTCTTTTCAAATGTACATAAAGTAGAAAAAACAGTGAAGGAACGGTACAGTGTCGTAAACACTTCCAATGGCAGTCAATAGCACTTCCTCGCTGTAATGGGGAACTTGGATAAAGTTTAAGTGTTACAGACTTACTAAAAGTGGTTTAAAGAGAAGTGGGGCCTACATACTGGTGTCAGTGGTCACAAAGCTTTACATAAACTTAGAGCAAATGCAACCAAATAAGATTACACTGAGGATCTAACATAAAACTAAACAAAAAAAAAAAAAAAGACAGAGTTCCTGCCATTCTTCATTGGTACAATCAATCTTAAAAATAACAGTGCAGGGATACAGAAAAACAGGGCTAAGGGACTGGAAAGCTCTGCCATAATCTCTTCTGTGGGTTCAAACAGCTGCTTGGATCAAGGCAACAATCACACACACACAACAGAAAGACAGTACAAAAAAGATACAAGGCTCTGCAGTTGAGTCCCAAAATCTCCTAGCAACAACATGTGGCACTTTCATCACACTCAAGTTCCCACTGGTTGAGCACAAATAATGGATGTAAATATAAAAGCAACGATCAAAACGAGAAGAACGTGGACTGAGAGCTTAGCTAACTAGCTGCCCTCACAACCCGGCATTACTAAATAATGCTATATTTTGTCACGGTGCACCAAAATGGCAAATACACATTCACTTTGTTACCCAGAGTCTGTATGGTGAAAAAGCTACTGCCAGCTAGCCAGTTAGCTTACCTTAAACTACAATGTGATGTTTTTACGCTTTGTTTTTTGTCAAGACTAAACGAAAAAGATACAAAAGGTGTTAATAAGGTGTTTGTAGGACTTTTCTTTTACCTTCGACACAGTCAAGCTAGCTGTTCACCCCTGTTTCAGGTGCTTTGTGCTAAACTTAGCTAATGACCTGCTAGCTACGCTAAACCTAGTTTTGTTTAACCCAGACCGAAACCAAAGCGTAACAAAAAAAATAAAACGACGTGTTGCAGGTTAAACTAAGACAGCTTCGTATTTTACATACAGAAATGAGAAGCACTTTTCCCACAAAACTGAACTATTTTTTTTTTATATCAAAGAATTTCAATCTCAGAGGCTTCAAAAGAAATGCTATCTGTGGACATGGTTTCTCTGCCTGTACTGTGTATCTTAAATGGTTCATCTCACAATCACATCACACACAAAAAAAGGTAAGAAACAAAAATATGTTCTTTCCATTTCCTCTACCAAAATACCAAATCCCTGCACCTGCTTCTTTTGTAAAAACACTGATTATATCCAGCAACAGGAAATGTTGTGTAATTGTTAACACAAGAAAGAGGATTGGTAATAAAAAATTACATATACAGTGTTACTTTGGCTAACAAGTCCTTTGTTTAGGCCTTTGCATGTTGAGCTACAACAAAACAAAACAATTAATCCCCAAAAGTCTCTCTTGACAAATACAATTTGCTTTTTACTTTCTTTGGCAGATTTTCAAGGGCAAAATATTTCATTTTGATCCAAACAACAAGAAAGGAGAGAACTTCAGAGAAGGATATTGACTTGAGAGGTTTATTAACAGCGTTATCAGGTAAATGCAAAACACTTGTCATCGCCGTTTGAACAAACACACAGCAAAACTCTTTTATCCATCTTACAGCTCAGTGGGACATTTTTTATTACTTAATATGTTTGTGTGATAAGGAACTAAGTCTGCGGCCTTGTTCTCTCCTTTAATTTATACTGGCCGTCCTGTAAGAGATTTCCAATATGTTTTTTTCCCAGGGTGATTTAGGGTGCTGGTAAACATTTTCAGTGGGAGCATTAAGTGTTGTTTATTTTTGACATATTATATGATAACATCGTAATATTACAAGCCCAGAGATGAGACTTTCAGCGGTAGTTCCTCTGCATTGAACCAACTCTCCAATGAACACAACTGGCTGTGTTTATGGTTGGAAAGCAGTTAAGGGATCACATGTTTATTACTGCCATAGCATTTTGAAAAAAAATCTGATGACAATATATTGGACAAACATAAACGTTTGCAAAAGACAAACATTTCTGAATTTACCAAAAGATATGTAATGGACGGGACATTTCCAATGGACAGACTCTGTAGTGTACTCTCTAAAAGACATTTCTTGATATTTAATAGCTAATATACAGTATGTGTTGATACAGCTATATCTGGAATAAGATCTTAGCAACACTGGATTGGTTATATTAACTTTTATGTGTAGCTGTAGGTTACCATAGGTAATATATCAGAATTAGGTATTGGCAATCAGTTAGTGTTAATGGTCAAATGTGTAACCTTACGAGGATGTAGTTGCAGAAACGGAACATAATATTCATAGATATGTTTCCATTAGTGGACAATCACCTGTATATATGAATCATTGCTTTATTGTTACCTTAGAATGAGAGGTATTTATCTACATTGGGAGCAGGTCTTCTTCCATTGAGGCTGCCATGTTGAACCACCATGTTTCTACAGTAGCCCAGAACAGACAAACCAAACACTGGCTTTAGATAGGACCTTTCAGGACCACCGTACTAGATGCCACTAAATCCTGCACACTGGTATTTTAAGTTAACTTCCAAATGTACATGAATCATCACTAACAGTTCTTTCTGAACATGCTAGTTGTGATTGGAATATATCTTAAAATTGAAACGGACCTCAGTGTGGACACATTGTAATTTTACTACTAAATATGCAGGACTGCAGTCTTGTGCTGATGCCTATCTTAATTTTTAGATGAGTGAGCAGAGCAGTGGGATTAACGTTTTTTCCTTCTGTATTTAGGCACAGCCTTAAGAGAAATCCACTGAGAAAATTGCACCAAATGAGTTCAAAGTTAATGTGCTTATCTTGTTTGAAAACCGTTCATTTTAGAAAAGTTCTGGGTGGGAAGGCTGATTTGTGCACTGTGACAGGTTAATGATTATCCAACTGTATCTGTCATTTTCCCCTCATTTTACTTTGGTTTGAGTTATTTGTGCGGCAGACATCTTGACACAAGGCATCACAAAAAGATCAATCCTCTCTCAAGTACACAGCTGAGCCCCCAGGAGGCCATTTTGAGAGGTAGTTCACTCTTGTTCTTCGGGGATTTTTTTTTTTTCATCATGAATTTATTTATTTATAAAGCACTTTTCAAAAACAAAGTGCTTCATGGAGTGAATACTGAACAACGGACAAAGATCGATAAACTAAATTTGAACAATAAGCAAAAGACAGTAAAGATTGCCCTAGTCGTAGGGTTGAGATAAAAAAAAATGAACAACAGACAAGGCAATTAAGGATAAAATGAGTAACAGCTCTATAGTAATTTTTGAGAAAAGAGTCATAACTCTGCCAGCCTTAAGTCAGAAAACCAGAATCACACTTGCAATGAACTCCTGACGCATGTTGGAAGCATGTTGGGATTTTAATTGAAAAGTGTACTTATCAAATCCCTCGCTGCTACACAGGAGCACCTTTCATGTGGTGGTGTCACTGCAGAGAAAATAACAGTTAATCCCATGTCACAGACTGTGATTCCTAAAGGGATCCTTTCAGTGCTCCAGAACCTACCATCCCCTGACAAAACACAGTCCCTCCTGGCGCTAGCGGCTCCCCGGCTGTGACAAATATGGTTTGAGAAAGCCGGGAATAAAAATGAGCACCGCTGCAGTTCTTTACCCCGCCCCAAGGTGAGAAGACGGGCGGCACTTTGCGCAATTTGATCCACGTCGAGGTGTAAATGGATTAAAAAGATCCATTGATCCCCACCCCCCCTTCTTTCTGTTCGCACATCACACTGGTGCAATCGATCGATCTGCCAAAGTATGTGTGAACTTCCACCGTGACTGGCTGCTTCCCTCCACTTTCTATCCTTTAAATAACTGGTGTTTGCCACTAATGTGGAGATATTGGCAAAAATTCATGTTAGTGGGCAGCGGAAAGAATGCTACATGCATGACACCATCATACTGTGAATATTATATAATTTTTATTTCACATGAGTCCGTCCAAAATTATGTTTCCATGCCACAATTTGTGAGCTCAACAGCTCAGGGAAATCTGAATCCTATTTTAGCCGATGCTTGCTTGATGACGCATTACATAATATTAACCTTTACTGACCTCATATTAACATCTTCTCATAAACAAGTCTGTGGCATCTTGTCATTCTCCTCCAGTCCCCTCAAAGGATGATTTCTATAATGGAAGACTAAGCTAGCCAATTAGAGCAGAGATCTGTGTAATGGTGTGAGAAGCTGAAATGTCTTCTGACACTAGTTGCTCGCATGCACCCATGAGGTCCTTAAGTAGTTATAAATGCAAGTGGTGGGAGGGTGTTACGGATTGGTAGCTTTTTTGGAAATTGCTCGGTATATCAAAACGGTGAGAGTGAATTTTAAAAAGCCCAAAAAATCTCAACAAATTCATCACTGAGTTGCCGCAGTTGACCACTAACCCTATCAACCATAAACGGATATGGTCACTCTGGGCTGTGAGGTTTTAAAACCTGATTTATTGAGTATTAAAAAGCTGCACCGAAGCTCTTAAAACCAGGGACGGGTTTGCTTGTGTAAACTGTGGTAATTTGGGAAAGAGCTGAGATAAATGCATTACCCAAAAATGAGTGTTTCTTTTACACATATATTAATGCAAAAGGGTAAATCATGCTCAGCTCAGTGCGGGCACCACACCAGCACTACCAACAGTTTCTCAGCAGAATAAATTCATTTCAATGCTGAGATCATTGCAAAGTACTGCACTGGACCAGATATAGATATTTTCTTCTGAATATTACATTTGAGAAAGTCTAAGTTTGTAGCTTTAATGTTGCTAGGCTAGCAAGTTTCTTCATGTCTGTTTATAGTGTGGTTTTTAAAGAGTTAGTTAGCCATAAAAGCCTATAGGGAGCCCTCACCTACAGGCGTCTCAGATGGCTCGTGTAATGTGTGCGGCTGCCTGAGAGGAAATAAATTCCCGACGAGTGGAGAAACAGTGGAAAGCGTCTCTTGGAACAGAATCGTGTGTCAAGCAGCCAAGAATTACCGCTGTCACAGAATGTCAAGATGAAGAGAAAAGACGCAAACTAACCAGAGAGAAGCATTGCGGCTGCTTCCAAGAGCCTGTGGCATTACACAAATGTGGGACTTATGTTGTGTTTTAATGGAAGTATTCGTCATGTTTCACTTTTACAAGAGAAAAGGCTTCAAAGATGAGGACAATGTTGCCCTTGGGCTGGGAAATTTTCGCAACAGGTTTAGTCTGTTGTAATGTTTATTTAAAAAAATCTGATTTTCCCACAAAAACAGATGCTGAAAGATGGGACTGAAATTTAATTTGCACCACTGACCCCTTGCAAACAAATAAGGCTGGCCTTTGAGGGACGAGCTATTATGTTACCTCTGAGACTCCATCCGATTTAACAAGGAATGTAACTTAATGCCTACGTGCTTGTGGTTAAAGAGCAGGGCGGCAAGACACGGTGTGCTGAAATAGAAAAACAACAATGCAAATACGCTTACTGAGCTCCTGCAGTTGTTTGAGTTGAAGGACTTCCTCCTCTCCCTCCTCGTCTCCTGGGCTGAAGTGCAGGGCAGAGCCTTCCAGCATAAACCAGCCTGTCCTCCAGTGGTACAGGTCATGGCCCTCTTTGTAGAGCAGTCTGCCAATCAGCTCGCTGTCTCTCTGCAACAGTCCCTCGACTTTAGGCGGGACGAAGCACTGCGAGTCACGTGGATAAACAGAGAGAGAGAGAGAGAGAGAGAGAGAGAGAGAGAGAGAGAGAGAGAGAGAGAGAGAGAGAGAGAGAGAGAGAGAGAGAGAGAGAGAGGCTCTCAAATGAAAAAACTTTCACTTTTAAAACTTTTTCCACTGCCTGTGTCACCTCAAAACAAATGAGCGACACGGAAACACAACAGGTACAGACTTCTGCTTGTAGGGATAAACCTTTGCTCAGTTTCTGCTCCCTTGCTGAATTATTTTCTAAGTACATTCCCTTCCCTCCCGCTCGCTCGGCTCTGTCTGGCCATTGTTCTGTGATTCAAATTGAAATACGGAGGTGTGAAAGGCCCATGGTGCAGATGGAGAGACATATGGACTAATGCAGCTATACCTCCCACTATCTGTGACTGGGTTGCCTGGGATTAAAGAGATAAAAAAGGGAATAGGGAACATATTTATGTAGGGTGTTATTACAAGATCCTGTCAGCGTGTGGGGGAAGAGATAGTAAGACCACTTGTCTTATTGAAAGAAGCACAGGAAGCACGGGGCTCACCGAGGACAATGTGTGCGACTGTGTGTGTGTGCACGCTGCAAAGTGAATGAAAAAAAGTACTGGATGGATGCACTGTACTTTTCTGGCACATTTATTCTTTGTAACTTTAAGCGAAAAAACAAACTTATAAAAAGGAAGGCAAAGAAAACAAGTGTGTTTTGTGTGTGTGTGTGTGTGTGTGTGTGTGCGTGCTGTATGCTAAGTGTGTCACCTTTGTTAGCGCCTGGATCCAGTCATGCTGCGTTTCCTGTGTTTCAGCTCCGACAATCAGCGCTCGCTCTGTCTGCAGGTACAGCTCCACGGTAAACACAGTCCTGCCAGAGACACACGACTCGCTATTAGATATCTGGAATGGAAAAATGTCCACACACACACACACACACACACACACACACACACACACACACACACACACACACACACACACACACAACACACACAAAACACACACACACACACACACACACACAAAGCAGGCAAAGAAACAGCCAAATCTGTGTATTTGCACACACGCATGGCTGTGTTATTACGCTTGTAACAGCATGTAGTGGTAGCGCCTTCTAAATGCTGTTTTAATCTGTTATTTTCTTTGGCTTTATTGCTGAAAAATCATTGAATTGTGTCTGATTGGACTTGCGACTTGCTTCCAATCGACCGGATGAGGAGCAGCAAAGGCAGCGGATGCACATGCAGCAGCCGGTAGAACGTTTCAAACTTGGTGGACGCAGACTTTGGGACGAGATCAGCCCACTGTGGATGTTTTTATCTACTATATTTATTTTTCCTTCCAATCTAAATCTAATCATTTGGTCTGTTCTGTGTGTGAAAAGGAATTGCCACTTTAATGTCTTTGTGTGTCCTTGTGTTGTACAGTGATAACTCTAATGTGTTGACGCCTGAGCAGCTCACTAGAGCTGTTGGAGGTCAAGTGCTTGCTAAAAGGGTGCCTCAGAGGTAATAATAAACAAGGGTGAAGCTCTTTCACTTTTCCAGTCTTCAGGTATTGAGCCTTCTGTGGCTTAACGTGACACACAAAGGTTGTGGATCCATCCAGGGGGCTGAGAATACTGAAGTCTTCTACAAGTAAGGCCGTCTTTATTTTCAGAGGAGGGCATTAAGTGCAAGACTCGGTCCACAGAGATGCGCCACAGAGCGACAAAACAACGGCGTTCCTGCCTGTGGCCATCAAACTTCCCTCAGAATGTCAGACACTGATTCAATAGGCTTCTTTCACCTTTGTCAGCAGCTAGAACCCCGTCATTTATTGATCATTTATATCTTCAGCTGTGCAACAGTAATCACTTTGTGCAATAATTATTATGCAATACTCTGGTATTGATACTGCATTTTTACTATTAGCCACACAACTAATAAACAATCTGGTGGCGGGTGGAATTTGTTTTTGGGACAGTATGTAAAACATTATTTATATATATATATAAAAACATATGTACGCTTATATATTGTTGTTATATATTGTAGTATAATGCAGATATTTTTATATGCGTCTTATTTCCTATATTTTAAAATGGGAACAACTGTAACATGACCACAATTGTCAAGTATTTCTGATTATTATATCCTTGCATTTCTCAACACATCCAATCCAGATATGATGTGCTTGCAAATAAATAGAACTTTCTTCTCTCTTTTTGTCTATTCATGTGTAGAGACATTCACCTTTCCCACTGATACAGGGAAGCCTTTGCCTAAACCATGTTATAATGTAGCTCAGATATTCAGATTTAGCCTTGACACTGTGAATGTGCTTTTGTACGATGTGTGTCAGTCAGTCTGTGAGGAAAATTCACTCTCCTGCGTATGTATATGAACAAAAACACCAAATATATAATCCTTCATGCACTCACAAACACACACACACACAAACACACACACTTACTTTCAGGCAAAACCCTTGCTGTCGGAAGCAAAAAGGCAGCTATTAATCTTTGTTGGTCTTTCTCCTACTGTTTCCCTCTCTGTGTCTCTCTCTGTCTCTCTCTCTCTCTCCCTCTCTCTCTCTGTCGCTCTCTCTCTCTGTCGCTCTCTCTCTCAGATAGATACAGATGCAGAGGTTAGAGTATCACTATCTTAATGGTTTGAACGCGCACTGCCAAGCGGTAGCTCCTTTTTCCATCGGACCCTCTAAATGCTACAGCGCTGGGTGTTTAAGGTGGCGTGTCACGGTGGGTCACGGCAGCGCTGAGTCGCTCTCTTCTCACACGTGTCAGGGGAACAGGCGAGACATGGGTGTTTGTGTGCCCTTGCGTGACCTCACCCCCTTCGCCTCCTCCCTCCTCCTCCTCCTCCTTCTTGTCCTCTTTGCCGGCAGGTGTGCAGGGCGCTTGTTAGAGGGGTCCCAGAGGGAGAGCGAGGGAGGGATGGAGGGAGCGGCGGAGGGGTACGTCGATGTGCCGGGCAAATGGTATCATAAAGAAAGGACAGAAGGAGAAGACAGAGGGATAAGAGACGAACACTTACATTATGAGACTCCCACAGGGAGGGAGTGGCTGGGGAGAGGGAAGAGACACATTCTTGTGCTTGTCTTTCAATTTGAAATGTTCTGTGTCTCTCATGTATGAGATGCTTTATATCTTTTGGATACTGATTTCTCTCCTGCTCTTGTTTTCCTTCTTCTGTCCTGTTTTCTTGTTTATTTTATCAAAGGTTGCACACCTGCTCTCTCTCTTTTTATTTATTTATGTGCACGCAAGAGACCAGGTTACTGGGAGAATTCAGGTTAAGGTACTAGAATAACCTGGTTACTGTAAAATTGAGCATGCGACTGGTCAGAGATCAGATTTTTCCCTTACTTAGTACTGTAATATTGAACCAAGCTGGCTTTTTTCTGGTGATGAATATGATTCCTTTTTCTTTTACTCTGTAGAGAGAAGGCACACCGGCTTTCCTATTGTATATATGCACGCTGATCTGATAACTTTATCATACCTCAAAGTGGAAACAAGCCAGACATAATGCCACAACAACAGCAGTAACAATGACACACAATTTAATACATATCCCAAAAGGACATTAGTGTAGCTCAGGAGCCCATCTAGCTACCAAATAAAAAAACAATTAAATACAATGGATCAATTCTTTAATAAAAGACAGATCATTAAGTGATGCACCTAAAAATAAGAGCAGTAAAGTCGGCAATGCACATAAAATGAAACGTTAATTACTGTTCAGCTGTGGAAAGAGACTTGTTTGGGTTTTATCTGATCTTAGTTTCACTCGTAGTCAGACTTTCAGTTAAATTATTTTGAATAGGAGCAGTATTGATCTTTCCTTTCAACCACACTGATAACACGGCAGTACTTGCAATACTCTGATGTCTTTGTCACACACACAGGCGCACACAAAGGCTGATAGAAACGCTGTTAAACGCATAGATGGGAGCAGAATTTCACCGTGTTAACCGGATTTCCCCAGAATCTTCATATACGAGAGTCCTACCTTACCACAGCCTGAAGGTTTAATGCTTTAACTGTTGCACAACGTTCTACGGCCTGTTTATTTTATGTTACTATAGAAAAAGACCAAATCAGCGGTTTCAGTCATTTACAACTGTACAGACTTTCTCTTTAATTCTAATTAATTAATCATTCCAAACATTGTTGACATGAGCAGAGTACAACCTCAGTGGATTTGTAATTGGCTAAGACAAAGGCAAATGTGTTAATTATTGGACATCTGGAATTACAAGATTAAAGAATTGATAAATATTCAACTTTTTCTATTTAATTACAATTCAGCAGTTCATGTGCTTATTGAGCGTGCTGCAGTTAAAAAAAAAGTATTTTTAGTGGTAAAGTAAAAGTTTGACTGAGCTTAACCGCACTCTTCCTTGTGGAGGAGTCTGCAGCACAAGATTCACCTGTAGTTTAAACAATGCATAAAGTTATCTATATGCATTTCTGTAGCCTTTTATTTTCTCCTTAAGGCTTTTGTGTGCTCTGAGAAAACCTTAATTCCCCAGCCCTCACGTATGTAACTCATCTCGCTGGCAAAGTTAGCGACTAAGTCCTTCTAAAAGCCTTTAAAAAACTTGAAGACGGCAAAAAAGAGAGCAACACAGAAAAAGAAATGGTGTAAAAAAATAAAGAGAGAAAAGAGCAGAAAAGGTTTGTTTCCAAGGTTTTCAGCTGAATTTTGAAGGTCAGAATCGACTTAGAAATACTCTTGTCGAAACAGGCGAGATGAGTCAAAAAAGTCCTGAGAATACCTCGACTTATCGCCAGCCAACACACTCCCTTTGCATTAATTCCTTAGGAGTGGGTTTGTAATATTCATACAACTTTAGCAGACGTATGTGTCGGGGGCCGTGCTATAATTCACGGTGTCCTCTGCCACGGTGAAATTACCCAAATGCTGTGTTTAATGGAAGCGACACCTACGGCCTCCTGTAGCGCGGCGATAGGCTGCTGGTGGGAGTGTGTCATCTGCATACGTTAATATTCATGAGCGCCAGACAGTCAAGAGGTGAGGCGTCCCTCGGCATGCTGGGAACGCTGGGAGTTGCAGAAGCGAGAGGGAGTGAGGCAGAGTTTAATCTAGTGAAACGTACAGCCATTATGAGTGCTGGCGACAGAGAAATAATAGCCTTTCTGGGGGCGAAGTCGTGACCTGTAACTGGGTTGTACGCGCTAAGCTAAAATAGCACTGCTACTTTGTTGAGGCCCCGCATACACAATATTATCATTGTGACCGGTCATGACGGTTCATATGTGTCCAGCTCATTTGAAAGGTCACAGTTTTAGTTGTCCAGATGTGTTTCTAATGGCTGTATAAATAATATGTACAAATAAAAGCATTGTTCCCTCTTCATAACATCTGCTGCTGTCATTAAGGACCTGGCTTATGCTTTAATCATAAGCCATTATCAGACGCACAAACACACACACAAACACACTCACACACACACACACACACAAACAGTATGACCCAATGGGAGTGGAGAGAGGACGGAGGCATCTGTTTCTTCGCTGTGTGTTTGTAACACTTCCAGGAGAAATAAAAGAAAAGTTTGTTGTCGGAGCAACTTTCTTTTTCTTTTTTCTTTTTTACTGAATCATAATCTGAGAGAAGCGACAGGGGGAGGTGGCGCGGTAAAGCGAACGGAGGGAATGCAGTTAAAGCCGTTCGCCTGCATTCCCCCGCCAAAGTAAACAGGAAATATAGCACTCATAAAGCCCTGATGGGTTCTGTTAAATTGAATAATGCTCAAATTAAGATTATGCTAATGAGCCATATGACGAAGGAGAGAAACTATGCAGGAGCTTGTGTTTACACGTGTGTTTGTGTGTTTATGCTACATGTGCTACAATTACATTTGCAATAAATACTAATTTAGCCAAACAAAATAAAATAAATCATGTAAAAATTGTGTCCTTAAAGCAGGTTGGAAAAAATATATATAAATTATGATTGCGCGTGGGGGATGCAAATTAAGCCTTCAAAGTAGGTTTGTATGTGTACTGTATGTGTGTTTGTGTGTAGGATGTGTGTAAATGAAAGCCCGATAACCCGGCTTAATTGCTGCAAAGTTTGAATTATCTGTAAATGAACACTTAATGCACAATATTTGGATTCATATTAAATGTTATATATGAAGTCAAACTCTGGTGATTTTCAAGGTTTAGGATCCTTTAAAGTTAAGGTGATGAAAATACTTTCAAAATCAAACAAACATCTATGAAGCTACAATACAAGTTTGGAGATAAAATGTTTTCATCATGTGCTCATGTGTTTTTGTCTGTGTGTGTGTGTGTGTTCATACCCAGCTCCAGTCATTGTCTCCGTGTTGCTGACAGCCAGGCTAACCACCTCGGTGACGTCCACCCTGCCGATGGCTGACGGGCTTCGCTCACTCTCATAGTAACTCAGGAAGCCGCCCTCCAGCGTACACCAACGGCGTGTCATGTCTGAAATATACACATTCCAAAATGTCCCCTTTAATGCTTTTGCTGATCTTGTATCCCCTTTGATAGAGCTAAAAGAGACAACTAACTAAAACAGCATGGTTAAATTTAGGGAAAGATTGTTGGTGGGAGAAGGAATGCAAACATTGGTCTTTGGCAGGAGATTATGACACTATGTTCACCCATTTATTCACTGTAAACCAAATTTCTGTGGCAGCACATGATTGTAATGATACTTCCTTAAACATATGATGTTTTAGGCTGCTTGTGTTTGACGTGACATTTCATTATACTATGACTTACATTTATCTTTTAGCCTCTAAACTGTGAATCTTCTTCATATTAAGCAAGACTGTGTAACTTTACTGAACAGTGTGCCCCATGGCCACAAGTAGCAATTATACCATAATTCACATTTTTCCTCTTGAAGACATCATTACCATGCAACCTAAATAAGAGCAAGTGGAATGGAAACACCAAAAACTTTTTTTTCTTTTTTACTAGGTATTACTTTTAGAAAATAAGTATTGAAATGCTTTGTGACATACTAAAGTGTAGTTTAATTTACAGTAGCAGCCATCTGTAATGCCCCTAAGCACCATGTGTTGAAACCAGTTGCAATGCTTTATCTAACCACCAGGAGGAGAAGTGATTACGGAAGCTGAAACGATAGCACAAATAGCAAAGTAAATTGACTCAGTAACGTTAGTCGTACAGCAGTACCTGCCTAAGGTTTGCTAAAATTAGCTAACATTATCAACAGAAGGCTAATAGTCATACCAGACCAAGTAAGGCTGAGGCAGCAAAAGCTCACAGTGTACTGAGCTGAGCAAACATAGCATTGTATTGCTTATGAATTTAACTTTTTAAATATAAAAAGTTGGAAGTTTTCTTTATTGACTTCACATAGTCCCACAGCTCCATGTAAGAGATGAAAAATATTCAATAGAGGATTAATTTTGTAAACTGATCTGATGCCAACTTAAGACGATTTATAGCTCCTTTACTTATGCACCCAGAACTATCCAATATGTCTGCTTCCTCTATTGGATTACTACTGTAGAGCCATTCAGTTGCATACTGATAAAATGTAACAAATTGCCTATTGTTTGAAGAGTCAGAAAAAGAAAATTAATTAGAGCCTGCAATGTTAGTGATTGGTTTGTGAACAATTAGCACCACTCCAGCCCTATTTAACACAGCTAATGACTCTCTACGAGCTAAGGCAGCACTACCAAGAAATCGTTGAAAAGTTCGGAGATAAGACACTCTTTGCATCCAGCTTTCACACATGGATGGATGTATGGGGATGCGACAGTGTCATAGGCCTCCGCTTTTCTTCTTCTTAAGGGTGCAGTTAACTCAAACTCAAATCCAAAGCCAAACCATGTGGACATAAAGAGATCACACCACCTGAAGGCCAGCATTTTAAGCTGATATCCTTCCAGAATAAACATCCAAGAAACAACGCTGGAGAAAAGAGAACATCCATACTGTAATTAGTAAAACCACAGTCTGAAGACAACTGGCAGACTGGGGCCTTCATTTCCAAATCAACAAAACACTTACAGCTCACTGACAACTTAGTCTGTGTCCACAACAAAGTTTTAACTCCATGACTGCAATCAGATAACTTATGTGAGGAAGTCGGACCTTCATTTTTCCAGCCATTAGAGGCCATCTATTTCAAGCATAGGGGGTTCGTGCACAGAATTACGAGTAAAAGAGACTACGAGTGCCGAACAGATTTCAATCAACAAACATGATCTCAGTGGAAAAGCGGGAAAACACACAACATTGTCTTTTATGATTGTCTGACTGTGCGATTTACATAGCCAATGAGCATGAAGTTCATGAAAACATACCTAATTTTGGATTTTCAAAGTCACTGTGCCATCTGCTTTTTTGTTCTGCAACAAACACACACACACACACACACCATACACACACACACAAACAGCCCCCCCCACCCACCCCCTGTCGCTTGCGACTCCAAAGTTTCCACTGTATTCATCTCATGAATATGCTAATTGTGCATTCCTCTGCCAACTGTGTGTGATGTTTCTGAAGGAACAGATATAGTTCCAATAAAAAAAAGGAAGTGTCTACAACTGGCTGTTAAAAGAAAAAGGATGTGATAAGCATAGGAAAGGAGGATGTCAGTTTTGCTCTATTCACCCTTGCACTGCCTCTCTGCACGCCTCTTTCTGACTTTTTCTTTGTATTTTCTGTCTCAAAAAAACAATTTGGACACGATTCTGCAAACGGCTTTAAGACTGCAAAACGACTCATATCTTGTTGCTTACTGTGGCATTTCAAAAATACTGTTCTTCTGACCCCACTTTGCTTCAAGAAAAAATAATTCCAGCAGCTGAAGAATCATCGTCTCTATCTGAAACCTACCGTGCATGCAGCAGTTCGTATGGGCGTGTGAGTGTGTGTGTGTGGGAGTGAGAGAGAGAGAAAGAGACTGACTCTGGTATTTAAAGTCATTACCAGTCCAATCTATCTGACAGGACGCACTGTTGTCTTGGCGACGAAAAAGATCGTAATGCACTTACTAACTTCCGTTGCAAATGTGTCCCTGGATTGCTAAGGTTCTGCACAAAATGTCATGTCCATCATTTTCCTCCGGAGAGTAGTTAAGTTCTTGTTTTGTGCTACACTTTGCTGGAAATTCGCCTTCCTTCCTTCTGTCCCTCCTCTAAGAGGATAATAAATGAATGGTTTCATGTGTACCATCAGAAACCCTCACGCAATCATCTTCTTAAGAGGTACACTTGATTTCTTAACTGAAGTCAATTGCTATCATAAGCTGCCAGACAGCTGTAAAGGCACTGATTATCTAGATATTTTGCTTTAGAATGGATCCTTTGGTTGCAGAGGTTATTAAAAAGTTTAGATTATGGACGAACTGACGTACTGGCAAGTAGAAACAGTAATTGCCTAATGTTAATGGTTCCTGAACTGGAGCCAAAAGATAAATCTGAGGGGTCAGAAGATGGTTAAGTGGATACAAAAGCAGAAATAAAAATATACTTCTGCCACCCAAAATCCTATTTTTCATCTGTACGAATGGCAAAGTTGTTCAGTTGGTCCACAGCCTTGGCCCAGACTGAAATATTGCAACATCTACAAGAATGATTGGTACAAACTGTGGTACTGCCATTCAAAATCTTAATGATACTTACAACCCCCTGACTTTTCCTCTGATGGCACCAACAATTGTTAGATGTATTACTATGCAATGGGGATTAATAAAAGTATATCTTATCTTATCTTAGCACAGACTTTAAATGATTATTTTATATATATCAGATATTTTGATATTAACAGAGCAGCAATAACTATTTGGTATGTAAATATGTAGTAGATTGAAGGCATCCTTAGTACAGAATGACGTCACACTCCCTCCCCTTCTTTTGATCTGTGAGTATTGCCGCGTGTGCATGTTAGTGAATGTGAGTCTCTCTGTGTGCAACTGTTGGCTTTGAGGATAGTGTCTGAAGTGGCTGTTTTTCTAATCTTTCTTTGTGAATTAAAGATTAATTTCTACCAAACCAGAGTTGGTGATTGTTGGAACAATGGAAAAACAAATACAGTTTTGGTGAGTTTTATTTTGTTTCTGTCTGCTTTGAATGAAGTTACAATGCTGCGATGATGTGCGAGGTATAATTACAGTTATTGTCAATGGAGTCTGGTGGTAAGCAATAATCATATTACGGTTGTTTCTTGCTAAACAAAAGGTCTATATCTGTGATCTTCCCAAAATGTTCAGACACTACTAAATCACTGAGACAGTGGCAAAAGCATTTTAGTGGACATACTTTGACTGGTGCAAAGATTACATAACTCAGTGAATTAAGGGTTTATTTCAACCAAACCAGTTGTGATTGTTGAGGACAGTGTAGAGACTACCAAATGTTTTGGTGAGTTATATTGTTGTTATTGTTTATGTCCAGTTTGAAGTATGTTTTATGATTGTCTGCAAGATAAAAATACTGGTTTTGTCAATTGAGTCTGGTGGGCTGAGAGGCTGTGACATATAGTAGCAATAATGACCTTTTGGTTGACAAGATTACAGCCTATTAACACATGCAACTGGTGATGATGGGTTGCAGTTAGTTAAAAGGAGTCTCGAACCATCAAGGTTGGGAACCACTACCTCAGACCAATAGTTCTTCAACCTAGGGTTAAAAATGACATAAATAGGACATGGATTTTTAAAAAGTCAACTGTTGGAAACCTCTGTTCAAGGGCATGTAAAATCCCAAAGTGTATAGAACTTGAAATATGCAAATTAGGGTTTTGATTGTCCTTTTACATCAGAAATATTAATAGATCTCATTTTGATGTTGGTACATTTGGCATCCGGATCCTGTCTCCTTGAACAGACAATGTCTGACAAAATCTTTTATCTACGCTATAGAAAAAGGGAAAAATGTTTTTAATTTCCTCTCAAGTCCAAGGAGAAAGACATTAAAAATCCCACTGTGAATTCAGGAAGCAAATTGCTACGGGATCCTGGGTCCAGACAGTGTGGACACATGAATGGGCTCACCACTCGACCGACCAGTCTGTGAAGAATTATACTAATAATGGCCAGCAGACTTACAGGAACAGATACTCACATAAGGCCTTAACATGCTGGGGAAACAGACGGTTTGGAAGGGATAGCGATTAAAGGGGGGGCAAAAGGTGTTTAGAGACTACAAATGCTTGAGAAATGTCATTTCAGATACAGCTATCTCGTTTGGGTTGGAATTGAGTGAATATAAGGGATTCAGTAGACTGTGAAGACAGAAGAGGTTATGTTGACAGAAATTAGACATTTTCCTGGAGGCCTGAAAGTGAAAGAATAAATCAAACCAGGCAGAAGGTTGTACCGATATAACTCAAGATATAACACTTGTGGTGTGACTGCCGTGTAAATGTGGAATAGCTGCAATGAGTTTCACTCAGTTAAATGTGACTATTATTCAGCTGTGTTGGAATCTGTGGCAAGTTACTTCTTAATGCAGCAGTGAATGTCTTTGGATGCCTTCAAGATATTCCACCAGGAAACTGACTTCATCAAAGACCTGCACATCACCGAATTGCAAGCATCCTTCTTCCCTTTTTTGTTTGTGGTTCAGCATTTCCTTAGCGGGTGGGATAGCACTAGCTTCTACACAAGCACCAGTGCAATGGAGGGAACAATAGTGCTTGATTTACAATCAAGCAGCTGCGTCCATTGCCAGCTGTTCCCCACACACAGCAATGGCCCTGTGGCCCAGCCGTTCTCCACGGGAGTCCACAACCAGCCGCCAGAGACAACGCTAGCGGAAGCCAACCGTGGTACATGCCTCCACCAGCTAAATTGGGCCAATTAGCTTGTACGCCAAGAGCGCTCCCCACATAGCATTTTCCAGATAAGATGTGGAATGTGGAATCACTCTATTCTGTTTTGGTTTTTTTGCCACCTCCTCTCTTACTTGGGCAATTTGTAAAATTCGCTAAATGCTCTGAGTACGCAAGATGAGCTGGTTGATTAGACTAATCAAGTCATCAATGTGGCAATTAAACTGTCTTATTGTTTATTGACTCAATGGACCAGAATAAAAGTTACAGAATAACATATTTACTCAAAAGTTTTGACTCCGATTGTGTCTCAAGCTTTATTTTTAACTGCACTACTCCAGATTTACCCAATGTCCCCCCTAAACTTTTTATCGACATTGCACAGACACCCATTTCAGTATGCATCGAAAAAGCAGGCCGTGCCCCTTTCCACTAAATCACCCGCTTCCCTCCCTCACTCTCCCACCTCTCCCCCTTCCGCCAATCTTCTGCCTATCTCACCATCAGACTAAAATATCTGTGATGAAGACATCTGCTGGACAGCTTGTCAGGGGGCTGGAAATGGAAATCGAGAAACTGAAGGGATCTGAACGATCTGTCTGTGCCAGAATTACAGCCCACTTCATTACAGGGAGGAATGGACAGATATGGCATAAGATAAAGAAAAAAAAAACACTATCTGCCATGTATTTCCGGCCTAAGCAACAGCAGTACTCACTCATTTAAGCAAGCAGAGGCACAGTAATGAAGATATTCCAAAAAGCATACCAGATTAAGACAAATTGTTTAAATAGGCTTTTTGTGCTCCTCATAATATATAAAACAGAATAACATAAATATGACTGCTTATAAATTCCAATCATTTAACATCCTTTGAAAACTATTTTTTTTACCCATAAAGAAGATTTGGTTCATTATCAAAAAACTCCAGACTCCAGCTTTGTAGATGCAAGTAATTGAATGTTCATATGGGCTCAGATATGTGTCCTCAATAAAACTGTTAACGTAATGCCCTCCCCCCTCCCCCCTCCTCCAACCCTCTCTCTCCAACAGTTAAGCGTTACTATTGCAGGCAAAAACAGAGCGCAGCTGATGAGGAAAAAGACAAAACTAATCAGAAATTAGGGGTGCCATTTCCCTGCTGCCACTCACCATTTCAGACAGTAACTGCCTACTGTCTCTCTTTTCCTCCCAAGACTCTCAGAGGCACAAAGACACACACAGATGCACACAAAGCATGTACACACTCTTTAATTTGAAAGTATCTTGAGTCACTCTTCAGCCCGTTTAAGGGGGAGACTTCATTTACGCTAGAATCAACTGCGTAAACCTGAATGTAGCGTAGCTCGGCAGAACAGCTAATAAAGTGGTGCCATGCTGGAGGATAAAACAGTTCGACCTTGATTTCTGCACAAATAAAACAACAAGGAACATTGTTTTTCTAATCCTAATCTATATTCCCAGCTGCATCATGACTGAACACGTTTGTTTTTCCACTAAATGCTAAGCTGCACAGTATTTTTTTTCATTATGGTGGACTGGCACAATGATCCCCTGTGCCACCTCAGTCAAGGCCATTACCAAAATTGCTTGCCAAATTAATTTATGTCGTACTCTGAATTTAGCTCCCATCAGTGGAAGCATGAAAGCCTATTGGAGTCGTCTCCAGACACAAAAAAAAAAGAGGCAAAGTTTAAGATGCCGTGGCAGAGTGCTTTTATTAAGCCTTGAGCACAACCTATGAATTATTAAGAACTTGGGTGTATCTATAGACCATCAAACCATTAGCCTGGGAGCGAGAGGCATCCTGGAGTACATTCAAAAACACCTCATCCCTCCATGCTCACAAAGTCCTGACAGCGCTTCCTCATGATTGAAGAAGTTGGAACGCATCGAGCGTTCACAACCCCCCTTGAATTTTTCAGCAGCTGGAGCTGCAGTTAAAGCGCCATTAAAGCACAAAAGCCAAACTTGTACGGCTCTGCATAATAGATGAAATAACAAGGTATTTATCGGCCGAAATATTACGAGCACTTATCTGAGGGGAGACAACTGGAAGGGTGCGGCGTCTGGAAGTGGTAGAGTGACTAAAATGGACCTCGACAAAATGGACACCTGTTGCGTTACTCCATTTCAAGCAGGAGCTCACTGAACTGTACAAACCATACATTGTTATACCAATGGGCTTATATAAGAACAGAATAGTGTTCTTTTTCTGCAGTTATTTTAACATAAGGGATCACACTGAAAAGACAAATACTTAAAGCTGCTCTCATTTATATTTTTATGTATAATGGACAAAATAATTACTTGGAATGTAAAAGGGGTCGCTCATACTGATGAACCCACAGATAATTATCACCCAACTCTGGAGTTCACCCCAGCTCTATGGAGCGTTTTAGTGTTTTTCAGCTTATTATTTTGGTTTTACTGCCTGCAACTTTGCTGGTTTTGGTTCACCTTCATCAGCATAATTTCCAGATGCAGGCACCTGTTTTCAGCAAAACAGCTCTGATGAATCAACTGTCTACTAGTTAGCGACTAGCTGGCTAACATAGTAGTCCATAGGTCAAATGACAGTGAATATGACTCGCATTCAGCAGGTAGGCAGTAACATGACTCCAAATTAATAATATTGCTCTGCGTAGGCTGTATGTGTTAATATACAACTGTTTGCTATCACAATCAACATAACAATATACAGTGATAATATGTCACTGTTGTGTTTAAAGCTTGTTCCTGCTACCCCTAAGTGGTGAAATCTAGAACCAGTATTTGGTTTGTCCCCTCTGGAGTGTAAAAATATGGTGGCCTCCATGGAAGGCGACCCGCGGCGTCTGTAAACATATAAGGCTCATTCTAAGGTAACAAAAACATAATTATTCCAATATTCAGTTGATTTAACAGTACTGAAAACATACCTATGCATATTATATTTCATTTCTGCTAATAGAGCCTAGAAAAAGTGTATGTGATAGTACTTTATTGGTTGATTATATGCCAATATGTTTACAGCTTGTTTATGCAGAAAAAAAAAAAATCGATCAATTCAGGTTTAGTACAAGTACTTACCAAGTTAATTGCTGAGGTGTAGGGACATAGCATTGCGAAAAACAAGTCAGACGGGCAAGAAGCCAAAACCACAATAAAGGTTTTGTGGAAACTCAATGGTAAGCCAGTTTCTTGGACGAGACAACAAATGTCAATAGTAAAATTTGCCACCGGTTTATTGGCGACACTTTCAGGTTAATGTCCACAATCTGGTTAATTTAGTCTGATCATCTGACCACTCTTGTTACTTGACCCATCAGACATTGTAGTGGGGTCGCAATGCTCCCAGATGTCAGCAATTGAGTACAATATTACAACAACCAACAGAAACGACGGCCAACAACTCTGAAATTAAGACCCAAATTGCAATCCATTGGAATTATACTATAATTATAATTCTATTACAAATAATGTACAAATAATGAGAATTTCAAATGACACTGGTAGGATTTTTTTCCAGTCCTCACTAAAGGGGCAATTTCCCCGGCCTCAGCCCTGTTCATTAGCCAGCATGTACAACCCACCAATAAGAGCGGAGCGTGTGTGGTGTTATGGAAATGGAGATGGATGTCTTACCCAAGATGTAGGAGATTCAGCTCATCCAAGTGGCAGGTAGCTGCAAGCTGTCATCTCCCACCACCCGGACACCTTCCTCCCCCTTATTTCTCCTCCACCTCCCCCCATTCTCCATCCCACTTCTCCACCTTCCCCAATAACCCCCCCTATCCCCAGGGGCAGCCTCCAAAGCTGGCTCCTTCTCCTAATTACCCATGGGCCCAAGAAACGCTCCAGCTGTTTGGAGAAGTGGGACCATTGCAGAGCAGGAGGTGTAGTGGCAGCTGAAGAGTTTGAGTGTGAAATGGAGCCTGATTAAAAGTTTTAAACTGCCTTGGAAAACAAAAGACGGAGAATTCTGAAGCATTGCAGGGAAGCATCATTCAAGTTGAAGTAGAAAGGACTTCAGAAATTCTTTTATTTCTTTTTATTAAAATTTTTCTAACCTAGCCCTAATTTACCCCGTACTTCTGTGGATCATTCACTGCTAGGTCGTCTAAGAACATACTTCTGTCTGACAAGCATTCCCAGAGGACCAATGCAGAACGTATTTGAAAGACAGATTCATTGATCGTTTTGACTGGACTGTTTGGTGTACGGATTAAACGATTGGCAGTTTGACAGCTGACAGACTGACACTGATTGATCGATCAGCGCTTAACTGGAGTAGACCTCTGACAAACACGCAGTTTAAATTGCTTACAAATGGATTGATGGATTGATTGGCCTTGCCAGGGGTTTGCAAAACGGCATTTACACTCACCATCTCTTCCACGGCGATCCAGTGTCGTCTTGGTGGGGCCGGAGGAGATGTAGAGGAAGCCATCCATGAAGAGGGAAGCGTCAGACAGGGTGGTGTTCTCCGACCACTGCTCCAGTCTTGGGAAATCTACAAGAGGGTGGGAGACACAGTAGATGAGCAAGGAAATGGTTTTCCCAATGAATGCAATGGTGGCAGTGCACTAATCTGATCTTTCTCTTGAACTTCTCTGTCACCATTTCACCTCCACCGGTAATATTTAAGTGCTAATTTTAAATAAAATGTCTCTATCTATCTATCTATCTATCTATCTATCTATCTATCTGTTTTATTAATGAATAACAAAACAGCATATAACTGGCTAAGATAACCATGTATATTAGATTGTAAAGTGCATGGAATAATAGAATTACACATGACTTTTTTGATACAGGCGTTATATATTGGCCATCGTTCGCTCTGCTCTCTAAATATTGCCATCGGCCATTGAACAACCTACATCAGTCGACCAGTAACTGAGAATCGTTACCCATGGTAGTCAATTTTTTTAAATCACCTATGCAGTCCCACAGTGGGACACAGCATTTTGCCCGTATTACTGCAACAGCAACAGATTTTATCTTGATATTATCAGTCAACATTCCAGCTTCCGGGACATGTCAACCATTGTTGTTATTCCATACTGTTGTCGTACAAACAGGTTTGGATTTGGAAAGTGGGAATGTTTTCAGATCCAGATAGCACTAATCCCAGATATGATTCTATCCCTATATCCAACTCTCATTTACGTAAAATCCCTAAAAACCAGAAAACGTGGATTCTTGGCTCAATTATGAGACCCCACTGTTGAAGTGCACCGACTCTCTACCAGCTTCATGGTAACTGTTCTTAAACCTGAGCTCTGACCTCCATGTGGACAGTATTTCCCTGTGGGCATCAATGAAGCTGCACAGGATTATCTATTTTTTCCCACAAGCAGCATAAAACATGATTATACAAACTGTTTATTTAGTCATGACTTTGTCACATGGTTATTCTCTTGCAAAGTCAAAGATAAGATGTTCTTAGAGCATTTCAAAGCGCAAACCTCCATGTTCTTTATCGGTTAAAAATGAGTTTTATGCCCCATCCTCTCTTCATCTTTGTCCATTTAAATTAGAAGCTTTGCTGCCTCATTTCTCCCCTTTTCTTCTAAACTCCCTGTACTCATCCTTTCTTGCTAGCTTTAAGAGCTCCCCACATTCAACCTTATCGTTCTCAAATTCAATTAGCTTCAATTCTGAGGTTCAATTTTCTGCTGGGGCCTTGGCAATATCTTACAGATTTTATCTTACTACCTCCAGCTCTCTCATCAAGCAAGGTAAAATAACTTTAATTGAAACCACTTTTAATTGAGGCGACATTTCCACCCTTTACTGACACCACTGGCGCCTCATCTCAGGGCCAAAGAGAAAAACAATCAGTAAATTCAACAAGGCGGCTTCTTCTGAATGCATGTGTTCTATTTGGGGATTGTGTCAAACTAATTAAGTGTGTTCACACACATTATTAATCTTTGAATTACAGTGAAATACTACGAATACGGTAACATGTTATTCTAAAAAATGAAGTAAAATGTACGTCATATATCACATTTAAGCACCCAAAGGAAATGGAAGCCTAATCTTACTGATGACATGAATGTAATTCCCATTATGAATAATGTTTAAAGCATCTAAGAAATGTGTCAACTATCTGATATTCTGTTCGAGAATTTTGACATATGTGTAATATATATTTTGTGATATAAAATTAAATATACTACACGTCCATTCCTAAATCTAAGTCTAATCCTGTGTCCCTGTGTTGATCATTAATTTATCTCTTGTTGGATGCCGTCAAAAAAAGATTTTTGAGTATTTTTATATCAAAATCCCTCTCTTTACTTTGGCAGGGTTTGGTACTCACCCAAAATCCCATTTGATTGGATACATTTATGTAACCGCCCCCAGAGTTCAAGATGAGTCCTCAAAAATATTTTTATGTTTTTACAGGAAAAGAAAATAGAGGGATTTTGAAGATAAATACTAAAAAAAGAAAAGCTTATTGGTAGCTAGCAGAGCAATATCTTGATGTTGTGATGTGTGTTTGGACTGAAGAAATAACAAAATAATATAATAATATTTTTAAATCCAATCTTTTATAATTGGAAGTTGATTTAACATTTTTTTTAGGGCCTTTACAGACTGAAATGGAGGAAAAGCATAGCTACACTAACATTAAACAGGTTAAAGGTAGAAAGTTGTTCAACCAGTAACAAACACAGCTAGGTGACAGCAAGGTGTAGTAGCTGCATGTGTAGCCACACCCAGATGTGATGTAGGACTGTACTATAGTGCAGCACTACATCACAGCAGTACAGGTCATTTGCCTGTTTTTGCCTGCATGTAGTTACTCTGGTTAGCGTACATTAAAAATAATTTATGTTTTTGGGATGGGATTTTAAAAAAATGTACGGTTAAAATATGTACTGTTTATCTAACATGAACTGAGCTTAATTAAATCACGGCAGTTAATTTGGTTTGGCTTTAAAAGTTCCTCATAGTAACTCAAAGACTGATTTTCTGTACTATGCACCTTATTACTGGAACAAACTGCTCAATTAATTAAAGTCAGAGAAACTCCTCTAAGCTTTAAAATTACTTGTGAATGGTTTAATTAGTGTGTCTGTGTGTGACAACTGCTTTGTGTGACTGCACTGTCATGTTGTGATGTAAATGTAATTTGTTCTCAGGTCTCTCTTTGGTCTCGATCAATGAGACTTCCTGATTAAATGACTAATTGACGATTGACCTCCAACATGGTTATTATAAATAATAAATAAATAAACCATCATCAACCCCTCATCAGTCCAGCTCATAGCAAGTAGCATTCAAATCAAGGTCAAATCTGGCATGATACGACTGTTTTTAAGCACTGTAGCCATTTCTAACAAACCCAATACATTTTTGATGCCATGCCAAGAATGCAGAGCCAATCAGGAGCAGGTGACATAAAGCCCTGGTCAGTTTAGTTAGCAACATCTGTAATTTAGCTTTGAATGTAACACAGAACAGTCTGCCAATAGCAGCATCATAAATACATGGAATCTGAGAATTTAATCAGCAAACTGCAGGGAAGTGAGTCTAACACACACACACACACACACACACACACACACACACACACAATTTCCCAACCACTCAGGTTCAGAGAATGTAAATAAGCCAGTGGCTTGATGCTGTATCAGTTGTAACAAGGCGCTCTCTGTGAGCCTTCGAAATAGTCCCTCTGGGCCCCTAAAGCTGGACTCTGTTAAGATGGGACTGTGATGTCTGTGGGGGCGGCAGTTGAGAAGTCTGGCCTGTGCTGATTGGCTCAGTCCCCAGTGAAGGAAGGTGACATGACAGAGTGCTCAATTAGCCATCTGGTCGCCCACGGCAACGGTCACAAAGTGGTCCCCGACAAGCAGTGGACAGTGGGGTAATCAGAGGCACTCGCGCGCACACAAAGACAGTGAAGCCACACACACAGCAAATGATAACACAAATGGCTGAACACATGCAAGGCAAGCACAGATAACATGTACAAGTCAGATAAAGATTTTTTTTTTTAAAAAGAGGCCAGAAGACTAGATTAAATGTAAAAAGGTACATGATTGTAAAAATTAAACCAATTTATTCATTGCGCTATTTAGCCAGAGGACAGACACACACACACACACACACACACACACACACACACACACACACACACACACACACACACAAACGAAGACTTTTTAGCCAAAAGCACGTCCCTTCGAAATTAAAACCATCCACATAAAGACACTCCACCAGGGAAAATGCCTTAATTAAAAAAAAATAAAAAAAACAAAAATAAAAAAAAATCTCTCAGCAGCTGCTTGTGACCTCCTGACCTCTAACAGTCAAGTGTACAGTTTGCGTGTTGGTTAAAAACATAAACAACATCAACAAGCACAGAAGAAACTGGCAGAGCCTTGCGATGCTGCTAACAACAGGGTAGAACGGAGACCCGAGATGAAACATGGCCTCTGATTTAGTGTTTGTGTGTTTGTGTGTGTGTGAGTGTGTGTCTTGGTGTTCCATCTTTTTATTATCCACACAGAAAGCCTGCTGGATAAATTTTTAATGTGCCGCGAGATTCAGAGATTCGAGGCATCAGGGATGCCAGGGTGGCAACAATAAAACTTCTTTGCCTCCAAATCCATGGTGTGTCATTTAAGAAGAAGCGAAGTGATGTCAACAGTAAGAGGTATTGCTGTTTAGCTTGGTTTTACAGTACAATGGCCTCCTGGGTGGAGTGAAGGGCCGCCATAAAACACAATTTACATGTTTACATTGCTCTGTTTACAGTTCAGGCATTAGCGGATGCTTTTATCCAGAGATTTACAGTGAAAGAGCTGGCAGGGGTTCACTGTCTCGCTGCATGTTGTTTAGAGCAGGAATCAAAATTGCAACTTTAAAGCCGCTATTTGTGGAATTTATATGAGTTATGAATAGTTCTAATGGCTTAAGTTTTTGTTTGTAGAAAAGTAAGACAGTCCAAGGGGATAAAGGCAACACTTTCTTCCAGTGTCTGTAGATAGTATGTGTACACAGCTGCTGTAAAGCTGCACTATTTAAAAGTCCAGTGTTTACCATTCACTCGATCTATTGGCAGGAATAGAATATAATATTCATAGGTATGTTTTCATAAGTGTATAAGCACCTGAAAATAATAATTGTTGTGTTTACGTTATCTTAGAGTGAGCCATTTATATTTCCTCTTCCACTAAGCCTCCAATGCTTCTATAGTAGCTCAGAACAGACAAATCAAACACAGTTGGCTGAATCTGCAATTTCATCGCTAGATGTCACTAATCCTAATCCTTTTATATAAACAATGGGTCAAATGACTATGTTTATGTGAAAGGTGTCACTTTTTGTGACAAAACCACAGAGAAATATCACCCAATTCTGCGGTTACCCCTTTTTACGGTCTTTCAGCTCATTATTTTGCTTTTCAGTTCCACAACTTTTCCCATCAAATTCATTTTGATCCGCAGCAGGGAGCTGCTTTTAGCTTAAAGGATCTGGACTCACTGCACGCCACCTGCCCTGCAGTGCAATTAGCAGCTAGCTAGTGAACACCATTTAGCAGCTAAAGAGCCAGATATTTCCTTCAGGTGTTGGTGGACCAAAACAGGGCTAGAAGGAGAGTTAATATTGGACTTAGATTTGCCAGGTGGACACAGAAACTTCCAATGAATGGTAATGTTGCTCTTTGTCTGCTGGATATATAAATAAGAAACTGTTTGCTGACGTTCACCATGAAAATCTTTTCAAGAGATATTATGTCAATGTTCTGTCTACAGCTTGTTGCACTGCCCCATTTTGACTCATCACTAATACATTCTGTGACACTGGGCGGTGTAAAGATGGCTGAACAGAACCTCTTTGTTAAAAAAATTTTTGTTTCGTGTAATTTGGTCAATGCTACCTGAAATTACAATCCACCAATGAAGGTCGAAATACAACTAAACAACTTTAAGTAACATTTATTTGCAGCCAAAAGGTAAAATTTTAAATATGTCAATTCATCGAAAAAGGGTTAAACGGATCCCGAGTGTGGCAGGTGGAGCTCAGTTGTTAAAGTTACGCACCGGCAACATTTAAGATCCAAATACTAACTTGTCCACCCAGTCACACAGGGACCAGTGGCACCAGAGCAGAGTAACAAGTCCAAGGTCTGAAACTTCTTCTGTGTGTTAATAAACTGTCCTCATTGGCAGAACAGGTCCTCTGTGTGGTCCATTTAAGCCACAGATGTTACAGCAACACTGGCCACACCATCAGGTCTCCATACCTGCTAAATTAGCCAGCAAGATGTGGGAAATTGACACCATTTTTGGATTCATAATGCTCATTTTGGTGATTATGGGGCGAATTTCAAACCAACACTGCCTACTTACAGAGTGTTTCCTTAACCACCGAGGCTGTAAATTAGCATTCAAAAAAAGTGGTACCAGCTAAGATTAAAGTACAGTAACCACAGTATTTGTTCACACTGGCAAGTGACAGGACGGACACTGGTAACAGCTTGGTTAGACATGAGTTGTGCCAAAATAGATTCATGTTCATTTTTTTAAATTTAGCTTTAACAGTGCCAAAAAATGTTTTCCACATCTGAACACCAAATCGAAAATCATTGCCCCTTGCCCAGTGATGAAAACAACACTTGCGGGACCTTATGCTACATACACATTTTTGATGGTGTAATTTGTATTCATGTGGCCTGTGTAGCCTCCTGAGTGTAACATACGGGAATACACTGGACATAAAAAATGATAAAGGAACCTAAAAATATACAAGAAACCACCTCAGTGGAAGCCTTTGACTATAAGGGATAGATCCATCATTGAAGCCGCCCTCATGGGTTCCTAAAATGCGAAGAGAGACCGCCTCGGAGAGCCGCCATTGGCTTTTTTAATGAAATCTGGGATGGGGATATGTAAATCCACATGCTCCTACGGTATCCCAGGGTGGTTTGGGGCGGGCAGGTGTGGGCGGAAGAACATGGTCCATCGAGGCCCACAAGCATGCACTGGCACAGACGCAGAGAGAAGGAGCTAATGAAGTGCCAATGCTCTGCCATCAGTGAATGTCCTAACGCTGGAGTTACAAATGAGCCGCCAAGGAGGGGAAGGGACGGTGGAGAGGTTCTGGGAGAAGCAGGCTGACAGCTTTGTTTTGATACACCGTATCCAGGGGAAATGGAGGGTTCTCCTATTTTTATTTTTACAAACCGAGAGCGTGATTCCCACTGTGAAGAGATGCAGCAGCAGTGTTTTTCTTCACACTAAGAGATACTCCAATTTAGACTTTAGTTGTTACAAGTGAGGATTGTTCGGCGTGTCAGACGAGTGTGTGTTGCCGGCTTATCCCAGTCTCTCACCAGGGGGATAGTGAATTTGGTAAAGAAAGGTGTTTGTTGTCATTTCGCTCAATGTAGTTTCCGGTTTTACAGCACCATGCATGTGGTGAAGTGCACCCTTGTTGTGGTGTTTTATAAAGCTAAAATAAAACGGAGAAACACTAAGTACACAGCCAAAAGTGAAACGCACGCAACGCTGCAAAAAAATGAGACACCTACTAACATTTGTCCTTACGTAACCTCGCACGAGTGCAACCATTGTCTTGTTGTCAACTGTAACCCAACGATGGAGTCTGTAAAACTCTGAAAAACAACTCTGAACTCTGTTTTGTCCTCCATATCGGCTGCTATGTGGCCTCCTTTTATTCTTCCCTCTATCTTCCCTCTGTCAACACCACGCTACACAGTAGGGATGGTGTCATGTGGGTATTGAACTGCTCCCGGTTTCTGCCAGACATAACGCTGCGCACAGCAACTGAAAAAGTTCAATTTTTTGTTCAATCAGAAATTTCACAAGTCTTTCTTTCTGCTAGCTCTGGGGGCTGCATGCAGCAGAAAACAATGCAGACGCCACTTTCCACAGCTTTGTGTGATGTGACAATGTGTCCGGCAGTAGGAAAATGTCAAACAGGGAGTCTGGACAGTGTTTAGTGTGGAGCCTTAATCTTTCCGGCACACAACAATAGTCTATTTCTTCACTGTCGTTTCACAAATTATATTTTTAGATATGTGCTTTTATATTATTTTACAAGCAGCTTTTTCATGATGCTATAAAGGATGGCAGTGTTCCTCAGCCAGGTGATCAGTTAAAAAAAACACTTGGGATCTAAGGAGTGGCACAGTCTGTTCTTGGCGTATTATTTTTAATCCTTGGATAAATATGTACATACTGTCACTTGTACAGCAGTGTTGATGGATAACACGTATATTCAATCATGCTGTAAATTACACATACCATTGGGATCAGTCAATATCATGGCTCATAATAAACTGTAGAAACGTACTTCACGGCTGTGCATTGTGATTCAAAGCAGTAGTTTCTTCAGGGTGGGGTTGAGGAATGGTGAACTAATGTTAAATAATGTTAAGGAAAGATTGCGATTATGTAAAATGGCATACATTACTGCTGCTTCCTGCATTGGTATTAAACATTCATGTTCTGCACAAATATAAAAAAGGAGGGATACTGGGCTGGTGTTTCAGGATCTGAAAATTAAAATCTGTTTGCTGGTGGTCATTTTTCGCACACGGAAAGACACCATCTTTAGTGTGGCATGTGACCCTGGGTTGACATATTTTTAGGAGGCGAGCTGCCTTGTGGCCACTGACAGATTTACAGTGTTCCTTGGCTGCAATGGAGATCTTGCCTCAGGTCAGAGTCAGTGCAGCTCTCTTCAAGTTGTGACTATATGGCAGAGTGGCATTTGGGTTCTTGGTAACCTTGCTGACCTAGGTCCTTCTCGCCTGCAGTAGTCAGTCAGTTTAGTTGGACACCCCTCTTTACAGGAAGACTCTGGTTAGCTCCATATTTGTCTGCCTGGTAATGATGAAGCCCTACAACTTCCAGACACATAATGAGCATATACAGACTGCCTGCATGCTACACATTTCAGGTGGACAATACCACACGTGTGAATGTGAATATGTGTGTGTGGGTTCCTCTATGTGTCTTCTAGCACACCTCCAAGTAATGGCCGTCACCATGGCGACCAGGTGACCCACGCTAGCAATTAGGAGTCCCTAACAGGCTCGGTGCCGGCGAGTGAGCACAGATGCAGCGCATACATTATGTAAAATATAGCACCCGAGAAAGTCTCCCCGCAGCCCCAGCCAACGGCCTCTCTCGCTCTTTTAATCAAACACATTCTCCTCATCAGCCCTGTGCGGAACCACACAAACAAAACACACCCGTCACGAGGAAGCCGCAGAACGCAGCACATCTGTGCCACGCCGCCGATGCCAGGAACATGAGGTGGGTAATACAAAGGAGAGTTGGGTGAAAGTAGGAACGAGAGAGAGAGAGAGAGAGAGAGAGAGAGAGAGAGAGAGAGAGAGAGAGAGAGAGAAAGAGCGAGAGAGAGAAAGAAATTTTTACCTAACATGGTGGTTTCATATTTGTGGGTTTTTCTGCCTTCATTTCCTATTCATGGCAGTCAGGGAAAAAAAACCTCCCACTGTGCTTTTATAAACATGGCGGCGCAGCGGTGAGTGTGAGTTTTAAACATGATTGGCTTGTTAAAGTATAAAGAAAATGGGCTGAATATATCTGGCGCCGACGGTTGTAAAAGTCCAACTCGCACACCTAGTTTAAAGGCCTTTTCACAGATTTATGTGAGCGTGTCAGGTCTATTTTTTTATTTCTATTTTTTTTTTAGGTCTGACTAGGAGAATATATAAGTTATTCTGTCTCATAGCTCACCTCACCTGGGTTGAACATTGGCCATGGAAAAGTTTCCTGTATTTGTCCTTTTGTTATAGAATTAAAGAGTGTGTACAGTCATTGTGAAACAGTACGCACTCACAAACCTTTTCCAAAACCATAAACACAAGAGCCAAACGTTCAAGAAGTCGATTAAACACAACGTTAGCATGATCGGCCAACTAGCTTACCTTTGGTACAGCTTGTTTTTTTACTTTTAGCTTACTTTTACTAACTCTTTAGTAACAAGTAATATAGTAGCAGTATGTTAAAACAAAATAACATTTTAACTACATTGCATAATTACTTCTAATAATGTGCCATGATATTAGGGCTAACTAGCACTCCCCTGAAGAACAGTGCTGCTGCTTTATTTCAATGTCTCACGGAGCTTAATGGTGACGGAGGATGCTAACTTTTTGTTGCATATTAGTGCATATTTAAGACACAATTCGCACAATTCTTATTTTAATATGTCAGCAAATAAAATCAAAAAGCCAACTCACACAGTTAGCATACCTTAACTAGCTAACTACACCTGATAAATCTGGCTCATCACTGGCTAGAGATGAAAGTCTGCTTCTGTTGACTAATGATTGTAAACTGCAGGTAGGAAGGGCAATCCTGACAGGCGTGGTCGAGAGTAATTTAAAGGGGGGCACGCATAGTTGCTTACCAGAGAGTTTGTTCTGGTGCAGGAACTCCATCTGTAGCCTCTGTCCGGCACGTTGGGCCAAGAGATACGGGGTGGAGACGGTCGGATCCCCGGTGGCGCACATAACATCTGCCCCACTGAACACCAGCGCCATGGTCTGCAGCACGTCAGGCGACACCACAGCTGCACACAGCGCCTGTAAACACATAAAAGCACATGAAGAGTGTCTCTCGGAAAGCCTTGGCTCAGGGTCTACTACGGGTCCCATGAGGTCTCAACGCCATTTATAAAGTTCTTCAATCATGTGCAGGATTATACTGTAAGTCAAATAATTGTGATTTTTAGAGGTTGCAAATCCTATTTATGCAAG
Organism: Dicentrarchus labrax; assembly: GCF_905237075.1. Lineage (NCBI taxonomy): Eukaryota > Metazoa > Chordata > Actinopteri > Moronidae > Dicentrarchus > Dicentrarchus labrax. Next base: position 12,722,364 of record NW_026136717.1, on the reverse strand, counting down.
TCCACCTGTCACTTAACGTTTCTTGGTGCGATAGACTAATAAAAGACTGAATGAGTGCAGTTGCAGCTCACTAAATTTCTAAGTAGCTTTCTATAGCTGGATTAATACCTTTAAAAATTTCACATCCCAGACAAAGAACCTGTGAAAATCCTCAGAAAAGTGAGTATGGTCTCACTTCCTTGAGTAGGAGCAGCAGAGCGACAGAGCTTGGTGTCGCTCTGTGTGTCTATGTGTGCATGGCAGGTTGATAGAGGACAAAGAGTCCATAAAGTGGCGTCAGGAAACCATATAAAGTTTAGAATTGAGTTTTGCCCACTGCTCTCAAAAGAGAAGTTAAAATAAGATCAAACTTTAATACTCCCTGTGGGAATCATTAAATCTCTAATCCCTGAAAAAAGGAATATAGCAAATAAGAACAGGACAAATGGGCCATATTAAATATAATGAAACTAACAATTTTGAAGAAGAGAAATGTGGGAATAGAGGCATGAATAACAATGAGCTGAGCAAATAACAGCAGCAGAGCATACCAAGGCAAAGGGAAACACAAGCATACTGTTTTAAAACAAGTATGTAAGCTACATACAATATGAAACTGATAATAAGACTAAAAATAAAAATCAAGCATCAGTTTGACATTTTTTTGAGAAAAAATACAAAACTTAAACAATAATAAAAAAATGTAATGTTAAGAATGACATGTAGAATGACATAAAATTATATTCCATGTATAGGAACACACACTGGTTTGTGGACTTTGCCTTTAAATGTTTTCAAGCTATGCTATAATTTTAATATGACACAAAGTATGAAGTACAAAATGTATGACTGCCAGGTTAAAAATATATACTACAGTTATAATTTAAATTCATGTTAAAGTGCACATAATCATACAGTAAGTACATAAGTAACTGTACATCACCATCAGACCTCAACAAAGGGGAAAGGTTAGCATCACTTCCGCTCAATTCCAATTTTAAATAAACTACAACCTACACTAACACTATTTTCAACTTAGAGGGTACTGTAAGAGTCATATTAAAAGAATAAAAAGGTACAAATTTGTGCAGCAAAGCCGAGATATCACGACAAAAGATATCCTACAACTGTTTTCACAGGGTGAGTAGAACCCTTTGTGACAAATAAACTCACCTCTTCTGTGTAAAATAGGTGAAGTGGCCATTTAATGATAAAAAGAAAATGGGGACTACACATGATTCTGGGTTTAACATTTTCTGCCAGCTAACCCAGTATCCACAAAAATAATAGTCAAAGAGGAGAAAGCCTGGGAGAGTTGAACGATCAAACAGCTACCAGCACAGCAGGCTGTGATAGGCTGAGACACCTGTCAATCAAAGACATCTCTCTTCTACACAAACTTTAATATCTCCTGAAAGAAAGAAGTTTTGAAACTGCCACAAGGGGATAAGAAGAAAGGAGGCCCTAACTTCTTGTGGACATTTCTGACTCTTTAATTCGTTCTTATATTCCTATATTCCCTGCCTGTGTCCTTTTATATAAGCACTTCAGCCGGAAGACTTTTTTTTTTTAGTAACAACATCCAGTGGTCATAAGAAGAAGTGCTTCCTAAAGGCACCTCTGCACTGGCCTCAACATTCACCCATGGAGGCTGGCACTTAATCCTTAAACAAACTTCTGCTTCTATAAATACATGATGTTAAACTCCTCCTTTAATGGGAGCAGAAACCATACTGTACCTATATATGTTGTGTCTAGCCATGCACGCGCACTCTGTTGAAACGATTCACCTGTTCCATGCAGCGAAAGCCAGCTAAGAGAAGCAAGATAAAAGACTCAGAAGAATACAGTCTGACTGAGGAAAATATTTTCTCTCTCCGTCTGTCTCTTCCTATCAGTCCAGTCAATTGATGTGACACTGTGCACGATGACCCGCAACAAAGTGGATCAACAGAGGAGTCGAGTGGCAAATAGCGGAATTTCAACGAGCAACCTCTCCTTTCATCGGACTTGGACCGAGTCAGTAAGCTGCATCGATCTGCCACAAACAAGCAAGATCTGTCTGAAAGTGTGGCTGCGGTGAGGCTGCGCATATACACACAGGCAAAGTGCACACACAAACAAAGTACCTGTCAATATAACCTGCCCACCCACGCAAAGGACCTGCACAGGGATAAAGATATTTAAGTACGTGTGTGTGTGTGTGTGTGTGTGTGTGTGTGTGTGTGTGTGTGTGTGTGTGTGTGTGTGTGTGTGTGTGTGTTCCAAGCACACATGCATTTCTATCAGTGTGCACAGTTTCTGTATCTTTTTCAACAGAAAACATACAAATATATATATATATATATATATATATATATATAGATGTAAAGATATGATTAGTTTGTTCACTCAGTGGCTTTGTCTTTCACACTCACACACATGCTCACCAGAAGACCGGGTCAGATTAAGGCAAAATAGTCCCATGCAACCTGGCCTTATTCTGTATCGTCTCTGGAAATGACCTTCCGTGTCATAGCAATTACTGCAGCCACCAGAGAGTTTATGTGTGTGTGTGTGTGTGTGTGTGTAATGATATAAGAAGGTCCTTTGACACCCCCCCTTCTCTAGGTCATGTGGCCTGCGGAGACTCTGTGGAGGTCACTGGGATATGAGCTTCTAATGGGGAACATGGGAGTAAGAAACAGAGAGAGCGGGACAGAGAGAGGGCACGAAATGATGAAAAACGGACGCAGAATGAAAACATCCTTAACGGGAATGAGCGTGCACGGTTGAGATTATGTAAGAGACATATTGATAGAGTCAGGTGTAAATCACCTCACTACCTTTTTATTCTCATTTCATTACTGGAACTGACACTTTAAACAGTAATTTACTGCGTGTGTTGAGTGAGTTTCATGACCGCTGGGCCCATAAAACTTGTTAAAATGCCATCGCGTGATTTCAAAATTGCATGAATGTCAATGAGGAAATTATTGTCTTTGTTCCAGAGAAGACTCCCAAAGGAATGGGTTTTATATAGCTTTTATTTTTTTGTATGCACACTTGTGTTACAGTAAGTAAGTGTGACACAGAACTGGAACAACGTGTCCAATGAGATTAGACTCAGTGTCCTTGTTTATGTTAAAAATACTCTTTTTTTGTTTTGTTTTGTTTTGTTTTTTTATAGGTTGCTGGTGATTTATTACTTTATGTTAAGATAAGTGCAACTGCTTTAAAGAGTTTTTATTATTTAAACACATACACAGTATGTTGAATCATAGTGTGTATAATTGTCATATGACACATTGATCCCTATCAAATCTGTTGAGCCCATTTATAAAGCCAGACTAGACAGAGAGAAAGCAAACACAACCACCCACATTTCCCTCTGTCCTTTCTTTCTCACTCTCTTTCTGTCATGTGCACACACACACACACCCTACACACACACACACCCTACACACACACACACACACACACCTCCACTGGCCAAACCCTTTTAGGCAGCCACACTCTCTGTGTCTGTCACATTTCCTCTCTTTCACCACCCTGCAAAAAAACTCCCACTAAAACAGCAAATTCACGCATCCTCAGTGGAGCAAGCACACATGTTCACACGCATGTACACACTCCCACATATACACACAAGCAAAATCCAGCAAAAGCTGCAATAAAACCAACCCAAGCGTTTCTGTTGTGGATCCTAATCCACTTTTCCACTTAGCTAGCTAGTTTATCTCTTCCTTACTTCCCCCCCTCATTCCCTCTTTCTCTCTACATCTCCATCCCTCTATTTCTACTCAAGAAAACAATACAAGGGAGCTGATCTGCGTAAATGCTGACGCAGGTGGAAACTTAGCTGTTTAGAGGCTCAGTGCGTTGTACTTTTAAGACCCTCTCTTTAAGCAGAAGCCAAAAAAACAAAAAAAGCATTTTCGCCAGAGCAATAAACTCTTAACCACAAACTGGCAGAGAAGGCCTTACAGCCAACCTGCTTACACTTGAGATCGATAAGACTTCCCCTTTGGCATTTTTAAACGTATAGTGCAGTTTTACTTATGGTCAAAAGGTCAGGAACATATGGGTTTTTTCAGGTTTAGTGGATTTAGCTAATGGAGTATGCCATGTCCCATGCTTCTTAGATATACAGATGAAACTATTGTAGGAACCACTTATCACTGCATGGTTGGTGAACTTCTGTTAAACTCTGCTCCAACTTTAATAGAAAAATAGGTAAGTAGAAGTAGAAAACATATTCAAGGTCTGAAATGGATTTATTTCTTTTATACACTATGTAGCTAGCAGGATATAACTGCCGAAAACCACCGGATAGTACATCATGCTGGTTGTTTGTCGTTTGGGAAAGCTAGTACATCTAAAGATATGCTGGTTGTTTGTTACTAGCCAATTTTATGCTAACTAAGACAGCTAGCAAGACATAACACTGCTAACCCTTGGGAAAATAGCTAGCAATGGATATTTTAGATATAAACCAACCTTCCGATGGCCCCCATAACAGCAGATATTTTGACATTTCCAGTCAGGTATACACCCTGAATTTTATGCACACATTAAATCAAATGTATTCTAGATATGAAATGCAGCACAACTTCCAGGTAGAGAGTGCAACACTCAAAAGGAAAAAGAACTTCTGGCAACAGTCAACAGACTAATGTAGTCAGTGTGTTTGAGACAACACTTAAAGACACAGTCAATGAAACACTAACCCTAACTTTAATGTTGAGGATAACTTGACATGGCGGTGATGGAGTCAGCAAGGAGCTACTCTACTTGCACCACATCTGCTCGACTTGTTTACAGAGAAAAGCAGTGAAAACCCGGACAGGCGCATACAGTTTACTGTTGTGGTGAAGCAAGCAAACATTTGGTTAGAACAGTGCTCAAAGTGGTTGTAGAATATAAGGCAAAGTATTTTGTCCTACCGAGACAGTTACTGGTCAAGAAGAGATACTCAATGGCCAGTAAAAGACGACAAGAACACCTCAAAGTGTTAATATATGAATACAAATGAACTAAAATTTGAATATGTCACCATGTTACACCAATACTGGCTGAATACCTCGAAACACAGTCTCTATAATATCCATTCTGAGTGTTCTGATTTTTGTCTTCATGAAAGTTGTACCTGGTTAAGCTGCTCCAGGTCATCAAAGCCCTCGAGGACCCTCCGGTATTTCCTCTCCCTGTACTTCCTGCGGATGAACGTGGCGCGCTGCTCCGCCGAAGCCCCGCTGTAGAGCTCCTCCTCCAAGGGAAGATTAGCAGCCCATAAACTGTTAGCGTTCTTGTTCCCCACCTCCAGGAAGAGCTGAGGGTTAAGGAACATGGAGAAGTACAGGTGAGAATTATTTGGAGAGCTATTGGTAGGGATAAGGGGGTATGCGTCAAAACAGCTTCAGTATATTCCAATATAAAATGGCCAAGTAGGAGTAATGTTAATGTGCGACACTGCGTTGGATAATGTACAAAACAACATACAGTACGTACTTCCACTAGCTCATTACTCCAGATACTGCTGTCCAACTTCAAGCTCCTCACTTTGGAGATACTTGGGCCAAGGGAGCGGTGCTGTCCTGGTACACAGGAAGACACAGTCATCAACACGAGTTCACTCACACTCAGAAATTCAAACAACCGCTGGGTTTAATGAACCAGTTAGATATTAGATACATTCAAAAATGTCAGGCTACGCTTCTGGTTCCTGAAAGGTTCACTTGAGAAAAAAAAACAAAAAAAAAACAAGGACTGTAAGGAATATATCTATGCATGGAAATCTCCGCAGTATCTGAACAAACACACATCACATATCAAAGATGGAGTAAACAATAAACAGGCAGCTACAAGACGCAGAAACAGACCATGACTGGAAGCCCTTTCTCTCACTCACAACAGACATATTTAGTCCCCTCAGCACTCCTAATTGGAAATGAAAGCACAGAACGAGGCCCATTAATTGCTAATGAATCATGAGTAATTCATTGTGTTTGTGGGTCGGCATGTTTATTTGGGTTTACGAGAAGCTTCTGGGGTTGCTTATGGCCAAAGACAGAGCATACATGCATAATACATCTGGAAGAAACACGCTGTATGTGTGAATATGAATTATTGTCCTGTGTGTAAAGGAGGATAATTTTAGATTTAGATTTGGCATGATCTCATTACTGTCTTCTATGCTCAAGTAGAGCAGCTGTGAATGAAAATGTGGGGCCATGAGCTGTGAAAAGGCCGTCTTGACACAGATTTAGAGAGCACAGATACCAGAAATCATTAAGTTATTTGTCACCCAAGTTATTAAAAAGAGAAACTAACTATCCTGAGTTGTAGTGCCTTTTAAATCTGGCACCAGGACACATTAACTGACTGGTCTCGTTGCTCCCAGATAGGATTTTGAATCTGATATGCCAGGTCATATCCCATAGTGGTCTGGTTTGATCAAATGGGGAATACATTAAGAACAAAGGACAGTCCCAGTTTTCCTGCCAAAACAGTTGGACAGCTGAACCAATATTCATTCCTCCATGTGTACCCAGGCAGCATTTTACTGCTAATGTTTTCTATTCTATGTCTTTAGAATCAGCACCCATTTCTATAATAACTACAGTTTTCTAATGATTAACTTATAATGTTGTTGCACATGGCAGCTGGCAGTCTGTTAAACAGTTTAAACTGTTGGGATCATTGGGCGATAGAAATATGTGCAGTGTGTGTCGTCAGCATGGCTATGACAATTTACATCATGTAGTGTTCTAATTTAGCTGAGCGGAAGCATGTATGATGAAAAAAAGAGTGGACCAAGTATTGAACCCTGTGGAACACCATTAGGAATATGATGAGAATACAATATTTACAAAATTCTGTCTCCCTTTTAATTAAATAGGTAGGAAAATATATCCTTAATGTTTCAATGTATGTACTATAAGCATTGTGTTATCTAGTGTATCAAATGTGGCACTTAGATTGAGGAGGCATCACTTACATAAGCACATAAGCATGTTGTGAAGGACTTTTACTAGCGCAGATGAACATGTGCAATGTGTGATCTACAACCTACTTAAGAACGTGTGTTGAAATGGGAACTTTCAATAAGCTCTGAGTAACCTAGTTTGATAAAAAAAAAAACATGAAAAGTCTGTCGAGGGAAAGGAAGACTATGCAGTTGTTGCACCCAGGAGGTTGTGCCTGAATGAATTCATCATTTTCTAATACAAGAATTTAGCAAACCCATTTTAACAATGACCTAGGAGCAATTGAGCAAGATGGTTTAAACTGATTCAGTAAAAAAAAAAAATCTTGGGGTTAATAGCAGAATTTTGTTTACAATTCACCAACAATAATATAACCCTACTGTCCATGTTTGTCTGTTCTCAGTGATACTGTACGTGTTTCATGTGGGAAAGCACTATAAAGTGTCACGTGTGGATACATTCATGTGGTCAGACTTGTGTTTATATCTGGTTTGTCCAAAGTGACACTGAAAAGAGAGGAATGATTGCAGTCTTTGAGACCACGAGTCCAGTTTGATAAAAAAAAAAAAAAAGGGCGCCAGATTTCTGTCACTTTTACCTGTGACGGAGGGAAAACATTTCACTCTGGGCACCTGCTGAATTGCTACGGCCACGCTTGGTCCACTGCGTCACACAGCACCACAGGACCATTTTCACTTGTGTAAGGGTAATGAAGCTGAAAAAAGTGTGCATTTGCACATGCCACTGGGTACATGGTGAGATTTTCCCATATAAATAGCCTGTTGTAAATGTCTTTATCTTTCTAATAGAACCAAAACCACACACAAAAGGGCATTCCCATCACAGCAGCTTTCACAAAAAAAAAAAAACTGCCCGACCCGCAGAGGATCTCAGCCCCAATTAAAAACTTTCCAAGTGACAGTTCATGGAGCACTTTTCCAACCCCCTGTACTTGTTGTGTGCCATTTTCCCCTCACTCAATGATGAGTCAGAAGGAAACAAAACAAAGCAATGAGAACTGCATTTGTGGGTTACCATGGCAACTACCAGCGTACATGTCTACAAGTTGCATCCTGGTTTATTGCAATTATATGTGCGGAAAGGGGCATTTCCTCTGGGTGGCTGGGTATCACAGTGGGAGGGTACACAAGGAACAGTGTAGAAAGAGGGACAGCTTCAGTTATTGGGGAAGTAAAGTTACTGAGGAAGGGCTGGGACATGGGCTTATGTCTCCAGTTAACCATCTAAGAGAAACACCACCACCAACAGGAGTGGGAATGAGCTACACAACTCAATATTTTTATATTAACATTGGATCAAATGACTATGATGATGATACATGATCTGTAGTGTGACAGAGGTCTGTTGTAGTGACAAACCAACAGAGAACTATTACCTGACTCTGCAGTTCCCCTTCAGCTCTCAGCCTTTTAAGTGTCTTTTAGCTTACTGTTTTGGTTTCACAAAAGCTCTGATAAACTCATAAACACTCCTGATCCATAAACAGACAAAGTTCAGTGAAAACTGGGAAGTTTTAGCAGCCAACTACTATTTATCAGACTTTGGTGGAGAGCAAAACAGAGCTAAAAGGAAAGTGAATTTTGAATTTACCTTGTTTTTCTGGCTAGACCAAGGACTCAAATTGCATGCTAATGTTGCTATATGTCTGCTCTATGTGTAAATAGGCAATTGTTTGCTAACATTATCTTAAGTAAAAATATAATAACAATAATAAAAGTTAAAACGTTTTTGCTCTGCCCCCAAGTTGCCAAAAAAATCAATTAATGCAGGTTTAAGCCTTACCAGTTTTTAGTTTTTGTCATTTTCACCAGATAATACCAATATTATTTTAGCTGAGTAGCTTAAGTAGCTGATTACACACAGTAATGGTTATATTGTTGCAAGAAGACAGCAAACAAAGTCATCCTTTGACAAGGACAACTATGCTTATCGTAGGGAAAAGAAAAAGAAAGAAAAATGGGAGAAAAAATGAGCAACTGGTTAGGAATCTGTGTCTCTTCATGTAATTTAAAAAAGTTTTTTCCTAACATTTTAATCCAGGTTTTTGTGGAATTGTGTTTTGATGTTTTTACAAGATTCACAATAAACAAAGATCATCTTTTTTTAATAAAATGGAAAATATTGGACCCTAGCTGTCCTTCAAGTCTCCACAAACAAAGACAAAATATTAATAGTCTGTAGCTTCACATCAAAGAGGGAAGCTACAGACTATTAAAATTCATTCTGTCTTGGCACAAAAAGAGGAAAACCAATGTGGGATCATTTTCACCATTAGCCTTCTCATTACTTCTTTCCTCTTTCTCTTGTTCAGCATTTCTCTTTATTGTCCATGACATAAGAGCGCTAATTAAAAGCGCGAGCAGTCATTGGTATTCCAAATGGACCACCACCTAATTTAAGGAGAGCACAGTGTGAGGACAGCTTCCTCGTTGCAGATATTCACCCGCACTCTCCCAGCGTGTCGACAAAATGTAATATTAAACACCCCTGCAAATGAAATCATTTAAGGGTGTTTGAAAAGGGATGTTGGATATCTGATGCGTACCAATTACATGGGCTTTGCAGAGGTGAGGTGAAGAATCGCATTAAAACTTTAAGACTCTTGGAGAAATCTCAGGCCTGGAGAAGATCTGTAGAGGGGAATATGTATAGGAGCATGCAAGAGGAAAGAAGAAAAAAAAATACACACCAACCAGCAATCCCTCTAGATCAAGCATGGCCGCTGCTTCTCTCTAATCATGTTTAGCGGGTCAAGAAGCAGTTTGGGATCCCCCAAGTTCTCGCCCGTGGCTTAATCTTTGTTGTCATTTCATCTGAGCCATCCAGCATTGCCAAATAGATTAGAGAGTCCAGAGGGCAAACACCAACTCCCATAAGTGGCTTATCACCTGAGAACTTATTCCAAAAGAGCCTCTGGGTCAGAGTACATACTCACACAGACACAAACAAACACCAGACCACACGTACAGATTAAGAATTGAGTGCTAACAAGCTTTTCTTACTTTCTGGTCTCTTTTTGTTTCTCTCGCTATGACGTCAGACAGAGAAGAATAAATAATATTAATTAATATGAGCAAGAGAACGGTCTTTTTAACTCGCTTTGGCTTGTGACTTTCCATTAGCCAGACAGTGCTGACTTGTCATCCCCCATCACAGGTTGCAGATGTCTGTGAGTGGTGAGCAGTTCAGTAAAGAATGATGTTCACTACTCAGATCATTTCAGTAAAATGTAGTAGATTTTGTGAAAAGTTGAAAGAAAAAAAAAAACACATCATTTTTGTAAAAATGTCCTATGAAGGTTGTTGTAAAAACCTATGTGATTAATTAAAGGTAAAAAAAGTTCAGACACGTGGTTTTACTGACAAATTGCAATGAGTTACTAGGATAATCTGGAGAGTCTAAATGGTGCACAGCAGGTCCGCTGAACATTCATGTGAAATTTGTTTACAGACCAGCTTCCAATTAAACATATATAAAGAATAAAGTTGTAAGTAAGAAATAATGAATGGATATTTATTTGGGTTTAAATTCCCTTGGAAAGAAACTGCATATAGACCCAGTTAGACACGATAAACTACATCCTAACCAAGATTTTTCCTACAGTCGGTACAAAATTATGTAGTTTTTTTCCAGGAAAAATTCTAAGAAATCATTACCCATAAAATACAGTGTTTTTTCTCTTATACATATATATATCTTAAATGTATCTTGCGACAACTAAGGGGTCCATACTCGCATACTCCATACTGTTTTAAGAACTATCATATACAAGGTGTGTAATGGCACATTATGTAATAACACAATGTAACACCCGCATTTTGTAACAATCTGGCTCTTTTTAATACAAATGTCAATAAATAGCCTGAACCCAATATGTAATAAATGTCCCCACATTTTGTCATAAATTATATTGGCTATTACAAAACGTGGGAGTTGGTGTTTGCTTCGATTCACATAATGATCTGTGTGCGGGCAGACGTGTTTACATGTACTATATATGTATAGTTGTTTATCGGTGTTTGTGTGTGCCTGGATCAAGGACGTGAATGTCTGCATCAGAGAGTTGAAGGAAGCCAAGCGTAAAGTGGTGTACGCGAGTCCCTTACCTGCACACTTCTTACAGATGACCACACCCAGATTGACAGACGCCCACTCCGGCTGCAGGGCGCGACAGTCGGCACAGCTTCTGTTGGCCTCGTTGAACCAGATCTTCTCTGCCACTTCATAGTCGGAGAGTGTCTCAGCGATCGATTCTTGGACTGCTTCAATCCACTCCTCCTTCTCCCGTTCTGACTCGGCCGTGAAGCTGCAACAATTGATTTTTTTTTGCCCCCACCCCAACACATGCCTCACTGTTATTGATTTGATTTGAGAGAGCAATTAAACAGCATAGTATAGCTTGGCAGGGTTACGGGGGTGTGCAGTATTTGCAGTAGTTTTGGGGGGGTTGCTGAGTGTGTATGCCTATGTGTGATTGCAATAGATTTGGTGAAATTGATAGGGGAGTGGGAAGAGGGGGCGACTGGGCAGGTAAATCAATCCGTCTTACCTTGCACCATTAAGATCTATAAAAGTGCTAATGCAGGATATTTTTTCAGGATATTATTTCTAATATCAGATTCAGGAAAGTTGAGAAATGGAGACGGAAAAGGACAATCAACATAGATTAACAGCCTGGATATACATTTAAAACAACACTTATGTTATATAGTGGTATTATAAGTGATGATGCTGCTTCTTCTGCTGACATCAGTGCAGTTAGAGGCTCAAACGTTTTCATACCAATAGAAGTATACTGTATATTTAAAAGTGCTCCCACATGAAGGTACATTTATTTGCATTAATCGTGACTGAGACTATACTTCACCTTCATGTCAGCAATTACACTGTATGGCCAAAATTGTATTGGAATTATTTTCAAATTACGGGAATATTGTATTATTCTATATTATTTTAACAGCAGTGGTGGTAGACTGTTACCTGGACTTTTTGAACTTTGTGTGAGTTTAGTTTTTGTCGGAATTTGGATGGAATTATTTTAAATGGGAGGAGGCATCTTTATGTGTAATGATCTTTTCTTTCTGCACTGCTGTCAGCCTGTCGCAGCCATACCTTCCCTGACTTCAGTCTTTGACATGCACACGTGCTCATGTAAAAAGCCAATGAGAAACCTAGTGATGCATACTGTACATAACCAAAAATGTACTTTTGTCGGGAGAATTCTAGCAGGGGAAACCATGTTTTTCTAATCCCCTTAATTATGGAAACAAAGTTTTTCATGTACAATGCATTTTAGAAACCAGGTTTTTGCAGAAAGCCAATTGTAACCCAGTTACAGTAACTTAGTGCATTCAACACATCGAATGATATTTTAGATGCCAGTTTGGTGCGGAGGAACTTGACTGGCCTGCACATAAACTCCTTTTACCCCATCCAATACCTCTGGGATGAAGTGGAACACTGACTGCGGGCTAAACCTTTATTTCCCAGCATCAGTGCTTGGCGTCACTAGTGCACTTGTGGCTGAATGAGAGCAAAGCCCTGCAGCCTTCCCACAAGAGCAGTGGCTAGAGTTGTCACGAGAACTGATACTTTGGTACCAAGTCGACGCCGAGGTACTTGTTTTTCTGCAGTACAGCAGGTGCCGGCTTTTCAATTCTTCAGGTCCTGACGGGGCAGTATATAGCCCTACAAGCAGCCTCTCCCATTATAAACTGTGGTGGCCCGTCATGTTCTGTTTTGCACCATCGCTTCAGCAAAGAACCTCTCTATCCCGGGAAGTATCCGCCATTGATTAACTAGTGGACAAATCTCCCAGAGAAACACAGAGAGAGAGACGTTCTCTGTCACAGATATATTGTATATTTTCCAAGCACAGACACAGGTAAAGCAAGAGTGAACAGCAGCGAACACATCAGCTGGTACCGATGTCTTTCGGTGACCACGCTGGTTTTAAGGCTACTTCACTCACAACAAGCTTCCTCACACACGGCTCACCTGCTCTCGTTAAAACGGAATCGTGGGTGAAAAAATCCCAATGTGCTTTTTGACTGACTTTATAAAAAGTACTGCTGAAGAAAGTCAACAGAGACACATACACACACACACACACACACACACACACACACACCTCACCTACATGTACCGCTACAACCTGGGAGGTCAGAGCAGCCACATTTTGAACGTTTTTTGAAACTTAGTACCTGACAAGTCAAGTCAATGAGATTTTTTGATGAGGGGAAGAGTTGGAAGGTCAGGAAAAATCCAAAATATATGAAATACATTTGCACACCACACACACATACAGTAAAGGCCTGCACTGTTAAACCTCCCAAATTAGGAGTTTCACCTGTCTCTCAATCCATCTATGTCTTACTCATTAGTTTTCCAGAATGAGATTTTTTTTGGAAAACACACACACACACACACACACACACACACACACACACACACACACACACACACACACACACACACACACACACACACACACAGGAAAGATGGAAATGTCTATTACAGTCTAACAAGCATTTATAAAGATACCTCGCAGGGACAGGCAGCACAGGTTTTTTTAATGGACATGATGTACTCTGAAGAAGTTGCTGAATGTGCCGAGTAACTCAAAATTAGCTGAGAGTCTGATAAGTGTATGCAACAAGCAATCTGTGCACATGTGCGAGGAAGAAGACGGACAGCAAGAACAGCGCATATATAAAACTGAGAGAGCGAAGGAAGGAGGGAGGAGAGACGGTCCTAGCTTGACTGAAAGAAGCACTTAGACAGGAGAAATGGGACCACTGGTCTCCATGGCAACCTGGCGACCGGTGTGAAGTAAGACGGAAGATGAGGTCGGGGGGTGGGGGGGAGGAGAGGACGGGGAGGGGAGGGGAGGGGAAGCTTTCGCCCGGAGCAGAGGATGTGCACCGGGCCAGCCTCGCCCAAGTAACCCAGCAGAGATCGATAGGTTGATTGGGTTCAGCCGTTCTGTGCCCACCGCACTCTGGCCCAGGGCCCGTCTAAAGAGATGACTGCTCACATCGTCTGGTGAACTACAACATGGCCTCCACGACCACAGAGGACCAAAGGGAGGCAGGAGGCAGAGTTTGCGAAATGTTCCCTAAGCTGCAGAGTTTTAGATGCGAAGTGAAGGCCGAAGCCGCAAAATAATGCACAGCTGTGAGGACAACAGGTGGTAGAGGAAAAATAATACATAAAGAATTCAAACAGCTAATGTTATATGAAAGACAACATAAATGTAAGAGGTGGAGCAGGGATGAAATTACTATGTTTTACAAGCTATCAATAATAAAATTGGTGTCTTTGCTACGATTCTAAATTTAGGTATAACTAAGCTGTATGCAAGCGCTGTGTTTCCCCAAAATTACAACTTTCAAGCAATCGCACTTATTGTGGAAATATGTCAATCACCCTCACAACCACAGGCTTCAGGCTTGCATCGTCTCCCTCCCCACCACACAGGGCTCTTAGAGCTTTGATGTTATTCACGCTGCTTCCATGTAATTATCCCGAAAAAGTTATCAAAGCTGAAAGTAAACTAAGAGAGCAATCAGCCGTTTTTAGCCGTCAAACACCTGACAGTTTATGTAACAATTTATGGAGAATAGTTTGACATCTGGGGAAATGCTTATTCGCTTTCTTGCCAAGAGCTAGATGAGAAGATTGAGAAGTCTTTTTGTTAGCTTAAATACAAGAAGGGGAGATGGTAAGCTTAGGGGAAACAGCGAGTGTGGCACTGTCCAAAGGTAAGATCATCTCGTGGCAGGGTGCAGTGACTTCCTGGAACCTTGTCATCACTGTGAGGTTCCCAGGCAACCAGCAGAGACTTGAGGAAGTCACTGCTCCCAGCCAAGAAATAGTTTGGCACACAACTTGAAAAACATTGGTTTTACACTTAGTTGTTTGTACATAAACAAAAGAATGACGTGTTAATTACTGAGCTATAGAGGTTCTGATAGGTTGTTAGCTTTGGACAGAGCCCGACTAGCTGTTTCTTCCCCCGTTTCCAGTCTTTATGATAAGCTAAGATAACTGTCCCCTGGCTAAAGCTTTCCATATTTAACAGACAGACATGAGAGTGCTATCATTGACTTATCTAACGCTTGGTAGGAAAGCAAATAAGCGTATTTCCCAAAAGGTCAAACTATTCTATTAAAAAAGCACATCTAACATTTCATTTCAATTGGTCTGCATGACCTTCATGGTCTGGAGTTGGAAATACTGCTCTTTACAGTCAGCTTCAGGGTTCCCCATCCACCCAAGGACCTAGTAACAGTCCCCTCTCATGAAAATGTATTTTGTATAAAATGTGAAATGACAATTAAATTGGGGAATCCAATTTCCATGTGCAGTGGCTTGAAAGACTTTTTTCAAAATTCTCAGTTAAATTGAGCATTAGATTTAAGTTTACTCCCACTGGTGTCCTTTATCTTATTTGCTGTTTAAGGTATTTCTCCTCTGCTACCCTACATGCTACATGTAAGTGAGCAAATCTAATAGTTCTTCATGAATGATGAATACGGCTCCTTTTGCATGCATGCATAATGGACATAACGGTAAGGGAGTCAAATATAAAATGGTTTATATTATTAAATATAAGTTATTTTTAAAAATAAGACTTCATCAGTCCAAGCTGAGGAGCATTGATATTTATTTCAAAACATGACAACCAGTCATTCCGATTACATTTATTACCGGTGAATGCCAGTCACTGACACCTCTAAATAACTTTTGTCCTCACAGTTAAAGCCAAAAAAGATTAAACTGAAATGAGTTATCCCGATCCAAAGTTAGAAGAGAAATTTCTTTAATCATTACACCCAAAGGATTAAAGGTGGATGTTAAGAAAAGATTAAAACAAAATTAGGAAAAAGTGGGGGAAGGCATGAGAGAGCAAGAGTGATCTTCTAAAGCCGTCGAAGTGTCCAACACTTCAAGAGGCAGAATGATGACAACATTGTGATCAACATTTTCTCAAGCAACTGCCTGATTGATGGATCGTAAGAGACTCAATGAGGTAGTGTGAAACAGTTTGAGGAGTCTAAACAATCCTGAGACAACATCCGACTTCAGATTCAATCAATCATAAGTCAGAACTGCGATTATGTTAACACAGTTGCGCAAAAGTTACATTTATTTTCATTTAATTTCAGCATTTTCAGCATCGCCATCGGGTCATATTTGCAGTATCTCTGTAAATGTAGATAAAAATACAGCTTTTGAACATGATTCCAATGTAAGTGAACGGAGACAAAATTCTAAGTTAAATTAAATTTGGTCCTAAAAAGGCTGTAAATACTTAAGATTTGTTTAAGACAGAAAAAAGCAGCCAGTATTTTTCCATGTACATCTGGCAATATGAGTAGTGTTTTAACAGTCACAGTAGTTATAGAGTTTTTTTTACTGCTGCCACACTGATACAATGGAGTTGTATGCACCAAACAAAAACAAAACCAGACAAACATGGATTTTCTTCAATATGCCCTTGAGCTAGGCATTTATCTGCAGCTTTACTTTAGTAGGTGCTTTCTGATCTGAAGAGCACAAAGTTTTTCTTCTCTCCAAAGTTGAGTGTCTTTGTCTGGTAACATCTCCTCTCCGCCTCATTGTCATTCTCTCTACTCATAAAAAGTCTGCAACTGCATCTACCACAGCGGGCTGAACGCTCTGTCCATTTAACGGCAGCAAAACAATGAAAAAGCCAAAGTGAGTCTCCACAGCTTAAAGTGATTAGATGAGTTTCTCACTAATCCCCACCTTGAGCAGGTAGGAGAACGCTCCCAGGGCTACCAATCGATTTGATCCAAACACACACACACACACACACACACACACACACACACACACAAAAAAACCCTTTCAGCAATCACCTCATCAAAACAATTCGGGAGACCTGAGCTCATTTTAATTCCACCTCTTTTTTGTTTCACACAAAATGGCAATTACGTCCAGCGTAATAACGAAGCTGCCAAACGATGGGACCATTAAGGGAGCTGACACAAACAGATCGATCGGACATACAACAGACAGGTAGAGGAATGAGGGGGGAAAAAATCTTTACACAAGGCAACGGGCAAAAAGGGAAGGGGTAAAAAAAAGAAGAGAAAGTAGCGAACAAGCGCGCACAAAACAAACAAGCCGTGCTTTGTCCGGGCAGCTGTGACGGTTGTATTCTAAATGGGCCATTACAGCACAAACAAGCAGTGCGCTCATTGATTGTAGGCCCTCAGGGATTGAAGTCACCTGAAAGGCTTTGTGCCCTACAGAGGCAGAGATACCTGCGCGAAGCTCTCAGGGGAGATTTCAATAAAAAAACAATCCCAATCTATACGTAGTGATTTTTGTACAGGACCCTGTTCTCATGTAGCGTGTTTATTGCAATGACCAATAAGTCTGCCATGTGGTGGTGGGGGCCGGTTTGTGAAAGAGAACTGACAGGAGAACACAGAGTGCCACTAAAGTGCAGTCAAAAGAAACTTATGAGGAGATTCTCTGTCTCTCATTAGAGCAGAGTCTTAACTTTGTGACAACGCCTGCTCATTAGTTTCACGACTTACATCTCTAACAAAAACAAACTACATTTTGTTTTGTAAACAATAAAAGTGTATACATTTGTTTCAAATGACTGAATCATTTAAAAATAACAAATGGTATCAGAAACTTTTATTTTTGTTTGTGATATTAAAGTGTATCTAAACCCCTCAATTTTACAGTCACTAGAAGCACATTCATGTCGTTTGTTAAAGTTTCTGCACGGTGCCTGTGTTGTAGCTAAGTTAGGGGCTGTGTGGTAGCTACGTTAGCGGCTCAGGGAGGCTAACAGTCCAATATGTGACATCTATTTCATGTCTGTCCTGCAAAAGGGATCCCTCCTCTGTTGCTCTTCATAAGTTTTTTCCCCCTTTTTTTTCCCTATTTTCCCTGTTGCATCAGATACTAACCAATTAGCAGATTGAACGTGAGAAAAAAGACTGAATTGAGGGGAAAACAAGTTTACCAACTCATCCACAGATCCAAACCTGAGCAAACAAAGGTTTGGAGAGTCCCTCAGTCAGGACAAACTTAATATGACATAATCCACCAAACCAAACAGATTAGCCGAAAAGGTTAACCAACATCTATAATCATAACATTAGGTGTTAGTTTGCAGTATGAACTAATAATAAGTAATAAGTAATAATAATAATGAGTAATTTCTTTTTTTGTCCTTTGTGACAGCAACATAAAGAAACACATAATGTGCGGTGGCCTTCTGTCAGTAACCAGAATGTGGTTTCCCCCCCTTAGAAGGTGCCTGTAGCAGGATGACAGTGACCACAACTGTCCAATGAATGACAGTCAGTCTTTTTAAAAGTCAGTGTGAACAGGGTAATGGAGCAGAACTAACAGGACTGGATCAAAACCACCAAACAATAGGTGGGAAAAGGATCTCAGCAAAGATTCTCAACATTCATGTCATCTCATTCATCAATTTGTTCTTTATTGCTCACTTGACTCACTTTGGTCTTTTTAAATGGCACTCAAGCTTATTTTAACTTCATGATACATAATGGTTTTATATTTGCACATCTTTCTGAAAAGATAGAAAAAAAAGGAGGCAGATAAGTTTGATGAGTTTTGTTATTTTAAAGCCTTAAAAACATTCAGGTTTGAATTAATCCTCTGAGTGAAAGCCAGGGTTATAAAAAAATACTTACATGTATAAGAGCAGATTAACTAAAATGCTTGCCCTTGTCTTTTGGTTTTAGTAATTTGTGACTATAAATGGTTTATGAGATGTGATTACTGAGATTAAAATACAGTGTAGCAAGGGGATTAGTGTATGTGAAGGGCATTTCCCAAACTATGTTTAAAATGAGATGATAATGCAGGGAGATTTTTTTAAAGACAGGAATACGAATAGGTCTTGACACACAACCTCCAGGTGAGGTTTTAAACAAATGTGGAGGTGGGCTGCAGTGTCAACCTGTTGAATACATCGTTTTGAGGCACCTGTATTCAAGGAAATATTCCTCCACTGACATCCGCCTTTCAGATGATGAAAACAGCATTGAGAAACAGAGTATCTGTTAAGGTAAGAGCCCTGAGATCAAACAGAAAAGAGCGCACTTTTCTCTCTCACACGAAGAAATAAAAAGACACATGAATAGCTCTTTGTTGTGGTAGAAGATGGGCAAGAGACTCGGGAAAAGAGATATGCATACATGTACACAATCACATGCGTGCAAGTGCGAGTCCAGACGTACCAGAAGTTTTTGAAGGGTGTGTTGATATCAAAGCACCTGCGGTCCGCGTCTCTAATATTGGCAGCAGTCAGTTCCACTTCAGCTACAGCGAGACCTGATTTAAAGTCCTGAAAAAAACACAAACAGAGAGATGGAGCCACTTTAAAAAACACCCACAATTAATGGCCTTGTTTTTTTTTGTTTTGTTTTTTTTTTTTTACTGGAGAGAGATGAGAAGATCAATACCACTCTCATGTCTATGCGTTAAGTATGGAGTCAATTAGCCTAGTCTAGCCTAGCTTAAATACTGGAAGCAAGAGGAAACCGCAAGCCTTGCCGCTGTTCACCAAGAAATATTTTCAGCATTTAACACCCTTTTAGAATTTGTTTTCCTTCAAAAAAAAAAGGTGCCAGTTAAGGTGGTTTGATCGCGTTAGGATGCCCACTGAACCCCTCCCTGTGGAGGTATTCCAGGTAACTAGAAGGACACCCGTGGGCCAGACCCAGAACTGGGATCATGTATTCCAACAGCTCCCATGAGGAGCTCTGGGAAATAGATAGGAAGGAATACCTTTCCTGCTAATGCACCACCCCGACAAGGACCTGCAAGAGGCGGAAAATAGAAGCACGGATGGACAGCTAAGAAACATGTCAACTGAGCATTAGTCATTGTCTTGAATCACGTTCCCACTTTTATAGCCAGAAAATGTGTCCTGCAAATGTTCAAAATAAACACAGAAACTATTCAATTCTCAACTCAAATGTATTCCCAAATGGCCCCAAATGTTAGGGTCCTTTACTAGACACCACGACAAAGCCGTTTTTGGCCAAATTAGAGGCTCTCTCTAATAACATGGGATCAACAGGTCGCCTCATTAAAGTCACAACTTGTTTCCCACATGGGGTTTGAATGTCATTTGGTCTAATGAAAACTAACAAACACTAAAAAAAAGATCCACAATAACTACAGGGACATTTTCAGTCTCAGCTGCCTGGCATCTTGTGGGCTGTTTTTTTTTTGGAAATGGCACTGGACATAGAGTTAGACGTGTGAGAGGCCGGCTGAAAATAACTTGTGACAGACCAATAACGCACCAAACAGTCATTGGTTTTTTTTCTCCTTCTCACCAATGACGTACAAAACCAAGTGTGTGTGAGACGTGAGAGTTAAAGCAAGACAGAAAGAGAGGCTATAGGGTGTGTTGTTGTATGGAGTGTGCATGTGTGTGTATACCTGTGTGAAACGGCAAAGCTCTGCGAAAGGCAAAGGTGCATCTGGGGAATCAAACCAACCCAAGCTTTCAGCCTCAGTGTTTTCTGAGGCCCATTTCAGAAATAGGGGTTAGATACAGAGGCACAGTTTTCATAAGCTCCACTATAACTCTGCATCGCACCCTCCCTTCTCCGCTTCACCCTCAACACTCACAGCAGTTTAGACCGTTTTCTATAGCCTTGAGCTCTGAGCTGAGACAGAAGAAACAGACAGGAAGACAAAAGAAGTGCATCAACACCCACACACACATAGGCACAACATCAAAATAGAGCACAAAAACACACACAGGCATCCAAAATTACAATAGAAAAAGAAAAAAAATATACACTCTTTACTCCATCACTGAGGCACATAGACAAAGCCAAAAAATATGAGTCAAAAGATGGGGGAGAGAAAAACAGCGAGAACACAAAGGAAAGGGGAAGGAGGGAGAAAGCATAAGTGAAAGAAGGTCTTGGTAATCCTTGCAGGGAGTGGGTGAGACGGGTGAGGGGTCAGTTGAGCAGTTGACAGAAAGAAAAGTGAGTGTGTGTAGAAAGAGCCAGAACAAAAGCAGGACCTGCGCCAATACTCCTCAACAGCGGATCACAAAACACCGCCTTAGCGAGGAGCGCTAAACGCTGCCACGCTGTGCCAGCTATAAAGCATGTGTGTTTTCTGTGCTAGCTGTTCTTCACCAGCAAAACAATTTACACTAATTACACCAAACAAAGAGAGGAAAATGAATCGACACCATCTTTGTTGATTAGGCGCTTTTTGGGAATACACGGCCTAGCAGAGCAAAGACGAGTGCGTGTGTGTGTTTATGCATGTGGGGGAGAGCGCTGCCACGTCTCTTGCAGAAGTCTTCAACTAATTAGCTGCAAACTTCTCGGTGTAGCCAAATTTTGCAGATTGCAACCCAAGGAGGAAGTCACTTAAATATTTGCACGCTGCAGGATTTCCAACCTGATCTTTCAGTGCTGTGTGTGGGTTGGTTCAATTGGGGCTAATGTTGTCAAAATCTTCATTTGACCATCATTAGCCCCAATTAGACTACTTCAAACAAATTTAGAGGACTGCGGCGGAAGATCCAAGCAATTATTCTCCTTCCCGAACAGTTCCGCACAATGATACTGAACAAGTGGAGTAGTAACACAGCGGCAGCGTGGAGATCAGATCCTATGAAGCATTTTGCGTAATTAAGACACTCTGAGGTTGGAAGAGGACGACTTAAGAGACAGACAGAGAGTGAGACAAGTGAGTCCACTGTACGGCCGGGTCCTAATTGAGCTAAAAGTTTTGATGTGAGGGTTCTGAAGCAGCCGAAACTTGCCGCTCCACCCTATCAATTATAACTACGTACGGTCATTGCTCTTTTAAAGTCTGCATGTTTCTGAGGTTTGAAGATGCGTGACGTGGTAATGAGAGCTGCGGGCATGGAACCAACCTCATCCGAAGCCCATTCCCGCAAACCATTCGGCTCATCCAAGGATCTGAAGGCAGCGAGCGGGTGCGATTTAAAAACAGAAGGAGGAAGTGGTTTACATGTATTATTGTATCCTGTTTCACACTGGACTGATATATGGAGACGGACGTGTCGTATGTGCACATACACGCCTTTCTGAATGTATGCGCATGTGAGTGTGCGTGTCTGTGCAGAGAGGGCAAAGCAGTCACCTATACCTAATGACCCTCATCCCTCTCAGGCAGCCAATTAGAGCACTGGGTGTTAGCGGCCGTCCAGCCCTCGCCACTCGTTACCTACCCAATATGTGCCGTGGCCTCCTGCCCTCTCCAATTAATTCACCAAGGATGGAGGGAAGGAGGGATGGGAAGAGGAAGGAAAGGCAGTAAAAATAACTCACCCAATTACAACAGCCAAGGGGTAGGTGGCAATAATGGTGCTCAAGGGGGCGGGGGGGAATAGGCCCCGGGCGATTGCTATTACGCATGCGTGATTTTATGCACTTTTTTGCTCACATACCACGTTACATAAAGCATTTCAAGAGAACTTCATCAACTCAAATCACGAAAACACACCAGATTCCTGCTAAGTGTGAGAGAAAATGGAATTTCTCTTGCACCTAAAATGAATAACCTTTACCTGGTAAGTGCTGAGTAAAGCCCACTCTGAATATTCAAGCTATGCATCCAATTATAATTTCTTTCAAAGCTTTCCAACCTCTTATTGTGTGAGTCAGTCGCTCCGCAGCACCGAGCAGCTCTAAAAAGAAGCCAGACAAGCAAAGGCGGCCTCTACTTCTATCTCCAATTCCATGTCCACTCAACAGCTTAAGATGCTCTAAAAGCATGCAGGCAAAGACTGCGTCTCGCAGAGGTAGGTGGGTTTAAAAGAGCACACACACTCAATGGAGACAAAAGACTGAAAGATTATTTTAAACATCAAGGAGTGAGACCGAGAAGCCATGAACGGCAAGGAGCTACAATCGATGATAGAGGATAAAAAGACAAATAATTCCACTGAATATGTGGAGAAACAGAAAGAGGCAAGTGATGAATGCACTTGTACTAAACCTGAACAAGAAGCATCTAGTCAATATTTCAAGTAAGAACATCATGTATTTAAGTGAGGAGAGATTTTGAAGTGCAACCAGCAGCGAGTAAAAGTCACTCAGTTGGTCTGTCAGTCATTTGGTCGACAATATTTCATAAAACTTTAGTGTTCATGTGGATCACGTCTATAAAGACTTTATAAGTCTGACTTGTGCTTCAGTGTGAATTTAGCTCAGCCGGTGAAGAGCAGGTTTGGCAAAAGTAAAAGGTCCAGAGGTTGAGTTTCTAATCCCAAATGAGTCAATTTAGTGCCAACCTAGCTGGATCTGGCATGAATCATATGCTTGTTCAGATCAAACTTTGTAAATCTGATTTAATATTTAAAGATGCACACGTCAATATTTTTTTTAGCCATGCTAGCAACGTGCCTTTTCGGGTGGCAGTGCTGTTCAGCCTGTCAACCACAGTCCAGACTGAAATATCTCAAAAACCTTGGGATGGACTGATTCCGGAATTTTGTACAGACCTTGATGGTCACCAGAAGATAAATCCTACTGACTTTGGTGACACCATTCTGGCTCCAATGGTATCCAGTATATTTTGTTAATGTGCAAACAATTGGTGATAATTAGCAAATGTTAGCATGCTACGCGTTAAACTAGGCTAAAAAGAACGTTAATCTCGTGTTAAAAAAATTGACGCGGTTAAAATGGGTTTGCGTTAACGCCGTTAATAGCGCGTTTAACTGACAGCACTAGTGTAGTGTAATGTGAAATGTGAAAAGGCTCCAGTTTTTAGCAAAAAAAAAAGGCATGCCAAACTCCCTATATGCCTCGTACCAAATGGCGGACAAAAGGTATAGACTTTGTAGCTAGCCTTTAGCAGCTAAAAAGAAAAATTTTTTCCTCAAGAGTTGTTTGAGACCCAAATAGAGCTAAAGGAAGAGTTAATATTGACCAATATTGAGCATTCATAGGTGAACAGACCCATCAAATGAATGCTAATGTCGCTCTGTGTCTGCCGGATGTGTAAATAAGCAACTGTCAACACATTCACCATATGAACTTGTTGTGCTGCATCCAGTTAGCCATAAATAAATATAATGCAGGTGTAACTTGCACTCAACACAATACAGTAGAGCATTTAAAATGTGCTGATTATCTTTCAGCTGCATCAGGTATGCCAAAAGAAACAAAACTCATTACAAGACGAGGGCCTTGGTGAAACGAGACGTGCTCCTGTGTCACAAATTCTACAAAACGGCCTTGCTGTCTTGGGATGATGTTAATTGTTACAAAGCAGATCTAAAGAGGTGCAAATGAGAAAGAGATTTAATTAAAGTAGAGATTAATTAAATCCTCACTCTTGCTGTTATTGTATACTCAGAGTACCTTTCCCACCAGAGTAGGGCTCTACTGTATGTGTAACTTTTGCTAAGTAGTAGTAAAAGATATGTGGGAGGCATTTTTGTTTCAACCAAGATTTCACTGGCAATACTGGGTTCCACTAAGCTAGCGGGAACCTAAATGACATACAAGATGGCAGCAAGAAATATGATAATCCAACAGTCAATCAATCATTCAGCTACCGGAGTGAACACAAACCAGAGAGGACTTGTGATGTATGAGATGATGAGACACGAAACAAGTTACCCTGGTTGTACCAATCTGCCTACAGTATGCAGCCCGTGGCAGGGAGATCATTCTCGGAGTGAAAACTTGTTTACGTGACACACTTTGCACACCGTCTGACTTTCTTTACCTTGGTGTTTAAATGACCTTAAACACAGCTTCATCACAGGGCTTTACGGTCTGTGAGAAATGGGGTAGGGTGGTAGAGGAGGAGCTGGGAGGATGATGTTTCCAATAGCTCGTTCATCATGTTAGATTAAATACTCCACTCCACTGAACTTGAACAGGGCAACGGTCTACTTCCCTCCCTGCGCTCTCGCTCTCCATCACGCTCTCCTTTCTCTTACAAACCACCAACGCTCGTTTCTCACTCATGCGCCCTCTGCACCGAAGTGCCCCCGCCCCTCCATCCCTTTCACTTCATCTTTGTACTTCTATCTCCTTTGTGTCTGTCTCTTATTCCCTTGTCTTTCATTTGCAGTCTCCCTTCCCTCTCTGCAAAACGCACTTACGCTGCTGCCGCATTTATGTCGGGGATTTAGCTTGTAAGCTGAAATAATACAATTAATTTGTTCTCTGTCTGATTCCCCCCCCCACCCCCTCCCACCCTCTCCCCGTTTCTCCTGCTGTCTCAGATCAAGGAAGTGGAAATGTGCTGACATGGAGTGATACCCAAAAGAGAATTCTAACAAAGATGTTTGTTCACGCTAATGAAGAAAATAATGAAAGGCAAACAACAAAACTAAAAGAGCGAGCGAAACAAAATGAGAGCCAAGGAGGGATGGAAATGAGCTGAATGCGGGTAGCATTATCAAATACGCACACAAATACGTGCGAGGCACTTTAAGGAATAGTGTCACCAAGTATGAGGTATCTTTCCATCTCAGATAGGATATCTTGCAGACGGGACAGGAGTGGGCAGAGAACAGAGTCTTGTGAACGTGAGCAGGGACTATCAGGGCTTAATTGGACTCACATCAAGAAAGACTCAGGAGAAGCTATGACTAAGAGAAAACTTATCTCTTTCTTTATTCTGCAGTTAAGAGGAGATGTAAGTTATCAGAAAGAGCTGTAAGAATAACACCAAGTAGGCTACTTAAAGGAGTTCACTGACTTTATGGGCCTGTTGGTAATGCGAGGGTAAAACACTACAAGGAAGCCGGTAATATTTTAGCAGTGTGTAAAAAGGGAACTTAACAAATTTTACTTAGTTTCCTAGTCATGGGTACTACTCGTGCTGTGAAAACAAGTCAGACAAATTTACATTTTGCCATGTGTTCCATTCCTGTAAACAGGGGGGAACAGCTACCCTGGCTCCTTCCAAAGTTAAAAACAGAGATGTGGCTGTGTGGACTGATATCAGACTGATATCGGACTCTGTGCTGAAGCTAGCAAGAGTGGATTACGATGCAGAACTTTCCGGCAAAACAAAAAGGTGGAGGTGTCTGTTTTTATACGAACAGTGGCTGGTCAAATAATGTATCAGTGATTCAGCCTCACTGCTCTCCTGATCTAGAATCCTTTCCGATCAGCTGCAAACCTGTCTACCTGTGAGTTTTGTTTTATTAATTCTGTGCAGGACACAACCAGCCACAACTTTACTTTGTGTGTGCAAGCACGCATCATATATATAGGTACCTTCTGAACTTGACCCGTGCCAGTGCCTAAAAGTCTGGATACTCCGTCCTCTGCTGCTTCGATCCGACTATGCAAGTCTCTCAAAAGATTTATGGAAGCGCAAGAGTAAATCACTAGAGTAGCCACTGAAAGTGGAAATTCATCAGAAGCTGCAAAAACAAGAACAGTCTAGTATCCAGAGAATAAATATGACACTGAGCAGTTTGAGGGATTATAAAGTACACATGAAGTCAGGAGTAATGGGAATTAAGCCACATAAAGTTTAAAAGGCAGGTGCAGCACTGTCGATATTTGCTGGAAGAGAAGTTCAGGATTTATAGAGAAACTGCCACAGTACTGAGGTTAAGACCAGACTAACCTTTTTTATACTGCATGTGGAAAGTTTTATTTTTCCTCTTAGCCCTTGCCATCTAAGGCAGGGGCTGGTCGCTTATATTTAAAGGAGATTTCAGCCCACAAATGTGCTATTGTACAAATAGCACAGAATATCAATCAGAACTTAAAATGCCTTGCTTAATAAAATAAGAAACCATGATTAATAGTCCAAACAGCTACTGCATAAATATTCACTTTAACCAAAGGGTATATTTAGACAAATAAAATGTTTGTGAATACTTGATTAGTTTCTTGAATCAGTGGTTAAGTGCAGATTTAACAAGAGGGGAAAACGGGCTAAAATATAATTAAATATTAAAAGAACTTGCAGACATAACATTAAGTATTGCAGACCTATTCTGCAATACTTACAATGCAAAAGTGTCACTCAAATTAAATTAGTGTAAAACAAAATGACACTCCCACAAAACAATAAGATGAATCGCATTACTGCATATGTTAGTTACAAACCTTCACTGTATACATCTCTCATCAAAACTGCCGTCACTGTGTCTGTTATGTGAGGACTGATGTTATGACGCGGACTGTGTGAAATTAAAGGAATATGCTCAAACCCTCACATCATTCTCTCAATTGAGAAAAATACACATACACGTGCATTCACAAAACAGCAAACCCAGGCTTCCACGATTATTAAAGCAAATCAAACTTAAATGAAAGAAATCTAATAATCTTAGATGTTTACCACTAATTGGACAAAATGAACCAAAAGGTGGCGCCAGAAGAAAGGCAGTGCTGCTGGCGAAAGGAAGAGATGTTTTGGAGTTGCATTATGGGAAGTGTAGGATTCAGGGTTTTTGCAGATTGACAAAAGGTGCTTCCAGAGGAGAGACACTGTTGTTATCTGAATCACAAGGATTTTGTCCTCTGGTGGACTTGTTCAGAGATTAGTGCGCACAGATTCTCAAAATGAAAAAGGAACAAGTTCCCGTTATGGTTCATGTTTGCCCTATAGGACACACCAGAGCAGTAATAATCTGGCATCCATTTGCCCGCAAAAGGGCAAATGGATGAACCAAAAGGGGCACTTGGCACATCAGAGGATCACTTGTGGTCACTTGGGCTGACCAGAGGAGCATTTGGTGCTTACTGTGTGACATTTGGGCAACAATGATGCTTGGAAGTGACTCTTCAGAACACCAAAAATTCTGGCTGGACAAAGGGCAATTTGGCACAAGAGCAAAGAAAAAAGGGCAGGGGCAATTGTTGCCACTTATAGTGCTGCTGGCTGACTAGCCTGGGATTGCAGTACTTTTAAGGTTGATGAGAGGAGCAGGGGACATGCGCCAGGGCCCTAAACCTTCGACAGTATGCAAAGCCCAGCATTCATCAGCTGGTAAGTGGTAATATAAGGATTGGGAACATCCACCACAAAAGCAGAATGTCAACCCAAAAGGTAAGATCCTAGAGACGGGTACTATATCATTACCTGTCTTTGTTGAGGGACACGCACACATTTTTGACCCTGCCTCCCAAGTGGGTTAATCCGGCCGTGGAAAGGAAACGATTGTCCCAATTCTATCTGCTAATAAAGTTTTGTTTCCACAAACTATATATTCTTTCTTTCTCCACATCTTTTCCAGTTTGCTCTGCACTGATCATAGTTGCACTTGCATGTCTGGTCAACAAAGTTGCATAAGTAAGTTGGCTACACTCAGTCATTCCCGTGCTTGTACCCACCAAAAATGGAGCGCAATAAATATCAGTGAACCCTGGGGCATTTTCAGACATTATATTTACTTTTTTTGCATTAGACATTCATGAACATCTCTATATCTTTCATGAACATCTCCATCTCTGCCTCATCTGCTTCAAAATAGGCTGTGATTATTATCTTCCCTTTTCAAACAGGAAGCTGTCATCCTGTAGAGAAGAAGTCCCGGCGGTGTTGGAAGTACCTGTTCTGTTTTGCAGAGCCTGACTTTACTCCCCGCCAGGGACACAAGCACTCTGCCTTTGTAACCGCGAAGCTCCAGCAAGCCTCGCTTGTTTGTGGAGGAGAGGTGGGGGAGGCTGTTGGAGCGCTTCTGGGAGCCGCAGGCGGGGGGGCGCGTGGCCGTCTGAAGAGTTTCCATCCACTCCTGGCGCTCCCCTGTGGACATGTGCACGAGTGAGAGACGGAAAGAGACAAAAAGAGAAGTAGATGCATGTGGATACAAGTGTGTGAAGGAGTAAAAGCGAGAGAGAACGACATCAAGAAGAGAATCAGACATAGAGAGACTGGGGCATCTTAAAGGCTTTGAATCATATTGTTAATTCATCATTTTTGCATCCCCTTCAGTGGGTTACACTGGACTGTTGGCTGCTAAACTCCATTTCATACTGATACAGAAATGTTCAGTCTTAAAGAAAAGTAATTGAAACGCAGGATGAGCTACGACTGGTGAAAATTAACTTAGCCCCTGGAAAAAAAGAATATCCTGCAAAGCTTAAAAGTGCAAAGTCTAGCACTAGAGATATAGATAGCTGCTACTCTGAGCTTTGCAAGCCTCGAGCGAGATGTAGCCGGGGTAATTTGAGTCAAACACACCACCTAATTAAAATATATAATTAAAAAATATGCTTTTAATGAGACGCAGCCATAGTTCTGTGAATCCACTCATTTATCTCAACCTGGAAAATGACAAAGTCACAGAAAGGTGTGAATACATTTCACAGATGGGTTTATTTCACCTGTAAAGGACTAGCACTTTGATTTGTTGAAAAAAAAAAAAAAGTTAGAAAGTTCTTGTGGTTAGAACAACTTCACTGAGCCCTATCAAGCTTTATGTTCTTACACGGCACATACAGTTTACAGTGATAATGGTGGCAGACTTACCTTCGAAATTCTTATTAATTATTGAAACAATGGATCCTAGATTTAAGACAGACACACAAAAGCAGGATTTTCATTTCTAGCCACTGACTGAATTGATTGTGCAAGCTAAAATCACAGCTGTTGCCACTTAAAGTAAGAACTCTTTAAAAAGGGGGTCTTAAATATGCATTTGGTTGCTACATGATATCATGCTAACAGATGACTGATGGTCCACGTAAAAGGAGAAACATTTATCAATCACAAGGTAACCACGCCTAAAAGTATACCCTGCTTTATCAACTGTTTTACTCTAAATTGCACCATTCTTTACGAAAATTAACTTCATGATGTATGGAAGAAGACTTGAAACCAGCATTTGACATCATAAACTCATTAAGAAACAATTTACTGAGCTAATAAATCAAGTGAGAAGTCGGGTAATTTCTCGGCTATAGTTTTATATTGCAGCCAATGCAGCCGCCCCCTGCTGGCCATTACATAGAACACAGGTTTAAGGCCATCTGCGTTGGCTTCACTTCACAAACCCGGAAGCTCCGTTAATTATATATATTGTCAATGCTCTTGGCCTTGGTTTTTACTTTACTGAAGGTAGTAACCTAGTTAGCTGGACATGCTAACATTAAAAGCAGAACAAATACACTGTTTAATCCATTCCTTACACTTCTGTGTTTCTGTGTTTTGTGGTTTTTGAAAGGCTAAAATAAAAAAAGACACCACCATTTAAAGCAATACTGCTAACAGTATTGCTACTACAGCCACATGCATATGGAGAAATTCAAAGATTACAGGCCTGCAGTACCTTGCTAAAATATGACTGGACAATCTCTGTTTGGGGGGAGCGTCCTATAACTGGGACTTCAAAAACAATTTGTCCTTGAACAGGACACTGAATCTCTAATTTATTGAATATCACCCTGGATTACAGCACAGCTAAATGGCTCAAGTGTAGCATGGTGTATCTTGTTCCATCCCAAGTTTACATTCAAACGACGTACACTCAAAAGGCCTCTCAGATATCTTTCCTCTACAACTTTTCAAACCGACATAAAAGAAGACATGAAACCGGCTCTGTAAAGCCCATTCCCCTACCACCCAAGACACTGTGCTATCAAAGCCAGCAAAGTGGAAACACAAGAGATACTAGAGGATTGTAAACACACACACACACACAGACAGACACACAGACACACACACACACACACACACACACACACACACAGACACACAGACACACACCACTAGTCCAAAGCAGCACCCACTGTGGTAACTGTTCAATACAAGACAGAAAAAGGAATCAAAACTGTTCTGTAAACTGATGAAACTAAGCTATCAGTCGGGATGGACCTGCAGATTTGCCAAAAGGCAACAAGGCTTCCTTTTTTTTCTGACAAAGAGAAACCATAAAGGAAGAAAGTTTTTGAAAAGTAAATGCACTTCAAATCAAAAACCTGTGTGGCTATCAACTCATCATCCAAAAACAATACTCTGACAGAATGACAGACACTTTTCTGAAGTGACAAAGTGATGCTCAGTGAACGTCAGCGTGGTCGGAGAGGAAATGTATTTTTGGATACCCGTGAATCTGAGCACAGGATGGAGGATCGCATGAATGTTCCCCCCAAACAGAGGACTTGATGTGTGTACTTCCAAGCAGTTCTTGTGTGTTTTATTAAAAATGTTCAGGGTACAGAGGAGAAGCCTTTACACTTGGTGTGATCACTTCTTAGTTTCATTCTGTTATACAGTATTATTCCTATTATGAGCCAGGTCTTTGCCAAAAGAAGAAAGACCACCGACACAAATCATGTCACCAAAATCAATTGTACCATTAACTGTGTAGGCTTAAAGGCGCACGAGGAAGTGTTTGTGGGTGGTTAACAAATTCTTGAAGCATGCCAATTTAAGAATAGAGAGAATAATTGTTTTGTGATTCTTTATCGATCTCAACAAAGTCTTTCCGCTTTCTTCCCACCGCTAATCTAAAAGGACAAAAAGACCTGGAGCTGGTAGGGAAGCAGAGTCTTGCTTAAAGCACCTCAGAGGGATGCAACCAAGACCTCCATGTACTGGACATCTCATTACCTAGACGACTAATACACATGGTACACATATTTACACAGTTAATAGCCTATAGCAGTTAATATTAAGTCCTATTTTGCACATTTCCTTCAAAAAAGAACGTCAACATCGTACTGCTTATCAATAGGTCAATGAATGGTTTAGCTGCAGATGCTCGTAGTGGTGGTTACCAATTTTCTACAAAACCATCGCCTACAACCCTGGAAATATATCAAGGAAAAGAAGCCTGAACCAACAGTACTTAGAGGCAAAAAATCTGGCTTCATAAAGCGGTCGTGGCAGGTGGGAAACTTTTCAAAGTTTAAAAAAGATGCAAAGTTTGTTCAACACAAATGGATTGTCATGGCACTTTTTTAGGTCTTCATGGGTCAACTTTGGTTACAGGCAACTAAGATCTTAGGTGTGTCAAAATGTCAATATGTGTCATATAAAGTTTTTCTTGCACTTCACTAGAGCTGCAGTGATTAGTTAATGAATTGATCAACAAAACATTTTCTAGTTATTACATGGAAGTAAACTGAATGTCTTCGGGTTTTAGACAATTTGATCAAACAACAAAAACTACTGACAACTTCATCTTCGACTTTGAGAAATTAAAACATTTTTACAGACCAACCGATCGATCAAGAAAATAGTCTGCCAATTAGTTGCACCCCTTACTTCACAAAGTGCAGTTCCCAGTCTTTCTGACTGCTGGTGGCTCATTGTGCTGCTTTTAGTGTTATCGCTCTATTTGGGTTTGTTTGGGTTGACCGCGTTTTGGATCTAGTCTAATTATCCTTGGATCTTTTTTAAATTAATTTATGCAATGGGTATGAAAAGGTTTTCAATGGGCTATTTCAGGGGGAACATTTTGTACTTTATCAGAAGCTATCATTTGTCATGATTACACAAATAATCCTAAATTAGGATGTTTTTCATTTTTAATATGATTTTTACTTTGTGCATGTGTGCTATTTATATTACTTTTAGACAAAAACTGCTCTGTCTTTTTCCACGTTCTAGTCTGACAGAGCTAACTGTGGGCTTGCATTACCTTTGGAGTGACCTGCTGGTCTCTCCCTCTGTAGAGGGAAAGAGAGAGGGGGTGGGCAGAGGGAGCGTTCTCAGTGTCATGTCAATCATTTTGTGGCCACTGTCAACCTGATATTGTCCTCAACTGACCTTATTTAGCTTCTTGACTGTGACCTTCTGACCCCCTGCAGCTTCTACTGACATGTGCCCGTCTTTGACCTTGCATGCAAGCCTCTCTACTTCTGAGGAAAAGTTTCTCCTCTGAGCATCCTTTCCCAGCACACACTTACCCCCTCTAAGTTCCCAAATACTGTATCCGCTGCCTGGTCCTAAACTCAGCAATGGTCAGGCTACTCCCCAGATTCTTATGAATTTACAAAGAGGTGATATCAATAATGAATACCCTTCTCAATTATTGACTGCTCTTTACATCACCATGCTTTACTGTTCCGTTCCCACCCTGCTTTCTGAGTTCCATTACCTGTCCCGCGCTCTCTTATTTGCCTGTTCATTTATTCAGGGCCGTTCCTCACTCCCTCCACTCTCCTCTTCAGACCAAGCTGTCAATCTGAGCGAGGAAAGGAGGTGGGAGGATTGAGAGAAACAGTGGCATGCCTATACGCCTGTGTGTCAGCATATGTGCCTCTGCCTTGTCCGCCTGAATGTGTCTTGCATATGATATATGTTTTTGTTTGTTTGTGCACACAGTCTCGCACATGAACCTCCGGCGTGCTTGCCAAAATTATTTTCGCTCTGTGTGCAAACATGGCCTCACCTCTGCAGGCATATAAAAAGAACGCACAGCTACTCTCCTCCACTAAAACCCGACAGCCACATCTACCTTTGCCGCTTGTTAAGGACTGTATGTATAGCCACGTATTTGAAAGACTATTCCACTTTGCACGGGGAGAGACGAGGAGAGAGGCAGATAATCCTCACTGAAAGTGGATGAGATGAGAGCCAGGTCCACTCAGCGCTCGACGGAGATCTTAGAAGCCGCCCACGCAGTCTCCATCAACGGGAATAAAATCAGAAAAAAGGAAGAAGAAAAAATACAGCGACCAGAGGGATTGTGGTCATTTGCTTTGTTTTTCTCTCATTTCAAATTGTCTCACCAGCACATACATGCACAACACGGACTTAAACATTTACCACAGGCATACTGGTATCTGCATATGTCAGTTGATGAGTAACATAAAAACAGCAGTACAGAAATCCTATAGATACTATATCTTTGAAGTCATTTAGACTCACTATTGTATTACCTTGTTTGCTCAACTTAAGACACCTACATACTTCAACTGTTAAAATGTTGTGTTCATAAACTGGTGTAATAAACAATAATCCAATTCATAGGAACCTTATCGAAAATGTGCATGTTAAGTTTTCACAAGAATCCAGCATTATTAGTCAGGACCAATTAAAATCTAAATTAAATCATTATTAATTATTAAGGAAAGCTTTGCTATCTCGGCATAGTGGACCTCGGGTCAACATATGTGGTAACATATACTCCACGCTAGCCAATAAGCTAGCTTGAAACAAAAAGATAATTCCATTGTAAGGCCAAGTTTATTTAAAATTTAAAATTTAAATACACTAATTCATGTTTTATATTTCCAATGAGAAAACTTACTTTGTGTGTCACTCACAGTGACAAAGCCACAGAGAATTATCATCTTATCGCAAGTCTAAAGAGCGTTTGTGAAATTTTTTTTGAGAAACCCGCTGCATACTGCCTGAAAACAGCAGACAAAGTCAGTGGCTAGCTAATGAAAACAGAAGAGCAGTTAGATGTTTACGAGTCCAACATTTTCCTTTTGGAGACCAAAACAAAGCAAAAAAAAGGAGAGTGAATGTTGGACGTACATTCATCAGGCAGACATAAACACAACCCTGTGCTCAAATAAATCAATGCAAGTTTAAAGAAAGGGGGAAAACTAAAACCAACCACTGGGTAGTAAAATAATGCAAAGTGAAATATGCACTACAGTTTATACAATTTTACTCCCACTCTATGTCCTCGGGAGTTTATATTTCTGCCATCATTCTCTCTCTGGCCTGTTCCCAACCATTCTGTTGTTCTCCCAACTTATTCTCTACATCTTTCTCTAACTCTCTTTGCTGTCATCTCAAACAAAACCAACACGTGTTAGGAGCAGGCTTGTAGAAAGGCAATTGCCAAAGCATCAGAATACAAATCATCAACATTTCTTTACACCATAAATCCCATCTTCTCCCTTGTAGCGTATTTGTCTGCATCCCTTCCACACCTCTCCTCCCTGTCCTGACCGTTTTCCATCACTCTCCGCCGTGTCTCTTCCTGCCAAACTCTCCTTTCCTCCCCCTCGCTGCCACTACTCTCCGCATCACTCCCTCCCCTCCCTCTCCCGTTTTCTCCCCTTCTCTCCCCCTGCCTGCCTTCCTTCCTCCTTCCATCTCTCCTCTCTCAAGCTGACAGTACCTGAGGGAAGAGGCCACCTGCGGACCAAGTGGAGAATCAGCCGACAGCTGTGTGCACACTCTCTCCGGTGGCCTTCAATTATTCACTCACTTCTCCCTCCTCCTTTCCCCTCTCTCCATCTTCACTCTGCCCTTTTCATCTCCCCCTGCCGTCTCCCGCCTTTACCTCTCTGTTGCCTTTTCGCACCGAGATTGCGTGTCTGCCTCTCTCCGTCCCTGTTATTCCCTCATTTAAGCCCTTCCTCTGCCTTGTTTTTCCTATCCCCCTTCTTCTAATAATCCCTGCTGGACGCCTTTAACACTCTCGCCCACTCCTCTGACCATCACTCCCCCATTTTCTCCCACCCCCCCTTCTCACCTCTATAGCATCAGCCCAGCAGCTCCTTACCTCCACTTCACTAACCTACTCCTTCTTTCCCTTCTGTCTCCTTCTGTCTCCCTCTTTCTCATGTGTTTCCCCTAAGATTGATGACTCTCCGCCACAAGGCGAGTGGGCCTGTTTAAAGATGCATGAGGTGATGAGGCCAAGTTTTCTCCTAACTCTTCCTCTCTCTCCCTCCCTCTCTCTTCTCTCCCCCCGAACTCTTTCTTTTCTGACAGCAGCAGCCACCTCTGCGAGAGGCTTCCCACCGATCCCAGGCAGTCAGAGGCCACCTCCAAATCAGACAGCCTTCTCCACCCCCCCACCCCCTTCCGGCTCGCGTCACGACAGCTGAGCGTGACGTATGACGATCAGCTAGCAGACAGTGTGATAAATGCTGCTGCTGAGGACCCGCAACTCATAAGCAGACAAAAAAAGCTGGCAGTCATCGATATGATGATGCACTGGATCAGTGGGGAGAGGAGGGAGGGTGGCTGGTGTTCAGTGTGGTGAAAATAGATGGGAAAAAAGTTTAAAAGGGCTTAAAATTGTTGGCTATGTTGCTTTGTAAAGCAGAGGTGATGCAAAATAGTTTGAAAGTGAGATCCAATGGAATTTTTTGTCTGTATGATAACAAATGAGGTTGATGACAAACACGCATAAAAAAAGGCTGTAATTCAGTGTATGCATGAGATGATAGAAAGTGTTGCGTGTTTGTTATTAACCGTTAAGGAGATTATAGGTTTTCCTCTATTTATTGACCTAAACAATAAAAGTGGGGTGTTGGGAGCCCCAGGGGGTCCCTAGGAAAAACCTTCACTATAATTCTGTCCATAAGCAACACAATGACAGAAAGTATGACTATTTTGGTCATGGATTTCATATACTTTCTTTGTAAAACATCTAATAGTCCTATCCGATGGGGGACCCTGGGACAAAATCGTATAAAACGGGGGTCCGTGGTCTAATTTGTCTCAGTTTAGGGGTCCTTAATGTGAAAAAGTGTGAGAATCACTGTAGTAGAAGAATCAAGTACAGAAGTTTAAGGTGTAGTTAGACTGTAGTGGAAGAAGTACTCAGATGTGTTACTTCACTACTTTGTCAGTAAAAGTCTTGCAATACATTTACTTAAGTGAAAGTACCAACATCAAAATATACTTAATAGGTACAGTGTGTAACATAGGGGGTTCTATTAGCTATTATCAGCCACTGTAGTGTATAATCACCTAAATATAGGAATTGTACACAAAACTCCCCATGAACTGCCAACAACAGTCAGGTGCTGGTAGGTCGCAGGACCATGTAGTAAAACAAATCTGAATTATCCACCGAACACTGGAATGACACTGCTAGATAACACTAAATCCTACACAGTGTACCTTTAAAGTACCAAAGTACTCATTATGCAGAACAGCCCATTTGTTGCTACTGGTAAAGGTGCAGCTTATTTTTCACTCTATAAACTGCCAGGTAATTTATGAGTATGCCATAATGTATAATACATCATTATTCATTTGTTGATTATACTGTGTATTATTAATCGAAATCTGCAAAGTAACTGAAGGTATGAAATAAATGTCATCGAGTAGAAGTACAAAGAAGCAGAAAATGGAGATGCTCAAGTACCACAAGATGTTACAGTACAGTAAGTACAGAACTGGAGTAAATGTACTTGTTACTTTCCACCACTGTAGTTACGAGAACATGAAATTGCTGCTGACCATACATACATGTAGTTAGTTAGTACGCCACAAAGCAATAACTTAAATCCATGGTTTTTAGATTGTATCAAATACATCCACTTCTGTCTAGAATGGCTGTTTTCTGACTTAAGTGGTGCTGCAAACGTATATAATGCAATGCTCTTATAAAAATAAGTAAAGTAAGGGTAAATAATGTACATCTTTAAGCTGTGATCGATTTGTTTTTTTGCAGCTTTGGGCGAGGAAACAGCTTCACATTAACATATTATCTATACATTTTTCTGACGAATTTCTAACCGAGCATTGAATAAGAAATGACCAGTTGAACTAATCAATAGCAATAAGCAAATACTCAATGCCTATAATCACAAGGTCAAATATTGATCCTTCTGTTCCTAGCCCAACAGATGTCAATATATCAATAACTTGCATTTAGGTCTCAATGATCTGGTCAATAAAGATCTTTCAGTTCAACCATGTTCTCAAATATTCACCCTGTACCACGCAATGAGTCAAAGGTTCTCAACGCCACAACCATGCAAAACTCACGTTCCTCCAATCTCACTCATCCGCCTGAATCAAAGGGCGTTCGGCGTCTGACCCTAGCAACGGACCCTCGATTAGCGAATGAGCAGTTTGACCTGAGCTGCCTAATGGACTGCCATCAGGCAGGCAGGAGGTAAGGAGCAGGAAGTGTCTCTTTCCCCTCTCATTAAGGCCGACACAGACAAAGCTTCCAGCTGAAAGACGATAAGAAGAGACGAGTCTTACTTCGTTTTGTCTGACAGAGGGATGAAGAGGGGAAGGAGGAACGAGACTATTAAACGATGGTTCCGCTGAGATTTGAGAATTTGTTCATTTCTTTTACACATTCTGCCCCTTTAGACTGACAGAACAACGCAGGTTCAGAAAGGGACATGAAGTCATTACTGCCACCAAGATCTCCCAAAGCACCACTGTACCCAACCGATCCCCCAACTAGCCTCGGCCCAAAGTTAAATAACAAGCCTACTAACTCTTCTTAAGCTATCATCTTAAATTTTTGTTCTGTACATGCTAAAAAAAGAAACATGGTCATTAGTCAGTTTTGGAGATGTTGGGTGTACTTTTAACTTTTGACAGAGCGAGACTAGCCATGTCAGCGCGGTCTTCCTCCAGTCTTTACGCTTGGCGGGTCCTGAATCCAGCTCTGAATTTAACGCACATTAGATTAAACAGAAATTGTAACAGGGATTGAAACAAATTAGATATACCGGGTTAATTAGTAAGCTTTAGAGCTAGGCTAGCTGTTTTGTTATTTCCAGTCTTAATGGTAAGCTAAGCTAAGCGGTTGCTGGCCGTAGCATCATATTTAGCACACAGACACGAGAGTGGCGATCAAGAAGAATGTGTAAATGTCTGATTACGCACAAAGTCACTACACCCAGATGTTGTTTGCTAGTTAATACTTTAGCACACAACTCCCCCTAAAACTACAAACTCTCACAATAAATTGTTCATGCTTTTGGAAGCTGCATTTCTTTATTATTCAGACGGAGCCATCTTAAATTTTTATGCTAAGCCAGGCTAAACAACCCAACTTTGCACTTAACACACCGACATGAGATTGATCTTCTCATATCACGCTCTGAAAGAAAGCACATTTCCCAAAATGCAGATATTTCTTTACATATGGCCATCTTGCAAAAATGATTTTGATACTGATGCAGAACCTCTAATCACACTGAAAATGTCCTTAAAGAGCGGGTATCAGGAAAAAGGGAAAATGACAGAGAGAAAAGTGCAAGTGGAGAAAAAGACACAACTTGAGAGAAAGAAGTGAGACAGAAGATTACCTCAGAGACATTTAGAGAGAGTGAAGTAAGAATGAGAGAGACGGGAAACAGACAAACAGAGAGGGAAGCAGGAGGGGGGACAGGGGAAAACGAGAGAGAAAAACAAGGCCAGACAGGGAATCAGACGGTCAGAGCGACAGAGGCCGACTGACAAGCAGAGAGAACAGAATGAGCGGCTGATAGATGACGACGAAAGGCAGAACAAAAAGAAAAGGTGAAGGATGCACTTGTCGTACCTTCTCTTTCAGCCCGGAATATGAAGGTCCGAAGGGAGGTGACTACCTCAAACTTGTTGTCACCGAGCCCTCGCACCTGTCTGATGGCGCTGGCCAGGATCATACCTTTGGAGTACATCTCCTAAACACAGAGGGGGACACACAAACAGACAGATAAGAGCGCTGCCAAAACACACACCAAATAGGTGTATGAACACAAAGCTGACACACTGCGCAGCTTCATGCATGCTAATAATGTTATCGAATTGTTGCTTATTCCTATTATCTGCATCTGTAGAGCCGCAATTACTGTTTTCCAGCGCATTGTTTGCATCAATAGATGTGTAATTCTGAGTTGTATTACCGCCGGCTGAGATCGCATTCAATCTGAAACACCACTGACAGACATCCTCATCAAACTCGAGCCATAACCCATCAATACAGCGTCAAATTTATTTGCAGAAATAGCTTCCCCGTTCCCTTTCAAGCAATAACTTTGATAAATGGCAAGGAGGCTCTTGGACAAGAAGCATTTCAATCAAAAAGCTGCTTGCAGGAAAACAAACAGGAAACTCATACTATATGTTTTCGTACGAGTTGTTAAGCAAGCCAGGACAAATTTGCATTGATGCAATCTTTGACATGAACACAAATAATTCAAATTACAGGCTTGAAATATGTGCAATTTTGAAATGGAGGTGCAGGAAACGGCCCAAAAAGTGAATTAACGTTGCACTGAAGAAGCCCCAAACACAAGAATAACACTCAGAGTGCTGTCATTTGGGTGTTAGGAGACAAATATACAAGCAGAAAACAAACTTACAAAGACACAGGCACGCTGTACTGGGGATTTGGGTGAAGCACAGGAAGTGCTTGTTGGGTAAAGTGGGATTGGGTTGGATTGTGTGTGTATTGTTTCATTACCCCCATGTTTTCCCAAAGCAGCTCCAGTGGAGGCATCCAAATAAGGAGGATGATGCACTGGAGGCTTCATGACCCTCTTTACAGTCTCCCTTGACAATGGCAATTAAAGTACTGGGTCATTGTCAATATGAAAAGGAGACAGAATAAGCGAAAAGAAAAAAAAAAAAGGAATCAGACATCAATATTATCACTTCTAAAGAAGCGAGGACAGAATGGTCCCGCCATCGAATCAGTATTCAATCCACGATGTGGAGAGTATAACAGAGAGATGCCCTTAAAGTAGTTGGAAAAAGCCAAGAACATCTCAGATTGTAATGTTCTCGCAATAGAGTGAACTGGAGGACAGCACATTACGCTTCGGTAGCGGCGTGAAAATCACTGGGTTATAAAAAAAAAGA
Source organism: Dicentrarchus labrax (assembly GCF_905237075.1). Lineage (NCBI taxonomy): Eukaryota > Metazoa > Chordata > Actinopteri > Moronidae > Dicentrarchus > Dicentrarchus labrax. The sequence continues at coordinate 12,681,910 of NW_026136717.1, read as the reverse complement.
AAAGGGGGTCGTTGCAGACATTGCATTATTCATGTCGATAATGTCATTATCATTGCAAAGTATGAAAAAAAAAAAAACCATGTCTCTCTCTTTCTCTCTGTCGCTCTTCAACGGGCTTGACCTGAATTTTGATTCTCTGCAGTCCTGTGCGCGATGTAATGGCTTGTGGGTGATTGCCATGCGCAATTACTGTACGTTCGTTCTACTGTACCGCCGCCGTCGCATTCTGCGAAGATGCAGAGTGCGAAGGGAGGATGAATAGAGGAAGAAAAGGAAGTGAACTTCTGACTCCCACTCGCCATTCTTAATTAAGCCGAGTGACCTTGCCATCCACAAAAGCCTATTTCTAGAGACCACGCAGCCAAAAATATACCAGCCGGCACAGTCGGTTAGGGAGAGCGAGGGGAGGGTGGGTGCAGGGAGGGATGGATGGATGGAGGGAGCATAAAATTCAAAAAAAAAAAAAAAAAAGAAGAGAGAAATTAGGTTTGTGTGAAAGGCCAAGGAGAGGACTGAGAGGAAGAAAATGGAAAGAGCGGGAAGGGACACAAAGGAGGAAAGATAAAAACAGAAGAAGAGGCAACAGTGGAATTCCATAATCAAGAAGAGAAAGAAGAAAAGAAAAAAAGAAGGGAGGCATGTGGGAAAGATAGACATCATGTCGAAATGAAGACGCCTGAGAGGGTCAGGGAGGGGTCCTTCTCATATTAAAGCAGGATGTTAACAATGGCAAGAAGTGGCTCAACCTAATTACCGACAGCCAGCCTTGTGCATTTCTCTCCCCAGGAGTCTCACACCGATATCTCCCTCTTTCTCTCTCTAAATTTAGACAGAAGTTAAAAGGAAGGTGAGGAAAGGAGAAACTAAGTGCATGTGTGCGTGCGTGTATGTGTGTGTGTGTGTGTGGATGAATTAGCTTGGCGCCAATAATTACACCCCAAGTATGGGTTAACGGTAATTAATTGTTTTAATTCTAGTTTTGGGGTCATGAAGGAGAGAGTTGTTTAATTGCTGAGTTGTGCATCTGTAAATACCCCAACGGCGGAGTCAGCGGAGAGATGGTGAAAAGAAGAGGTCAGCGTTGAGACGGTGGAATCAGGCCGCGACACCGCTCGTTGCAGCCCACCCGCCCGCAGACACACACACACACACACACACACACACACACACACACACACAAAACAATGTTTACAGACTAATCTCAAGAGGAAGGACTGCCAAGGATTCAATGAGGCCTAACTATCTCTCTTTCTCCAATAACAGACACACCTGACTCGCCTCCCTCTACCAAACATCTTCTCCACACTCATTTCCCCCTCACTCCGGCCTCCTCCTTTCACCCCCACCTCCCACTCTAAACTCTCTCACTCCCACGTCCACTCACTCTAGCCACCCAACATTTGTCAACCTATGTCACTTCTTGTGGGTTTTTTTTTTTTTTTTGGTCCCCTTTGTAGAAACTGCCTATCCTGTGTGGATGACTGTGTCTCTCTACGTCTCGAAAACAACCCGGTAAAACTTCAGGAAACAATTAAGGCAGAGCAATCGAGCTAAAGCCCACAATAATGGAGGCGCCATGTGGGGAAAGCAGGGAGGAGGGTAAAAGAGGGTGGAAAGAGGTTTTACCACCAAGCATGGAGTTAAGGTTCTGGCATTTCCAAAAGCGGTGAAATTTTCAATGGAGGTATGAGGACACCGACTGGTGGCAGCAGGAAACTGCACCTTTGAGACGAGGCTTGTGGGCAATACTGCATCCTTACTCATTGCTTCACCAAGCGGGGTGCCTTAATGATTTTAGAGATGTTAATCCCATGCAGAGCTGTTTTGAGGCAAGTCCAAGTTAAGCAACAAGACTTCATAAAGTGAGACAGCTGCAAAACTTCCAGGTCTCTGAATGCTGACCATTTGAATGTTTTTTTTACAGAATATTGTTGGTAGTTTATCAAACCTGACTCAAAAATGTCTACATTAACCTATTAATTTAAGTCAAATAATAAAAAATTGTGTCAATGCAAATACAACCTGGTTTATTTGCCTTATTTATTTTTTACCGTTACAAGATTTTGAGGTGTTTCTACAGAAGTCCAGAATGGACAAACCCAACACCGACTAATGATAGAGCTATTCACCTCCGTTCATTCGCCTACATGCTAAGAAGGCATTCAGTTGGTTGTAGTCTGCAACTTCACCACTAGATGCCACCAAATCCTACACACTGGTCCTGTACAGCCAGAGATAAACTTGCTTTTTAAGGAGGTACACAACCAAAGGTCTAAACTGACACAGGATACGCAAGGCAGCCATCATGTGCAAGTATATCTCCGGCCTAAGTTCGGTTCAAGTCAAAGAATCAAGTCTATGCTTAAAGCTATGCCAGTGTAATAAACACAACAACAAAACCTACACAACAACATATTATCTCCTTATGTACAGTAGCTTTTTTCCACATCTAGCAGACATGGAGCAACATTAGCATTCATTTGAAGTCATGTCTGTGTTCACCTGATGATTCTAAGTCCAACATTAAATCTCCTTTTAGCTCAGTTTTTGGTCTCTACCAACTCCTGAGGGAAATACCTGCCTCCTTAGCTGCTAAATGCTCCTCTATGTTGGCCAGAGGCTAATCTGTCAGCCAACTGGTGCTGGGCAGGTAGCATACAAGTTTCTATGGCGTTTTACTTAAAGTTTAAAAAAGTTGAGGGCCAGAAAAGAATACCAAAACAATGAACTGAAAGAAGCAACAAAACTACTCTGTAGATTCGAGGGAAACTGCAACATCCGGTGATAATTCTCTGTGGATGCGCCACTATAAGCACCAACTTTCACTTTTCACTACATATTCAGTTGATCAATGCAGCTTTAAAACTATCGCCTTATATTCAAGTTTCTGAATCTACCTTGAGGTGAATTAAAATTACATCTATTCTTAAAAGACTCTCTGTATAATTAAGAATTCTTGGATATCAGAATATAACCAGGCCGCGGAACGCATATGAAAATAAACACCTGGAAATGTACGAAACCGTGAATGAAAATTAAGATAAATTCTCTGCGGATTCTACTGAGGGTATCACATACTTTGGGTTCTGGTGATCAAAATGAAACCAAGGATAAATAAAAGAATATGAAAAACACTTGGGGTGTTACAGTAAGCGTCAGCTAGGGGCATCTTGGGAAGGCACCAAAGGGAGTAAGCAGAGAAGCTGTCAGGCTTGGCAAGACAGAGCTTTGCAGCGTCAGTCAGACAGATAGACAGACAGACAGACAGACAATCAGGGAGACTGATACACTCAAAGACTGATCCCCGATCCTAAAACCTCATCTCCCCTTTGGCCTTTTATTCAGCCTCACCCCCTTCCCCCATCTTCTCATCCCTTCATCCCTCCCAGCCACCCTCCTCTGTTCCTCCCCTCACTACCCTGAAGCCAGGCTTTGGACAGTTTTCACAAACACACACACACACACACACACACACACACACACACACACACACACACACACACACACACACACAGACACAGACACACAGACACACACACACACACACACAGACCGACAGACAGACAAGACACCACATCGGAACCCTGAAGACTCCATCTCAGGACCAAAGCGTTCTCCCAAGTCAATCCCAGTGTTGACGAAATCAGGCGAAAGGGGTGATTGATGAGACGGATTGGATACAACGCTGCAGAGAGGGAGAAGTGAGACCGAGGATCTCGCTACTCTCCCACGCCACCTCCGCTACCCCGATGATGACATCACCGCGGCCAGAGACCTTCAAGCTGTGACTGTGATTAAGTGCGATTAGTTCTGTCTGGGGCTGACAGATCCCAGAGGGGTTTGAACTACAAAAAGAGTTTTGGGGGTGTTGAAAGTTTGAGAAAAGAGAACAAGCATGGGAATGTTTCAGTGTGTAGGCTTTTTTTTTTTTTTTTTGTGTACAGGCAGATTGGACAACATGATAAGCTGATCAAACCAATCAGTCTTGATTACTTGCAGTCCAAACTGAAGTCAAGTGCACATTGCACAGTCTTTTAAGATTTGAGACAAAAGGCTTCAAGTCCAAATGGATTCTATACTTTTGCCCTTGAGCTTCAAAAATGCTACAAACGTTTTCTTGGTGACGCTAAAAAGCTCATTTAGCTACTTTTTTGGGAGAACTATATCATAATTTTGGTGATCATCTGACTTTTCCTCTAGCTCTATCATTAGGTTTAAATTTTAAAGCGAGGCTATATGCGACTTTTTCTCAACAGCAACACTGTGGCCATCTTGAATTGGCTCAGTCCCGTAAGTTACAGAGCACTATCTATATGACGTTAGCTAGCATTAGCCACCATTAGCTACTGATCATAACAGACCAAGTAAGGATGCAGCAGCTAAACCCCTGTATGTACCGAAAGAAGCAAGGTTGTATTTTATTGCTAATGAACTGAAAGGATGTATTTTTGTTTAAAATTATAGTTCCACAATTCTTTGGCTTTTGACCAATTATCTAAAAAACCTTACATTATTATCATTCTCAGCTGTATGTAAACGTTAGTCTTCATTGTAGACATGTTATTGTAGCACTGTGACATTAGTATTTAGCTCAAATGTGCTAAAGTACAGCCTCAGAATTACATGTATACATGATACGATAAAGTCAGAGTCAGCTGAGTTTAATTAGAATTCATTTCAGTTGTTTTTATACTGATGTATGTAAACTGATGTGTGATACAACAAACTGTTGGAGCAAGTTTTGGCCTCTTAGAGCACCTGGGGGACTGAAGATGAATAGTATTCCTTCAAATGGAGTAATCCTATAATCAATGGACTTATGGTCTGAGATCAATAGCGTAGGTTTGCACCCCTACGTCAACACCACAACAATGTGGGCTAAAAAATGAGCAGTATAGCAATTTGAAGTCTGCACTAGGTATTATAGCACACACACTCATGTTTCTGCACAGTGAGGGAAAGCAAACCATCAACTCATATTTCAATTTCTGACATAAAGCGATGCTGAGAGACTTCCTCTCTGCCCGTGCAATCTTCTTCTACCCCCACGCTCAGCCTGCGGAGGTGGCAGTGGGTGGCGGCGCAGGGTGGTACGGGGGCCTCAGCTGGCCTCACAAAGCAGGGATGACAGAGAGATTGTACTCGACCTCTCCGCTCACCCAAAACATGATGAAGCCCTCCGTTTTCTCAGAGGGGAGAGTCACATTGGCAGGATGACTTTAAAAAGTCTAAACAACAATCCCTGTTCCCTCTATCACACACACACACACACACACACACACACACACAGGCAAACTTTCATCTTCCCAAAAAACTGCCGTGCCTACACCGACAGTGACACGGAGTATAAAGTGCTGACTCGCCGGCCTCCCTGCCGATTCCCACTCTGCCGGCGACAGAGCGTGTCCTGATAAATAAAGCAACAAATGCAATGGAAAGAGAAAACGAGGGGGGAATGAGAGAGAGGCAGAGGGAGCGAGAGAGCATGGCGGGCTATAATTAGTAAGTGATTAACGAGCCGGCATCAGACAGGTCCCACATCATTGATTGTGTTGTTGTGCAATACTGCTGCAGCAAAAACGAGCCGGCCCTGGGAAGGGGCGCTGAGGTCACCGCTCACACACACACACACACACACTCACACACACTCACACACACACACACACCACACACTGACACACACTACACACACCACACACACACACACACACACACTCACACACACACAGAAATGTGTTTGTTCTTAGTCCAAGATACATCCAATGGTCATTAGCGAGAACATGAAGGTAAAGCACATTAAGTCAGGTAGGTTATGGCCGCTAGAGACTCAGTTAACAGAATTCATGTATTAAAGGTCTTTTTTTTAAAGAAAAATACCAGGGTTTATACAAGTTTTTAACACCTCAAATCCAAATAATGTATACTTCACATCTCTGCTTTCAACTGATTTTAATGTTTTTCTAAGCCAAAGGAAGCTATTCATGTCTGTTGTTTTCCTTTCTGTTTGGTGTAAAATCAGTTAGCAGATTTCTGAAATGTACTTTAGTGGTGTAATTGATCACCGAAAACATTATGTTTACCATATCTACAATCTGCTCTCTGTTTGTCAGAGTTACATCATTGTTGCGTGATAATTCGGTTTATGTTCAGATTGATTAGCAAAGCCTGCACTGCCTTACCTCCAGGGCTGGGTAGTGAAGTTCAATAGTCTTGGAGTGCAGACTAAAATGGATCCGTAGCATTAAGTATTGAAAAGAGTCAAGTATCAGAAGTTGGCACAGAGAACTTGGCCAGATTTTTTCCAATTTCGGGTTATATTTTATTCAGGTAGATGTTTATTTAATAATGATGCGTTGAGCAGCTTGGCATATTTTGCTACATGATATTAAAGGTTAAAACACTTGCTGTAGTTGCCATACGCAGATATTGTAGAAGGATGATTTTAAACACTGTGGACGTCAAAATCAATGTCAGTAGTAATGAGTGAATGGCACCAAATAGCATTTTAAACATTACCCCACCCTAATCACCTCACAACAATAATGTAATGTTGGAAAAACACTAATGCAGCCTCAATATTTACTGTATTAGATACATACACATACAAAATGTATGTGTATTATCTACTACATCTAAATAATAAAAAATAAATCTACTACACTTATGTTAAGTGTAGTAGATTGTTGCAAAATCACACATATGGTCATTTAAAAATGTAAAAAAAAGAATTCAAAAAGAAAGTACTGAACAGCATGCAAGTTCCAAAGGACACACATGGTCACGTAAAGTACCATGTGTGTCCTCTGCAAAACATTTACGAATTTAACTTCTAAATGTTTCCACAATCCAGAAAGTTTGTGACATTCAAGAAAAACTGTGTCTAGACTAAACAGGTGGCGGTTAAGCTGCCATCTTTGCATGCATCTTCATCTGCCTCCTCTCCAGTTTCTACCTTTTCAACCCCCGTACTCTCACCCCCCCCCCACACCCTCACCCTTTCTCTTCCTCCTCCTCCATCCTTCCCTCTCTCTGATCACAAGGCAGGCAGTGCTAAGCGAAATTTCAAACTCAGCTGTCAGACAAAAAGGAGAATGAAGAGAGGTACAGGGGAGGGAGGAATGCTGAGGGAAGCAAAAAAGAGAGGAGGAGAGTCTTCCCTCTCCCTCCCCTTTCCCCACTCCTCCTTTCTTTCTCGGGGAACTGGTCAGGTGCCAACATCAATGTACTTTACTCTATGGCTGGGCGGGCACAGAGAGTGCTGGCCTGTCACGCATGGCGTAATGTCGCTCTGTCCTTGCCCCCATTCTTTACCCTGCCAAGCTAATGATGATGATGATGACAATGAGAAAGAGGAGGAGGAGAAAGAGAAGGGAACACTTAGAACTTGGCTCAGCAGCTGGTGGTATGGATTTCTGCAACGGAGGAATGAAATTGCCAGTGTGCGTGCGGAGGGTGTGGGTGTGTCAGCAGGAAGCGGGAGGAGGGGAGGGGATGTGTGGACGTGCATGTGTTTTTCTCGAACTTACCTTGTCATTGTTGTAGTAGGCAAGGCTCTCGCCGTCAAATCTGACCCACCTCCTCTGAAAAACACACTTTCTGCAAGGTGAAGAAGAGGCGCAAATTCAATCCATCTGGCTCATTCAACCAAACTAAGCTAGTTTTAAGTCAAATACAAAAACAGTGGCCGCAAAACAGGGCTGCAACTAACGATTATTTTTATTATTAATTCGTCTGTCAGTCATTTTCTCAATGAATCAAGTAGTTGTTCGGTCCATGAAATGTCAGAAAAGGGTGAAAGATATTTAGTTTATAGATATAGAGGACTAAAGACACAAAAAAAACATTCACTTTTGAGAAGCTAAAATCATACATTTTTTACCTAATAAATGATTCAAAACGACTGTCAAAATAGCTGGCGATTAATTTAATGGTTGACAACTAATTGATTAATCAACTAATCGTTGCAGCTCTAAAAAAAAAAAATGAAATAAATAACTGTCACAAAGTAAGCCAGTAACTAAATCTGCCCTGAACAGCTCCTCATATTTCATCAAGAGTGCCATTGATTCATTAATGTCAAGAGTTGTATCAACAGCTGTCAATTACCATAATCAAAACAAATGGCCACGTTCAGTTTAAATATTTAACAGCCCAAGGGCAGTTTGCCAAACCTATGAATATTCTGTGGTGAAGGAGAATATAACAAGGAAGTAAATGATTGATAGCTTGGGTGGCACCAAGAGACTCTGGAAAAGAAAATGTAATTTTGCCAGAAAAAGCCAAACTAAGTGAAAGCAAACACATTGTGCGCCTTAATACTACAAGGTTATCTCCAATTCTCTCTCCTTTCCTTTCGACTGCGCACTGCATTATGGATAGATCTGCTTCAGGCTCCCGTTTCTAATACCCTTTATCAGTTCTGAATAGTCATCAAAGATAAAAGGGTAAGCAGAAAATAGAGCAGAATGAAAAAGGTCTGCAACGAAACAGGAAGCAGTGGTTGGAGTACTGTGGTGACTTAACTTGCCACTTGCCAGGAAGTGGCCTTGAGGCACATTTTGGGTTATGGAGGTGAAAGGTTGTGAAAATAAGAATAGCATTGCCCTCTGCAATGTGGAGCTGCAGTAAAACTGGCATTCACCAGAGTCTCATGCAGCTCCATGTATTTTTATATCAGATAGAGAAGACTTTCTAATGTCTCATAATGTCTCTAAGCACCATCATCACCTGTAACCTACCCTTGTGGCGACAGTTTGTCCAGCCAACCCACTTTGAGCACCTGGTTTTTGGGGGCTCCATAGAAGCATGCGTATGGAGAAATATCAGGCAGTGCATTTCTGGCCTCACCGCCCAGAGCCTCTGCAGGCTCCGAGTAGAGGTCACACTCCACCATGATTAGAGACTCGTCCTTAGGGCCAGAGGCAGCTGATCCAACATCAAGGCCCCCAGGAGCCACTGCAAAGCTTTGGTCCAAACCGGCTTGCGGCAAAATGGTGGCACACTCGTCCACCGTTGAGTATTCGTCTTTGTAGGGGTCGGGGATAGTCGGAGGAGCAGGAGGAGACCCTTTCTCCTTTAGCTCTTTCGGTTTGGACACCTTTTTTCTGTAGGAGCGTCAATGACGTTAAAGGAACAGTTCAGAATTTTAGGTATGACACTTAAAATGTTAATTATGTAGCTAAAGTCAGGAAGCAATGAGCTTAAGTTAGCATAAAGCCTGGGAGCAGGGAGAAACAGCAACTGTTGCCTACTAGCACCATTTAAGCTAATTCAAGGACAGATTTTGGTTTTATGTGGTGTATGGTGCATGCTGTAACTATTTATTGCCCAGTGGCAACAGGAAGTCACTGAACCTGGTCAGGAAATAGTTAAATCATAACATGATGGTATGTTACATTTCTGTTTGGGTGTACCTCAAACAAACAATATATATAGCCCTACTTCAAATTTAGAAGTTTATTGAACATTTCGCAAAGAGCCAAGCTAGCCCTTCCACCTGGCTTGCAGTCTTTATGATCTTGATCTAAATATCGGAAAAAGCAAATAAGGATATGTTCCTAAAATCTCAAACTACTCCTTTAGGGTGACAATATGTGTATATATTAATTAAACAATCAATCAAATCTTAATTTCTGTTAAAACATATTATAATATAACTGTGGGCCAAAAGCCAGGCACTGGAGATTTGTTCCAAATTTTATTTTTTTATTTTATTTATTATTCACATTTCTGCCAAGAGTTAGATGAGAAGATCAGTCAGTGGTCAGTTATGGAGCTAAAGCAACGAGGTGATTAGCCTAGCTTAACATAAAGACAGTAAACATGGTAAGTTATGGCAGCCTGACTCCATCCAAAGTTCTAATTTTAGTTGTCTAAGTCACACATAAACTGAAATGCAAAAAACCCATGTTGGAGGGTTTTTTTTTAACTCCAGGAAGTCACTCACTTTTGAACTTCGGACTAAGTCATGCTAGCCGTTTTCCCAAGCCTGCAGTCTTCATGCTGAGCTCAGCTGATATCCTCCTCCTACTACAGCTCCATAATTGGCATTATAATCTAAATTAATCTATTAGTCAAGGTGATTTTTATCACCCTGACTACTGTCTTATATTTATGATTCATAAATCAGTCTAAACATTGCATCTATATTGTGGCTACATCTTTTTAAACCACAAATCTGCATCTGAATATTCAGCACTACTCTGTTTAAAAAACACCAAACTGACTTGCATGAGTAGATAAAATAATTACTTGGCTGGAGAATTCAATGTGGTTTCGAGAACGCAGCTGCAGAACAGGATAAAATCTTATCAGTGTATCCAATGTGCAACACCACACACAAAAACGTGAGTGAGTGGTCAGTAGTTCTCTTTCTGAGCACTTGAATTTCTATTTATACATTCAGAGTATCAGCATACCGTACCTCTGTTTCTTCTTTTTTATCTTGTCCTTAAAACCCTTATGTAACCCTTCTTTAGCGCCTTGGTCCTACAGAGCACAGGAGAGATTAGCATCAGATGAAAAGAAAGTGTCCATCTTTCAGTCAGACACTGTGATCATGTTGTTGCACTAAGCTATGTTAACTTTAGTGGCTAGGTGACATTTCCATTAACCTCAGAGGGCAAACTGAAACAAGCACATTTTCCACTCTGGTACGTGTCCATGGTGACAGCATTAACACCGAGAGGGAAGTCTGGTGTGCGGACTGTGGCTGAAACAACGTTGATAGTGTTGAAGATCTGAGAAATGTCTGTTCCTCTTTGGTGAGCTGCTACTCACTGTCCACTAGTGGGAGTGTACGCTGTCTTACCGGAGTGTTTTCAGGATTGTTGTACAGGAACATTTCTCCATAGGGAGCAATGGGCGTCAAGGCTCTTTGAAGTGGAGCTAAAAAGGACACAGAGACAACACAATAGTGGTTTTTGTCACGGCATTAAAACTTGCAGTGAAGGCCTAAACGGGGTGCATGAAAGTAAGGAGCTTAACAGGATTGTTCCAGTTAGATTTTTAAATCACTCAGATGTTATAGTGCCCTTTGATTAAACCAACTCGTTGATCTGAATAAATGTGCAAACCCTTGATCCATGTAAGCAGTAAACCAATTAAATTTTGTTTTAGCATGCCTATCTCTCTGCCTCGGCCATTTCTCAGCCCAACTGGGAGTACGATCCTCCTCAGTGTGCCTCAAGCAGACTGAGTCTCTGCCAAGGCCATTTCTCTGTCTTGGCTCCTGCAGGGACCGTGGTCGGTGGTCGGTGGAAGTGAAGACGAAGAAGAAGAAGAAGCAGGACAGAGACTCTGGCCAGACACTATTAGTCTGGAGACCCGGGGCCACCCTGCGTGGGCCACTGCCTGTCACTGTGAAAAATGACACCACCCTCTCCTGAGGATTGTGAGGGCCAGAAGACGCCGCCACGGGGGCGAGACACACACATAGACACAGGCGGAGAAGCAGAAACGCGCGCGCAGGCGGTGGCGTACGAAGATCGAAACGCCCTCAGACACATAAAGATGCCTTGAGACAAACACAGACATAAAAGAATGGACAGTCAAATGAGTGCATGCACTCGCGCCAATACGGTTGTGAATGTAGTAAAGCTTTAGAGACACACACTTCCAAACAACGCAGGCCATTACAGAAGGGGCACAAAGGGCACGTACAGGGCTTTATGAAAGGGTCAGTTTACTTGATGATAGTATCCACTCACAGCCTCTCCACGGACAGGCTTGGTGGGCAGATAGCAACCATCAATCATCATCTATCAGCCGACCTTCAGGCCACTGGTGATTCTCTCCGCGGGGCCGCCGGACGCTACTGTACTCAATTCCTGTCTGATTCTCTCTATTCTTCCCTCACTGGCTCCGTCTCCAGCTTCTGCCTTTGTTTCTCCCAGTCAACCACGCAGGCTTCTTTATCTGCCGCTGACCAGACGCTCTCTCAAGTCGCAGTCTGGGAAACAACCTAGACGCGGGCATCAGTTCGGAGTTAGTGAGGAGATTGATTTTGCTCTGAATGAAGCCTCATTCAAGCTCTTTTAAGTCAGGGAGTTACAGGTCAGTTTGTTATTATCACTCCTCTGTGTCACTCCCACACTGAGCACAAACAGCCACCGTCTGAATTCAAATGAGTCACCGAACAATTTATTATTTCAGTCACTGGTACCATGAATACACTGGCGAATAGTTCAAGAATAATAGCAGTCAAGAGTGTTTTTTCTTTTCTTTTTAATCACCATTTTGTTCTTCTAAATGATGACAATGAGGAAGATAATCATCACAATAAGGGTTATTATTTTTAGATTACATTCATCATGTTGCTATTATTGTTCATGTTGTTGTTGTTGTTGTTGTTGTTAGGCTACTTAAGAAAGATAATACTGAGCAAATACTAATATAACAAATAATCTACAGTTCTATAAAATTCCCATCAGCCTCTGCTGTACTTTGTGTTTAGAGCTATTTAGCTAATCTATGGTCTACTGGTATGGTGAATATGGTTCTGTACCTCCTAACATCAGCATTTTAGCATTGTGATGATATTAGCATGCTAATTAGCATTAAGCTCAAACCATCACCCTGCCTCACAGAGAGCCATCGTGATCAATTCATGTAGCAATTATTTATTATAATAATTGTTTAATGATTGTTTTGTTGATTGGTTGGTAGACCAAAGCAGTATTGTTTCCTATAGCCTGGTTTCATTGATTTCAAGTGGAATAAAGCGAATATGACTCGGTGGAACGCTTTAAGAATACACTAACCAATCGTCTCGCTTGTTTGCTTGTGTTTGTCATACAGAGTCTACTTGTGTTAGGTTTAAACAAGTAGCACATTCTCGTATCAGAAAAGCTGAAACCGGCTAAAGTTTGGTATTTTTGCTTGACAAATTGTTTTTAAATATTCTATCAAGGACAGACATTGGCACACATGCATATTTTTTTTTAGAATGGCCCTGAATCATATATTACATCTTGCTTAGTGTAGAACCCCAAAATCCCTTGTTGGATAGTTGAGAACTGCCTATTGAGGTTGGCAGATTCAAAAATATTCAGGAAGAAGACTGTTTTTGTGAGCTGTGTGATTTTGGGGAGGGGAGGAAAGAGTCCCACCTCACTTGTTTTATACATTTTCTGTGAAAAAAAAACTTGAAATATTCTAACAGATGATTAAAAATGGCAACAGCTGTTCAGTTTTGCTGTGCTGCTGCAGTTTTCTAACTTAGCCTGAAAAAGAATATATATATATATATATATAAATTACTAAATATATAACCTGATTTCTCCAGTATTGTGTAGTAAAAGTTTTGTGTGAGATTTATGGGTTTTGTTGTAGGAACGAAGGGGTGGCGGTCATGTGTCAAGGTCATGCCTGTCAACACCACAGCAATGTTACAGGAACAACACCCCAACACATGTATAGTGCTTAAAAAGGGAAGTGCATTCAACAGAGCCGTGTATGTTAAATGTATATGTAGGCGTAAGTTAATGTTAATGCCTTTAAAAGTAGACCAACAGCTGCAATTTTTTACTATTTGCTTGATCACTGAATAATTTGTCTGGTCTGCTGTGTTGCTGCAGAGCTGGTGAAGAAGCACCAGACAGATGTGTTTTCTCAATGACATTTTCCTTGTGAAAGAAACTTATTTTTAACATGTGTTTGGGTGTTAATTAAAATTCTGTCACCCTCCAATAGCAAGTTTTGATTAAATACAACAACAATTCTGGGACTACACAGCACTTTTTTTTCCCTCCAAGGTTTGGATCTCATCTCGGAATAAACTCTTCAAATATGCTCGGGTAAAATAATATGTCAAATAACGCCTTGCTAGACCTTGCTGTGAAGGGAGATTTAGCTCGCTAGTTGAGCTCCCTGTTTCCCTGCTCTGGGACCGCCTCGGCTCCCTCTCTTCCGCCATCTCTCCGCCTGTTTTGCATCCATCTCCTCTTCCTTCCTCCCAACCCACTTCACTGTCTTGCATTTCTCTCTAGTCTAACTCCCAGTCTTGTTGCATACAGTGAAAAAGTTGGAAAAACAAGGTCTACCAAGAGACTGCTGCAGTAAAGGTACACGGAACAAGGAAGGCAGGGGGAAGCCAAAAAAAACGTGAGGGAGGATAAAGTGTTGAAAACGGACAGAAAACTGTTGATATGCCGCAGATGATTGGGAGAGGGAATGTCACAACGTAGTCAGATACGGTCCCCAAAAAGACTGACATGCTCACAGGTGTTCGGCGCACGTTCATAGAGGCTGTCGTCACAGGAAGGCGTCACATAATCCTAGGAGAACGCGTCTACCTCGGCACAGACAGCAGCTCACGTAGTGTCTCGTCAGATGAGACGCGAGGGTGGACTAAGCCCAATAAATCCAGCGAGGGAGGAGGAAAAATTCAAAACATATATTTGTACTGGTTGTACTACAAGCCTGTGCGTTGTAAGCAAAGTTAAACAACTTCTTAAAAAACTTTGGCGAGCCGGGCTACAGGAATACACACCAGGGTCTCGCTGAGGGACAAGATGTGAGAGAGCATATTCCCTGTGAGATGTGCGCTTGAAACGGGGGCGACGCCGTTTCCCACGACACCGCCGCCAAACACCTCCACCCCACCCCACCCACGCACTACCCTCATCTTCTTTCACTTCTTTCATCCGGGCAAACAACAGCACCGCTGACTCTACTGCTGAATGAAATATTCATGGCAGAGATGAAGCAGATGCAGCTGAAAGACTGTGTACCTTTCTGTATGCTGTTTGCACCGGTGGGACCTTCGGAGCCGGTTAGGTGTTCAGGGCTGGTTGTTTGCGCTGGTGGTGTGCTCCTGTGGCGGAAGAGGAATCATTGGATTAGAATCACTAATGCAGCACGTGAGGAAAAATAGGCAACACCATTTATAACACCTTACAGGACCTCCCAATAGGAACGTGGAAGTCTGTTTTACAGTTCAAGAGTTCAACACTATATAGTATTAAGGTATTAACGTGGAAAGCAGAATTGAATATGAAGGCCTCAGGTTCTCGTGAAACAGAGTGAGGAGAGAGAGGAAGTTTTCATTGTGTTTTGAAAAGTCTTATTTTCATATTCATTCATGCTGTGACAAAATGTTTTTCTCCAGGAGCTTTTCACCTTGCACTTCCAACTTGTTTGATTAGTTCTCACATACTGCTTATACATTTTTCATAAAGGCAAACTTCATGCTTAAAGGAATAGTTCAACATTTGCATGCAGCCAGTTAGATTAGCGTAAAGACTGGGGGAGCTAGCCTGGCTTTAAACATATTCAAAAATTCACTTCACATTGTTATTAAATATACTTATTGGCTTCCTTTCCAAGGATTATTTAGATGAGCAGAATTGAGTCTCATTTTTGCTAAGCTCCCGAGAGCAGCCAGTTAGCTTAGCTTAACGAAGTCTGCCTATTAACACCAACAAGATACAACATGTTGATTTGTGAGTATCACACATGTTATATCTTGTTTGTACAAAAACAAAAGCGTAAAACCATCACTCCCAAGCTATCGCCAGCAGCCAGTTAGCTTAGCTTATTACAAAGATGGGTAAAAACTAGTTATGTTTTTTTGTGCAGATTAAAAAATGAATAGTGAGTTTTAGAGGTTTTGTTACCTCTGGACAAAGTC
Source organism: Dicentrarchus labrax (assembly GCF_905237075.1). Lineage (NCBI taxonomy): Eukaryota > Metazoa > Chordata > Actinopteri > Moronidae > Dicentrarchus > Dicentrarchus labrax. The sequence continues at coordinate 12,666,279 of NW_026136717.1, read as the reverse complement.
AGACTAGCTGTTTCCAATCTTTATGCTAAGCTAAGCTAAGCTAACCCCACAGCTGGCTACAGATTCATTTTTACCGTACAGACATGAGAGTGGTATCAATTTTCTCATCTGACTCTTGACAATAAAGGGAATAAGCAAGTTTAACTGTAAGTTTACCTGTCCTGAAGTGGCAGTATGGTCTGAATTGGGATTTCAGGGACTGGTCGGTGCCTCAGCCGGTAGGAGCGAGTGAGCCACGGCCCTGCAGGAGCCTTATAACTGGGCTGTGCCTCATAGATGGAGTTTTCCACCATTTCACCTTGAAAACCTCCACTGTCCTCAGTAAGCACTGAGTAGGAGGCTTCGGCAGGAAAGTAGAGGGAGTCGGTGCTAGACAGCGAGGGATCCTCTGAGGATATCTCCCAGTCGGAGGGCATCTCAGAAATGGAGAGGGACTCACTGCTGCTGCTATCGCTGCGAAAGGACACAAAGGCAGGGACGCAGATATGTTCAGAGGGTGATGTTCGGATGTTCTGGGGATTGCGCGGGGCCGGTTTAGGCGGGTGGAGGGGTCTGCTCTCCGGGACGTCCTCAACTTCTGTTCCCAGTCCTGCTCCTGGAGGTAAAGTCTGACTCCCCTCCAAATCTCTCCTCTCGTTTGACTGGTGGTGCTGACACGAAGTCCCTCTCTTTTTATCCTTGAGGAAGATATGTCTCGGGTGTGGCACAGGCTTCCTTTGGCCATTCCCGTTCTCCATCCCGCCCTCTTCATCTTCCTCTCCACCGCTCTGCTGCTTCACCCCTAGTGCCTCCAAACTTCGGAGGATGCGCCTGCGATGGCCCGTCGGAAACACTTTAAGCTGCAGTAGGTGCTCATCTGTGAGGCCCTTGCAGTCTTCCAGAGCTTCATAGCCTCCTTGCTGGAAACATAAAGTGTACTGGGACAGGCGGAGGGTGTGCAACCACTCCACAATCTCAGACTGGCTAGACTCTGGAGGCTCCAACATGATGCTTTAGTCTCAGCTCTGCCACATGAGGAAAACCTTCAGAAGATGTAGTAGTCCGGCTTCAAACTGCAGACACAAAAACAGATAAAAGTAAGTGATGGGAGAAGGGAAATGCTGTAAACTTAAGAGGCTGTAAGTGCTGTCAAACTGAATCTAATCGTTGTACTTGTACCATAGACAAGATTATTAACCTCTGAAATGCCTCTGAAATTCTAACAGGAATAAAATATCTATTAGGCTCTAGTGATGTGCTTTTTCCTACAGGCCAAACTTGTTCAGAGCGGATATTGATTTTGTCTTAGAGGGGAGTTCAGCAGGTGAAACTTTAAAGGTCGATTTTTACTTTTAAATAGCACTTTGATGACGTTATTCTCCGACTCATTAGGGTAACCGTTTTGAGAAATATGCTCATTCGCCTTCCTTACCCAGAGTTAGACGAGAGGATCTTTACCACTCTCATACCTGCTTTAAACATTCATGCTAAGCTAAGCTCGGCTAACAGTCTCCTTGCTTCACATCTACCTTTAACACATGAGCGCGGTTTAAAATCTCCCCATGTACGCTTAGTAATAAAGGAAACAGGCGTTAAATTTGGCCGTCTGTTCCTTCATGCCCTCTCAGAAAATACCAGATGAGCGTGCGGTACATTCATCAACAAGTGAGCAAACGTGCTATGCAGCGGACAGAACCAAACCTAAATTTGCAACACTCAGGGATGAAACAGCAGGAAGCAGCAATAGCTATGATGAAATATCACATCACCATCATAGTGTGGCTCTATGGTCAGGTTCTTTGGTACGACACTCGCCTTAAAGTCTGAATCAAATAACAAACACACTGAATTTCTCCTTAACGTCCAACTGACATCTTTTTTCTTTTTTTACAGCACTCACCACAGCAGCAGATAAAAATCCAAGCTTTACATCACAGCTCACCGTCACAGAGACACGCACAGGTAACAATCCTGCTAATGCTAAGCTATACTAAAATGTCTGTTTCCTGATGATTTCACACAATCACTTCAGATGATGAATTGAAGAACGGCTCTCTCTCTCTTACACAGACACACACACACACACACACACACACACACACACACTAACAGGAAAATACATCATTGTCAACATCTTGTCATGTCCACTTCTCTTTTGCATTGCAAACCTACAGTACACAAGCGACATGAAGTGTTACTTCTGCTTTCAAATAAACACAATCTTGTGGCTTTTCTGCACACAAAGCTTACAATTGCGGGCCTAATATGCAAGTAGTTCACAGAATGCACATAAACAAAAAATGACCACGCTATTTTGTAACCCAGTGAGAATGCAGAATATTTTCCCCTCTTGCCTGCACAAGGCAAAAAACATTTTTGTCACAGTGTTGACATCAGTTGTGTTCATATGTGCTCAAAGGCCTTTAAAAGCTTTACATCTTGTAAGCGCACACATCACACCTTAGCTGCTACACTGCCACATAGGCCCAATATAAGTCCACAACTCCACGCATTGCTGTATTAAGATCTCACAACAGAGACCAGTAGAATCTAACAGACCTGCCTAGCTGTGTATTGCAGTGTTAACATGCAGGGACCTGTATTGGCTAACAGCCAGCACAGGCACACGCCAAAGCTTGCTACCTACATTTTAACCTGGCCTGCTCTACCATCTCTGCCTTTTGGTGCCTGCACACCCACTCACACAACGTGCAAACACATAAAAAAAAAAAAAGCTATGCGCCACAGAGCCCACACATTCAGCAAACATTATTAAAAGGGCTGGATATAGGAGCTGTGATCCACAGCTACTGCCCGGTGTCAAAGCCCACAGTGTGTGCAGATCAATAACACAGAACAAAAAGAGAACTTCACAGGGTAAACCACCTGCACATGCCACACAGGCAGGGGAAGATATGAAGCAATGTGTGTGTGTGTGTGTGTGTGTGTGTGTGTGTGTGTGCATGCATGTGTGTGCAGACATACACATGATGCATACAAGGAGAACAACAATTGATTAGACCAAGATATTGTTTCCTCTGCAAAACAAAACTAGATCTGAAAGTGTGGCTGCCACCACAGGTATGGTCCTAAGGTAGAGAGGGTGAGTCACAGCATGCACGCCCATGCATGCACACCAACACACACACACACACACACACACAACCTACCTACCTACCTCATACTTCTCATACTTAGTTTTGAACAAAGTCCAATGTGTGTCCCCTTCCTGGTTTGAGAAAAAATACCTGTGCTTGTTTTTTTGGTTTTTTTCTTCTAGTGTTGAGATATTTAAATATTTTAAAAACTCAACATTAAGGGTTTGTTTTGAGGATGCGGTCACACACATTTCTCAAAAGAATCAAAGAGTCCTTTTAAAAATGTAGCAAAGCCCAGTTTTGTGAAAAAGCTGTTGGGCAAGAGTGTGATTTCATTGAAAGCTCAAAGCAACAACACCGCTGATGTTTGCACGTGCCAGATGTGCTCGTGTGTGTTTACAGCTACTGGACTTACACCACAGTGGATATAATGTAACACACACCAACTTAAGTCTGAGTGACGCAGTTTTTTTACTTTACCTTCTTATTACACTTGTTTTAAATCTCCCCGAGTCATCGCTAAGTGTCATAAACCCGCTGCTAACGTCCAAAAAGCTAATTTAATTGAAGATATTTCAGTCGCGCGCCCACTTTGGTCGGCTTTTTGGCGATAAATGAACACATCAAAGTCGGAGTGTTGACGTAGCACGTCGGCGTGCGTGCGTGCGCGCGGTGCTTGGTAAAGCTTACCTGCGGATTAAGAACAGGAGGAAAGTTCGGGGCATCATCCGCGCACCGTGTTCACTTTCTGTCATCACTCTGAGCCGCTCACAGTCTCCGTTGACGGTACTCACATCGCGCTTTTTAGACACTCGTCTGTTTCCGTCCCCTCTGTGCTGAGAGCAACTCCACGCCCATTCCAGCGCAGGGCCAAGAGCTCAGAGGAAAAAGTCCTCACCTAAAAACTCCTAAACTGCAGAAATCCCTATTGCAGACTGCTAACAGTGGTGGAATCAAGTAGATTTAGGCTACTGAAATACTTCATTTGAGTATTTCCAGTTTATTCTACTCCACTATATCCCCAAGGCAAATGTTCCTACTTGTTCCTCCACTACATTTGTGTGACAGCTTTAGTTACCAGTTACTTTCCCCTTCCTGTCCAGCTAAATATCTTGTCATTTTGAATTAGAATTTTTCTAATAAAGTGAAGTATGGATTGAGACGTTTCTCCTTCTTCTTAAACTAAATGTTAATGTTAAATAACTGTTTAAAAACCCACCTGGATTAGCTGGAAAATGTATAGTCACAAAGCTGAATACAAGTTGACTTTTTTTATACATGGTTCTCACAGGACAGCAATGCTACAAATATATGGTGATCTTATTGAGTATGATGCATGTCTTTAGATTAAACAACAACATATAAAGTAATAGTAAAATGCAACATGCAGCTGTAATATTCATTTAAATCATATATAACAGTAAGACACAGGGACCATTTTACTGCATTATGACTACTTTCACTTTTGATACAAGGAAGAACATTTTGCTGATAATACTTACTTTTACTTTTACTTACTTACTATTTTAGTATTTTCAGTGTGGCAATAGTACTTATACTGAAGTAAAGGATCTGCGTACTGGTTTTGACAGAAAAGTCAATCTCGTTGAGCTCTGTTTGTTCTAAGTAAGCCTAATTCTACAATAAAAAAGTGTGCTTGCATGTGACAAGCACTGGAGAACAGCAAAGTGGAGGCACTTGTGATGTTTTGCTGGGAATACGTGCATGTCCCAGCTTGATCCCGAGGCCCCGGGCTACACATTCACACAGGCAGGAATGCGGCAGGCTCACTTGCACACTTAATGAAACGAGTTCTGGGGGGGGACGAACACTTGTTGTTTCATTATGATAATCTAACATTATTTATTATATTTCATTACATAAATGGGGAGTATACTGCAGTATAACATTGATTGTATACTGTACATGGTATTGCTGTATTGCTGTATAACAATGATGCACAACAACAAATATATAAGACAATATGTATAAGAAAACAAGAGAATTGACAGATTAAACACAAACAGAAACTAACATTCATTCACAGCATTGGAAGCAATTTTGGGTTTCAGTTTCTTGCTCAAGAGACACTTGAAACTTGAAATGCTGGGGGAGGAGCCGGGGATTGAACTGCCAACCTTCTGATTAGTGGACAACCCGCTCTTCCTCCTGAGCCACAGCCACCCTTTTTATATCATATGTACAATATATTCATTTTTTCTTCCTCCATCGATGGGCATCATCACTCCTTATAAAAATAAAAAGTGATAAAATACATAATGAAATATAAAGGTGCAGTATGCAGAGTCAGCCACATGGTGGGGACAGAGTGCTGCAGCACTGTGACTGTACTGTAATGAGCAAAATAGGCCTTTCTCATCTTCACATGTCACAGTAAAAGCACGTGTAAATAATAAAATGAACGATGGTTGAATTCCATTTAGTTGCTTCAGTTTCAGGATCCTGGTATTGTGCACGTAACACGTTTTTTCTTCAGACTAATAAAGAGAATTCAACCAAAGTGGATTATAATTGTAGATTCACTGTCTGTCTGGTAAATATACTGGCTTTGTACTAAAAGGTTTTTAAACTGTGTTGTTCTCATTAGGATGTAACGTAAACATCAGGACATTGTTGACTTCAGTACATTTGCTCAAACGCTGTATTTAGGTAAACATTTTCAGATTATTCTTGAGTATTTTAATTTTATACTACTTTACACTTCTACTCCGTACATTTATATGACTCTAATTACGTTTCAGATTAAGGTTTTACTTGCAAAACACATGATCTTATAAAATACAGTGCATTGCTTTACTCTAAACCAACCCAGTGGTTTATAAAGTACCTAAAATTATTATCATTATATCATTCGCTGTGCATGGACAATCCACAGCATTTACAAACTGTATCCAATATAACAATGTATTATCAATCATATAGCACTCTGAAATTAACTTTTCACTGGATCAACACCTAGATAGCTGGATAGCAACACTATAGTTTTACTATGATGTGGCTTAAGTAAATTACCTGAATACCTCCACCACAGAGGTTTTATAACACCATAACCACCACAGAAAACCCACGAAATGACAGCTTTTGTGTTGTTGTCGGCGGCTTTTGTTTCAGAAACCTGCTCTTCTGCCACCTGTGAGTTCAACCTCCTCCTCAACATATGCCTTCTAAACAAGTGACATTTCTTGTATTTAAAATAAAAGTTTTTCTCAAATTCATCAATGAGTAACTACTACCTGTTTTTTTATGATTCAGGGGTGTGTGAAGTTAAATAGATGACGTTGTGCTTTTACTGTCTGGGCGTACCTGCAGTAAAATGAGTGACGGAAGAGCAGAACAGAGGGATGAGATGTCCGAAGGACAGCACTCTGTCTCCCTGTGAGTCTTTTTACTCTGTGGCTCCTCTTTTGTCCCTCCCCGCCACGCCTCCAGCGGTCGCCTTGGCAACATGTTTTACTGCTGGCAGCCATATAAATACAGCATTGGCTCCTAAACTAGGAAAGCTGTACACAGCAACAGTGAATGCCAAGGACACAGCGAACAACGGGGCTTCAGCTTCAAATATAAAAAGGAGGTACACAAGGGAATGCAATGTATTTTTAGTGAATATTTGATATTATTCACCAACATTTTGTTAAAGGAGTGAATTGCTTGTGCCATGTGCAGGATGGACTGAAAAAGGAGGCAGAAAACAGGCCAAATCAGACACTTCTGACCTCTATCTGTTGTATTTTTCAGCTGAGCATTGGATGAGAATCTGCACCTGAATGAACAGATGGATGAAGCTCAGTCTCTTGGTGACAGGAGGAGGGAGAACAGTCTCCTCAACACGTTGACTCAAACTATTCGGGGGCTTGAAGCTGTCAGACGTCGCAGAGATCATCGCATTGGAGCGTTGGTGGGAGGCGGGAGATGCACAGGAGAAGAACCAGGAAGAGGCGGAGGAGAGGAAATGCAGAGAGGGAGTGAAGAAGGGATGCTCAGTCCAGCAGAAGGTCAAAGAGAGGATGAAGAGAGTAGTAGAAATGTTGATGGAGAGCGAGAGGTGGAGGAGGAGGAGTGCAAGAAGAAAGTTCTGGGAGTGCTGAGGGAGCTGAGTGTTTTTCATTCAGACAGAGTGACAGCGTGGAGAGAAGTTCTCAGAGAATGTGCCCACATGTTCCCCGAGTCTCCAGCAGGGGGCAGTGATCAGCAACATCCATCTACAACAGGTGTTTGTAAGTTTATCCGACTCAGTGGTTCCAAACCTTTTTTCTTAAGGGACCCCTTTTCTGTCATTAAGTAAAGAGACAACCCCTGACTATGTGACATAATTTATGGATATCTCATATTACATTCAATGCAAAACAATATCCGTAGACAGCAACAAAAAACAACAACAAGTGATTTGGATACATTTTGAGTAGATTGTTTCCTGTGAATGTTGATCTGAGAGTTTTCTCTGTCTATATTATGCATTTTCATAATTTCTAACAATCATTCGTACTAAATAGGCTTTTTTTTTCTTTACAGAAATGCAGAGATGTAGGCTTATTGTGTATATTTCTAAAGTTTTCTTACACTCCTTTAACAAATATTTTTGTTGTGATATAACACACAATTGCCTTTGTTCTGTTGACCTGTTTTTTATTTTTTCAGATAGCGAATGTAAAGTCACACCTTGTTCAGACTCCTTCAGTGATACCTGTCTGAGTGTTGGGGAGGACATAAAGAACATTATAGACAAACTGAACACAATCAGAACTAAGCTGGATGAAGAAATACTCAAATCATGTGCGGAGGAGGCCTCACCTGTGGGTGCAGCCCTTCAGGAGACCGGAGATACAAAAACATCAGAGCAACGTGAAGATGACAACAACCCCTTGAACTCCCATAATTTCCTTGAATTTGACTCTAGATGTAAAAAGGACATTGAAGATGGAGATGATCAAAGTCATACGATGTCATTACCTGATACTGAACAAACATTGGACTCCAGATTCAGCAGTTCTGACTGCAACAATGTGGAAGAGACAGGGAAAGAATTAGTGGTCAAAAGTCAAGGGATTGATAATGAGGACTGTGTTTCTCCAGATAGACAGACAGATTTCTGTGAGGAGACAGAAAAGGACACGAATAGGGTAAATGACAAGGGCAAAGAGGAGATGAATAATGAATGGATCACAGTAGGGTAAGTTCATGAAATTACTACCTTTTTGTCCCCTTTAACCCTCAACCTAACTTTCTTTTTTGTTTCCCTTAAAGTTGCTCTGAGGAAGTTAAAAATCCTTTTCCTCATCCATGCTGTCTGAGAGTATCATATATTCTGTATTGGCTTGTTCCAGCTCTTCATTGAAAAAGTTTTTAAGTTATCCTTTATTATTAGGGTCAAATGCAGAGAATGAATATCCCTACCTGGATGAGAAAAGGATAGCTTACTTAAAAACTTACAATCAAAAATAAAGCTGTGCTGGTTTACACAGTGTTTGGTTGCATAGTATGCAATTATAGCACATTATTGTAATATTCCACTTTGAGTAAACTTGCGCTGTGCTGAAAGCATAAATGCTCTTTAACATAATGGATTTTTACAGGCAGTAAAACATGCAAGCTCGTATGGGGCCAGCTCGTGAGTCTGGACGTGATTCGATTTCTCCTTATTTCTCCTGCTCACTGATACAGCAGCAAACTCTCTGCGGTGGTTTATCACAAATTGTACACAGTTGGACCGCTTGGCCTTCCCACTGCCGACTATTTCATGCAGTTCACTGCCGGGTCAATGCCCACATTTGTCCAAAAGCCAAACAAATCAGGAAAATTCAGATCAGTGGCAGAGGCTTAGTCTGGAAGAAGCTGATATGGAAATATGCGTGCTCCAGCATCTCAGAAATACTTAAGATGGTTGCACTTTTTGCTAGAAATGAAGCTTAAAGATGATAAACAATATTTAGAGCAAATACTGTAACAGCATAATATACAAGCAGTATCATGTCTGTACAGCGTGCTTTGTTTCTGTGCACATATCATCTATTTTAAAATTATTTCTAGGCTCACAGGTCAACAGGAGGACAGCCGTTCAGATGTACCAGACGCATGCTTTATCAGAGCACCTATGGGTGTGGCTGAAGTCCTGAGATGCGAGGTGGCCGACACCCTGAGCTGCCTGATGGTGGCCGATTCAGAGGAACTGGTTAGCAGAGTGATCAGGGTCCAAGCTCAGGACGGAGCTAACCTCCACTTCCCTGTGACTGTGGTTGTGCCCTTCTGTGCACGTTACCGTGGCAACTATAGGGATGTCGCTGTGAAGATAGTTGATGGGGAGAGGAGGACAAGTTACATCACTCCTGTAACAACAGAGGGCCCGTATGGAGGGCAGAGGGTAAAGTTCTATATTACTTATACTAACTCTATAATGTTATTGTCATTAACTAAAGAATATATTTCTAAATGTATTTGTTTAATTTAATTTGTTTAACCTTCATTTAGTCAGGAGGTATCCTGAGGTACATCCCTTTTCCACAACAGACCTGAAAATGGCACTGTAGAGTAGTTTACACAAAGTCATAAAAAAACCCTTTACTTATAGCACAATGATGTGCATATACATAGCATACAATGAGGTATAAAGAGGAGAAAACAGTGACATGCTTCATAAAAAATTAATGTAGCATTTGAATGTGTGGTATGAAGGCAGTGTTTCTTCTAAATAATTCCAAACCCAGGGCGCGTAGTACAAAAAGTTTTTTCAGAGGTAGAAAACATGCATATACAGGATGTAAACAGATAAAAGTAAGATGTTTTTCTCCAGAGGGAAAGCAATTCTTAAAACTTAAATAAAAACCTAGTTTGGGTTTAGGTTTCTTTATAAGTTTATCATTGACAATAATGAAGGATTATTTGTCATCCGGCCATATTTCAAGATATTTGTATAAGAAGACCTTTTCTAATTCTCTTCCACACATTGTTTGAAATGTTCTACATTTTGTTGAGCGGACAGTATCACCTTTACATTTGTTTTTAATTTGTTTGTGTGCATTCAGGGGTTAATTATAATAGTTGAAATTATAACTTGTGAAAGGCACATTGGAGGTCAGTGATAGCTTGATTTAGTCAGGAGTCAACTGCATGGATAATTGTATCATCTGTATAAAAACTTGATGTCCAAAAAGATGATTGTGTTTGTTTTTCTTATGTCTTTGCCAGGGCTCATTTGCAGAGGTGAGGGTGTACACCTTGGGCCTGTTTGCAGTGGTTTCCTGTCTGAAAAGAGAAAATTACACAGTTCCTACAAAGGGTTTGTCCCTCAAGCTCCCCATGGACCCCCGAATCTGTCTTAACTACCTCCCAGGATCCTTCACTGCCCCAGTAATGGCACAAACCATGGTATGGCGATGATGATTTGATCACTATCCATCTGTCTCTTACTACTTTTAATACAAGTGTGTTATAACATAGGCTTGCTCAACCGATTTGTTGAGGGTAGTTTGGGATTGAGAAAAGGGTAAAAACGTATTTGTAAATTTGAGATAAAGCTTTGGAAAAAGAACTAAATGATCAAAAAAATATTGAAATTGTTGTAAAAAATGCGAACAGAAAAACATATTAAGGGAAGGGGGATATAAAAAGCAAGTGAGTGAAGGAGAAACAGATAGACTGCTTATAATTCACAGACTTGAGTTTTCGCAGATGTTTGCTCTGAGGTAGAAAAATGAACAGCTGTGGCCAATATTTGAAGTGACTTCTGAGTCCAATCATCTGTGAACTAACTTCACCACAGCAGTTCGTCTCTTGATCTTACGTCAAAAAACCAACAGCTCCCCCTCTGCATGTCTCTCTTTGATAAAACAGCATGCTGTCGGCAAAACAAAAGTGTGGAATGAAATATATTTTCACATCACGCCGCATCTCTTTTCAAACTGCTGCCTAAAACAGCTGTTTCCTCATCTGCCTCAGATCCAGACGGTTGATGCCGTCCTTCTGGGTGCCATCAAGTCCAGAAGTGACGCCTACCAGTCGGTGGTGTCTACAAGTCCACTACTCTACCTCACCCATCCATGCTCTCAGCCCCTGAGAAGACCCCTCACTCTCACCCTTCCCTGTCCCCCGAACCCTGAAAAGAAGAGGCACGCAAGAGGACAAGGGGAGGGGTATGACAATCAGTCTCGGCCTGTTGGTGCTTTTTCACCGTGGGATCAACCAGCTTCCCACAGAAGGAGGTGAGTGAAGTGTAGCCTCTTTGTATTTTTTCTATGAGCTGAAATACAGATATCAGAGGATCAGTATTGCATATAAAAGACCAGAGATGTGGGAGGCAGCTCCCAGATGAGAATCATGCTTTAACTACTGAAAACTGCAAACCATCTATAATGAATAAAAGTTTTTAGCATGCTGGCATCGTGGCAAAAAAGGCAGTCAGTTGGTTGGTCAGTTGGTCCACCACTTTTTGAACCGAAATCTCAACCATTGCATAGATTGTCATGTAATTTTGTACAGACATTTATGGTTCCCAGATAATGTATCGTCATAACTTTGGTGACTTTTCATCCAGTGCCATCATCAGGTTGTGATTTTGATGAAAAAATAACGACTTTCCATTAGCCTTAATTGCACTGTGTGTTTAGTGCTAAATTCAGCTAACATGCTAAACTACAAAAGGTGAATATGGCAAACATTACACCTGCTTAACATCAGGATGTTAGCATTGTCATTGTGAGAGTTTTAGTATGTTAGGATTTAGCATCAAAGCACAGCCTCACAAAGATGCAAACATAGCTGTAGACTCATAGTCCTGTTATAAATATTAAATATGAAATCATATTGTTGTTTTTTACTTGTTTCTCAGGATCCTGGGTGCCTCTCTGAAGTCTAAGGAAATGTCCAATGAGCTGCTGATTGCTCTGGGTTCAAGGGACAAACAGTGGACCGTCCTGGACAAAGTCACAGTCAGGAACCAGCAAAACGGACTGGTGTCCTTAGAGTTGATCGAGCACTTTGACAGGTTTGCAACATGTATTTTATTAATGCAAATGTGAATGGCTAATGAATGAATATTAAAACTATTGAGAATGAGAGGTTAAACTTAAATTTATTTTTATGATTTTACAGTCCTTTAAATTTAACACAGGTAATCCAAAGGGATTAATAGGAAAGCCAGGAAATGGACCAAAATAGAAGTACACAATTCAAGAAAGATGCATACACACTGTACAATACTAGCTCACTAACTCACAAAGAATCAAAATAAGAGATAAAAAACGAATGAGTAAAAATGTGTTTCAGTTGTTTCTTGGAAATATAAATGGACGGAGTGGATTGTGGGGTTGGCTTTATGATATTTGATTATGTCCTTGATCAAGATCACGTATTGCTTTTTGGATAAATATTAGAATGGTAGATTAAATTGTAAAGCTAACAAAGAGCCACTGCAGGGAGGCAAGAGAAAAGGTAATATGGTTTTCTGATCTTGTTAGAAACCCTGCTGCTGTGCTCTGGACCAGTCGAAGGCTGCAAAGAAAGGCTTGGTTCAGAAAATACAGAGAATTACTGTGAATTAGATATGAAAGCGTGAATGATTTTCTCCTGGTTGGATATAGACAAAAAGGTCCTTGTTTTATAAAGTATTCAGAGCTGAAGCACAGGCATCTTTTCTCTAACCTCAAACTGTTGGTTGTGATTAAAAAAAGCATTATGATGAGCATATCAGTGACTGCAGCACTCTGTGGCTATGTTGTTTTACCTTCCAGCCTAAATAGATCAGAGCACAAACTGCAATATGAGGCAGAAACATCCAAAGGAGGACTACAGACAGCACAGAGAAACCCAGGGTCAGACTCGTAGGCTCATTTGTAGCAGAATTTGTGGCAGATCCAGCGCAGATTTCTCCAGTGTGTCCACCCAGTAAAAGAAAAATCTGAAAAAACATACAATATTGTATCAACAGAAGACCCTTAACGATATCCTACAAGCACACGAGTTGTGTTGTGACGCCAAACTGTAACCTTCTGTCTCTTACCACATCTCCCTTTGTCTTGCTGGTGAAGTTGATGAACCACTGTAGCTGATTTGAAGGATTGTAGGTTTTCAGCTTGCTGCCATTGTTTCCCATGCACAGCGTCAGAACGGGCTGGCTGCTCACACCACAAATGAGGATGTAATATATCCTGCATCTGACCACAGAACAGAAAACACTCTCAGCCACTGCAGATTAATGAAGCAGGACCAAAAACTGTTTTCATTTGACTACGCACCTTCTTGCCGAGATGCAGTGAGCAAAGGTCGACTCCAGGTTTGTTTGCTGCTCAGGGGACGCAGGAAACCAGCATAAAACCTTCAAATCAGGAGTTTGTAGCAGTGTTGTTCTTATAATGTCAAAGAGGCTGTTGAAACTGGAACACACATAGAGGCCACAAAATAAACAATATTTAATAAAGTCAGGACTGGAAATGGCCAAAAAAAAAAAAAATCAATGAATATTATTTGTTTATGAGAGTAACTTCTTCAACACCTGTCAGTGAAATACAGCCTTTTTAGTTTGCGTTTTGCCATGGAGTTAGCCTGCAAGATACAGAAAACATTAGCAAATAATTACAATGTTTAGACTCAAAACTTTAATGTTTAAAAAAAAAGTTGAGAGTAATTAGAGTAAACAAGGATCTTTCAGTGTTTAAGCAGAATAAAACAGCCATATGTGCATGTTTTGGTCATTTTCCCTTAAAGATTATAAATTAATTGACATTAGCAGTTGCAGTTTTCTCACATGCATTTGGTATCTGAGGCCCATGAGGCCAATCAGTGTGTTGGACAGGCGCAGCAGGTTAGCCGGATTCTGGGCCGTCCTCAAAGCCACATCCAGACACCGACTCCCAGCTGTGACTGTCATCAGGAGTCCTCCCACTACAGAGAGGAGGGAGGACACTTTGCCCCTGGCCACACACAGAGAAACAGAAAATTAGGGATTAGTGGATTTGCATATTTCAGGACAACACTTCATTTTTTGAAGTGCTCTGAAAATTGTGGATTCCTACTTGTGGACAATGAGCTCTGTTGGAAACTTCAGCATGATGGGGTTTGATGTGTGAAGCCTTACGGGAATAACTCTGGAGATGCTGGAATAAGAAACAAAGTAATACTACTTGAGAATAGTTTGAGATATTATATTTGAGATATTTTAGGCTGGGACCATTTGGTTTTACTACCCTCCACATTTCACAGTGACATTTATTATATCTTTTTTTTGTCAGGGACCATTTACAGTATTAAATGTTACAATCTGATGTATTGTTCCAGAGCTAGCTTTAAGCTAAGCTTTTCATCTGCAGTCACACAGATACAATCAGAAAAGCAGTAAACAAACAGACAGTAATACAAAATTACACACAGCAGTATTTCACACGAATGTAAGATTCCTTTAGTTAAGCTGGTCCACACAGTGTTTTCTTTTCTTTATAAAGATGTTGTAATAATTGACAATTCTACGGTAGCCCTGAAAGGCAAGTACATTTTTTTTTTCATCTTTGAAAACAGGTAAAAAATAATATTTGAACAACATTTAAGTTTAAAATGTGAAAGTGAAAATTAGTTTTAACCAGTTTTCACTTTCTTTCTTTTTTACCTTGTCACAGCTGAAATAAAAGTAAACTTGAAAAATTATCTTCAAAAAAAGTTTTTTACCTGTTTTCAAAGATTAAAAAATAAATAAATTTAAAACCAATTATCACAAGGAAAAATATTCACTTGCCTTTTTGAGCTTCCGTATAATACTCTTAACTTTAAGAACCTTTTGCATACTGATTTAGGAAAACAACATTGGACATAATTATCACATTTTGTTTACTTTCTCGCGTTGCTGAATCGAGAGTCAAATACATCGACAAGACATCATCTAGAAGTACTTACCACTCGTGCAACCACTTTTCCACCTCATATCCTTTCAAGTAGACATGTTCAGTCGAAGGCACAGCATGATAAGAAATGTGGAACAGTACAACTAACCAGACTTAGAGCAAGCTTTTCTTCACGTAAGGGCTTTAAGAAATGCAGTATGAATAAAGGGGGGCCTAAATGCTTTGAATTCCAGGCTTTAGCATTCGTATGTCAGAACATAAGTACATGGTAAAAAATGTTAAGTAATCTCTAAAGAAGTCATAGACAATGAGAAAATAAAGATATGCCATAGCCTTTCTGTTTTTAGTCACCAAGATTAAATTAAAACCTAGTTGGAAATTGGGAACTGTTCCTTCAATAAGGATGGATTCTAGTTATTTCTCATGTGCTATAAATTCTCTTCATCTTTCTTATCTAAAACAGCCTCGCCAGGGAATAATATTTGAACAGTAGGTAATATGAATTCTTTATTCTGTTTTAAGTATATTAAGTCTATATTCAGGCCCATGATAACAGACTCATCTCTTCCCTCTTTTCAGCAACAATCTAATCTCTCCGCTGAGCTCATCTTCTTAACTTTGCTTCCGTCTCCGACTCTCCTTTCCCTCCTCTTAGACTGCTGGTGGTTCGTCTTCTCTCTCCGTTGCAGCCGTGCCACCTTACCTCCCTGGCAGAGGAGCTGGAGGAGTCGGTCTGCTGCCACGCGGTCACCGTCGTGCTCCAGCGTAGACCAGATGAGCCTCACACCGTCCTGGTGGTGGCTCTGCCCAGCAGAGACCTCAGCTGGGAGCTGTCAAAACTGCAAGCCCAGGGCTACGGGGGCCTCGCGGAGACCTCGTCTGAGATCTCCATGTGTGAAGGAGACCAGCTTCTCCTGCGATTCAGTGGCAACATCACCTCCACAGGTACTCTACCTGAGGTTGACTTGCTGACTAATTACAAAAGTTTCTTATAATAGAAAAAACTTCCTGAACACTGAGAAAAAAAAACACCAGAAAGGGCTCTGCAGATGCAAAAAAGAATCAATTTAACGTTTTTTTTACAAAAGGTGAGAAAAAGTGACAAAACTCACTTTCTAGTCACTTTTTTTCCACATACACGTAATGAACAGATTACTTTTTTGCATCTGAAAAGCCTCTTCTAGTTTTGCAAGCATAGCTCTAGGGACAACAATGTTTGTCTGACCACCTTGATCCAGATGGATCATGATATGGGACTGTTTACCTTGGCCGCACACACCTGACCCTACTTCCTGAAAAGCCTGGGTTCAAGAGTTCAATGCTTTTGAACAGGTTGAACTAGTGGTTAAAGATGACATATACTGTTTGCACAGTTGACTATGATTGGTATTCTAACAGTGTGGAGTCATCCATGCATTCAAAACGTCTCTGCACACTTTGTGGTGCTGAATGTGCGCCTTGAACTTCACATGAAGGGAAAGAAACAAAAAGAAGGTTTGATGTAGCAAAACATACATAAAAAAAAGCTACCCTAAAGGAAGCTACAGCAACAACATAAATAATAAAACGGCTGTTGTTGTTGTTGGGGAAGTCATAAAGTTACCACAGGTCAAAACCGGTTTGTCTTCCAGCTGCTGGATACAACAGACCACATAATAAAGTGAATGGATTATGCACAGGCAGCCTGCAGTATGCACGTGTGTTTACAATCTGAGGTATGTTTGAGCTACGGGTAACTAATTAACTAAACTAAAACAGGTTTTTGCACGTCCGTGTTTTGTGATAGGAACTCAGAACGGCCGACGTGATCTCCCACGCGAGCGAATCACCTTCCACAGTCAGCAGAAGAATCACCTCTCGGTGCGTCTAACAGAAGTGGACCCGTTTGGGAACTACAGCTCCCCACACTATAAGGGCACGGCCATGTTTTATAAGGTCACCAGAGGTCAGATGGAGTGGCGAGGTGACAGACCAGTCCCCACGGACACAAAATTCTTGGGAGATCCCGTTTGTAAGCTGTCTCTGACTTTACCCAAGGTGCAGAAGCATTCACAAGGAATTCCACAGTGTACTTGGTGTTGACCTTCACAGTAAAAGAATATTCTAGCATTTTATTCTCTTTCATTTCAGAAGGTGAGAACCATCAATCGGCCCATCATAGCCAGGGTGAAGTTATGCGAGGAGACGGGTGGGTGACACGTTCTGCTTGAATATCTTTTTATTTATAATTCATTTGCTACAGTTTCAATTAAAATGTATTGCAGGGCTGAGCAGAATCCATCTTTTCTTCCAGTGGTGACATCTTCAGTGTGAAGTTGTCATTGCTGCTGGTTGCTTTCATCTTATCGTCAATATATGATCAGATTTTTGCTGGCTAGGTAACTCAGTACAGTCGCAGTTGAGTTCAGTTTTGAGGTACTTGTACTTTACTTTTGTTTTTCCAGTTCCACTACTTTATACTTCTACTCTTTTATATTTCAGAAGGATATATTATACCGATCACTTTTCTTTTTACTTCACTACATTTATCGAACAGCTATTTTTACTGGTTACTTGCATATGTTGAACAAGAGTCATTGTCCAGTGAAAGACTATTACAACCAATTTTAATGCTCATGAACTGATTTCAAAATGTTCTAAATTCAACTTTTTCATAATTCTAGGACACCAACCTGCTTTTATTTGTTTGTTTCACAGCATTTCTTACATTAAACTTGTGAACATGTTGAAATGTTGTCACATTTGGCTAATAATACTTTTATTTAAGTGAGATTTTGAATATTAGCAGGACATTTGCCTGTAACATAGTATAACAAAGTATAATAAAGTATTTTACATTGTTGTGTTACTACCTTTACTTAAGTAAATGATCTGTATACTTCCACCACTGTCGCTCTACAAATTATCCAAATGAATAATTTTAATTAATTTGCTTGCTTTGAATTAACAAAAACTAATTTTTATGAATTTATGCTTTAATGAATTGGTGTTATATGCATTATGTTACAGTTTAACACATTTTGTTGCATCACTTTGATTATTTTACATTTCTTTCGCAAACATTTGCTATATTTTGATATACATCAGTATCAGGAAATATCTTTATTGAGCCCTAGACACTAAAAATGTTTCTAATCTTCCAAACCAAGCTGGGTAGTGTTGATAATATAAAAGCACCAAGAAATGTCTAAAGCCAATTCTCAACCTCACCTCTATCCTTCTTATCTTGCCCACCCACCAGATTCCCTGTCAGACTCTCTCCTTCTCTGGCTGTCTGGGGAGCTATCAGAGGAGGAGGTAGCCCTTCTGGTGCTGTCCCTGCGTCTCCGCCGTAGCGCTGCTCAGCTGGTGAAGCTCCGGGCTGGGGACAGCCTGTCCACCCAGGCCTTCCATGTCCTGGCCATGTGGAGGAGAGGCCTGCCCACTGCCGCACACCAACCCAAAGCCTCTCAGCTGGCTCACTGCTTGGCCAAGAGCGGCAGGCCAGACCTGGCCAGAGAGCTGTTGCTGCGACAGGCTGCAGCCACCAGGCCGGGCTCACTGATAACAGGAAGCTTAAAAAGTAAAAATCACACAGCTTTTTAATCGCTGCTTTTAGTCAGAGCATGGGTGCCTTCCAAATTAGTTAGTGGTAGTGTTTTCTGGGATCCACAAGGGGTCAGCATTGGACTGTGAGACTCAGACTTGAGTTGATTATGTCTATGAGTCATGACTATGTGAAACAAGTAACTCTTAGAGGCCTGAAGACTTTATTTTACCCAGTAAAAAAGAAAAAAATCTCAAAAAGATCTCATTGCGTATAATAATATTAGTTTTTTTCTTTTCTTCCATTTTTTTCTCTGCTTTTCTGTCCTTTTCATTGTCTCATGACCCCTTATTTATGTCTTGTGACCCCTTGGGGGCTCCCAAGCCCCAGGCTGGGAACCAGTGCTGTTGGCAATATTTCTTCGTGTCATATTTGATGCAAAAAATAGCTGCAGATCACCACATAAGACACGGTCAAATGTCTCAAGGTCAAATATTAGAAAGTACATTCAGTAATCGACACCTTACCTCATATTATGTGTTATAATGCCAAAAACCTCAACAATATGACTCGAGATACAAGCAGAAAGAATGATCTGCAACTAAGGCTTGATTCATAATTAAATAATAAAAACAAAGTTTGTTATATACTAGATGTGTTGTATGTAGTGTAGCCATCTAACTGTGGTTGACACGTTACACCTCAAGAGCTTTCTCAGGTTATTTTTACATTCTGAGTCT
Organism: Dicentrarchus labrax; assembly: GCF_905237075.1. NCBI lineage: Eukaryota > Metazoa > Chordata > Actinopteri > Moronidae > Dicentrarchus > Dicentrarchus labrax. The sequence goes on along the minus strand of NW_026136717.1, from coordinate 12,647,096 downwards.
GAGCATTAATCTCTGACAGAGCCTTCACATTCTGACTTTATTTTGAAGTTTGTCTCCACAGACAGATAGGTGATTTACACGACCAGTCAGCCATATCTCTTCTCTCTGTGTATACAAACGTTGACACTGAGCTGTGACCTCTTTCCAGCTCCCTGACACCGAGTCATCTTAAAGACTTGACAGTGTCTGCTGATGATAACTGATTGAATAACAAAGCCCTGTCTCAGCATAATACGGTTAATGTTTTTGATGTGAGCTTGGAAGATATATATATATATATATATATATATATATATATATATACACACACTGTATGTGTGTGTGTGTGTGTGTGTGTGTGTGTGTGTGTGTGTGTGTGTGTGTGTGATTTGTGTGGTTTGAATGTGTGTGCCACATGGTGTTTATCACGTGGAGTTTTCCCAGTTGTCATGGAATTGACCGTTCACCATCCCCACTCCTTCTAACAGTGAACAGTGAAGTTAAATCATCACTTAGCACGAAAATACAAGAGCAAAAGTTTGTAGTAGGCCTGGTGAGGTGTCTGTGAATGTGTGTGTGTGTGTGTGTGTGTGTGTTTGTATGTATGGACGGTAAGTGTAACTATGTTAACCTCGCAGTTCTTTTTAATATATATTGTATTTTAAAGAGCCTTGTGGTGGTTTAGAGTCCCTCAGTTATCTGCGACTATCTATGTATTACTATCTTGTCATCCTGGAAAGAGGACCACAGTGAAAATAAGTTATTTTTCTTAACTTTTTTGTTTTTATCCTCAACATTTATTGAATATGTATGCATTTGTTCCAAAGTTTGACAAGGTATATATATATATATATATAGATTTCAAATAAAATCAAGTGTAACAAATGGATTAAAAAGTGTGTGCCTGCTCTAACATTAACTGTAATTGTTAGCATGTCAAATTAAATTGTTACAGTAGGAAGCTATTAGTAATTCATTTAATTAATGTACTCAGTGAAGGCAACTGTCCCCACTTCGACCATTTATTCCTGATAACGGACACCTCATTGGGAATTATCTCTTACTTAATATTATATAATTATAATTATTATTATGACAAAAAGCATGACATTAATATTGGCACGATCTCGTGTTGGCATATGACTATATGAATACATACCTTAGAGGTTGATGGCTGATCCATACTCCTCTGATTACAGATGTATTCACCATCTGGGGTGAAGTAGTAAAAGGTGGCAGTCATCTGAACAACTTTCAGCATTGTGCTATTCTCCATCTCAGCACCCATGTGCAAAACGTTGGGTCTTCCTCAGGTTGTTGGCAGGACCATCTGCTGGGTATGGTTGGTGCGCATACACCTCATGAGGGACTAAATGTTTTAGGGGCAACAATTCTGTTCCCCGGATTCCAGCCTAAGCATTTTATGTATTTATTCCAGCAGCTTTAGTCCTGCTGTCCACTTGCATCCTTCTTATGCTTAAAGAGCGCTTTTCATTTGGAGAAATTGCACGTTGTAAACATGGCTACTGTGGCCATAAAGAGGCGGAATGTGAGCCCATCTTTTGGGAGCTGCTTGCTCTACTCCACGAAGAGCTCCACGTTTATCCAACTATTATCTGTAACCTCAACAGCAACATTGACCGGGCAGCAATACAGCCACTTTTGTCAACGTCTGGCTAAAATTTGAGGAATGAATATTTTCCAAAATACCGTGTTTAAGGTCAGGACAGGATCTGAGGTAATACCTTGTAACAGAAAACAAGACCACGAAACAGCTGCATGGAGCGAATCGGCCCTGGATCTATTCCTTCTACCGTCATAATCATATCTGATTAATTCAAAGATAGATTTCATAGTCTCCCTCTGGGGTAAGGGTTAGAGGAGTTAGAAAGAGAATAGGGTTAGGGTTGGGGTTGTTGGCAGAAGAATTTTGATGACCACTGTTATCACACAGAAGTAACTAAGCAGGGTGGGTCTTGGGTCCAATGTTTTTTCTGAGCACTTCAAGGACTTCTTGCCCATGTTAAAAGCAGAGGTATCAAAATCTATCAAAAGCTCCAGAAACGAAGAAGAATAAATTAGCCTTACGTTGTTTCCAAGGTCAAGAACGAACACTGAACGTCAGCTTTTAAGCGAACATGGATGAGAAGTCTTTAAAAGCTCTGAAGAAACAGATTTCAACATCTATAATTTCCTGACAAGTGGGCCAACTCCTTCTGATCATGAAGATCGTGCGATATGATACAGCTAACAAATGGACTTTGAGGTGAGATTGTTTTCATTACATCTTAAAACACACCTCTCTGTGTACAGTTGGTTTATGCAGCGCTAAAACGTTAACTAAATTGTGGGCAGCAGAAGTGTGCTCTGTCTTTTTAATGACATTCACCAGGGTTTTTCTTTTTCATCTGTCTTCACAGCCTCACGCTCCAGCTGTGTGACATTCTGGAGGCCCTGAGCTGAAGCAGGGGGGTAATGATAGATGCCATGTGTCCAGGTGGGGGGTAGGAGACTCCCCGCGGAGACAGAGGAGACCACCCAGTGCTGAAAACGAGGGTGGGGGTGGGGGGGCAGTTAATGAAGTATGAAATGGTAACAGGTGGAACTGATGGATTAAACAGGATGATCGCTCCTGCTCCTTCTCTGTCACTTGCTGACAAAAACTGTCTCCTCTATTCATTAACCTTTTTCACTTCCCGCCCTTCTGTTGTACCTGAGCTCCACTCTAGGGGGTGGGGGTTGTGGGGGGCGTATTACTCCGATTTTTCTCTTCCAAATGCTTTACTATCCCTCTTCGCTATTATCTCCCCACTTTTCTTCCTCCTTTGCCGTCAGTGTGATTCTAAAGGACATGTGTGGCATCACTATCAGGAGAGTTTTGTGCCTCTAGTGAGTGTGCCAGAGGGGGGTATCATTAGTCTGGAACAGGGCCATCAAACACGCACACACACATTGAGGGTCTTGCTCGAGGTAAATGTCACAGAGGGGGCTCCCACAGCGCCAGGAAATCGTTTCCTCTCTCATTTTGTCTCCCTTCTCTCCCCCTCTACATTATTGAAAAGGCCACGCAGCAAGGCACTATGGGAGGTTGCCCGTCGTCCAGTGGGGGAGGATACAGAGGGCTGATGAGGTGAAGAATTCCCACGGAGTGCCAGCATAGAGAGATTCTGATTAAAACCTCATCTGTTTCATCATTCATTTCATCATCCTCTTCTTCTTCGTTCGGAGCGGTCTGACTTTTTTTCCCTTTTTTTTTATTGCAGGAATCATCGCTGCCTTGATCAGTCACTGCTTTCACTAGCTTTTAGCTGTCAAGGTAAAAAACTGTCCGATGTGACTGAGATGCAGAAACAGGCATGATGATGATGAAGGGCGCCTGAAGTGGGGAAAAAAACAAGTGCCAGAACTTTCCATGTATCGGCCAGTATCAGCAAATAATGGAGTATTACATTCTGAATGTTTTTACTTTTATTCATTCAGATATTGCTGACGTTCACAACATAAATCCATTTAACCAAGAGGACAAGCGTTTAAGTCGTTAGAGCAAAAAATAATTGACTATGTGCAGTAAAGTCTTGGCTGCCCTTAGTTCCTTATGTTCCAGGCGAAGTCCCTGGATACTTTCTCTTCTCGACTTTTAGTGTGTCACACAAACAAAGCACCTCTGCATCACCATGCTCTTATGTCTGGCTGTCCTTCAGGCTATCTACGCTAGCTTTGGTGTGTGGTGCAATGAAGTCATCAGACCTACAAAAGGAGAACTCGGCTAGGGGGGGCGAAGAAAACAAGGTGACTCCACATCTATCAGAGGAGGCATGTGGTAGTATCTTGCTATCAGACTGGCACTCTGTTACGGACACACACACACACAACAGGATGAACAGATAGAGGAGGAAAAGAGTGCTAAGACACTTAGGTTGTTTTATCTGATTGAATATTTAATTTTAGCTTAAATTCAGCAAGCACTAGGCAGAAGTGGCACCCGTATGTTCTGGGGTTTAAAACTCATTTGTCAGGTTCTGTGACTGCTGTTTCATCAGCATCTCTCCTTGCCTTTGCCTGGCAGAGACAGAAAGCGAGTTAGCTATGAATGTGGTGTTGAATTCAGCGAGGATATCACATTAAACAGTAAATGAATTCAGCATCACTTGACACCTATTACACCTATGAATAATGAAACACATCAGGCATTTTTGGCAAATACTCACAGCCAAAGCTAACAGAGGTAAACAAAAAAAAAAGCCTAAAGAGAAATATTAAAAATTATTTTGAAAATGATTCTGCATGCACAATATTACAAGACAATGTGATATCCATCAGAAATTAGATGTTAACCCACTTAAAAAAGGTTCAGGCAGGTCTTAGGGTCAGCTGTGCTTGAATCATGAGGGGCTTTGCATACCGTTTCATCTGCAGACCTTCCATTCACCAGCCATGACTTTACATATTGATGTGGATTGAACTGCTCTAATGATGGCCCATTGCATTTCAGAATAAAAAAACAAAACAGGTTGGACAGTCTGGTTTTAGCAAGGGACTTCCTTTTGACGGTAAAATGCCATTCATGCTCCTGAAGTCTTGCTCACGTTAGCAGACACAGCAAAGGTGGGGGACAGCTTTAAGTAGAGGCTCCAGGTCAGTTGGATGGCTTTAGTTCCCAGTGTTCCAGAAACCCTGGATACTTCCTCCTGTCTCACACAAACGAAGCACCTCTACATGCTGTATCTATTTTTCTCTCAGGCCTAGTGTCTCGTTGAAGAACCTTCATGTCTGTCATCAGCTGGTTGCTGACTTTATGTGAGGAGCTTTCTTAAGGGGGCTGACATGAGAGGAAATCCTTGCAGCCATTCTGCATTTCATATTTCCGGCCATGCCGCTGTCCTACATTGAGCAATCTTGTTATTTTCATGCACGGCTACATTCTTGAAAGACTTCTGCGTTTGAGCCTGAAGAACAGCTTGCGTCTGTGCTCTTTCGGAGCATTCCTTTACAGATCACTGAGTTCTTCATATATAGCTCCAAGATTAAAAACAAAGGGCACACAGGTGAGAACATCATGGGGTCCGTTGTATTTTGCTCTCTCTGTTGAATCCCTTGTAACATCATTACCACAAGAGTGCATCCAAAGCTCTCCCAAACAGCTTTGACAGTTCTTTCACCTGAAGCCAACAAGTCGATTGACAGAACGCGTCCTATGACAAGGAGACGCTGCCCGACGCTGAACCCAATGTCTTTATTGTTTTTTGCATGAGGCATGATGTAAAGGGAACAGCTTATCAAAGAAAATCCTAAAATTACCTTCTTGAGAACATCCCCAACTTCTAATTCTGGGCGTTGATTTGAACAATGCCACGGTCGCATGTAAGATCGACACGTTGCAGATTTATGGGAGTCACGTGCTGGACTATTTCTTGATTGTGTGCAGTGACTTCCTGTTTCCCCTCTTTGGGCTACGCTAAGCTAACTGGCTACTGGCAGTAGCTTCATATTTATTGTACAGACATGAGAGTGGTATCGATTTTCTCATCTTACTTGTCAAGAAAGTGAATAAGCATATTTCCCAAAGTATAACACTATTACTTTAATAATAACATAGTCCACGCCTTTACGTTTACTCCACTTTATAGAGTAACTTTAAGCAATTCTGGTTTGGTAGGAACAAATTAGCTTTTAATTTCAAATGGACCCTTGAAAATACTAGTGTTAGAGCACCTTAAGTCACTGTAACGTGCTGAACCTGTGATGAGTGAAAAGTGGAGACAGGTCCTCAGAGGCTGCCGTTCATACAAAAACAAGGATGGGTCAAATCTCAGGGGTGATTTTCTGACTCACACCCTGGCCCTTACTCCAGCCCATGAGTATGTCTGTGCGGGAGTAATAGAGAGAGAGAGAGAGAGAGAGAGAGAGAGAGAGAGAGAGAGAGAGAGAGAGAGACCTCCCAGGTGTACTGCTCAGTGGTCCATGACAAACTCTTAAATTTTCCCTCATTTCAGTGACAGTCAGGGCAGCTGGGTTGGGCGTTGGTGGCCTGAAAGGGCACAGGTTCCCGTCTTGAACAGCAGACCCTGTGTCACATTCAGGAAACATTTTGACCTGCGATAATCAGTGTTTCTATATGGACCGTCTAATTTCTTTAGTCTATGGAGCGTTATAGCCTTAATCCTCTCATTGATTTGGTATTTATAGCCACAGCTTTTCTCTTTTTGATCCACTTTCACTGTTCTCATAGCGTTACTTTTGGCTTTTCAATGAAAAAGCTCTAAAAACACTACATGCTCAGCACCAAAGGGCAGACAGACAAAGTTAGCAGCTAACTAGTGAGCATTATGGAGCATTTAGCAGCTAAAGAGCCAGATATTTTCCTCAGGAGTTGGTGGAAACCAAAACAATTAAGACGGTGAATACTGGACTTCAGGTGACCAGAAACAAGACACCAAATAAATGCTAATGCTCCTCTGTTTGTTGCAGGATGTGTAGGCAACTGTCTGGTTAAAAAGTGACAATATGTCAGTGCTGTACAACAAACAATAGAGCTAAAACTAATAGTGGGGTATAGTAATATTTTTCTCTGCAGAGTTTTTCTTTACAACTTGGACTAATCAATTAATGCTTAAAACTGATTTCACTACAACACAGAAGATTTTTGAGCGTATTTGCTCCTTTTTTAGAGGAGGTTAGTCTAGAGTTTGGTAAGGTTTAGCTAGTGTTGTTGTTAACTAGTTTTAGTGAAGTTAACTTTTGTTTAATTTTGGAAATAAACTGCAAATTCACATAAGGGGCCATTCCTATTTTCCCAGAGTCCTATGTTCCCCAGGGTTAGGAGTATGAGTGTTAGTGAACCTGGGAACATAGATATGCTTCCTTTGACACTGAATGTGGCTGAGCATTAGAGCTTGGAGCCAACATATAATTTGTACAATGCCAAGCTTGCTGGATGCAGTTTTTAAAGATAAGCCAATGCTTTTCCAAGATAATCTGGGGTTCGTGATTAGCCGCTGTGGCATCCTGTTTGAGCCAAATTCTTGTTTGCTTTTGACTTTGTTCTTCTGCAGCACTGTGCAGCTTTGTGTCTGATCTTGTTCTTCTGATGAATGAAAAGCCAAAATGTCCTTTTTGCATTAGTCCATGATTTTAAAATGTGCATGCACACAAACACATAATCTCACAGATACGATTCCAGCAACGTCCATGTCCTTGTTGACCATTTTCTGATGGAATTAAATTGGTATTGTTTACTCTGGAAATCCTTGGAGATTGTGTGAGATGTTGTGAGACAGAGAAGGTGAAAAAAGGGTTGGGGTGATGGAGAGAGAAACGGAAGGAGCAGCAGCAGCAGGGGTGAAGAGGTGTGAGAAGAGTGATGGGAGACCGAATAAATAGAAGAGAAGGGATGAGAAAAGGGAGCGGAGCGGACGAGAAGGTGTGACGTGATGGGAGAGGGTGAAACGTGAGGGGAAAGAAGGTGTAGCAACAGTGTGTCCACTGGTGTGTGAAACCAGCCTGACATCTGGAGTGTGTGTATGCAAGCGTGATCACAAGGTTGGGAGAGTCATGGAGACTGGCTCGATTTCTCCTTCACACACAAAAAAACACAAACACTTTGGGTTTCGGCTGAGAGGATCTTTTCAGGGTTAGAAGGTCAAAAATGGTGCATTGCTCGACCTCCCCTGACAGTTGTGTTTCACACATAAAGAGCACTGTACAAACACACACATAGCACTTACACTTAAATAACACTATGCCTGCAAACGTAGACACAATTCTTTACCATTCATCAAGCAAGCAAACTATTCAAACTTGTGGAAGTTTGCTGCATTGTCTATCTTATTGAATATAGTACCAATCCAGGAACACCCCCACCCCAATATACAGTAATATACAAATATATTCAATATTTCCTTCTTTGCTCTGTCTCTTGTTATTACCGATTTAAGGTATTTATTTCCGTTTGTGAAGGTTAACATTAAGTGTGTCACTCCCCCGACTTGATGGTTCCCAGTACCTCGGTGTTGCCAGCTTGGTGACTTTTCAGACTCTCTTAGCAACTTTATTTCCTAAAAGCCACTAGCACTTTATTGCTATTTTTCTCCATTCCCCATCAATATCCTATTTGCTACTAATAGAAAATGTATCATTCTAATTTGGAGGTGCATTGAATGTCAGTAAATATTAAAAAACCAAAAGAAAATGAAGTGGAGGGGCAGCCAGTACCTCTGGGGAATCACAGACTGTTGCTTTAAATGTGAATGTCAATATAGTCCTCAAAACTACGTTCCAAATATGCACATTTTCATAAATATTATTCAATAATTCCCATTGTCCGCAGCTCCAGACTCGCTGGTTTAATACCTCATTTCACTGCCTTTCCTGAAAATGTGACATCTATTGAACAGTTAACGGTAGATCCTACATTTCTTGAGCTGCCTGCTCGGAAAGCTTCATGAAAAGTCAAGCGAGGATGCACACTCCAGCTGGCGTACCATATAAATAGACTTAAGTTTATTTTTGGTTTAATTATTATCTTTGAAATAGAGTGAGCAAACACATTGTTGGTGAAACACTCCATTTGACATTACACATTATCTTTTGATCTATTCTTTATGTGAATATAACCAATATACCAGCTTTAAGCCATGTGTTGAGACCCATAAGTCCTTTCTGAGAACACAAAATCACTCAGCAGCAGAAGGGAGAGACAGGAAGCGAGAAGGTTGTTGGCATGACAATGAAGACCTTTCTCTGTAACTCACGTGCTGTCTGATGCCCTCTGATCTCTTTTCTTCATGTCTTTGTCTGTGTCTCCCCGGCTTTCACCTGTCCACCATTAACTGATGTATCGGTTATGTCCCACGGGCCGGGGCAGGCGATTCTGCATGCCGAGCACACAATGTCCATCACAATAAATTGTTTAGTCTTATTGTTCATGGTCTATACATTTGGTTGAAAGTAAATATTGCATACATACATTCTTAAAAACTGGATGGAGTCTCCCTTTATGCAGGAATGTTGTGCAAAAATTAGATTTGAAAGCCTAGAGCTAGAGTACATGATAAATTATGATTTTTTTTTTTTTCCGTGTGGAGGTCTCACCAGTCCCTCTTTTTAACAACCAGATGCCCTCTCTCTCCTTACTAATTCCACCCGTCCTCCTTGATGCCGCAATGCAGATGACCCTCACAGTCAAGTGGTCTCATTTCCTCAAACATGTGGCCCCTGAAGTGTGGATGATGTAAAAGCATTACTTTCCAAAAATATCTCTAAAAAGTGTCCTTCCGTTGAGAAAATATTGTTCCAATTTAAAAATGATGTAGGATCTCAATCTCTAGTTTTCCCATTCATTTTAGTTTAGCTTTGGTAGGTAACAGTGAAGACATGCACACATTTTAAAATCAGTTAGGAGTATTGTATAAGCAGATACCTTCAACAGTATGTTTACTACTGTTATTGTGGAGCTGACCCTAGTGGCACTGCACACTGTGATGCACATCCTACTGTGACAGGAGAATGGGAGAGAGAAAATAACAAAAGATGAGAGTGCAATCACAATGCGAGACAAACATGCCACACTTTTCCCGGCAGACAGCGATTCACCGTTTTTTTCTAGTTCTCTTCAAACGACTGGAGCCATATGTGGCTTCCTGGTCACAGAGCAATATATCCAGACATCAACATGGGTTTGACCATGTTTAGAAAAGCTATATTCTTATTGTGCTGCACCACAATGTCTGAATACACAAGCAATATTTAGGTCCATTTGAGCTCTATGGCAGTGGTTACAAACCTTTTCCAAGCCAGTACATTTGAACAGGAATATGACTATATCTGTTCGCAGTGACAGATATTGTCTGCTTGACCAACTCTCCATCAGTACGTTTTTTATGTTTAGCCAAAAGGTGGCCTAACGAAAGAGAGCATCTGTCAGCGCCGGCTTCAACTTAGTTACTTTGCTGAATGCAGGGCAATGTTGGGTGAGAAATCATTTTTTGTAGTGGTTTGATGACTTTCCATGTTGGCTTTTTTAGCCGAAGCAACAGCTTGGTGTCAAAATAGGCTGATTGGTTTGTCCTTGACCAAAGAGAACAAAAACTCATCTTCCCATTCCAAATGAAAGTTGTAAGTTTTTGCCTTTTTTCATGAATTTCCTCTATTTTAGTTTGATAGCTAACCATGGTCATGCATGTTGCTATATCCACTGACGGTAGCTTCAAGGCAGTATCGTGATCCAGCCAATCAGACAGGAAAGCCTCATGTCCTAACACTTTCCAGATTGGCTTGCTCAACAAAATATATTTGCAATATATGTATATATATATATAAATATAAATTCTGATTCTGACTGTTAATGCTTCCCGGTTAGGGATCACAAAGGGTTTTACAAAGATCCGACAGGTTGATCACAAACGAGGAGCCAGCAACTCCTGCTATATTATCCTCTTCTAGTATTATGCGTCTAATGATATTTTAGCACCAGTCTATTTAAAAGTCTGGGTTCACGCTGCCTGGGGCATTGGTTTCATATAGCCATTTAGATTACATGAGCATCTTGTTAGTCCCTCTCCACTGAAAGCCAACAGTCTGTCTGGTTGGCTGACCTCTCCCTGGCCTCTGATCTTTACCCCTTGGCCAGCACACAGCACAGCGGTTACAAAGAGAGATGAAACAAGTAAGTGTAGCTGATAGACACCGTGCTGTGAAATGCTGGATCTGCACTAGACCTATAGTTATATCTGCTGTGGTCATATTGCACAGAAGACCACTGCACAGTGTGGCTTGGAGCCTAGAATTTGGATATTTCTGAATCTTTTCAGCAAGAGGACTCATTTCCAAAACTATGAAAACAAAAGCTATTTTCCTTAAATGCATGACAACGCAAGGCTCAGTCACACCAGCATTTATGTCAGGCTAAATTCAGTTTTTTATCGTAATGAAACCACAAACAATGGATTTGCTCACATAACTGTGTCTAAATAAGCTACTAGCAAACACGCTGTCACTGAGCTTCCAGCACCAAGGACACAAGTTACATCATATATAGTCAGACTAATTTATCTCAGACTTTTCCATGAGGGCTTTACAGTAGAACAACATACAATACCCTATACCTTTAGGCTCATGATTCAGACAAGGATTTTACAGAGCTACATAACAAATGCAGAATTATCTGAAAACAGACATAGATGTATATTGTGCCAATCTACCAACTAGAAAATGGACTAATAATAAAATGATTGTGTCAATTACTTTATCACATTGGTGACCATGTTTTGATTGATTGTTTTTGGTTAGATGCGTTGGATTCTTGCAAATGCCATTAGGAGCACAAGGAGAGATTTTCATTGATTATCTGTCTCATGTACTACTTTCACGATACAGTGAAAGTTTCAGCAAAAATTATACTGCAGTGTTAAGTATGGATTAGCATATTTTAAGATAAAGACGAGAATATGGAAGCAGATTGAAACAGCTAGCCTGGCTCTGTCTGAAGTTCAAACATATGCCAACCTACTGTTCACGAATGAACACATGTCACTCTTGGCAAAAAAAGGGATTAAAACTAGTTCTGAAATTCCTTTTAGTGTTAAAGGGTAGACTTTCTCGCATAATTTCTGGTGTAACCAGGCTAAACTTTTTTACTGGCAGATCTACAATGTGTTAACAAAGCAGCAAAATAAAGTTGTTTTATGTAGCCACAAATGTAGCACCTTTTTTTCCAGAGCAATATGCTTGGTAATTTACCAATAAATGCCTTGAAGTGGAGTTACTTGGATGAATGGAGCATTTTGGGTATGAAAATTATGTGTAACTGTTATGGTTATGGTGGTGGTAATTTAGGTAATTGATGTTACTTTGTGTCTGCTCACGTATGGTGCATGCAAACCGATGTGCGTGAGGCTCTGTGCAGCAATTTGTGTGTTTGTGAGACTTAATGCCACAGTTGAGATGTTAACAGCTGCAGGCTACAGCTTAGCAAGCATAGTAGTAACAGTAAATATTCACATCATAATCATCTTAATGAGCGGTGGCACCAGAGCAATTTGGGAGTGCTGTAAGGTCTCTCCCTCCTCCTGTCTGATTATCCCACACTTTTTCTTATCCCAGTTTTTTTCATGTGTGTTCCCATTCCCTTTCTCTGCCAAATCCCTAACCTGTCATTTCTCTTCTCTTAAGAGCATCAGAGTGGCCTTTAAATTTGTGAAAACGAACCACGGGCAGAAAGAAACAGAAATATATGAACAAACATGAATCATGAGTAAACATGAAAGAAAATAAAGCATTGGCATAATCCTGAGCCCCTGTTTGTCTGTGTATGTGTGCGCATGTTTACATTTTATATACAATTATTACATTAATTTCTTAATCTGGATCATGTGATGTCATTCCTGTGTATGCAATCCCAAATTAACAAGGAAATGTTCCGATCCATCATCGAGATTCATTTGACGAGTAAATTGCCTCAACAGCAAACTCATACAGTTTGACATTGAGCCTGAATGGTTGTCTCATCTCCACTTCACTTTCAGTCTGCTTTTCTTCATTCAGGATGATTAAATTGTTTATTTTTACATTAAAATACTCCCTTGAAAGCATCAGGCGATTTGAGGGGGGATGTCACCCCCCTTTGCATCCCCTAGTACCAACATCACTATAATATGTGGTTCACAATCCAGATCTGGACCCAGATGGTGTCCTATCCCAACCCAGACCCAACCTATAACCTAATAAATAATTATTGAGAATTATTCTAGAAGCTTTTCTAGCCTTCACAGCACTGGTTTAGCTGACCAGGAAACTCACAGACCAATTGCATGCGTTGTGAGTCAGCTCACGTAATGTTCCTCAGCCAATCACATCTGTGCATTCTGATAAGCGTTGCGACTCGAGTCAGTGAGTGAGATACACAAACTAGGGGAGAGACGAGATGAGAGACAGTCTGAGAAATAAGTCAGAGAAAAGTAATTTAACATGCCGTGCTCTAAAAGGAGAAAAGTTAGAAAGTGAACACCAAATTATGTCTGACGGAAAAATCAAATAAAGAAAATAAAATACCATAATATTTCAACAATATTTATCGTCAGTTTTCAATTGACATAATGTTTCAGCTCTACACCAGAATAAACCTACTATATTCGCTGTAACTGCTTCATTTCCCCCACGGAGCAATACTGGACTTCTGTGTAGCTTCTATGAGCTCCAATCTTGGATTCACTTAATAAAAGTTCACAGAATATTTCTTGAGCTCCACAGCCTTGTCTCACTAATAGTTCTGAACAGATAAAATTGCTGAGATTTTCCAAGAAAATGAACCCAGCGCCCTTCAGAAACGTCCCCATTATAGCTCGATAGTGTACTCAGTAACCCCAGAATCTCTCAATTAAATACCCTCTCACAGTCCAAGTCTCTCTCAGTTGTAAATGGAGCCGCTCCAAAAAAAAGCTATGTATTTAAGCAAAGTGCAAACAAAATACAGCAAACCCCAGACGCTGATGGTGATTAAATGAGAAATACTGTATCTGTGGATTCTGTCTTACAGCTGTGATGCCATGAATAGTCCAGACAGCGAAAGAGTTAAAAGGATTTCTTCCTGAAGTCGGCCAGACGGATGATCAAGTTAACTGGCTTGATTGAGAAAAGTCATGTCTGCTTAGTGTCTCCTATAAGCACAGACATATGCTGCCTCATCTGCAATTGGCAGTAGTTATTATCCTGTGTGTAAGCGTGTGTCAACAGTACATGTAATGGGGGTTGGGGTGTGTGGGGTTAGCATGTTTGCTCATATGCACTGAACAGTACTCCTGCAAACATTACATTTGTAATCACACGGACCGTATTTGCGGACGTGTGTCTATATTTGTGCATATTGAAGTGTTATCTGGGGTATATGAGAGTTTGTATGTGTGGAGGAGAGAGACGGATAGGAATCAAATATGTGTGTGTGCCTGCGTTCTGCCAGCACCATTTGGCATTTCTCAAACAGCTGTCAGCTTCAGCCAAAGTGTTTCAGCTGACTGATCCTTAAACTGGGCCAATAAGTTCCCACACAAAACCCCACATTCCCTGCGCATGGACACTTTGGGTATATTGCTGCATCTATCTCAACACTTCACTCTCCATCCTGCCATCCATTACTCTCTCTAACCATCTACTCTTTCCCCACTCAATTCCTTAGATTTTTCTACTGTTCTTTCCTCTCCCCCTTTGTTTTTTGCTCCTGGACTGCTAGGTTATGTGAAATATTTCTTGTGAATATAATGCTGTATACCATAAAGTATAATCCTTAAACTCATCATGATATAAGACCCAGTTCTTAATACTATTTATGCCCATGGTTATTTCAGCAAGACACATTCAATGTATTTACATTCAGTAATTCTCTCTACATAGGAGTTTTCATTGTTAGTGGTGGGGTCTGCCATTCATTCACTGGATTCAAATTGTCTTCACAACATTGGAATCACAGGAAGTGAGGCATGCACGTCATCCAGTGTTACTGATTTAATTTAATCTTTACTGTTAACTCTCCTGCTGCCAGAGCTGTGTCAAGTCATTGCTAATGCTAATCCAACATGTCCTGGTGCTGCTAGTTCACATCAAAAGCATTCAACTAGGAAAAACACTGGGCGGCTTTCATTGTGAAGCAGTTACAGGAAACACAATGTAGGCCATTTGTCATCACAATTACCGTTGACTGTGTTCGAAAATCACATTTCAGCTGCAATTATTGAATTCTTTATTGAAGTTTGCTGGCTCTCGGTTCCACTCTAAATAGATACACCAGTTCCTATTCTGCTGTATTTCTGACAGAGCTGCAGCTCAACGAGTGTGTAAACTAAAATAACTGATGCTTTCTATAATAACAATGTGTCAATGTGAAAGAGGTCATTCGTAGTAATGAAGCTATAGAGAATTATCAACCGAATCTACAGCTCCCCTCGGCTTTATGGAGTTTTATTGCAAGTTTTAGCTACTTCTTTAGCTGCAGTTACAACCCATAACTTTAATGTTTTGGTTCACTCTCATAGCTGTCATTTTCAGATGCAGCAGGCAGTTTTTCAGCAAAAAAAAAGCTCAAAAAACAACTGTACACTTCTTGCCCAGCACTAAACGGCAGATAAAGTTAGTGATGAGCTAGTGAACATAGAGGAACAGTTAGCCACTAAATAGCCAGATATTTCCTTCAAGAGTTGGTAGAGACTGAAAACAGAGCTATAAGAGAGTATTTTAATTATATATTATATTATATTTCTGATAATCTTTTATGCCTTCCTGTACTTGCACTGTACTTCCTTGTCTTGTCTGTGATTTTCCATGTCCACATGCAGCTATATGAATGAAACTGTTGGTGTGTGCGTGAGAGTGAGAGCGTGTAGTCTACAGTACATATGACGATGCATTTGAATCTTTGAAAGAGTGTGCATTTGTGTGTGTCAGTGCTGGAGGCGAGAAGCATGACAGAGCTGGACCATATAGCATCTCCTCTGGTCCCACCCCCCTGCCCTCCAACTACCCCCAAGGACAGCCAGCCCATTACAGTAATTAACTAGAGAGGGGGGTGATGGGATGGAAAGAAAGAAAGAAAGAAAGAAAGAAAGAAAGAGGGTTGGGATAGAGAAGGAGGTATGAGAGCTAGAGAAAGTGGTTTTGAGTGAGAGAGGAAAGAGAGATGGAGGTTAGGTTTGGGAGGGAGACGGAGGAGGAGGGGAGGGGGGGTCTTTTTCTGCCGAGGCAGCAAGTGAGTGGGGGCCATTGCCTTCCTGCCTGCCGTTAATCCCTGAGTGACTTTCACTGCGTACAGTAAGCAGTGCAGTGCAGGCCAGAGCCCCCGCAAATTAATCTAGCAAAGAGCCTGGGATGTGGCCGCGCTGAACCCCCCCCCCACTTGCTAAAAGACTTGGAGGGGAAGAAAAGGAAGAGAGAGAGAGAGACAAATAGGGTGAAGGAAGAGAGAGAGGGAGATAAGCTGCTGCTGTATTGTCCAGTGAGCGGAGGAAAAATGTGGAGGATAGAAGGCAAAGGGGACAAATGAGGGAATGACAGGATGTGAGTGAGTAAAGAAGGAGGGGAGAGAGAGAGGGAGGGGGAGACGAGATAAGGAAGACAGTGGACTATTTAAAGTGCAGCGAAGAATGGCCGCGTGCCCTCACTCCAGTGACATCACTGACATGGTGATGTCACAGACTGTGGGGTGCTTTTTCTGCCACTCCATCATGATGTCATGTTCCTCCAGCTTTTAAACATCATTATAAACTGATGTGCGTCATAAAGGTCCGGTATAAATCACTTCTTGTTTCCATATAAATGTAGTTTACACTGTATTTCTTAAGGGAATAGATCAACATTTTGGGAAATAATGCTTATTCACTGAAGAGTGAGATAAGAAGGCAGATATTAGTCTGTTTTAGGTACAAAAGAGTACAAAGGTGCAAAGCCTGGCTCTGTCCAAAGTGAAATATACACCTACATACAACTTTAAAGCTTGCTTATTTAAGAGATGACTGTAAGTCAGTTTCTGGTCTTTATGCTGCTTTATGCTAGGCTAAACATGTCTAAATGCTCAGTGAAGTAAAAGAAACACATCCATTTACAAAGTTCTAATAATGTGTCCCTATGTACAATCTACTGTCATCTCTTGTTATATGCCAAATATATGTAATAAAAAGGTGTTTTTATATAAAAAATAAATAGATTTCTCTAAAACCATTAACATTAACATATCTTTGATGACTCATCTTCAATGTGGGGTTGTCCAGGCAAATGTGATTTGGGTCAACAACCTCAACCATCCATCAGACAAAACACCTCCCGAGCATTATCTTGTGTGGTGGAGTAGCTAGCAGAGCAATATAATGGGTCTAAGTTGTGCGTTTTGATCAAGCCCCCAGGAAGAGCGCTGGGCTTTGAAGCCAATTTGACATAGTGGCCAAGCCGTGTAATTACAGCAATGACTGGGCTAAACCGTAACCGGAAGTTAGCTGTTAGTTAGCCCTAAAATGCTCCTTTGAGCTAAGGGGAAATGCGGATGCAGGCATTCTCTGTGTATTTGCCACTATTATCAACACTTTTCACATAACACAAAATGATTTGAACCATTTTAAAAAATATGAAAATATAGATGGGTGCCGCTTTAACACAGAGACATGACATTAATAGAAATATAAAAAAATATTTTTTAATATGTCCCAAAAAGGACAAACTAAACACTGGCTCTAGATAGGGCCTTTTGTGAGCAGTATTCAGATGCAACTCCTACACAGTTAGACACCACTAAGTCCTGCAGACTGGTCCTTTTATTAAACAAAGTAACAAAGTGCTTTACAATAAAATATACAATAAAAACAATAAGCTCCATATCTAAAGATACAATAATCTAAATACAACAAATAATATCAGGGTAAGCTATCCCCCTGCTGGTACTCAGCTCACAGGCAGCTCCAGCTCCTCCAGTTAACATTATGTGTAAGTGAAAGCACTTAAAAAAAAACCTTAATGGTAAATTTTAATAAGTAGTTTAGGGAGCAGTGCCAGCCAGCCCCAGCTGTTGTGGGAAAATCTGAATTCTCACAGAAATAATTTGAGCATTGTGTTAACTGGGGTGCAATCCATCTATATCATGTACTTTAATCACAATGAGTGCAAATCTGGCTTCATGACCTTTATCACATGCCACCCTCTCTCTGCCTTTGCCCCTCACACATCTTCTTCACTCTTCAACAGAGCAGTTCACGTGGAAAACTTGACAAAAAGAAATGTGAAAGTGTTTGCTGTTATTATGGTCATTACATCTTGACCATGACAGCTTACTGTCCTGATGAAACTAAAAGCTTTGCACAGCGCGATGCTGGTTGCCACAAGGTTGCATCTTTTGAGGAATGAGGCAGTGGCTGCAGAGCTTTGTAGCCGCATCAGCTCACTAAAGAGAGAGTGGGTGGTGCCGTCTAAGATGGAGTTCAATTTTTAATCCTCATCCTCTGCTCTCTACTGCTGCTGCTGCTTGCTGCCTCCAGGGTGTCCAGGCAGAACCAACACATTTTTTCCCCCTCTCACCAGTTTGTTTATCCTACCTTCAGCCCCTATTTAAGTGCTGCCTCGCCAAGAAAGAACAGCCACAACTAATTCATTGGAGCTACACTATATAGAGATGGGGGATAGCAACACAAGAACACACAAACGCCCATCCTTCCTCTCATTTATTTCTCTCCTCACAGTCTCTTTCTCTCCTTTCTGCTCCTAATTCCCATCCTGTTCTGTCACAAATCCATCTTTGTCCTATTCACTTCCATTACAAACCACAATTTTTTTGTCTCCCTTCAATCTCCCCAATCAGCTCGTATATCTTTATCAGTGGCAGCTGCTAGTCTTCCTCAGGGGAAGCGCAATAACCAAGCACCATATTGTTACGGCCAACCGAGGAACGATGATGAACGATGATAATACTAAACAATCTCCCCAATATCCTCTTTCATTTAGTAAGCTGCCCCTGAGGCCAACAGGCGCTTATTGAGCTCCGTACTACAGCGTTTAGCCTCGGGGCCCACGCACGCCTCGCCTACAGCGGGGCTTGATTGACCCAATACCTCATGAAGGCGCCAGGCGGGTCTCTCATTTGCAAGTGCTGCTCATTTACGCCTGCGCTGATTGCCGGACTGAGCGCAGCGGGGTGAGCGAGGGGTCTGTGTTTGTTTTACCCGACCACGAGAGCAAATGTGGGAGTGCTATGAGTCGGGCAAATTAGCTGAAAAATCAACTCGAGAAATCATGCGCCCCACATCTCCGCTTCACACACACACACACACACACACACAAACAGACACACAGATTACAGCTGCCTGTTGGCTCATGTTATCAGGCATGAAACTGTGCACATGTAAGAGATAGGCTGACCCAGAGCGAGGAGTGCACTGACCGAAAGAAAATAGCTCCAGCACCACCGCCAAATTGTGTTTCCTCTCCTGTGAGCTCTTGTTTTACCTCTTTTATTTACTAAATTTTTTCAGTTCTTTACAGTTCTACACTATTTGTGATGTTGTAATCAATGTGATTAATACATTCCATAACAAAACAAACTTAGTTTTGTAAAAAATGCCTTGGTACAAGCTAAGCAAATACAAATCTGAAAATCACTTTGGTAATCATGTTTATTTAAATAATCTGAAAGTAACTGAATGTAATTTAATGGTCAAGGCGTTGGAGTGAGAAAGCTATTGCAAAAATGTTAAAACTTTTATACAGACTTTGGAAGAGGTCTGAAAATTAGCCTCTAAAGTGCAATTTCTTTTCAGTGTATGAACAAAATAGTGGTTAATTCCCTAAAAAGTATACTTGTTAAAGAATAAACTTAACATCTTTAAACATAACTGAAAATAAAATGTGGGAGTTTAAAGTGAAATCATGTACAGTCACTCTAAGAGTAAACTCCAATTTTATAGAAACGCTCTTGTATAGTGGTTAATGACAAAAAGAAAAATGCAAGGCCAAGGTAAACACTGTAAAACTAAAAACGTTGGGTTCATGTCAATCAAGCATGGAGTCACATTGCTGATTATAAAGACTGACAATCGTTTATTTCCCTCACTGCTACTTCTGTCAGTGCACACATCTTTATCTGCACTCATGAGTACAATGAGAATTCCTTTTTTCAGAGCTGTAGTGGCCTTTCTTTTAATATTCTCGCATTAACCGTGACCTTTTGGTTTTGTTTTCATTTCCCTTTATTGTTCACTGTCAGATGTCTCCACTGTTCCATTAGGTTATATTTTGAAGAGGTAGAATTAATGCACTCATTAAACAGGGAAACAAAAAAAAGCCCAAGGGCAAAAGGGATTTATTTACATATTGGCCTAAATGAATATGTAATGTTCTGTTTGTGTATTCTCTGTCTCCAGGACTGTTGAGACAAAACAGAATTTCTTTTAAAGCTGACTGTAATTTTGCTTCTCACTTGACGTAAAAAGACAAAATACATTTCATAACCTGACAGTTAAGTTAAAATGATTTGTACATGTAATAATCCCCTAAAATGTGGATCTTCTGACGACAGCCACTGCTTGCTGAGTGTCAAAGTGCTTAAGTTTACTTGAGCTCTATTTGCCACAGTGCAATAATACCACTACTCTTAATGGACGAGTGTGTAGGATTTAGTGGCATTTAAGTGTAGTTGCAGAGTACAACTCCTTAATTTCACCCTCCCCTTCCAAGCACAAAGGAAAAACTTTGATGGGCTACTGTAGAAACATGGTGGTTCAACATGGTGGACTCCATATAGGGCAACCCACAGCATTTATTTTATATTATTTTATTTATTTATCACTTATTTTCAAGTGATTCTACACTAATAAAAACATAGTTATGAATATTATATTCAAGTTCTGCCAATCGATCTTCCTAAATGTTACTTTTTTGCAGAGACCTATGTGAGGAGATCAATACCACTCTTACATGTGTCTCTTGAATATGAAGCTAAAACCAGGATACTGTTAGCTTAGCTTAGCATAAAGACTGGAAACAGAGGGTAAACAGCTAGCCTAGCTCTGTCACAAGATTTAAAAATCTGCATATCATTGAATCTTTGTCTTGAATCTGTACAAACTTTCAGATTCAGCAAACAAGATGCAGCATGTTAATAAATGAGCTTTAGAGGATCCGGACTTGCTGTGTCCCTGTTTCCAGTCCTTATGCTAAGCTAAGCTAACAGGGTGCTGAGTGTAGCATAATATTTACTGGACTGACATCTAATCTAAGTCTCTGCAATTTCCCAAAATGTTTTTGCTTTACCAAGTCATTTCAGCCATACAGCTATAAGTTGTAGGGGCTTGTATGTTCACAGGTCATGTCGATGGCAGTCAAGCAGTGAGTATGTCCTGTAATCAACATGAGTGCATTGAACTCATTGACCACAAACAGCTGTGGTGTGCCAGGTGTCCCTAAAAAAGTAGAAATGTCTGAAAGGTAATTACAAAGACCATTTTGACACCTGTTGATGGTTTTGTACATTGGAGTGGGTATTACACAATAACTGTGGACCAGGTGTCAACAGTTCCACCCATGCTCCCCCGGCCAGCACTCAAGACTAATTACACCTGAAAATTTGCCCCACAGAGCAGATTAACCACCACTGACACCACTCAGAGCACCCTGGGTCAAAGGCTTGTCAAGCCTACTGGACTGTAGACAATCACAACTCATGAACTTGTATTATGAAGGATGATCGGGCAAGCATTAAAAAATAATCTACTACTACAAAATATTCTATTGAAGAGATTCCTCTGAATGTTTCATTGGTTCCTGGAAGGCGCTGAGAGGGAGAGCTGTATATATGGATGATGTGGAGAAGACAGAAAGGGGCCCTGGATGGTTTTGTGTGCTCTAATTGGCTCCTCCGGCTTTCACCTTCACAGGTCATTGAGTCTGAGCAGACACACAGTATAGAAGTGTGGATAGCTGAGGCCAAAAGGTGATATGGTACTCGGTATGCTCTGTGCCTTACGTATCTGCGGATATGACTGTGTGTATGTGTGAAAGAGTGAATCAAAGCTTTTCTGTGTGTGTGTGAGTGCGTGCACACGTGTGATTTTCTTTTATTTAAGTCCAGGTTTTCGCTTTCGCTCCTCTTAACATCACTGCTGCGTGTGAGGGGAAAACAAAACAAATGGAAGCAAGAATGAAAGAAAAAAGCCCCTTAATTTGCTGGCTGCTGTACTAATTGAGCTACCACAGCACTTCTCAAGAGGTTGGTCGGCTCGGAGATTGGATGGATTGATACGGATGCACGCTCACACACACACACACACACACACACACACACACACACACACAAACACAGAAAGAAAAAAGGGAGACAGAGCTACGCACATACACACAGAAAGGAAATGCCTCAGACAAGCTTTCATCTGTTGTTTTCTTCGACAAATTCGATTAAGTTGTGCGCAGGCAAAACAGAAGAGATGGTGGCCTGCTCTTAAAAGCTCCAAGAAAGCCAGCAGTGCCTCACTGAGAGCTGTTTTATTAGTCCGCAAGGATGCATCTCAATGAGACTTAATTCGCTCGTCACACAGGCGTTTATTTCATGTTTGACAGGTTTTTTCTGTGCATTCAAAATGGAGACCATTTTACACACAACGCCACTACATCAAAGGACCTCGACGCAAAGAATGACTTTAAAAAAAATCTAACAACATGCACTCACACTCAAAGCATTCTTCCTATCTCCTGCTTCTGCCTGAACACCGTGGTAGTGTGCAGGAATTAGTCAAAATATTAAAACGACTAAAGAGAGCATGAGAGCATGAGAGAGAGGGAGAGAGAGAGAGGAGGCAAGAGAGACCTCAAGCTTTACGCAAGCAAATAAATCTCCGTATTGTTGTTATTAATCCAGTGTCAAACAGGAAAGCTCCAACGTCATCCGGAGAGGCAAATAGGCGCCTTCCATCGCAGCTTTGCATCTCAATGTGGACGATCCCTACACACACACACATACACACACATACACACACACACACACACACACACACAGCGCCCCTCAGATTAACACATCATTTAGGATTTTTAATGACACCCTGAGGCGCTTCCATTTTTTTTTTTATGATGACGAGGCACACGTTTTATTTCTGCCCATATAGCGTCCACCCACATGAAATAACTAATGTTTTAAGGCTGTAAATGTGGGCTTGCTTTAACATTAGTTGGTGTCCAAATTACTAGCCATTTATTATTAGCCATTTTATACTATTTCTGCTTTCATGTTTTCATCTATGACATCGAAGCTAAATTAAAGCTAGAAACTTTCTTTTTTGATCACATAGCATTTTTGCTCATAATTCAACTTTTTAAAACTGTTTCTACAAAGTATTACTAGTTTTATAGAAAAAAATCAAACAAAAACAAGACAAACCTCATCATTTTTAAGTTACTGTCTCACATTCTTGGGCTGATTTAGCTTTTACCCACTAGCATGAATAGCTTAGAATGCTATTTAACACTGTGGATGTGAAAAGCCCACTTCTTTATTCAGTATTTCTGTTTTTAGCCGCCTTTAACAAACACTATTTCCCATGAGCTCTAGGTCACGGTGGGTTAAAAACAGCTCAACAGACAAGGGAAGTCAAGGGGCGGTTAGCATGTCTGTAATAACAGGAGAGGGGAGCCAACGCTGTAGTTTTTACAGCACACATTATAGCTAAAAATAAAGGAAAATTGCTTTGTCATTGTAACTCGATTTTATCAGCATCCATAAAACTCACAAAGTCTTATGGAAGAATATGGGAAGAAAAATCCTTTAAGGACCAATCAGAGAAATGTTGAATAAGTAAAAGAAGCTAGCCTTACACGCTGAATAGGCACATTTTATTTCATGCCATGAAATAAACTTGTGTTTTAATACTGTTAATGGGGGTTTTCTTTACAGTAGGAGGCACCCAAATTTGACCTGTTTTTTTTTAATGTAAGCCCTTCTCTTTTTCCTGTCACGGTTCTCCTCACATCACGCTAAAGAGAAATTTAAGATAGCAAAACCTCATTTTTGAACCATTAAAGCCACATTGCTCTTTGATCAGACAGCGAAAGGGATCGTCTGTCAGAGACATTTCTGCTCATGATTCAACCACTTCTTAATCTCTCCTTCCACAGGAATTAGAGTTGTATTGGTTTTTATAGAAATAATGAAAAAACCTCATCAGAGTTAAATGATTGTTTCACATTCTTGGGCTAATTTAGCTTTTAGCCATTAGCATGAATAGCCCAGGATGCTAATTAACACTATGGATGTTGGAACTCTGAGAAAGCAAACTCGCACACATTTGCAAAGCTTAATCTCTGACTTAATTCCTCCAATTTAACAAATTGCTTGTCCAATGGTTTCTCATATGAGCAGATTAGCAAACAGTCAATGAGGCATTGTGCCATTAGACACAACAATGTGCTGTGTGTTGCATGATTGGGGAACATTAAGTTGGCCGGAAAACAGTTCAAGAAGTAATTAACACAACTACTGGGCAGAAATTCATTTCTGAATTAGCTGAATTGAAACTGAACTTGTCAGACATTCAATAACAGTCAGGACGATGAAATATTACAGCCTGACAAAATAACTGAGTTGACCTTCATTCTAGCATCCGCACATGATTATCCTGGTTCATAAATGACCAACTGACTCCTTTTGTCTCCATTATACATTATTACATTTTACCCAAGATGATAACGACACGTGCAGTGCAGTAGGTAGACGACATGAGCACAGAAAAACAAACATCAGTGCAGTCACGCCAATAGCCTTTTATTCATCATTTAAAAGATTTAAGCTATGACACGCCATTACCTTTCCCCGCTGGCTTATGAATGACATTTTATACTGTCTGAACATCATTTGGGGGAAATAATGTGAGTTTAACTAAGCCCAAGGGCCTTCTCAGACTGTATTTGTGATGACAGCTAGGCCTCGAGGCTCACAGTGGAAGTATTTCCCTAGAGGAGGCTGGCAAAGAGGAATGCTAACAAGCTGGGCCAGCACCAAGTGATGGATTCTCCCCAAAATGTTCCGTCCACTCGGTTTTTAAACCAGATTCTCACTCTAAATAATTCCTCATTTCTAACTTGAAAAATCTGATGGATAAATAACATCACAGGAATGACTATATTGTATAAATAAACTATTTAATGATCAGCGTTCTTTTTTTCAGCTTTATTTGCCTTGACAGAAATTCATGGACATCCCAGCGGTCCATGCATGTCTCTTACATGCATGCCTGTGGTTTAGGGGCAAACGTCCATTGCTTGAATTCACAAGCAGGCATAATTAGCAAGCTCTGCAGTGCCTTGTTCGCCATCTGAACTGTGTGTTTTCTCCAGCAGCACAAACAAGGACCATCTAATCATAGTATCCTGTTGCCATGATGGGTACGCTGCGTCTAGAGGAAGTGCCTTTAAGCAATTAACAAGTGTAAACATGTCAGATTGGCACATGTCAGAGGCAGCGCCCTGTAGTGTGGCAGCTGTATCAAGGGACTGAAATCTCTGGCAGACCGGGGGTGTGTTGAAACAGAAGTGTGCATATGTATGTTTGTGTTTATTTGCAAGCATGTATATTTAAATGTACAGTATTACTTATTCACAGAGTCAGATTTTTACATTACAAAAAAGTGACATCTCCTATGAAACGTTTGACATGTGAACAGGTACTTATCCACAGTGTATAGTAGACAGCAGTCCACACACCCACAATTTGGTGAAGCAGACAGAAGTCCCAGCATGAAAGCCAACCAATATACAGTCGTAGAAAAGGGTGATGTATTTTAGTCACCTAAAAAAATCTGTTTATTGCAGGTATATTTTTTATATTTTATCGCTTTACCTTACTGTAAGAGTGCCCTTTCTTTTGGCACTACATTTTCTCAACTGTTGTACTTTCGTATTTCTACACATAAGCCCAACTGTGCCGCGTGCGTTATTATGAAACAGAGCAACCGTTAACTGTGGTGAAAATATTCTTAATATAGCGCACACTTAAACTGATATTGATTTTTTTTTTATGTGGCTGAAATACATTTTTCTGCAGCCCCTGTCCACAACAGTTCATTGTTTGGCTTCTGTGCAGGGACTCCTGTCTGCTTCTCCAAACTGGGGGCGTTCTGACCTCCATCTGCTGCAGGTAATACACTGACTATAGATAAGTACCTCATAAAACTCGACTTCAATTCAATGACGATGATTTCATCCAGTGACAAATCCTTGAGCTGCTCCATTTACAGTAAGAAACAGAAAAACTCCCAGGATGATATGACAGCATCAACTGTGATTTTACAGGATGTGGAGACATTTTTAGTTCACAGCTGGACGACTGGCTAATCTCAGTGAAATATCTCGAAACAAAAACTGCATTAGTCATTCATTTCATTTCAACAGACCCGCTCTCAATTAAGTTATCAATTCGAATCTTGATGGCCTGATTTCTTGCTCAAATTGTCTGTGTGTGTAGATATTGATTTAACTGTCCAAAATCACTGGAACAGCTCAATTTAATTTCTGTTTGAGGATAGATTTTAAACCTTTGAGACCACGGTTGAGATGTAGTCTACATCATCATGAACATAATGAATAATATTCATAAAGTTGGCGGAAGTATGTAACATGTGGGACTTTCACATTTACTAAAACAGTGTGACAAAAACACGAGAGGATGTGTGCTTTTTCAGATCTCCCACCTCTATGGTTAAAGCAGCTACAATTAACACTTTTATTCTAAAAATGGATCGTATGACTAATTGTACAGGGTCACTCCAAGTCATGAACTTGTGATGAAGTGCCCTCTAGAGCAGTGGTTCTTAACCTTTTTTTTGTCAAGGACCCCCAAATTGATCATCATTGACATCAGGCTGTGGATTTCATAAGACGTAGTCTCAGGGATCCCTAAGATTTGGTTATTCCATAACTGCCTATAGTGTAGATTGGCAGATTAACAATAAAGATGTCACAGGGAATCTGTGTTTATAAGCTGATAAAATGCAACCGTTGTTCTTAAAGCATTTCCGCTGCCTCCAAGTGGCCATAAAAATTACATATATTGGGTTTAAAGGACCACTGTGTACGATTTAGTGGCATCTAGGGGTAAAGTTGTAGATTCCCTATCTAGAGCCAGTGTTTGGTTGGTCCGTTTAGGTGACCAAGACTACTTGACCAAAGTCTTGAAAATGGCCATAAGAGGAAAAGGTTAAATAATGGCGTAAGAAAAGCAGCTTCAAGCTGATTCAAAGTCTTGTTCTGTCTATAGGACTAGGATTCTCACAGTGTCTTAATTTTTTCCCATGATGTAGCTTTTCATCATTCTTCCATCACCACACGTGTGATATCTGAGCAACAGGAATCCTTTTAAAATTATTTCACTTTTCCTTTCGGACAGAAGGAATTTGTCAATATGTCTGCCATAGCGAACCCCTGGGAGCCATTAGGGGCTTGTGTTCAAAGTCAAAGTGATTAAAGAATGCTTTGTTGGACACACATAAAAGGGAGAGGGAATGAGTAAGAGAGAATGAGAAAGAAAATTAGATGGTCTCCTCATGTAAAGCTCATCAACAGCACGCTGTCTTCAGAGCTCCCTGTGGCTCCTATTTGGGCGGCAGGCTGTATTCGTGTTTGAAGCTCCAGTGTCAGCTAACTGTGGATTGATTCATTAAAGCCATCAAGGTGATGCAGCTAATGGATGTTAAAACATCACCATCAAAACAGTTGTTCATGTCTGCTGTGGTACAGAGGGCTTTGAGATCTTCCCTGGTCACCTCTGTCTCTCTGGAAGGTTGCTATATATTGTACCATCAATGTCATGTGATTCCCATAAAGCAACAACTATTGGATGGATTGCCTTGAAATATTGCTGAGACATCCATGGTCCCCAGAGGATGACGCCCACTGAGTTTTGTAATCCTCTGACCTTACATCTAGCAAAAAATCAATACTTAGGTTTATGAGCAAATACCTGCAAAACTAATGAAATTCTCTTTAGCCTCAGTTGTTCTTTGTTGCTAATTAACATTTTTTTAGCACACTGAACTTAGATGGTAAACATCAGCATTTTTGCATTAGCATTTATAGCACCACTGTGCCCAAGTCAAGTCTAACACAGGGATCGGCACCCTTTTTGAAATCATGTGACATTTTTACATTTGCTTGTTCAACATTTAGATTCATATTAAGTTGACAAATCTGTAATTTTATATTCCATCCATAAAAATATATCCATGAAAATATCTGTGTTGAAATCATATATACAGCCATGAGTTGTTTTATTAACAGGAAGCACAATTGCCAGTGGCTGTGAAAGAGATCATTTGGCATGCAGACATGTTTTATTGATTGGCTGTTGAACACCAAAGAGGACTAGTTTTAATATAAAGTTGTCAGACATAAAATAGACAAACAAAATGATCACTCAAGTACTACCTTACCTGTCATTTTACTAACTACAAACATGAATATGATTCTTAAAAAGCAAGACATCATTACATCTCTTCCTGTCAATTAAAATAGTGTAAAAAGAGCCTGGAAGGTTACGGGTTGAATCAAAACAAAGCCAAAATTCAATTGGATGCCAGTTGGTGTGACATATTGCGCCAAATGAAAGCTGTGCTGTCTCTGCTCAGTAAGCAGAGATGGAGTACGTGGCTCTGCTGGGCTAATTTAGAGCCCAGTTGGGTCCCCCACCCACACATCCTCTCAGTATCCCTGGGTTGATGATCTCACTGCCTTGAGTTCAAGGGGAAACCACGCAATCTTCCGACTGAGTGGATATGTGTTATTATCTGAATTAAATGTGTGTGGGAGCTATATATCCTCATGAGAATGTGATTTTGTGAATGTATTTTGTGTACTGTATATGGACGAAAGTCACATTGCAGTATTTCAGCGAGAGCGTGTGCTGATATATTGGCTTTGCCAAAGAATCCCCAGTGATCAAGTCCAATTCAGCAGCCCTGCCCTAATAAGCCCTGCACATCAAGGCTTTTCTCCCGTTTTCTCTCCGCCTCACTCCCTCACTCTTATCCTTCCTCCTGCTTTCCCTTTGACTGCCACCCAGCTAACCCCCGACCACACAATAGAACCCAATCACATCTGGCAATTTAAATTAGCCCTATTTTCTCTGTCTCTTGTGCTTCAAAACACCTCTCAACAGAATGGCCCCCGTGCTTCTGCTGCACCCACATTATTTTGGCTCCCATTTATCTTTGCACGTATGTGTGTGAGTGTGTGTGTGTGTGTGTGTATGTGTGTCATTATTTCTGAATGCTACCATGAGCATATAAAAAGAGGGAACAAAGAGACTGGAGCCCAGCAATGACAAGGCCACACTCATTAGGTTTTCTAAAGATATTGTAACAGAATTCCAGCACTATTTTTGTCTTGGGCAATTAGTTTTTGCATATTCACTGAATGCATTGGTGATGACAGTGGTGTGCATATACATGAAGACAGAATGACTTAGACAGCTTGTCAATTAGAAAATCCCTCGCCACCTCTTTCATTGCTCATTCCTTTTGAGTTGCTGGCAGGGGAAGTGGCCAAAGACACACACACACACACACACACACACACACACACACACACACACACACACACACACACCGAATCCTAATTAAGAGATAAATGCCATGTTGATGTTTTTTTTTTTGGGGGGGTGTTATGTAAAAGCATCACGTGTGAGTGTTTATGTGTGTAATGCTCAATGTTTGGAATTAGCTGTCATGCAGGCTACTTGGGTGCGTGTCCCAGCATGCATATGGGTTGCGTGATGTAGCAGTGCCATGAGATAAACACATTAGTCGTAACAAGCTGCGGGAGCAGGAGAGGAAAAAACTGCTTCAATAATAAAGCAAACCATACTGACACTCTACTCTGTGTCTTATTGTTAACTCATGTAGGCTATACCTTATAAACAAACTTTATCTTGTTCTCTCATTTACATATACACACAAGCTCACACGCACACACACAACTACGCCCTCACAAGGCCTTTCTTAGGAGAAAGCTTGGCAGACAGCTGAGAGCCTTGGACCTCACTGTGACTGATTGGGAGAGTATACGACTCTGAAGGCAGTGACGCCTCTAACCCAGGGACAAATAAATCACCATGGTGAAGAGAAAGAGAAGCAGGGGAATAAGATAAAGAAGTCTCGCTGTGAGGAACAACACGGCTCCGTCTGCCAAAGAAATCAATTAGACTAATGTGCTGTACACATTAAAGACTGCTTTAAAGTATAAAACAGGCCTATGTGTATACACATGTTATATATATATCTCTGCATAGACACTGTTAAATTGGTTCCAGGCTGTACTTACTGGTAAACAAATCCAACTATCAATTTAGGCACTAAGGTGGTGCAACTTTAGACCATAGAGACAAGGTTGTTGGTGTATTTATGAAATACTGATGTAAACCAACTTTTAAACCAAAAAATGGAATTTACCTTTCAAAGCTTATACAGCTAACATGTTAGCAAACTGTTGCATGTTTACACATCCAGCAGTTATGGGGAGTTTCATTTTCCAACATGCAGCATTATGTTTCAGGTAAAATGATGTGTTTTTGTGTAATTTTCAGTTCAACTTTATGTTCCATTACGTTTATTAAGTTGTATACCACAATATTGTTGTCGACTCCGAACTCATTGACAGTATCTATAATGGACAGAGCTTCCGGGTTTGTGAAGTGAAGCCGACGCAGAAGTGTCTTAAACCTGCATTCTGTGTAACGGCCAGCAGGGGGCAGCTCCATGGGCTGCAATAAAACACAGATACTATGCAGTCTTATGGAGAAATGACTCAACTTCTGACTTGATTTATTAGCTAAACAGTTCCCTAATGAGTTTATGGTCTCAATCTCTCGTTTAAAGTCTTCTCCTCTACATTAGGGTGTTTATTTAGTACATTATGGTCCAATTTAGAGTAAAATAGACAATAAAGTAGGTTATGCTTTTGGGCGTAGCTACCTTATGATTAACAAGTCATTTTCAGTCGTCCAGCACTGAGCTGCCAAGTCATCAAACTTTCGAACTAGGCAGTGCTGATCAAATATGAATCACGATTTTGTTACTGCGTCTCCTAAAATCGTTTCAGAAACGTATTTTAGTGTACTGTTTAGCTGTAATACGAGATTGTGTGTAACCAGGTGAGCAAGCAGTGTTTCCTGCTGACAAGTCGAAACTGCGCAGCCAATGAGTGCAGCCCATCTCACAGTATGTGACCTCCGCTGGCTCCGACAAGCTGTCATGGCAATGATTACAACACCAAACTCGAGGCTTCAAAAGTATACTCCACAAACCAGTGGGTGATGTCATGATAGGTTCACACTTGAATTGGTGTGGGCGGTCGTTTAATCCCTTTTTGAACAGACAAAATAGTGATCGTACATTCCAGTCGCTTTTGAATCTTACCTTTTTGTTTACATTTGTGTAACAGACTTCAATGACAAATTATGACAGATGTAAACATTGATTCAGCAAATGCGACATTTTGAAGATGGGAAAGTGTACACATTTATGTTGCTTTAGAGCAGTTTGTGCTGACAAAATAGACCTTGATACAACAAGCTAAGAGTCATTCTCCCTGCCTGCCTCTTCCCTCCTCTGCTGTTTTTTTTACCTGTGTCTCCCTCCCACTCTCCTCTCTATCTGCCTTTCCATCTCATTTGGTCAGTCAATCAATAACGCTGCAATAATTTGTCTCCATTTCCCACAGCCTATTCACATGTCAAAGAAGCGGGCTCCTGTCTGAAATACACATGCCTACAATAATCCAGCCCTCCCACTCCCCCCCCCCTACCGCCACCAATTAACTTAGCAAGTGACTGCTGCTAGGCTAATTAATTTTGTTGCAAACGCTACTACAGTAAGGCAGTGATGAGTGAGTGTGAGGTTGTTCACTAATTCACTTGTTTTTCAAGAGTTAACATAACTCTTCATCTTACGCCATAGTCTTGTGGTTTTAGTGTGATGTACTGGTTTGTGAATTCTCCCGACATGTTGTTTACAGTCTCCGTTGCAGCTAATGAGCCAACTCATGGCTAATTACATTGGTGTTTATTTTGGGAAGGAAGCAGTGTTGTCTTTCATCAAATAAACCTCCCCCCCCCCTCCCCTCTTTTCATGCACACACACACACACACACACACACACACACACACACACACACACACACACACACACAGGCTATTGTTTTATCTTCCCCGGCTCTTTTCTCTTTACTTTGTGACGTCTGCGTTGATTAAGCAGCACGGCGAGCAGCTGGGGAGCGGCAGCGTTCGGGAGTGATAAAATCCCTTCAGGTGGAACTCTGTCAACACCTGCCATCCCCACTCTGCTCTCAGCAGTTGCAGGCAGACACCAGGCCGGGCAGAGAGAGGAACAGCAAGCACAGCAGTGCAGCGCAACAGCACTTCTACCGTCTGGTGCACCCTGGACAGCTGAGTACCAAGGACAGGTCAAGTGTGCGTGGCCAGGTGTGTGTGTGTGTGTGTGTGTGTGTGTGTGTGTGTGTGTGGTGTGTGTGTGTGTTTGGGCCCTACAAAGGAAAGGATGAAGTAAGGCAGGAAGTGTGTGCATCGATCGGGTCAAAACTTCTCCCGGAGAGCAGATGTTTTTCCCCACATTCTCTCCTCACTTCACTCTCAATCAGACATTTTGATTTTTTTGGCCCCTGGACGATGCTGTTAGCTCCATTTCCCAGCATCCTCCTCTTTCACAGCTCCCTTTCTTTTTGGAGAGCAAGTCATTTCCTGCGTTCTTCGCTGGGGCTCCTTTTGTGGCATGTCTGCTTTCACACAACCCCCCTCCTTCCCCCCTTCAATAAATGATGGTCGCTCTCTCGCTGACAGACACTAACAGCTGCATATATATGGATCCAAATGAGGCTAGGCAAGCTTTTTATGGCTCTTTATGATATATTAATATTTATGCCACTGCCAACCAAGATAACGCTAGCGTTTGAATTTAGCGCTCGCAATTAACAGGTTCCAGCTGCTTCTCCTGGGGTTTGTGTGGACGGGTTGTGCATGCCTGAGCATGGCCGTGTGTGTTTGTGTGTGCGCATAAGTGATCAAATGAGAGAGCATGAAGAGGGGAGAGTTAAATGTTCCATTTAAATGTTATGTCACGAACTAAAGGGCAGATTGAATCAATCTTGTTGAAACACAATTAGGATTTTCCTGCTATAAACATGATGCTACTTCTCTCTCACACACACACACACACAATAGAGGCAATGACCTCAGTGAATGGAACAGATGAGAACTTCTTAATTTGAGTTTATGATCACCCTATTAATATTATGTTATCAGGAAGTAGCAGACTGATGGCTGGATCAAGTTAAATGCATTTTTAATCATCGTTCATCTCACAAATTTATTGCACCCACCTTTTTCCATATTCCAATTTCCCCTTCTTCTAATATAGCAATTATGCTCAGCCAAATTCAGGATGAAATCCAAAAATAGAAATACATAATTAAATAAAGGTATTATTTATATCCTTCTGTCAGGAGCCAAGAGCGTACCCTGCTCGATGTCATGGGGCTTTCCTCGTAGCTCTGAAGGGTGTGCGTCATACGCTCCGTGACATCTACAGAGCTGAATGGTCTTAGTCATCCCTGCCAGACATGGGGGGGACAAAAAGGACGGCGCATGACAGCACTCATGACTCACTCCCACATATCTACTCGGTGGCAACTTGGAAAATACAGACATCAGTGATGACATTGGCGGTGGCAGCCCAGTGGGGCAGGCAAATATGCATCTACTACCTTTTAAATAATATGTCTTAAATACATCCAAGATGATCCTAAGATATCTTTTAACAAAACAAAGCGGTGTCTGGGGGTTCCATACTGCATAATTGCATTACAGTTTTGCTCAATTGGCTGAACAAAGTTCGCAGTTGCCTGAACTCATTTAGCTAATTGTGCAGTGTGTTGTCAATACCTTAAACCATTTCACATGGTAAAACACAATTTGCAGATCTCACTTAGACTTTTCAGCAGAACTCAAAACACATTCTGCACTCTCATGCCCATGTCATCCATACTGGTAAACACAAGTGGCAACAATCAAATACAAATAGAGAACACATGTCATTGATTAAACACAACCACTCAAAATTGATTTCACTTGTTTCAAATTATGTGACACAGCCAATATAAGCCAGTTCAGAGAGCAAACAGGTTGTTGAAGGTGGGACGGAGGAAGACAAGAAGAAGGACATCGATCACATGTTTACGCCTTTGATTTTTGTATTATATACTGTAGTACAGTGCATTGTAGGCTGTATACTGTGCAATAAACAAATTGTCTGGCCCTGAACATTGTGCTTTCCATTTGTTTTCAGTACTGACTGCTCAATAGATTTTGACTGGTTGCAGGTTCATATCAACAAAGAACAAGAATTACAGTATCACAGAAACAAAGGACAAGTTTGTGAGATGCTGGGTACAGCACTGTAAAAATAGGGGTACAAGGAGGAGGAAGAACAAAAAAAATTGCAAAGAGCAAAGCAGAGTATAATTTCTGATCAATTTTGAGCTACTATTTTTTTTTCATTCAAAAATATGAAATTTGTTGAGATTAAAAATGTACTTATCCCTGAGAACTATATGTTTTGAACAACGTGTTTTCTATTTTTTGGTGTAGTGTTTTGTGTTCTGTGTATATGATTTTGATAGCTTTGTTGATGATTTGAGAGCAGTGTTTGGTTTTGAGCACAGGTAAATCTGTTTTGAGACGAGAGTTTCATTTTGCACGAGGAGTCAGAGGTTTTGTAAATAGTGCTTGAAGCTGAGGTTTTGTGTTTAATGTTTTCAGAAAATGGAGCAAGGTTTCAGAAATTGTGTTTTAGCAATTGAGAAAAACTGTAATTTCAATATATCCTATATGCTTATCTTAGTTATATACTTTTTTTCTAGTATGTATACGAACAGGAAATCATGCCATACATGCACTGTTTGCAATTGCAATCAAACTTAAGCCAATTAAACCTTATTAAGCCTAACTTTGTATAAGTTCAACCTGCTGGTGGCATTAGAGGAAAGGTCAGAGGATCATCACAGTCAGTCGGATTTCTCCTCTGTGGACCACAAATATCTGTACAATATTCCATGCCAATCCATCCAATCATTGTTGACATATTTCAGTCTGGAGTTGTGGAACCGACTGACAGGCTGACATTTGCATCCCCAGAGCCAAGCTGCCAGCATGGACAATAAATTATTTTCTTGTATTTTCATTTTTTCCCATCCTCTGTGAACATTGGAAATGTGAAATCGTGCACTGCAATAAATGTCCCTCAGAGGAGAGAAGAGATATAGCCAGCCGATCGATAGAGACGGGTCAGACAGACTGGAAGCATGCAGGTAAATTCGTCCCAAAGGACAGACAGTGACAACACAGACAGACGGACCAAATAGGCACGGAGCCTGCTATAACTCATAATATTAGCATAATCAATTCTAACTCTTTTTTAAAAACACAAAAGCCAATAGAAATCTATGAGAATGCTTAAAAGTCACTTTTCCTCTGGCAGCTCTAACAACAAATAATAAAGCCATTTCTGGTTGCACACATAAAAATGTAAGAAGAGGTTGACAGACAGTCACATGCTTTGTAATTCTTATCCAACTTTGGCACCTTCGATTTCTTGTTGAATTTTGCCTGGCTGACTTTTACAGCACTAATAAGGTATCCAATGTTCTCTAGAGCCCAGGCTTGACATCTCTTTGTGATTGCCTGGCTATTCTTATAAATACCTGAGCATAATAAGATCCCGGGCTGCAGGCGAGTGAAGACATCCAGTCAACCGGTGGAGGAGACGGATGTAGCTAGCTGGGCCCAGCTGCTCATTAGTGAACAGGTCCAGTTATCCAGACAAGTCAGAGATGTCTAACCTCACCCTATAGCATAATTCCAGACATTTCTCAACCAGTCAGGCACAGCGGAGAGCCATGGGAGCCACTGAAAGGCATGAATATTTCACAAAAGCATCCCTGTGACTATTGCATTATTTCCCCGTGCTGTCGTTGTGTTCTGTTATTGTTTCACTCTTTTAGAAATTAGCTATGTGTAAGCAAAGCAGTCCTTAAATAGGTATCAGGAAATTCCAGAAAACGCCTTTCCCCCTCTGTGTTAATAGAAGCATGTTGATGTCCCCGTCCTCCCACAACATCCTCACACCTGCTTTCTCTCCCTTTCACATATTACAGT
Source organism: Dicentrarchus labrax (assembly GCF_905237075.1). Lineage (NCBI taxonomy): Eukaryota > Metazoa > Chordata > Actinopteri > Moronidae > Dicentrarchus > Dicentrarchus labrax. Next base: position 12,611,398 of record NW_026136717.1, on the reverse strand, counting down.
ATCGCCAGCCGTCAACTCACATCTTTTAGACAGTGATATGGTGTTGCACGTTAGGGGGCAACCATACTGCAAGCTAAATAAAATGTAACAGCTATGTGTTCAGGTAAACAGTTCTGCCCCCCCTCACACCGAATCAGGTGGGCCAAGGGTTTGGATTTTGCAGGTCAAAGACCAAACAGCAAAAGTGAATAGGGAATGTTTTGCTCTTGAGACCATATAACAGCTTAAACTTTTGTTTTTTTAATCATATTTTTTAACTCCTCTGAGGGCAGCACTAGCTATGTGTGCTGTATTTATATTATGTGGAACAGATGGAGGAGAGCAAAACACCAAACACTGGAGGACTGAAAGTTCATATGATTCAGCCGCACATTTTGTGGGTTGTTTCTCAACTCAGAAATATGATCTCTTAATATTTCCTAAACTCTGGAATAACAGATTTTTTTGGTCACATAGTTGCTTTTTTATACACTTCCCACAGATGCAAAGCAGCATTTGTTTGGAGTTGTGTTCCTGGTCACCTGGTGAATGTAAGTCCAATACTCACTCGCCTTTTAGTTCTGTTTTTGGTCTCCACCAGCTCCTGAGGCCAATATGCCATTTGTCTCTTTAGCAGCTAAATGCTCCACACCTAGTAACTAACAGTGTGTCATTTGGTTCTGAGCAAGTAGTGTACAGTGGAAACAAGAGACAGGGCCATTTTTCCCTTTACTGTATGCATTATAAGCGACTGCAGTGGGCCCGCTAACCACCAGGGGCCATGTGCGATGTTGTTGTTAATTTTTTGGTTGTTTATTCATCTAGGGGCATATGCTTTTAAAGGGAAAAATTCTACTCCAGTTAAAAGTTTACATTTTAAAATGTCCAGTGTGAAACATTTAGGAGGAAGAAATAGAATATAATATTCATAGGTATGTTTTCATTAGTGTTTAATCACCTGAATATAGGAATTGTGGTGTTTTCATGACCCTAGAATTAAATGTTTATATCTACAGATGCCAGAACAGTACAGCTGTAAAACCAAGACACTAAGCTGAAAGATGCTAAAATGCTCTGTAGATCTGAAGGGAAGTGGAGAGTTGGGTGATAATTATTCGTAATGGGTCAATCACAACTAGCGAGGTCCTTTTATTTTTACAAATAGTAATTTGAAGAATATTGATCATAGCAGCTTTAACAAATTGTGACCTCCCATCAAAACTGCAAACCACAACCAAAAATAAAAAAACTAGCTAATTTCAACCATAAAATTGTCATGGAACAATCCAAATGTGGCATTTATATACTGTAACACCAAAATATAGGTTTGGAGAGCAAGAGTGTTAGGTAGACTTAATTCTCCTTTGCATGACCTAATTGGATGGTAATATTTAGATACCAACCACCAGATGAAACACATTTTTGTTGTAGTCAGTTTCAGCTTTAAAAAGAGAAAAAATGTTTTATATTTTCTACATGGAGACAAAGTCTCTGATAAGCCTCAAAAGTCTCCACAAAAAGCTGAAGTGACTTTGTAAGTTACAATATCAAAGCTGGTGGTTTGTTAAAGTTGTTGAAGCTATTTGTCAGTGTTTGTGACACTGCAGAATTGTAGTTGACGACATGATATGTGAAAAAGTTTAAGAGGAGCCACAGTTTTGTTTGGCTGAAAATCTTTCTGGAACTCTCCACAGGGAGTTCACTGCCTGGTGGTGGACCTATTGATGGGTGCATTTCCCCCGCTCAATCAGGATAGGCCTCGACAGACAACTCATTATTTATTTTTCAGTCAGGGGCCAGAGATAAAATGGCTGCCGGTCTGACACTGATGTATGAGCATCTCATTGAGGGAAAATCCACTCTGCTGATCCTCTGAATCTAAACCCAAGCTAATAGGCAAAAATCTAATCGAAAGTGATTAAAAACTAAATGAATAAAACCGGGCGGTGGGGGGGGGGCATACTGGCCTAGCGCTGCATAAACGCTAACACAGGGGAGAGATGTCAGGAAAGGATGGGTGACGAGGGAAAATGCAGCAGATTTCATTCTCATTTGCTAATTGAGGAGAAAATGTAAATCATTCTCAGAGTCAGTGGAATAAACGGCCCTTTAAAAATCAATGGGAGTTACAAAGCGCCTACTTCTATGGTTTCAGTCCTGGAGGAGTGAATCAGCATCTCTGCGAGATAGATCTCATCCAGGGGGGTTTGCTTTGCTTTCCTTTGCCTGTAGCCCTGTAAGATTGAACATTTTAATTGTGCTAAAGGTTAATAACAAATCCGAGAGCAAGAAGAGGGACTTGGGGGACGTGCAGAGCTTCAGTTCAGCAGACACTGTTCATGACAAAATTGAAAGCTTGTAGGTTTTCTTGAGAATTAAAGCCATATTGTAGTATTGGTCAACATATTTTTGTCTGCAATGATAAATCGGTATTATCTATCATATGTAATATCATATATCTAACATAGGTAGCCAACATATTGTAGTGGCGAGAAATTGCACTACAGGAATGCCAAAGACATGTTTGAGCTGAGGTAGTTTGAACAATGAAACCGTGACATTGTTGGGTTATTCTGGGTTCCTCATCAAAAATAAAAAACTAAAACTAGATATTAAATCCTTATCAGATTTTTTTTAAATAACCAAAGCAACTTTCAGTAGTTCATATCAAAAATATCTATAAGTATCAGCCTCAAAAATCCAGTATTAGCGGTAACTTGACAGCCACATACCACATAAACCTCCATTGTTTGATTCTAGCCAGGGACCTTTGTTTCATGTTGATCCCAATGGTGGGGCTATAATTATAACTACTGGTTATGTCTCAGTTTACCCACCACCTCCATGTTAACTGCAGTGTATTTTGTCATTATATTTCTGCAATTTGCAACTACTTCAGCATGTACGCGAGCTAAATTGGAAGTGAGCGACAGCAGGGTCATTCCTGTGTTCCCCAGATTCATATGGCACATAATGGGAAGATGACAAAGGACCCTATGTCTCCCAGTTCTAGGGTTAAGGGTAGGATTAGGGTTAGTGGGTTAGTGAACTCCCACCACAGCTAGCCTGACACTAGCGCTAACGCGAGCACACCATCATGCTTGCACGAATACAGCGGGGAAGTCAGTTGGATGGTGGCGTTTTGTGAGCCACAAACAAATGTCCATTATCCTGTGATGGACAAAGTTGTTCTAAATCTGAATCTGAAATTGATCCCAGCTATGCCCTTAGCTACAAAAGCTACAAGGATTTTCATGAGACTTCTTCTTGTGTTTACTTTTGGCAATTTTTTGAGATGATATCTGCTAGACTGCAAGTTTATTTGGTAAATTGAAGCTCCTTGCACCTATTTACAAAGTTCTTTCTGCAGTGGAAGGACAAAAATATGAGAATAAGAGCCATGTTGACAAAAAAAAAAAGACAATTTTAGGCCAATTTTAAAATCAGGTCTCTATCAAAAACCTGACATCTTTGACAATTTGGCTTGCTGTTCTTGGGAATCACTGTCTTCTTCTTTTTCACTCTCGGTTTCAAAACAATCAATAGAAAATCCCAATCTAATGTTGTAGTCAAAAGGTCTTTGGTGTGATTGTATTGGAAAGGAGGAGGGGAAACCCTTAATGAGAGAGTGGGAGGAAGGCTGCTGAGATCATTTAATCATTGTTCCTTATACATCCACTTATCATGCCACAGCTAAACTAGCCTTAATGGCTTGGCTGTGCTAGGCAGGATATTATTTCATACATGGGGGAATTAAATGAATGCATGGCAGAGTTCAGTCTCCGGAAAAAAAATAATGGGAATCCACTCAGCTTAAAATATTGGATTTGTAAATGAATGGAAGCTGTTAATCTAAAGCTTGACTCTGAGAATTGTCCAAATATATATATATATAAAAAAAAAGAGATGAGGAGGAGATGAAAAGAGGAGGGGAAAGAAAAGGAGCGAAAAGAGGTAATAAACACTATGTTTGCAATAAACACTGTGATTTCCCCCACCATTACAACCTACGTCTATCAGGAGGGACACAAGCATGAAATGGCGTGAATGCATACACAACGGTTGTCAGACTCTCCAGAGTGGAGGGTTTAGATGAAGGTCACCCGTTGTTTCTCTAGCACTGTCATTATCTGACAGGGAGGGAGAGATAAGAGGTCGCCGATAATAAATGCTCCTCCATGATTGGAAATAATCTTGACAAGAGCCTCTCCAACAGTCCAGAAAAGTCCATCAATGGAACAGGATTGAGTATGACATGTTTTTGTCTGTGCCGGCCTCGTACAATATGGACTCGCCGCAATTTCAAATAAATCTGTGGGCGGCGCGGTCGATGGGGGATGATTTATGCAAGCGCGTTAACCGCTAATGCTTCTCACTGGGCATAACACTTGTGCAACCTTTACCTCAGAGTGAAGAAATGAAAGGGGGTGACGCGTGGCTGTTTCCACTTTTAAGTATACTTTGAAGGCAGTCGGTGGGGAGAGACATACTGGCTAATTTGAAGAAATGGAAGTACTCTAACACGTTGGATTTCACAGTGACTTTGAATTTGAAGTGCTGAGTTTTAGATTATCATTCTGTGCTATCAAAACAAATGTATAAATAGGATTCATTAAGCTCTGCGCTGCTTTGTGTTGTTGCTGCGCAGGCACATGAAGTTCACCGTAATAATGGCAGAAAGATTTACTCAAAATTCATAGTAATTTTTATTATTATAAATAAAAATGTAATTTAATGTTGGACAAGCATCACTGTGGTTACGTTTATGCTTTAATGTTTTTATGTATGCTTCACTTTTACAAGAGAAAGGGTTTGAATAGTTTTGAATAGCTGCTAACATTAGCATCAAACTCTGATAGACTAGCACGTTAGGTCCCGCAGGGTATGTTCCAGTCCTAATAACCTGTTAGCTCACAGAGTGATGTAGTTATCGAATGCCGTAATACACTGGACGTGATATTAATATTCATCTGAACTACCTCAAACACCCTTAAAGCTGATATTCAGCACTTTAACCTCAGTCATTGTTTCATTTAAAATCCAATTGTTCTTGAGTACAAAGGCAAATCAATAGAAAATTCGTCACTGTCCAAAAAACTTGGAGTCTGCACTTTATATTGTGTACTGGTTCAGTGAGCAAGTTGTTATATGAACCGTGCCGAAGTTTGAATATCTGTTTCAAATGGACTGTTTGTGATTCAGGCTGTGTGGAAGAAACTCGAGGGAGGGTCAGGTTGCTCCCATTGTGCAGCATGCATCCTTGTCTCCATTTATCTTGTTAGGTGTGTATTGTAAATCTAATCTGATGCATGGTTTGTGTGCCTTGCATTTTAGTTTCAGTGGAAGGCCATTTTTCCCCGGGTACTTACAGCGTCGCAAATCATGCAGTTCATGGGCTTTAAACCAGCAGGCAGAAATATATACCATTTTGCTTTTAGAAAGCAATAACTTTGTGGTTATTGGTGGCATTTTGCATATTTAGATTTAGGCTGTTTGAATCTTTAATTGTAAACCTCTGGCACAAATGGTATTTTGTGTATTTTAATATATTTTGTTTACAGTAGCTATATCAGAATAAGGTGTATTGACACTGTATGACCTGTAAAACATCATACAGGAATTTAGTGGAATCTGATATCTTATGTCATTAACTTAACACAAATATAAAAGTTTGGGAACACTTCATAGAAAAAGAGTAGTTTTCAAAAGTTTTAGCAATTTGAAGTTAATGCAATTTAAAATTTCTCTTTTTTATTTTCAGAACACCTTATAAGTCATAAACAAATTGTTCTTACTTGAAAGGATAAGTTGACTGAATGTGCAGTGAGTTCTAGAGATTTAAAGAAACAGGATCACCATATTTTAAAACTCTTTGTAGACTCCTCTATCTTGTAGTTTGGAGGGAAAAAAACACTTATTGAAAGTGAACTAATTATTCAACCTAAAATCAGTTAACATATTTTAAAGGCAGCAGGGAAATTTACAATTTTAAGTTGAACCAGCTTAAAATAATTTAGAGTGTACACATAAGGAATTTGACTCCTTGATAGAAATAGAGATATAGCTAAAAACAAGGACAGCAAAGCTGGATGAATATATGTAAACAGACATATAACCATTATGTAAGTAGGCAAATAAAAGTCATAAAATGTTGGTTTTTTTTGTAAATTGCAACAAATAGAAATATGCACATATATATTATTCTTATTTATAGACTGTATTGAATGTTGTCCCGACTGCACTAAGTAATGGCAACTTATCTCAACATCTTCTAAAGTTCATAATGATAAAACAACAGGTTTCTGCCTCCGAAACACTGGTGAATGTTCCCTTTAAACATATAAAATTTTATTATCAGAGGTGTCTAATACCTCTGTACGTGACAAATAGCACATTCGGTTTGGAAAGGGAGCGTGTTGTGAGTCTTCAAGAGGCAGAAATCAGAATTTGTTTTTTTGGACAAAGTACCTGGATGAAATGATGTGAAGATGTTTGTGTTTTGCAGACAGACTGCTTTAAGCATAACAGGTTGCCACTTAGAGTACATCAATATACATACATATATACACTATATACACACACACTGTATACTGTTAGATTGCAGTCTGAATTGGGACACAGTGTCACGATCCATGAGTCATTATTTGATATAATCAAACCTACTTCTTCTTATCACAGGACAATCTGCATAACTAAAGCTTTATCAACAACAGTGTGATGGATAGACAAGGTTCCAGGAAAAAGTGCTTACAGAGTGTGAGATGTAATGCCATATCAAGATTTTGCAGAGCTTATCAGTAGTTTCTGGAGAGTTTGTAAGAGTTTATCCATTCTGAGTGAAGTGCAGGTCAACATTTTGGACCTTGAATTACATTAACTTTAGGTGGCTTTTGTTTTGGTCTGTAGCCAAACGGGGGGGGGGAGTCATTAATCTGTGTTTTCTCCATTCAAATCTGAAGATCCCGATCAATACCTTTTATCTCATTGTGACATATAGACAAAACCCTGGCAGGGTGAAGAGTATGCAGCGGGACACGGGCTCGGTGCAAACTATAATCCATGCTAGCGTGGTTTTATTGAGTGTTTGCAAACAGAAGAGCACACGTTTTAAGAAACAGGAGACATGTTGTAGGTGCCTCGGAGGTCTAGTGCACCAGAGTGAGAGGAGAGTCCAGAGGCCAATCTGGGAGTTTGGGGAGATGTGCTAGCAGTGCAGTCACCTTGGCGGTCTTTAAACATCCTCCGGGGACAACTTTGCAGGGAAACAAAAAAAAAAAGTGTGTGAGCTGGAGCGGCTCCGGCTTCACAGATGCTCACCTTTGACTGTCCTTCTACACTTTTTGTAGACTTGTAAGATGCTTGCTGATGAGTAGCAGCTGTGCTGAATGGCACACAGGTGTGAGGCATTTGAGTTCCTACTAGTGGCATTATGTCTTTGAGACAAAATCGTATCAAGAGCACAGAGCGTCTTTACAATTTAAGACAAGCTTGTGTGTTTGAGGATAAATTAATTAGGCCAGATTTTTATTTTCCAGGATGATTCAACTAGTGTGTGGAACAGCAAAGTTCTCATGAAATAGGTGGAAGTTTGGGGACACTTGGCTGTATCTTGTATGCATGTGTGTAGATAATTCAAGGGTTATATCAAATTGGATTATGCAACACAGCTAATATGATTGTTACCTCTATCCGTTCCCTCAATCCTTAACAATGTCAAGAAGGTTTGTAATTGGCCAGTGGTGGAAATTCAGATTTAAGAGTTCATTAAGGTTGAGCTCTACCTCTAAAGCGACACACAAATTTATTTTGGGTTAGCAAACAATTAGCATCCATAAGCATTCATTTGTCCAGTGTTCCCTCCCCACCAACTCGTAAAGGAAATACAGCTTTTTTAGCAGCTAAATGTTCATCAGGTAGTCGCTAACTTTGTTTTCAGTTAGATGTTGGCCAGGTAGCGAACAGTGGGCTCATCGGAGCATGTTTGCTGAAAATAGCTGCTAATTACGCCAGGAAACAATACCAATGTGAGTGGGAAGAGTCAACCGAAACAGAAAAACTGAGGGCCTGAAAACAAGATGAGCCGAAAGCGGTAACACCTGTCACTTACTGTTTTGACCTATTGTTCGTGTGAAAAATAATGAGGCCTTAACTAACGGCATTAACAGATGCCTTATTAGCTGGCAAACAAATGTCCTTAAAATAAAAAAAAGCTGAACAATAGACATAGTAAAGCTGTTTTGTGGGAAAACACTGTCAGTGAATCATGGGACTTAGCGTTTATCGTCACTGGCAAAGTTAACTTCCTCTGCCACCATCATTCATTTAGTTTTAGAATCTCTCTTGAGCTCTTATATATATCACATCCAAGGCATAATGGAAGCTCCATTAAGGCACAAAAACACAAACAAAATGGACTTTACTGCACGTCCCCCCCCCGCCCCCCTCACACGCTCTCTAGTTGTCGCTGGCCTTGGTGCTGAACTCGCACCGCTGTCAGCATCTGCTGGTAAACAACTGATAACCCCAAGGCAGATTAATGCCAAACTATGAGCGAGCCTGGGCGGCACTTTGCATGTAAAGCAAGCCTAAGTAGGAGAGCGGCACGTTGAAGTGGAAGTGAGATGAATTTCCAGAATGACCAGTCCCATTCTCCTTGTCTTAACAAGGCAACTCTCAGCCACTCACAGAGACATCTCCGCTCTGCATCCTCTATACACACACACACACATACATACACACACGTTGGCCTACACCTCATTAGATATTTCAGACACTTTATTTGTATACGTGAGCAACCCAGCACACAAGACAACATATCATCTGTGTGCGCGTTTAAACATGTGCAAATGCATTGTTTTAAACATGAGCACAGGCTGTTTCATACATTACTTTAAATCCAATTAAAATGTGTGATCCAGGAAGAAGTCTCACCAGTGCACAAACACACACAGTTAATGAGCCGGCGTGCAACCAGCCAGAGTTTGTCGCCGCTTCTTCTTCTTCTTCCTCCCCGAGCATTAATGTATTTCTCGCTCTCCTGCTCTGCGCGTCAAAAGGATTACAGTCTCATTTGGAGTTAGCGTTTTCCTTGTGTGCCTCTGTCAGGGGACTGACTGTCTAAGCCACACTGCAATAAAATAAAATGTTAATCTTAAGACATTTCAGTTTTAAAACATTTTTCTGCTATAATATGTGAAACATTCTCTATACCGGGGAGAGATAATTCCTCTCTATTTCAGACGCAGCAAATGAAAGTGTTTATGGACAAGTGAATCTTGAAACTAGTCTGAATAAAATGTTAGACAGTCTTTAAAGATATCATATTTATGTTTTCACATTAAAATGTCTAAAAACACAAGATATATGTCGTATATTTTGTTGAGTTGAGCACTAACATGATCTCAAATGTTTCCAACAATATTGAAATCCAGAGAAATCTGTAATTTTATTCCGCTAAATGTGCGTTTCACCGGTCACCTGTCAATGTCGATTGCACATGCATTGTGGTTGTCTGCTAGAAGCTGTCGTAATGCCACATTTTTACGAGCTAACATTAGCAGCAGCTCGGCTAGCAGGCCCTCCAGAGTCATCCTTTGTCTGCTAAACAACATTGGAGAAACACTGATTTTTGATGGTGTCTCGGTCTTAGTAAAAACCTCCTGAACAATGAACACTGGACGAATCCTAATCGGGAGAGGCAATGACGGTGTCTTCGGTAACCCACGCTACTTCACGACGTCACCAAACATCATCTTTTGTTATTGTTTTGAAATGAGAGACCCCCCCCCAGTGGCAGAAATTACATTTTAAGTTTAATGTGAATTAAAATAGTACAAATATCCCCAAATATACTGTATTTACATGTATAAAATGACTTTTTAAAAGATATATTTTCTGGCTGTGCAGTTATCTACAGTTGCAGGGCAACCAGACACACAAACAACATAAAAACCCTCCTTTTTCTTCTTTCCTTCCTTCCTTCCTGTGAACTTGAATGCACTAATCTTTCCTACTCTCTAGTTTCCCTCTCTTTCACACCCGCAGTTATTATCAGCTCTTTGATGTCTGACTATTGTTGCAGCTTTTTTTGGGGGGGGGGGGGATGGAACAAAATGTATGGCCAACACGCTATCATTCAACCACCCTCGAAGATGTTATTTTAACAAAACGCACACAAACACACACCGCTACTCTTCCAAACAAGTTGTAGGTGGAGAGCAAAGCGACGCACTGATGGAAGCAATGAGCCTAGGGGAAGGGAGGGAGGGAGTGTGAAAGGTGTGAGAGATGAAAGCCAAAACGTGAGAGTGGAGAGAATAGAGACGAGGTGACACATTTACAAGAAGTGAAAGCTGCATTTTTAGACTGAATTTTGCTCTTTGGTTCTCCCTCCTCTTATCAGCAGTCACTCCAACTCTCCCTTTGTTTCCCTCCCTCGCTTTCCTCCCCACGTTGCTGCCTAGTCATTGGAGTTCATTCATTTGGCATGACAGCTTTGGTAGATACAGCACTTAGTCCTTATTGGAGAGGTATTTCAACTTTAATTCTTCACACAGATAAGAAATAAAACAATTGGATTTGTTTTATTTTGAAATCCACACACTGTCGCTTTAGTTTTACAGATTCAGCCACCTGCCACTGGACACTAACATTTACATGCACTTGCTCAGCCAATAACGATGCTCCCTTTCAGTACTACTTCTAAGATTAACGTCTAAGAGACTAACATTATTCATTTGATGATGATAAAATGTGCTTTAAAGCTCTAGAACAAGTTGATGGCAATGTTTCCACCCAATATTTGATATGCCGGTGTGCTGCTGGTTGGCAGTAAGAGTTTAAAGGAAACGTTTGATATTTGGGAAATACCCAATACACTCACAATCAGTGAGCTTTAGAAGTGCTTTGGACAGAGCCAGGACAGCTGCTTTCAGTGTTTCCAGTCTTTATGCTAAGTTAAGCTAACCAACCTTTGGCTGTAGCTTCAAATTTAATCTACTGGTATGAGAGTGGTATTATCTTCTCATCTATTTTTCCAAAATGTTGAACTATTCTCTTAAGTATTGGGCGGGTGACATAAGGGGCGACAGGTATGAAGCTGAATTTCTATTAGTTGATGATCAAACTGCAGCAAGTAGCGGAAATGCTGTGAAAAGGATTAATGCACTGAACTTCTGCAAAACCCAAGTTACCGTTACTATTGTTAGTCTTATTATATTGTGTATGTGCAAATATATGTACTCTTTTTTACCACTTATATATATATTAACACCTATGTCTGTCTAAATTGGGCCTTTGTACGCTATTGTAGTAGTACTTGGGGGTTGGGATTCCCACTAGGGGTCACCAGAGCTTCACAGGGGGGTTGCAAGACCTTCTTGATTGTAAGTAAGTGTAAAAAAAACTAAATGAAAATATACACAGTTGGCCAATATCTTATTCTGTGAAGAAAATAAATGTATTGTCTAATAGAACAATTGCCAAGCATCAGGGAGAAAGAAATACGGAATTTGGCAAATAAGAAGCCTATTAAGTATTAATGACTGTTAGAAATGATTTAAAAAAATACATAATACAATATATGAATATTCACAGGAAATAATCTGCTCAAAATTCATCCAAATCTCTCATTTCACACAAACTTCCTGCAGTTTCTGTGCTCACTATTTGGGTTAATTGTACAGTTTTTAATATAAAAGGGAATATCTATAAGATTTATCACAGAAGCATGGGTTGTCAGTCAGATAGAAAATGGTCCCCTTAAGGAAAAAGGTTGGGAACACCTGCTCTATTGCTCACAAACAAAGAATCATTAGGAAAATAATTGTATTAATTAATTCAGTACAGTATGTTTTCCATTAGGATTCAGCCTCATAAAGCTAAGTTAAATATGTGCTTATTAGTCTGTACTGCTTGAAACGCTATTGGTACCCATGGTATTTTGTTTATTTTTGCTGCACGTTGCCACCTTCAACCTGAGCCGAGTTTTAATCAGCTAGATCAAGTGAAAACGCCTGTGTGGATGTGGTCATTAAAATGCACGATTTAATGTATGTTGAATGGAGGTTTCTTGCTCTCAGTTGGTTATATCATGAACGTATTAGCACACTAGAGCAGTGACATTCAGAGGGCTCACTCAGTCTGGTTTTCAGTCAAATCCAGTAAATATTTTTTGCAAATACAACAAATTATGAATGCAAACACTACAGCTAGCAATAAATAATCTATGCTAATTTGTTCTCTCCATAGATGCCTACTGAGTGTTTCATGTCATTTGCAAACAATGCAAGACTCCATGCTGGTTTACACACACACACACACACACACACACACACACACACACACACACACACACACACACACAAACAAATTGCCATGGCGAGACAGAATTGGCTGCACTGAATCCCCAGGCCGCTTCACCGAAATGCAACCAGACAAAGTCCTCGCTTCGCACACACACACACACACACACACACACACGCACGACTCATGCAACACACACACACAGACAGAGACAGAGAGAAGGAGAGGGAGAGAGAGAGGGATTCCCCAAACACACATACATTAGTGCATAAACATGCATCAAACACACACACACACACACACACACACACACACACACAAAATTCGTATGCTTACACGCAGTCAACTGACCACTGCATGCAGGCATCTGAGGAGATTTATTAACAGAAGCGGACAGGAGGGAAGAAATCTGCCTTGCTAAAGGGCCTAATGACCTCATCTGTGGCCGGCAGCCGACATGACTGATAACATCCAAGAACACACACACACACACACACACACACACACACACACACACACACACACACACACACACACACACACTCACATGGACACACACACACACACACACACAATGCCGGAGGCTCGTCCTTTCCTGCCCTCTCCAACACTGTTCTCACTGTGTTGGAAGGGTTTAATTTTACACCATGCTACATTGCACCCTGATTAGCAGTGAGCTGCACCTTCCTCAGTTTCATTGCTGAGCTGAGCAGGGACTGGTGCAGCAGTGGGGCTACGTTTTCTTCAAATAACCTAAAATACGCTTCAGCATCACACACACAGCTGTGTCTGTTTCTCTGTTTCATTTCCACACACACATATACACACACACAGCGAAGTACAACTCTATGAGACAAAGACAGGCAGGGAGAGAGACGGGGACGTAAGAAACAGATCAAAAGATGGATTGAGTTTTCCAGAGAGAGAGATGAGAAACAGATTATCTCTCCTCCGACTGGTGTTTCATTTTTACCTGTTCTCTCTCATAGTCTCTGGATTTCTCTCCCTTTTTCTTTCCGCTGGCTGGCTTGTGTGTTTGTGCTCGTGTGTTTGTGCGCAGCATTTGTTTGCATGACATAAACCTTTGTGACATGTCTGAGCATGGCCCACTGATGATGATACCAGCCTTCCCTTTAAATTCAGGTTTTTTTTCCCTGCTTTAACTATTCTATATTCTGCCTCTTTTCATCAAGACTTGCATCATTATCTCACCTCTCAGAACCAGCTCGGCTAGTAACCTTGCAGATACAGTGGATACAATGGAGAAGTAGAGGTTGTTAAATAGGCCAGAAATGCCAGATATGTGTTCTGTCTACCTGCCTCCAAGGCTGTGTGAATGTCTATAGCGCAACACCTCTTAAAGTGGATTTTCAACTAATACCCTTCAACTTACTTCTCCCCACCCCCTGGCTATTTTATTTTCTCTCCAATTTCCAGTGTTGCGGGGTAACAGCACGCTGTCCGGCCCCATGCCGTTTCCTGGATGTTGTTTTTTTTCACCCCCTTCTTTTTGGAGCCTGATCCATTAGCAGCCCTATAGCGTAAAGCTCCACCAGCTCAGCTCTCCAGGATTGGCTGGAAGAGATATCCATTTCTAGATGTAAATAAATCTGTTACTTCCCTGACAGCACAATTCATTAGCTCTCGCAGCAATCTGCCTGTTCACGCAGAGTGCTTTGACGCAGCGGCAAGTGTGTGTGCAGCAAAAGAGAGAAAAGTGGGGGGAGGGGGGTGTTGGGAAAATGTGTCAGCTTGCTCTTTGGAGGTTTGGGTGTGATTACAGGAGGGAAATTCTTTCAGAGGAGAGAGCAGCATGTGTACTGGGGGTTAACAGTGAGTAATTGCAGTATTGCCTATTCTGTTACCCCATCTCTGGCTGTGTTCACTGATTATTAATTGAATTTAATTATTTTTTTTCCCTCTGATTTCCGAAGGCGCTGTTATGTAACAACTCTTGTTTGAAATGTACATGAGTGTACTTGCATTATACATGTCACACATATATCCAAATTCATGAACAATGTGATAGTTATTTGTGTCATCTGCATGTTTTCCCACTACACATGGTTGTACATGTGATAATAAGCTAAAGTAGGCATATGAAATAAAGCACAGATTCATGTAACATTCTTATAAGGCCTGGTGACAACACAAAGTAGCACAGCAAACAACATCATTGGGTCTTTGTGAACCTATGAGCAGTTAGTTAGCAGGTGCGAGCTTGCTTACTGTGAGTAAGCACGCAGTAAGCATGCTCGTAGCTGCTAACATTCAGTTAGCAAGGTCATAACCGCTAATAGCGAGTTAGCAAGCAGCTGACACGAATGTAACTGCTAACTCGTAGTCCCGAGAAGTATCTGTCAAACACTAAAATGTCCTGGTTTTCAACATGTATTACCAAATTGTTCTGGTTTTCACTACACTTAAAATAATCGGATGGGTACAGCTTTCCCCATCAAGAGAGAATCTCGCATTTACGCACGAGGCACAGCAGCGTCTTCATTGACTATTTGAATCTTGTGAAGTATAATGTAAGAATAATTTGAATAATTATGAGCGTTAATAAAACAATGGAACTTAACTTGAACTTATCCACTGCATTTGCCAAAATATTTGAATCCACCTTCCAAAAATGTATTCATTTTATTGTGACCAATTATTTTTAATAGTCATGCCTTTTTGCCTTTTTATGATCAAAAATTAAATGATCAAAGTATCGCAATATTTTCCCTCATGTCCTTTCATGCCGACACAAAGGGCGTGTGATCATACACAACAAAACAAAAATGGTAAATGCTAATTTAACATGCCAGCTTTAAATCCCCGTTTCAGCACCATGGATAGCGCCAGGCACGCTGAAACAAGTGTGACAGTGTGGAAAGGTTGCACACTTAAACATTTTAACATTTTTCTTTTATATATCTACATCCAGTGAAAGACTACAGGCATGTAAAGTCCCTGCTCCTTTACACTGGATACTGACTGAGATACATTTGTCTGCTTTTACCACATTTAATGACTGTTTGCTCAAGCTAAAAGCTCCAGACTCAGACACTACAAAGAGTAAACTCTTTTGAGCTTCTGACAGCTGCACACATTTGTATTTGAACCTCTGTTTACAGTACAACCGAGGCGTCATTTGATTTATGTTTTGCAAAATGCCGCGGTGAGGAAAATTATTTTTTAAGCATTTAAACGTGTCACAAGTTTATCTCGAGTTGTGTTAATATTTTCATTCTTCATACAGGAGCAGTAACAGTTGTGTTCTTCAGGTATTGAACTGTAAGTACATTATAGCCTCGTAATGAGCTTACAGGCATTATACGTATATTGATCCACTGCACTTGCATTTTAATGTGTTAGACCACCCAGTGTGATAGATACTGAATGCACTGAAGCAAGTCTAAGTCATATTGTTGTTTACTTCCTCTTTTTGTCTTGCGCTATGATGATATTGTTTTTTATGTAACATTCATTAAATGTTTGTGTTTGCAAACATTGTGATTATGTCTCCAATGCTTATTTAGTCTCTGTATCTCTTCAAATCTCAGAAACATGGCGGTTCAATATGGTGGACTCCATGGAAGAGGACCCGCAGCATCTGTGTATAAAAGCAGCTCATTCTAAGGTAAAAAACAACCATTCTTATTTTAAGTTGATTAAAGTTAGTTGAAAACATTCCTATAAATATTATATTCAATTCCTGCTAATAGCTCCTCCTAAATGTTACACACTGAACCTGTTAGTCCTGTGTTTGTTTCAGCCATCCATCCATTCCAACAACTCCAAGTGCGGACTTGCTCTTTACACTACGTCACCCTGACTTTGACAGCGGTCGAGTTTACAAGTTACGCTGGAGAGCTACCTATGGCGTCATATTTTGAAGCGAATGGCCACAGACCAAACTGCTATGCTAAGCTAACCCTCTCCATTTTTATAAATTCATAATACACATGTGACAACAGACGTTTTCACCATCTAACATCTGGAAAGAGAACAAATATGTGTGTTTCCCAAAACCCTTGGTATAAAAGTAAATGAGTTTACTGTGATCCAGCTTTCGCCAACATTAATTTCCTCCTTCAGAGTAAAACCTGAGTTGCTCATCAGCCAGTGTCTCACTGATTCCTTTTGGCCACTGCAATCAAGATAAGCCTCATTCATAAAATCTATAACAGATGCCATACATTGATTAACAGTTCTGAACGCTCCAACGGTTACTCTAGCCAATAGCATCTCTGCTAACAAGGTTTGCAGGGCACACTGTGAGTGACAGCCAGCTCAGACTAGCAAAACTGAGGCCGAAATGACTGATGGAAGCAGTGCTGAAACACCACTTTTCAGTTCCAGTAATGCTGACAATTTCACTGAGGGTTCACGTGTCGCCTATTTGCTAAGAACTAACGGCACACAATACAACCACAATAGCAGTGCTATTTATTTAAGAGTTAGCTGGTATCAAGCCCAGATTCTTAGTGTTTGTGGGCAGCTTTGCAGTGTGTTTGTTAGCTTTGACTTTAACAATGAAAACAGTTAAAACGGTGAATTTCACCATAATGATGCCTTCTGTTTTTTGACTGATGTGCTTGGTTTTGATGTCCTGTTGAATTTACTTTGGAGAAATAATCCAGGATTTCGATTTAAAACTACTGAAATGTATTGACAGTGCAAGCTTTAATCTGCTTTTCACTAGCAAACCACGAATGCATACAAATTGGTTCATTATAATGAGCGTTGAGGTTAAAGCAATAAAAAGAGGTAGATTGTGGATCAATAATGAGTGTAGAAAGAAATGGTGAGGAACCTGGGGAGTGAGACTCGGGATGGGGCAACATCTTGATAAAGAATTGCAGCGTTATTGTCAACACCCTGTGGTTCTTGTAATGAGAAGGAAGGAAGCAGCTTTGTTGGTGGGGGGCACAGGAAATTGGGTAAGAATGGGGTGCGGTCTTCGTCCCTAAACTGATACTGCTTTGAGAACAAGCATCTTTGAAGATAAACTAATAAATATTTTATATTAAAAAAAAAAACAATAGAAAGCCAGCAGCTCAATAAGTGAATGATGATCACAAGAAATAATCAACAAAGGGTAAGATTACGAGCCAACAAAGCATCATTCGGAGCCAGAGTCTGGGGTTCAGGGTTGGAGACACTGTAATTAAGTC
This sequence comes from Dicentrarchus labrax, assembly GCF_905237075.1. Classification (NCBI taxonomy): domain Eukaryota; kingdom Metazoa; phylum Chordata; class Actinopteri; family Moronidae; genus Dicentrarchus; species Dicentrarchus labrax. The sequence continues at coordinate 12,593,951 of NW_026136717.1, read as the reverse complement.
CAGCCCATACAATCAGCTGACTCAATCACGAGTAATAAAAATGGATTAATAAGTTATAAACGATGATTAATTATAATTTTATAGAAAACATCAACAGAACCACTTTATAACATATACTGTCAGCCACCAGGGGGTAATTGAGATGTTTTTGCTTTACATCTGGGGACTAGTCTATCTCTTATATGGATGGTAGAGACCATAACAGAGGTAGCCCTAAAAGCAGAGTTGGACTCTAAATGAATGCCAATGTGACTCCATGTGTGCGTGCAATTGTTTGCTAACATTTGCTGTAATCTTTAAACTTTAATATGTCAGTGTTGTGTTTACAGCTAGCTGCACTTCACCATTAAAGGTCAGAATGGATGCAGCTTCGAAGAAATCTACATACAGTTACATTTTGTATCATGGATGGCATATGTTGTGTTATGAAGCTCATTCTACCACTGCAACTCAATCGCTGAAGAACATGATGGATCACCACTTGCTTTAGCTTTAAGTCCTCTTCCAACATCATATGCTGTCTCGTTGTGTCAGTCTGCTGTGCTAGCCTCTGCCCCCGCTGCTGCCTTAATGTGCTGCTTAGGCAAATATAGAAAGAGCCGTTGCTTGTGAGACATTGCTTGTGTGACATGCAAAGCACAGAACACCCCTGAGAAGGTGCAGCTGCACTATTCCACACACACTCTTACATAATAGACAGGCTATGGCGAAGAAGCAAGGCAGAATAAGAGAGAGAGAGTATGTGTGTGTGTGTGTGTGTGTGTGTGTGTGTGTGTGCTGGGATGTAGGGAGGGACAGAGAGAAAACTAATTAGCACAGCACTTTAAGCATCACGGGCCACAGACTGCTGCGAGTGGGGACTGCCACAGACAATCCCAGTCAATTTTCCCACTCAGCGGAGAGAGCTGAGGCATGCTCTGACATTGTGTTTTATCTCAGCGGGCCTCTTCACTCATGTCAAGAGCTGGAGAGAGAGAGAGAGAGAGAGAGAGAGAGAGGGAGAGAGAGGGAGGCAAGGTTGTTGGTCAGACGGTGAAAAAAAGATGGTGAATTAAGAAGAGAAAGAGCAGTTAGAGCAAAATAGAGTAACAGCTTAGAAAAGTAAAATCCAGTCAGACAAAGACACGAGCAGGGAGGGAGATAAAGACAAAGAGAGGAGAAGAGCTGCAGCACTTGGGAAGCGATGTTTGAATAGCTGCATTTATTAAGGATTTATTTGAGATGTAAATGGCTGGGTGTTTCAAAAGGCGGCGTTTTAAAAGTGCTGGTGGTCCACTGACATCACTACATCCAATCAATGACATTTTGCAGAAATGTCAGTGGGTTGTGGCGTCTTCATGGAAGACAGGGATGTGTGACCTGGCAGCAACTCAACTGTTGCAGACAATCCCGAGAATTGAAAATAACGACTGCCCTTTGTGAGAGTCATTCGTTTTTCAAAATGCTGCCGTGCACAGTTTGACTCACAAGGCTCCGGTGTGTGTGTGTTTGATGAATGCTGTCCTGAAGCCCCTGCACACGGTCGGAGCCAAACAAATAAATACAGTATTCCTCGTGGCTTTTTCGAAGGCACCCAGCATAAAGAGAGACGAGTACGTTAGCCCACATGGTTCCCTGTGCATGTACTCGTATCTAATCTGAATAAATCATTGTATGAGACAGCCTATGCACTTTAAGAGCTCTGTTTTTATGGTCCCCCGACCATTAGCATAGACACACAATACCCATCTACCCCTTCACACGTTGTAAAATGCATCAGCTCAAACCGCCCGTCCACTGGAGAGCATTATGAATATCTGAGGTGGAATGTCACCAGATTGGATTTGATGCGTTCAAAAACATTCTGCAGGGGAGATAAAATCTGTGCTTTTACTGGCACCAAATGCACAAATGTTTATCTTTTTAGGATTGCAATGCCAGTCACTTAGTCCATCGTTCATTGTCCGCAGAGGATGAACCCTAATGACTTTTCCTCCAGCTGATTGAATGTTTTAGGTTTTATTGAAATGTATCAATTTAATTTAACTATTGGATTTATTGCCATGAAATGTGGTTCAGACATTAAATGTCTGCAATAACTTTGGTGGCATTAGTTCTAGCGCCATCTTCTGGTCAAAAAATCTTGTTTGCTTTTAGCTGCAGCAGGGAGCTCTTTTCAGAGGAAAAAGCCCCAAAACCTCACTGTTTACTTCCTGCTCAGCACAAAGTAGTAAACAGACAGTCAGCAACTAGCTGGTGAACATATAGGCCTTTTCCACCAACAGGAAACCGGCTCACTTCCGGATTCTGTACCGAGTTTTGAACTGTTGGGAGCATTTCAACTAAAAAATAAATTGATTCAGAACCTGAAAAGTAAAAAATATCAGGTTTTCCTTGGGAACTAAAGTGGATGTGTGAAATATTCTACAGGTCAGTCATTGATGATGCATCCTTGATCACAATGATTCTGCTTGAATCTGGTTGGAAATACAGGATGGTTTGCTTGGTAGCACCAAAGCTCCTAGAACCGGTTCAAGAACCATCTTCTGGTCAAAAAATCTTGTTTGCTAGTTGGCAAATGTTAGCACCATGGTACAGATTGCACCCGCTTAGCATGTTAGCATTGTCCTTGTGAGCATGTTAGCATCATGTATGTGGTTAGCATGCTGATATTAGCATTAAGCTGCCAAATGTAGTTTCCTGTTGGAATAACCTCTGTTCAGACCTGGATTGGAATGCATACATATTTGTGACTTTTCAAATAATTTTTTATCCCTCCAAATTATTTTTTACAAAGATTTAAAAAGGACATTGATGTAACATGGTCAGGTTGTCAACTGGCTCCATCAGAGTTATGTCATTTATTTTGGTCTTGTCCCCATTTTTGTTCTTTTTGGAAAAGATATTTGTGATTTCCTTTCCCGATATATTGTTTGGGATTTTCCCTTTTCATATGAAAATGTATTGTTTGGCTTTTCTCTTCAACCGAAAGAAATCAACACTATATCATCAATGTAATGCTGCTTCTTTACATCACTCCTAAAAATAAGACCCTATTCAAACCTTACATTTATTTTCCCTGTAAAACATTTTTGTTACTATTTAATTTCTGTCTGTGTCCCCTGTCTGTTCACGTACTGCCTGTGTTTACCTGCTGTTTCCTCATATAATGCTAAAAATAAATTAATTAATAATGAATAATAATAATAATAATAATTTGCATTTAGCTGTTTAACATTGCTGTATAGACTCTTGCTGATGCAGGGTTGGAGCCTCATTTTTACACAATCCACATTTCCTTCTCTATGGTCAACTTCATAAAAAAGAAATTAATAGGGAGTAATGGATTTTATTTTTCATTAAATGATTAAGTAATATCAGATCTCTAATATTGTATACAGTCAGTGTTAACACAGGACTGTTCAAGAAGGCTAAATGTTCATTCTCACACTTTCTTCAAAGTGTAGCAATCCAAGTAAAATCCATTCATGTGGAATCATCTCTATTTCACGGACTACATCTCCCTGTATCTCTGCTCCCTGTTCATTTTATTATTTCCAGACACTAATTGCTGCGCTCAGTCTGTGCAGTGATCACTCATTCATGCCCTGCCATTCTCCATGTGGGGGTGAGCACAATAAATGAAAATACAGAAGGAGTCTTGGAGACTTCACCGAAAACAAGGATTCTTTCTCAGTTTCGACCACCCCACTCTCTCTTTCACTCACACACACACACACACACACACACACACACACACACACACACAGAATCTGTTGGAATTCATTAGCCAGCCGCTGATTTATGGCGCACTGTTGTCAGCGCATAATTAGCAGTTGAGGATTGTTTATGATAGCTTTGCAAGTGGGGTGGAAAAAGTGCGCGGCGTGGAGTGTGGTCCAAGGTCAAGACAGGCTGAAGGGAAAGGAAGAAAGCAAGGAAGCAACCAGACCACATATAGCGAGTGCTGAAGTCAACATAATTAGCTGATAAAACTGTGTGTTCAGATCCTGGATGAGATCCTACAGTTAATAAGGAGGGAAAATGTTGCACAATTTGGCTCGTTTGCCTTGAAATCACAATGAGATCACGAGTAAACAGTTTGCTTGTGTCATAATGTCAACACAAATCACGGAATCAATATTTCGTAAATGTTTTCAGTTTTTTTTTATTGTGGTCACAGAAATATTGTTGTGCAAAAGCTTGTTAAGTTGAGATCAAGAGATAATTATATTGTGCTCACAAGGAAACAAAACAAGTAGTAATTATCCACACTGGTCTCCATAAAATCCTGTTATATGTTCCAAGTTGCATAATTACAGCTCAGACCCAGCCATTATGAAGAAGGTCATGACAATACACACCAATCAAAAAGTTTAGATTTTGACTTTTTTATGCACCATTTCTTATACATGAAAATAATGTGTGGATCTAACTTTAAGTTGTTACAATAACATCAAACCTAATACAGAGGATATTGGGATTGATTTGTCCACTATTGACATTCAATTTCCAACAGTCAGTGTTAACCATGTTGACAGTATTTCCCATTAACCAAAACTTTGTGCCAAAACCTGACCAAATTGTTAAGCTGTAATGCTTAAAGTGGCTAAAAATGATCATTTTATAATGGCAAAGTGAAAACAATGTGATCATGTGAAAAGGTCTTTACTGTTCACTCTCACAATTTTGTTTTTAGCTGCAGCAGGGAGCTCTTTTCAGAGGAAAAAGCCCCAAAACCTCACTGTTTACTTCCTGCTCAGCACAAAGTAGTAAACAGACAGTCAGCAACTAGCTGGTGAACATATAGGCCTTTTCCACCAACAGGAAACCGGCTCACTTCCGGATTCTGTACCTAGTTTTGAACTGTTGGGAGCATTTCAACTAAAAAATAAATTGATTCAGAACCTGAAAAGTTAAAAATATCAGGTTCTCCTTGGGAACTAAAGTGGATGTGTGAAATATTCTACAGGTCAGTCATTGATGATGCATCCTTGATCACAATGATTCTGCTTGAATCTGGTTGGAAATACAGGATGGTTTGCTCGGTAGCACCAAAGCTCCTAGAACCGGTTCAAGAACCAGAGCTAATGTGATGGAAAAACACTAACAGTGGTGCATTTAGGAGTTAAAGAGCCGTATATTTCCCTCAGGAGTTGGTGGAAACTAAAAACAGAGCTAAAAGAGAGTAGCCACATCAAGCGGTCACAAACACGACTGCAAATTAATGTTTGGGTTGCTCCATAACAGAGCACATAATGTTATATGGATCTTTTTTTTAAATCAATGCCAGTTTTACCCTCATGTTGGCAGACTTGTTAGATTTTTGACATTCTTTGGTCACTCATTTGTTTGTATTAGAAAATGCCTCCAGAGGAACTGTGTCTCTATCGTACCTTTGCATAATAATTACCAAATGTCACTTTGAATGTACAAACTGTTATTGAGTTTTCACGCCTTTTTCAGATTAACACCGACTATATTATTGTACATCAGACTGGGGCAGTTTATCGACTGTGTAGTCAGTGGCCCGAATGACTAGCAGCCCTGCGGGTATCGCTATAGGCTACCATTTTTGGTGCTGAAAGGTCAGTGGATTGATATTTGTCCACGAGGTGTATTCTGGTGAGCACACACACCTCCACTTGCACATTTCTCGAACACAGAGCCGACAGCCATCTTTATCCCTCTCTGTCCCTATAACCCACCCACACATCATAGTAGCAGCACACCTCCGCACACACACACACACACACGCAGCGTAGAAAATCAAAGGCGTGTTCATCTCAGAAGGAGGCTGAATCAGTGTCTGATCTGATCTGAGGTCAGCCGCCCTTCCCTTCAGCAAAGCATGGCTCACAGTGTGCACGATTTATGTGTGTGTGTTAGATCAATACCCAGTTACAGACAGCTCAGCCCCACCCTGCCTCAGGGCCCAGGCCCCGGGGAACACACACCTACACACACCTACACACACACACGCACACACACACAGAAAAAAGAAAACACACAGGTCTGACAGAGTCCGAGCTTTTAACCACCACGTGAGTCTATCTCTGCTTCTGGCGCAAAAAAGGAAAACAGAGAAAGAAAGCAGGGACGGGGAGAGGTGGGGAGGCAGTGGACGGTACCCCCATGAGAAACTAGTTAAATCATGTGACCGTGCACACAACAGAGAGAGAAAGAGAGAGAGCGAGGGAAAAAAGTAGAGAGCGAGAGATTAAAAATGACAGATAAGGAATCAGAGCGACAAGGACAAAGAGACAGAGAAAGCAAGAGAAAAAAAGAAAAATGTGCAGACGGCAGAAAAAATAAAGACCCAGCGAAAAATGGGAATTGATGGCCTTTGATTTTTTCTTGCTGTCCTTTCTCCTGCCTTAGCATAAATGACAATGTGTCACACAAACCCAGTTGTGATTTGCCAAGTTCAAGTTGTCACAGCGTGCGGAGGTGATCCTCTTCTTGCTGCAGGAGTTCCCTTTACCTCAGAGCAGTTTCCCTCTCCTCCATTTGTGCATTTTTTAGGAACCGTCTGAAAGTGTGGAGTTAGCGCGAGATCAAGAGACAGAGAGGGAGCATGGGGGGGGGGCGAGGATAAGAGAGGGAGTTTCCTTCAGGCGTCTGCTGTGCTCCACACGTCTCGGCAAGGTGTAAATTGAAATGAAAATGTGATTTCACTTTGATTAAAAACTTCTGAATTCAACCTTGCACTGCTCAGCCTCAGTGTTTCCCCACTTCCCACAGATTGAGGGGGGAAAAAAAGTGTTTCTTTCTGTTGAGGTTTTTTTTTTGCTTAAAGGGATAGTTCGACATTTTGGGGAATTTATTCATTTTCGTACTGAGAGTTAGATGAGAAGATTGATACCACACAAGTCTGTAGAGTAAATATGAAGACAGAGCCAGCAGCTGGTTAGCTTAGCTTAGCACAAAGGTTGGCTCTAAAACATATCTGCCTACCTCCAAAATATGTATCCATAATGTTAATGCTAACAGAACTTTTGAAGATCCTTTCAGTATAAATTATCTTCCAGTTTGTCTATTACAAATAATCCAATATTGTTTTGTGAAAAATATTATAGTAACATCCTGCATAGTGGTCTGCCTGCAGTAGAAATGTGCTAGCTAATTGAGTATTCTAGATATAAAGTGAGCTTTAAAGGTGGTGGTGGGATTTTGTTATCTTGAGACAGAGCCAAGCTTACAATTTTTCTCTTGCTTCTAGTCATTATGCTAAGCTAAGCTAACCAGCACCTGGCATTGGTTAGCAGACAAGATTGCAATGTTTTTGTTTTTTTCCCAAAATGTTATATTATTTAAACTCTAAGTATTTAGGCCTATAATACCCACTTATATCAAAGCAAGCATATATAACACACACAGCACCACCTTAAACATGAAACACTCTCTGTTCAGGTTTCATTCATTTGTGAGGAAACAAATGGGATTATCGATCGGATTACCTTTTATCCTCCCTTTCATGAAGGCAGCTCAGAAATTTCATCCATCAACAAATACCTTTGATTCCATCCATGCGCAGCACAGCCCTGCCTAATCAAAACACAAACCACAGACGGATGAAGAGAAATGGATTCAAAAGTCAGTTTCTTTGACGCTCTGCTCAGAATTTATTGATTGCCTTCCCTTTTCTGTCTCCCCCTCTTTTCTTCCCTTCTCTCTCTCCTCCACTGAATTTTGTGAAAGCGCTGTAATCACCGGCAATTTGCAGGGCGCTTCGCAGCTGGACTCTTGCCTGCTTCTGACAGAGTGCGAGCATGTCGTGAGTATAAAGATATGTGTGTGAGTGAGTGTACAGGGGGGCACACATACACACACACACACACACACACACACACACACCAATTACTTTTTGTATGCATTTGAGAGTGTTTTTAGGAATTTGTGCCTGCATGTGTGTGTGTGTGTGTGTGTATAAAAAGGTCTATTTGGGGAAAATGGGGGTTGGCTTAGGTTTGGTATATTGGCTGAGGTCTGGGGAGGGACAGAGAGAGATTTTTTTTTATAGATAGTTGATTACCTAGGGTGGTCCCTCGACTTAAATTGAGTCTGGGACCAGACACGCAGTGATTTTTACATTTCGAGCGCATAGACCTTCAGTCCTGCTGTGGCTGTGGGTCTCTATAAATCTTTGCATCGCACATTAAGAGCTATAAATCTATCACTAAAACAATTGTAGAAACATTTTGTATAACGTATAATGTACTCTACGTTTTAACACAATTATGAATCTCTGCATATGTCGTAAAAAGGCTTTTTTTACTTCTTGCCAAGAATAAGATTGATACTACTCTGTTATCTATCTGTTACATACTAAACTACAGCCAGGAGAAAGATAGCTTTAAATAAAGACTGGAAAGAAAATAAATCTGCCTCCAGTCTTATGCTAAGCTAACCATCTCCCAGCTAAGAAAATATGTGTATCACAGCCTTTAAATCTCATATAGTAACATGTTATATCTTTCTATATGTTTGTTGGCTTGCTGGCTGTAGTTTAGGGCTGCCCCCGACTAAGGTATTTACTAGTCGACTAGTAGTTGTTAGATAACCAGATACCAGTTCACACAGTTATGATGTTAATTCAATGTATATGTATATATATATATATATGGACTCACTAGTGGTGTTTAAACTCCCCCTGTCTGTCAATCTCCGTAGTCCGGGTAAAGAGACAACTAATAGGACCACTAACTAGCTAGTACAGTTAAGTTGATTATTATTATATGATATATATTACTGTAGTTTCATATTTAACAGTTGTGGTAAAAGAGCCTTTACAGGTTGAAAGTGTAGCCACATTAACCGAATATACATTTATATAAATGCACATATAAACAGTATTGTAAAATAACTAAAAACACAGACATTATATGTGTAAATGAATCCTAAAAGTAAGGATTGGGGTAAACTATCATGTGTTTTACTGTTATTTATTGGTGCATATGTAACTGTACTGTCTTGTTATGTTAATTCTTATAATATATATGCATGTTTTTTTCTCTTTTTATGGAACTTTGCATTTATTTCTGTTGATCAACTCATTCTCCTTTCCAAATAAACAGATAAAATGAAGTAAAACAAAGGCCTAGTTTACTAAATCCTATATTGGAGGTGTGGAAAGAAAGGAGAGAAACATAATACAAATACAGAAAGGGAAAATGTGTCCACCTTCTTAAAAACAGCCACAGCACCCTTTAGAGAAACTGCGGGTGCTGCTGGTTGATTTCCCTGCCCTGCAAGACCACAGCTGTCAGCGCAGAGACTTTCAAAATGACTCTGTCCTACAGCAGCTGGAAAATCCGCTGACATTGGATGTGAGAGGAAAAACTCCTAACGCAAGCTATGGTTAAATTTTATATGAGACTCAGAATAACGCTGGCTGGAGTGAAAAGTACGTCCTTGTATTGCAATTTCCTGCTTTGCCATTTCCATTTGGCCGGACAAATTGAGAATGAAATCGACAAGAAATTCCACATCGTAGCATGTAATATCATGTAATTATGTGGGGATCACTGAGAGGCCGTGGATTATTAGGCTTTTTATTGTCGCAGATGTTGTTAGGCCCAATGCCAAACATGATTGCCTCTCATTAATTTTCAGCTTGGTTTGTATCATGTAATAGCCATATTAGTCAATTCTGTCCTAATTTTTATTATATATTTAACTGTACAAAATAATCCTCGGATTCCTCTTATTGCAGAAAATACAGGGCTGCTCGATAGAGGGAAATTGCTTATATGTTCTGATAAGGAATGGGAAGTGTGTATGAAGTGATGCAACCACCTTCTGTGCAGCTTTAACCTCACCATGACAGCACACTCAGATCCCGAACCATCTTTGAGCGAAGAATGAACTCACAATAAAAGTTTACGCACGGACACTTGAAAAGAAACACCTACGCACCACCCAATCTCTTTCAATTACACCCACACACACACACACACACACACACACACACACACACACACAATGGATGCAATCCATTCCATAGAAACATCAATAGCTCCAACAGCTGATAGGTGTGATAATAATATCGGGACAGCTTGGCGCTATTTGCAATAGACTTAGCCATCATTAGGAGACAAAGAGTTGTGGCACAATTTCCCTGACAGGCCAACAGTGGGAAAAAGGAAATGTGTCTTTAATAACCTCCATGGTCAATAAAAAAGAAAAAAAAAAGTCTTATTTTCTCAGCATTTTCTAATGATACCTCATTTATTCTTTCACAACAATGTATATTACCCATTTGTCTTATTTTCGCTGCGGGTAAGTCACCAGCCAGGCTTGCACCTCAGGAACAGAGGTACTATAGGACTGATTGGGAAGGGTAGAAATATAGCAGCTGTTAGAAAGAGCGTTCCTAATCTTCAAACAAAGGCACACACAAAAAGCCCTCCACAAACACAAACAGACACACACACAGTCTTACTGTAAATGCTTGTGCCTTCTTTTCATCCTTCACACGCATTCCCACAATCCCGAGACGCAACACTGTCGCCCTGAATCCGGCTTTTTTCACACCCTCAGATGTTTTTCTTTTATCCCCAGAGACGACAAGGGCACGCTGTTACTGTATGGGCAAACCTCTCCTAAGAGGAAAATATTATGATTGTGTGTGTTGGTCATTCAGGCAAACTCTCCTCCTCTTCCCAGAGGTATTTTTGTTTTTCTGACCAAATGTTACCACCATCATGTGCACGAGACTTGGAGCATGTTTGCGTGTGCACGTTATCATGCCTGTCACTGATTATCCCTAAAACCTGGAGCCCTTAAGTCTGCACTCAGAGCACTTTTGGTCCCAGCAGGACTGGATGCTTTTTGGACAGCTGATTGTTGGGTTGGCCACAATTTTCTGTCATTTCACTTCACTTTAAACAGAAACAGCTTTCTGTTATTTGATTTTTATTGACAAATTATCTCTTTACATAGTGCTCTAGGACAGATGATGCCTCGTTATACAGAGAGCTGAGGGTTTTCTGCACATTTTGATATAAAACACATGGGTATCATGTTATGCAAGTGCCTTCAAAGATGAATTTAAGAAGATTTGTAAAAATTGAGAAAATGCCCTTAGACCCCAAAGGGTTAATGTAAGTTTTGCATTTCCTGCAATATATTTCTTTCACTATCAGCGCATATATCCATGACTAGTTGCGACCTAAATTGTGACTGCAACGAAATAAGGTAAAATGAATGGCTCGAAACTTGAACTATAACACTGTTACCTGAATAAAATTACAGATCTGATTTACACAGGTCTGAATATTGTTGGAAACATTTGGGATAATGTAAGTACATACCTCAACAAAATACATAACAAAAGGTCTAGTCTTTATTTATTGTATTTAAAATATGCATATTATATTATTATCTTTATAATATATATGTAATATTTGATGACAGATACCAGCACTTGTACATTATAGCCACAATAATGTATTTATACTGCATATCTTTATTTAGACCCAGGTAAAAATATCTTCCTTATTTATTTTATTATATTTAATTTATTATTATTATCTAAGTATTTAAAGAAGCGTGTCTTACTCTATACCTAAGGAAAATTAACCTAATGGGCATGTCTTTTTGTTTGTGGGAGGAAACCTGAGCACCAGTAAGTGGTGAGAAGGACAGCATTGATACAGCGACCTCTCTACTGACCAGTCGAAGAGCTTTACAACGCACGTCAGCGTTCAGCCATTCACACACACAGTCGCCGACGGCAGAGGGCACCAAGCGAGGGCTCACCCCTTTATTCTTTCCACTTTTCCTCTATATGAGGGAAAGTAGGAAGAGAAAGGAGGTGAGGGGTGTGGAGAAAAGGTGGAAAGGGGGGTGAGGGAAGAAGGGAAGAATGGAGGGAAAGAGGAGGTTCTACGACCTCAGCCGAACAACCGCCAGCCTCCTCTACCTCACTGTCACTGTCATACTTCTTGTTTTTGAAAACCCTTCTTCTTCTTCATCTTCTCCTCCTCCTCTTACTTTATTCATCTCCTCCTCCTTTTCCTGCTTTTTCCTCTCTGCCTTAGCTTCTTTTTCTCCCTTTTTCATTAACTTCTTCTCTTCCTTCTCCTTCTTTTTAGTCTACTTATCGGTTTTGCTTTTTTAGTCACCTCCGTTTTCCGGTCTTGAACCACCTCGTGAGAAACCCTCTCTTCTTTTTCTTCTTCAAGAGCTCCTCCAGTTTCTTTTTTCTCTTCCTCCACTGTCAATATGGTCGTCTCCCAGCTTTGTTCTCTTTCAGCCAGGTATTTCTTTTCTCCCTTCAGCTGTTGAAGTCTCTTCTGCCAGCTCGGTTCTTTTTCAGCCAAGTTCTCCTGCGGAGCTTTGCATTTTGTCTGACGAAGGCTTTTGCTCTGGAGAAATTCAGCTTTGTCGTTGTACAGCTGTTCTGTGGCCTCCATCAGCTTGTGAGAGAGATTGTCCTTCTTGAGGTCCAGGATTTCATTGTCCCTCTGCCGGAGCTGCTGCTCCGCCCGGTTCAACTTCTCCAGCAACTCATTCTGCAGAATAACCGTTTTTTACGTTAGCTTGATGATTGGATTGTCATCGTTTCTCGACCTCCAAGCTTGAAGCCATCTTCTCTTTCTCCCCGGTTAAACGCTGGACCTGAAGAAGTTTATTACTCCTGAGAACCGCATTGGTCCAACAGATTTCCTCTGGACTGTGAAAAATCCTACAAGAACCAAATTTTTTCTCTCATAAAGGATTTAAAAAGTCTTATAGTATTTTTTGAAATGTATAAGAATCCTAGGAGATTTTATTGGAAGCAACAGGGAAAAAAGCAGATTTCCAATAGGACTATAAAAATTATAAACCAAACCAACCATTTCCAATATAATTCCTATAGGAATTTTTGAAATGTATGGAAATCCTAAAGGAATCTCTTGGAAAAGATGAACCCCCAACAGGACTTTTTGACTAGCTGCTGCTAAGGTTAGCTCAGATCATTTAAAATCCAGACGTCCTGACTAAAATCCTTCATCCAGTTAAAATCTGAAGGGAAAAAACGATCAAGGTCTAAACAGTGCATCGTAAAAATGTGGCTTGAAAGTGGATAAAAAGTCATTTTGTGACAGATGTCAGATAACAATGATGATCCCTGCGCAAAGGGGATATGACGCAGAATGCAGAAATGTTACATATTATAAGTTTAAGTGCTTGAATTAGATCCTTTTCCAGTGACAGATGTAATGACTAACATGAAGAACAATACCTTTTACTGTACAAGCACTAAAAATACAGCACATTACCCCAACAAGTTTAAAGACATGCAAACAATGCCATCCACACAAGCGTTGCCTCACTTCACACATCTACTTCACAGGTCTTAAAGCTTTGGATAATGGCTTTTATCAGATACCAAAAACCTCGCTGCACACACACTTACACACACATATACCACACACCTCTGATTTATCGCAAAGCTATTTTTAGATGGCCCACAGATCTTCATTTAGTATCAGCCATGAGCTCAGATGAGTCTCAAGGAGGAGCCATTTTTATAGCGATGATTTCTAGACCTACATGAATAATTACGATGCATCAGTCTGGTAACACGAGAAGGATCGGTTTCTGATTTCAGCCTATTTACTACGCCGCGTTTAAGTTAAGAGCGCAAATGTATCTTTAAACAGAATTTATGTTGAGCTCCGTTCGAAATTAGATATTATTATTGCTCATACATCATGATGCTAATAGCCAGAGTACATACATGCAGCCACAGTCTGTAACTAGCACTATTTCCTGATAGTCCCATCAATCAGAACAGACAGACTGCTGTTAGGTGAGTCTGTACTTTCACTCGACTGTTTGTGTGTGTATGTGTGTGTGTGTGGGTGTGTGTGGGTGTGTGTGTTTCTCTGTGTGTGACTCCGCATAGGAGTGTCTCTAAGAGTGACAGGGTTCTCAACACAGTGCAACGTTTAACGGGAAAAGCGGGGAGGGCTCATGACAGGTTGCAGTGGTCATGGTTTATTTGACAGGCACTCCCCTCACAACCCCCGTCAAATGACTGAGCGCCGGGAATGACGGCTGACATCACTGCAGAAACTAAGCAACAGCCTGGCAGCGGCGACATTTCAGGAGGTTTCAACAGCAGCGGGGGTCAGCTGAACCTGTGATTGGTGGGTTATGAAACCTGCTCGTTTGGGCAGGAATCGCTACTGTCATCCAGGACCGTCTGTCTGCTATTCTTTCCATAGCAGGTGAAAAATAATGCTGGGAAGTGACTTAAATGTCAAATGGCTGTTCAGATATAGCATTACTTGATGCATACAGGAAGAAAATGTGCAGAGGATTTGATGGAGAAGCCTTTCAGATGTGGGGAACATCTTGTTGAGCCTCTTGGAGGAGCTACAAGCTTAAAGGTGGAGTAAACAACACATTGTGTATTCTGGGTGCATTGATTTTAAATTAAAGAATGTTTTCCTCATAAAAGATTTGCAAACACATGCATACACAAACGAAACTGGGATCCGCTTATCAAAACCGCTTATGTATGCTTGAGGGCTACTCACTTAGTTGAAGGGATTACCTTAAAACAAGTCAATAGTTATATTTATTTAGTTTGTCCAAGTTTGTCTTCTGTCAACAAACTTTCCACCACCAACTGTCGACCAATCAGATGAGATATATATCACATGCTGGTGTAATAATGTGCATCCTCATGCGTGTGCCAGTCAAGCAGATGATACAAACAAAATGGGGCGCCGTTCGCTCATCAAAACAGTGATCAACAACTCAACAGGATGCCTTTAATTCAGAGCCATGTTTAAGATGCAGCAGGCGGCAACCTAAGTACTCTCCTGTAGCTTTTGTCTTCACACACACAGGCTAGTTTTAGCTTCACAGTAGGTGCTCTTCCAATAAATGGTAAATGGACACACACACACACACACACACACACACACACACACACACACCAATAGTAACAACGCCGGCCTGCCCATCAGGAGCACCAGGGCTCAAACCACCAACCTAGAGACTAGTGGAGGACCAGCTCTACGTCTTGAGCCACTTCTGCTTAGGTCAACCATGAAAAAACATTGTTGACATGGTTAAATTGTTTTCAGGAACACTGCCAATATAATAAGACAAATAAGGACTTTATTAGCATCAATATTAGCATATGCTACATTGCACAATATATAGTCATGACCTACTGCAGTTTGTTGATAGTATAGCTCAGTGATAAAAAGGCTTGGTTGGTTGTTCATATACAGAAGCACGCTGTACTCAAGTTAATTAGGTGATTTAAGCTGAAGACAAATAGGAATATATATTTCTTTGTTTAATGAATCATTTGGCTAAACCCTCCCACACTAAAATGCATGCTGGAGTGTACAGCACGGCATCCAGTGCTTTCAGCCCGGAGGAGAGAGGTCGGCTGAAGATTTGCTAAGCAACTCACTACTGAATTTGAATATTTAACCAGCTTCCATTAAAACACTGATTAATTTGAGGGCACTCCAGAAGTTGCCAGAGCATGAAAGAGAGAATGAGAAGGGAAAGAGTGTATGTGTGTGTGTGTGTGTGTGTGTGTGTGTGTGTGTGTGTGTGTGTGTGGTGTGTGTGTGTTGGATGACTTCATGCACACATTTTGTTGGCAACAGTATTTAAATTCTGTCCAGAAACAAATACTGAATTATACCAGTGGGGGAAAAAATTGCAATAATTGCTTTTCTTCTAAATTGAACGTTTAGGAGCCGTGTGGAAATGATCAGGGGAAGGAGGGGGGCTGAATCTTATGTCATTTTATTAAAAAACAAACACCGGCCTGAACTGCATAAGCAGGAGAGACAATGTTGGAGTTAATATATAGATATTAATGTGCAATATTTGTCATAAATATGTGTCTCCTGAAAACAGCAACTGACCCACAGCCTCATCAGCCCAGAGGTGTGTAGAAAAGAAAGACCGCATGATACCCAAGGAATATACCACACAGCTTCCTGAAATAACACAGAAACAACAAATACCATTAGCCATCTGAACTTTACTGGACATTAACCTGCTAACCTGGAGGAAAACCCTTGCAGACGCTCGTGGTCAGACATTTGTTTGACTCTATAGCAGCAAGGTCTACAAAAACTGATGCTGATATCTATAGCTTCAAAATGATTGTTCAAACCATTGTTCGCCAAGGTTAGGCAGATCCCCTCACAATCCATGACTATTACAAAGACTCTACACTCATACAACGTAAAAGCAGCTGCCTTTGCATTGCTCAAGGGCACGTTTACAGAACGGTTATTCACTTCCTCCCACGCTCCATTTCACATATATTCTCCATTTGCAGGATGAGCAACATTCTGGTCACAAGCTTCCACTGACCTTTAAGCTCCTACCGCAGCCATATGAAAGCAATAGGAGCATTGAAATGCAAGCAGTGACCTCCCAGTCACACCACATGCCAATCATACGGTGCATTACAACAGACAGATGTTCAATCAGCCAATCAGATAGCTAGTGGCATGTACAGATGTTACCTATGCCTGGGAGATGCTGTGAGTGGCAGGTCCAGATGTTGGAAAATACTTACAAAGCTAATCAGTTGGAGATGCACGCACGCTGTTGCATATACGTAGTAAAGTGTGAATGCACACATTAATTACATGTGATGGAACTGACACAATTTGATGAGAGCTTCATTGTGTAATTAAAAAAAGACATATAAAAAACAATCCTATACACACACATACAAACACACACCACAGTGGTTTCTCTTTGGAGAGATACCTGTGGCGTCATGCCTTCCTCCACAGAAGACACGTTGTCATGGCAACGGGCTGAAGCGGCAGCTAATGGCCTTCTTATCAATTTAAACCAAATGACTCTCAGGCAAAACAACGGCTGACTCCACGACCCTTTCGTACTACGCTGGCAGATGCGAACACGGCTCAGTCACCTGTGTTGGTCCTTGAGATTCACATAAACGTGCTCTAAAGAGGGTGAACAAACAAAGAGAATCCACTATTTCAGTCTTACGATACAGTAGACTTGTTCATGTGCATGTTTATACACACATACAAACACACTCCATCATGTTGGCAGGTTCATAAGGAGATTTCAGTTTCATCTCCAACTCTACTGGACACAACCCACACACACACGCACACACACACACAGAGCCATGTCCCGGTGGAATCCATCTTCATTTGCTGTGTTTGAGAGCAGCTCTGAGATTCAACTCTGCTCTCCTCCATAACTCATTCCTTATGTCTCCAGATGCTCCTCGCTGGTCCTCTCTGCTGTCTGAACAGAACAGCAACATTTCCCACAACCAGTGGCAAGGACACGATGATCACTCTCAATTATTTCCCTGCAGATTAAATAAGGAAGTCTTTTAAAATGTTGAAGAAAAAGTATTGCCTGATCCAAGGTTTGTGCTACGGCAACACACGGCTAGCCAGCAGGTTATACAGGGTCGGTGGTAAAAGTTTAAGAACAAGACAAAGCTGATTTTCGCCTCATGAAAACTTTATGCGCCCCCAGCAGGTAATGTTACAACTGTACAAAATTCTAAGCTAGCTGGCAATTAACGCACCAACTGTGTGTGTGTGTGTGTGTGTGTGTGTGTGTTTAGTGTTCAGCCTCTCATTCAGAAATCACTAGAAACTACACTTCTGTCTGCAACCACCAAAGCCAACATGGACGACCCAAATACTGCAATACCTTGAACGACCACTTGAGGCTGGCTGCAAAAGTGAGTCAATCTCCATTAAAATGCCCAAATTTACAGTAGAAATAAACATGTTTACAGCCTGGTACAAAAAACGATTTTGGTCTGTATAGCTAAATTACCTGTTGATCACAGCTGCATAGGGGATGAATTTTTATACAACTCACCTGTTTAAATTATATTGAGGCTTACAGTTGTGCATAATTAAGGGCACGACCGCTTTAAGTCACAGGTGCCATCACAGTCTCTCCTTTTTGCTGTAGATTTATGAAGTAGATTCATTCATTACAATGTAATCATTTGATGTAATGTTTCCTTAACCATAAATAAGTGTATTTGTTGCTAAATGTGTATGCAAAATGTGTAATCTTTAGTTTATTGCAACAAACATTGTAACCATAACCACTGATATTGTAGACCTGCAACAACTGATTGCCACTGATGGCCACTTTAGGAGCA
Organism: Dicentrarchus labrax; assembly: GCF_905237075.1. NCBI lineage: Eukaryota > Metazoa > Chordata > Actinopteri > Moronidae > Dicentrarchus > Dicentrarchus labrax. Next base: position 12,575,815 of record NW_026136717.1, on the reverse strand, counting down.
GCGGAAACAATCTCCTTTAAAGATAATATGTCGAACCTGTTAGCAAACAGTTATTCACGCAACTAGCAGCTATAGAGCTAAATTAGTATTATTTTGGACTCTGGCTTTGTCTCTGGCCTCCTGGAGTGCAAGTCCAGTAATTCACTGTCTTTTAGCTCTGCCTCTACCAACTCCTGAGGGAAATATCTGACTCTTTTAGTTGCTAAATGCTTCATTATGTCCACCAGCTACTCGCCAATATGCCTGTCTGCCGTTTGGTGCTGAGCAGGTAGCGTGCAGTGGGTTTTTAGAGCTTCTTTTCTGAAAAAGCCACTTGCACGACAGGCAGCTAGACAATGAGTCGTCACTCTAAAACTTGATACATTCTTATTATAAATCTATATATTGTAGCCGCTTTAAAAATGTTGGCATGGGATGTATGGTTTTCCTTTGTGAAGTTTATTCATGCAGGGAGCGGAAGGGAAAGACTATTTTTAAGTGTCATTTCTATGTATGAAGGTTGTAGTTTGATACAGTATCTGTTCACATTTGTAACTAAAAATCATGTAATGAACTCAGTATCACTCCTATCCTTGAGTTCTCTTTAATTCCCTCATGCAAGGCTCTCTGATTAATATCCTCCCCATCTGGTCGTCACTAGTTTTTGGAAGCATAGTACAGTTAATTATAAATTGGTTGTCTTTGTAAAGTACAGCTCCGCATGTGTGTGAGTGTGTGTGTGTGTGTGTGTGTGTGTGTGTGTGTCTGTTTGTCCGTCTGAAGCGCACACAGGCAGGTGTGCTAAGAGTGATTAATTCTTTGGCAGACAACAGAGCAGAGAAGCAAAATTAGATCAGAAACAAGATATTTTTCAAGCTGTGTACCTGTGCTTTTTTTTTTCTTCCTGCAAATGGTACAAAGGGCAGAAATAAACCTACAATACAAATGCAGTAATACAAGCACATCAGGCCAGTGTTGAATGAGAAGGCGAAATTATGCAATATTTAACATTCTGGGCTAATAAAAAAAGGGGGGAAGGGAGCAGAGATGTGTTTATATATAATTCAGAAAACCATGGTGTGCTAACAGTGCTGAAGGCCTATGATCTGCAGGGGGGGGATTTGGCAAGCTAAGCTAAGCTAAGCTAAGGCTAGACTGGGCTGCACTAAGCCGGCTGGTAATAAGAGAGTTGGTAGAGAGTAATCTGTCAGTGTGCCAAAGTGGCACTATCCTGCGGGAGCTCATTAGCTTAGCATTGTGCCTCGGTGGTCCTACCTTGAATGAACGGGAGCACAAAGACAGAAAACAAGCACTCGTTATGCTGCCTCCCACAGATCATCCTTCTCTCCATTTTCTCTCTCTCTTTTTTTTTTTTTTTTACCCTTTCCTCACTTCCCTGTCTTACTTTTTTCACTGGCTGAGTAGTTTAACATGGCACTTCTACATCATTTCACTCTCCAAATGTTGCAGTCACTTTCCAAACCGTACTTTCACATTCAGACTGATTTTAAAGTCAGCCCACAAGAGCCGTCAATGAGCCAAACAGCCCTTTCAACAACACCCAACCTGGCCCTCCATCAAAGACATTCTCCTCTGACTGAAGCTACCTCACTCAACTTTCTCTCACTTTAATGGCAGCTCAAACAGAAAAAGAAAAGTTTTCCCAGGCTAAACAGTTTTCTCCTTTTTGTCAAAGCTTTTGTGCGCCATCTGTTTCTCCCTCACAATTAGCCCTCTCTTCCTGACAGCCGGCGAGATGTTTACATCTCCATTGTGGAGCAGCGGAGCTAACACTTCGTCTCCCCGGCTACAAAAGACAGGTGAGCCAACAGTCGAGGATTCCCGTTAATAAACGGGTGTGGGGGTGAAAGCCGGCTTCTCACTGGAAATGATGCTCTGCCGTGTCTCGGAGGTGCTCTTTGACAGCAATGAATCAGACCCACCTGTGGAGCCTGATATATGGACTTTAATTAGAGGGTTTTTAACTGAGATGTCAACTGTGTGAGGTGGGTTATTAAGACGGGATTGCCTGCACTGCCTTAATGATAAGTAATGAGTATGCAACCTCTGTGGAAATCAAGCCCTCACTCCTGGATTTGGAGCCAGTCAGGTATCCTCTGACAGGATGTGCTCCTTATGACAGATTGTTTAAAGAGGCCACCAGGCTTCAAAATAACATTTCATGTTTATGTGCATGTGCATGGAGCAGATACAAACACTTTCTCTGAGTGATAACCCGTCACTGAGATGGCGCCATGGGAAAAGAAAGAGACACAAGAGAGACGTGAAAAATTAAAGCGCACGGAAATATCGTTTTTATGAGCTCTGTGAATGTACACCTCCATTATTTAGCAGTTCTTGGATGGATCGTAACCGATCAAAGACCTCACGATGCCACTGTAGGGAATTTTTAGCGTTCCAGGAAGGAAAGTTGTCGCTGCATCCCTCTCATCGAAAAAATGCTTTTGATCATTTACGATCACAGGGTGGCATGCATTATTCTGTGCCACACACACACACACACACACACACACACACACACACACACACACACACACACACATCCCCACATATAAACTGCACTACAGCAGGCATCTGGATTACTAATCAAGAGGCTTGCCATTTGAGAGTCACTTTTACATGTGCCACGGGTAAAGGCCGAACAGCTTCATCACATGCTCCCAAATGTGAACACAAATGCACAAAGATACCAAGTATAATTAGAAAAGTTACTAAATGTCCAGTTAAAACTATCTCTCACTAAGGTTTTCATGTATAATGTGGAGAGATCGTGAATTACAGAATAGGGGAGTACGAACAGAACCAGCTGGGATCAGCAGGGGAGGGCCGGGGATCAGAGCTCAATCCTCTCCGTCATACTTCACATGCATTTCTGTCATTCCACTAAAGCTGTTGGATGTTGCACACACTGAGAAGAAGGAAAATGTGTTGAAGATTTGCGGGGGTAAAAAGAAGGCAGAGAAGAAGAGAACAGACAGTTGCAAAGGGAAAAAAGGGGGTGGGGGGTGGGAGTCAGTTTTGAGCACAAGCCGAGTTACAGTGGAGGGACACGCACCCTAGAGGCGAGGATATCTTTGAAGTGCTGCTACATCAAAGCACACTCCCTTTCATACTCATTTTTAATCTCCGTCTATCCCCTCCAGTCATCACTCCTTGTGTTTACTGCTCCCCCCTCACTAAATGAAGAGAGTTTTTGACATATGTACTGAAGGCTTTTGTCTACCTGGGGCAACCAGAAAGTTACACACCTGAGCTTGAAGCTTTAAGTACTCACACACAGGACGTATGGATACGGCCTGATTGTGCTGGAGTTGTAGTTTTTTGTACAAAAAAGGGAAAGGGTGAGCTTTTGTGTGAGTTAAAGAGCCACAATGAAAGTGAAGGTCCAGGAAAGTTAACTTAAAAATCATATTAACATTTGTGATAAAATAAATTGCTAAAGAATTTGGCCTACAACACAATCCTGCTCAACATTATGTCCATTTTTAAAAACAATATACTCTAATACTGTTTAATATTTCTGTTTTAGTGGCCATTAATGAACACCACTTCCCTCAAGCAGAAGGCCGCTGTAGATTTGTCCCAAATATACAAGGCAGTCGCCACTCTGCCTCTTATTGGTTCTTACACAGAGAGAGACTGGTCAGGGTTAGGGTAAGAAGGTAAATGTAAGTCAATCTTAGGCGGAGTAGGTCAGGTCACAACTTCACATATGTCATGTATTCAGGGTCAGTACACAGTGATGGCACCGTCAGGTGTGGTCAAAGGTGCCATAGGGCAGTGGATCTCACTCTTTTTGGTGTCAAGGACCCCCAAACTGCTACACATCAGGCCGCGGACCCGTATTTGATAAGACGTAGTCCCTGTCTGATCAGATTTAGTTATTCCATAACAATGAAAAGTATGAAACCTTTTTAACAGAACAGACATTCTAATTCTCATTGGGCTAACTTTTAGCCAATACACACACAAGATTTAGTGGTATCTAGCAATGTAGTTGCAGATTGCAACTCACTCGCTTCACCCTCCCGAACCAAGCGCAAGGGAGAGACTACATTGGTTGCAAAATGCACAAAAAAAAAAAACGTCCCTAAAAACAGCTTTAACTTTGCAATTGTTTTCCGGGGTAGAACATGTTTTCATCATGTTTGTTAGACCTTGTAGATACAAGCAACATGTTTTCATATTGACAGAAATTGAATTATACGTCTTATATACGAAAAATTAAACCCTAAAGGTTTTGAGTTCAAGAAAATATTGTGTATTAGCATTCAGTATTCGCCACAGCTGCTGTTGGAGTCTCACAGATGCATGTGCTGGGAACTGTGGCCAGTCAAAGGTCAAACTTTAACAGACACCTGTCAAAAGATGTGAAAGAATTTTATAGCAGCGCCCTCTCCTTCCTTGAGAATCATGCAAAATAAAAGCTCCATCTAATCTTTCTTTTCTTCATATTCAGAATTTGAGGGGCCTCAGTCTAAAGCTCTTTGCATGCTCGCAGCGGGAAATGATATACACTGTGATTCCTGTTATTGTGACCTCTGACACTCATTTGAATTCCTGCAGGTCGCCTACATTTCAGATGCTTCATCTGCTCCGGCTCTTCAACCCAGCGCATTGTGGAGCAGAGAGACGTGAACACGAATGTTTACCGACGAGGAGAGGGAAATTATCCGAGCAATGCGCGCACATAAGCACACACAGGACCACATCCATCACCCCCCATGTGATTGGCCGTGAGATGAATTCATATTATCTGGTCTCACACAGCCATCTCAAAATAAATCAAACTGACCACCACATCTATCTGGAGAAGTAGGGATTACAACACAGCTGTAATTGCGGAGATCTTTTCATTTACAAACATGTAAAACATTCATTCAAAGCTTCCCTCCATTTTTCCTAACAGGTTTTATAAAAGGCTGATTTATCTCATGTTTTGACAAAACTGTGACCCGGATTATTTAACCTCAGTTCCCAAGTGGAGACTCAGATCCAAAAAGGAACAAACCACAGCTATAAATACTGCACTTTTGTGTTTTCACTAAAAGACAGCAGGACTAGAAAGAGAAAAAAACAAACTGTTTTGCTGCACAATGAGAAATGACAGGGGATTTCAAGCACGATGGACTCAAGCAGCGTATTTTTTGGGCCCTGCCCTCCCTCCTGTTCTCTTGTCTGTGTATTGGTGAAATGCAACTTGTGCACACATAGATTTAAAGCACATACAGAATAATTTTCAATGGGGGGGGGGGGTTGGATATCCTCTCATATGCGTGAATGTTGAAGGGTTCTGTTGCCACGTCCGTCACACTAGCAGGACAAACATATGGTGGAGATTGGAGACCTGTCACAGCAGAAATACATCCCCAGATGTCTTTGATACGCTGTACGTCACAGTTTAAAACAGCTTACTTTCTTTCATCGCTGCTCTGAGTAAAAGATTTAGTCACGATTCATTTCTTCTGAGCTCTTCTGAGATTCACCTGTAAATCAAAATAAGGAGCTGTATGGGAGATGCAACCTAATTTAAAGCTGCACTCAGTAGCATTTCTATATCAACAAATGTGTAATGTGGAAATGGTCACTTGTATAGTCTCTCGGTGACTCTGCAGTTCCTCTCAGCTCTGTGGGGCATTTTGACAGCTTTCAGTTGATTGTTTTTGCTCTCTCTCACCCCTGTTTTCTACTTCCTGCCCAGCAGTAAACTACGGAAGCCCTAAAGGGCCATGCATTCATACATTTTATTTCCTCCGTTTTCCCCTGATAACAAGTTAATTTTCTCGAGATCTCGAGATAACGAAACTTTGTTTTCCCGAGATAACGATATAATTAATTCGAGATCTCGAGATAATGACTGTGATATGATAACTGTAGTCAGCCAGCCGTTACTCTGATCTCCGTGGTGAAATCAGCCGCTTCCGGTTTTCAAAATAAAGGTATTAAGAACAGTAAGCTGTAATTCGAACCTACATTTAAAATAAAATATGTTACATTAAAGTGTTTCATGCGCCTATGATGAATAAAAAACAAACTTAATATCAAGCATTTCTACTGCACCAATGTGAAGACATGCCAAAACAAAAGTTCCATATTTGTATCTCCAAGTGGCATCTTTTCATATATTTGAGGTACAGTAAAAGCAGGTACAAATATGGACTTTTATTGTTGAATTTCTCCACATTGGTGCAGTAGAAATGCTTGATATTAAGTACACTTGTAGTCTTATATGTGTAGAAGTCAAATATACCATCCATAGCCATAACACTTTTAAAGTCTAGAAGATTTGCAAGATTCAATTATTTATCCCCATTCAAGTTAATTAATGGAGGGCTAAACCAGAAGTTACATCAATGCATGTGGCAGATAGATGAAGTTAGTAACAAGTTAGTGCACATAGTTTATATAGCCTGTTTCAGGCGGGAATATTGCGCCATTATTCCGCTTCACTGTTCTGTAGCCATAAAACGTACAGACACAGAATGGAGGCATTGTTGTTCCACTATTAAACCAGCAGAGGAGGAAGCGACATAGCAGAATCTACATCTGTGTAAAACATCATCAGTTGTTGGGTTGCACGACACTCCTCTGTTGCTTCAGGAACAGCAGCATGCTAACTAAAAATCACACTGTGGTGCAGCATCACGCCGGCGTTGTTTGATTCAGTGTATAAAAGCAAAGCTGGCATAATGGCGGGTCTCCTTTAGGGCAGTATTGTAGGGTCTAGTGAAGCATTTTGCATCATTAATTAATGAATTAATCAATAATTCATACATTATGGGATGACTGTAGTAGTAGTAGTACAACAATAAGGGGATTTTACAGTATATGGTTGTCTAATAGTTATATTACAGATGTAATAATGAAAAATCATAGTGTAAAAATATAAAGGATCTATTAAAAATAATGGCTACTTTGACAGTATTTAAAAGTATTTTTTATATTTGATGCTTTTATTATCTAAAGAGTAGACAGGAAATAAGGAGAGAGATTAAACATTGTTTGTCTGTATGACCAATTTTGTATTGTTTTGTCTACAACTTTTTTATGATGCCATCTTTGCCAGACATCCCCTTCAAAAAAGAGTTTAAAAACTCACAGGGGTTAAAAAAAAGCAAATGTATTTATACCTGTACTATAACTCCATTATCAGCTCCTCATTCATTTTCTATGAAGCTATATTCTGACAGTTTACTGAGTGAATAGTGTAAAATACTGATCGTCCTTGGCACTGAAATACTACATTTGACTTCTCTAAATGTATGTCATTCTTAATGCTAGTATTGTTAGCAAGTGTTGTACTATGAGAAGGTTCAATGGGAGACATCAGCACTGATAAACCCAGACTGCTATTCCTAAAGTCATACTTACAGCAGCTGACATGACTAATTATCACCAGACGGAGGGTTATATTTCCTGCCCTGACATCATATTAATCCCATAAGACAAGAAGGGAGAATTAGTGGGCTACCTATCATCTTTAGATTAATGTGACAATAGGTTACGGCCATTCTGCTGTCATAGTTTCAGCTCTGTAAGCTCTCCCATGCGCTGAATTAAGTCCAACCAAGTGCTGAAGAGTTCAGAGTATTCCTATAGCTCCTGCTATTACTTCCACTTCTCAAGTCCGACAAGCTGTTTTCTCCTTTGTTTTTGTCAGCAGGAAGGCGGGAACATCAGGGGATCCGTTTCCACAAGATTAATTCTTTGAAATCATGAGGCATGTGACAGGATCTGCTCACTGAACATAACAGAAAAGTTGTAAAGACATGGATCCTACTATAATGTGGATGATTTGTCTTTCACCGTTTGAATTGTCGCTTCCCATCTGTCCCCTTCCCTGTGTGTATGTGCCGCTCCTAATTGCTCATCCCTTTTTTTTTTTGGCAATGTCCGTTCATGTGTCTACACACCGTGGCCAGTTTGCACATGGTACGTGGCGATTGCGTGACTACAATTCCTAAGGCAAACAAGTCTGTGCCCTTATTGAATTTGACATGTCAAAGCAGGCGTATTTCAGCTCCTATTTCGCACATAAATAATGCAACATACGACAAAAGTATTTTTGCCCGGCTGTTGAGGGCCGCTTGAAGAAGATGACACGACATGTGAACTTGCATGCATACAATACTGTAGGTTGTTTAATAAGCAGGACGATAAATAATTACAGGATTTTTCTGCTGATAGTTAAAAGATAACGAGTTTGAGAGGGGCCAACCGGAGAGCTTTGGGTTTTTTTATGCGTTATCAGATATGTGGCCATTACTGTCATCCCTTCGCTTGGCAGCCTGACAGTTTAAATTGTGGAGAGAGACACAGCAACTACATTTTACATTATTTATGCTACATTTCCTGGTGGTTGCCTCACACACTCTCATGTTGTGTTTAAGTCAGTTTGCCACTTTCCTCACTGGTTTTGAACAAGAGCTGTTTAACTCACACACACACACACACACACACACACACACACACACACACACACACACACACACACACACACATCTAAGCTTTTTCAGATTGACTCATAAGCAGAGGAAAGATGGCAGCCTGTCCACTCTGGATGACATCTTGTTAAAGTGTGATCTAATGAGGAAATACATTAGGAGCTAGCCTTCCCTTTCTCTCTGTCTCTTTCACATTCTGGCATACAAACTGGAAGAACTAGGACCAGGCGGGACCCATGCAGTTAAAGCTGATGTTGTATGTAATGCAGGCAGGTGGAACGTTAACAGTTCTGTCACGTCACCACAGTAAACAAACTCTCAGTAAAGAAATATACAGTAGCGTGAACGCCAGGTACTTTTGGTTTTGGCATCTCCACGACAGGGCAGGGTGGAGTTGGGAATATCAGACATAGTTTTAAAAAGGAAACGTTCCTTAGTGTCTGAGCACCAATTACAGTGGTAATATTACCCAACAGTTTAAAGTTTTAAATTTGGAAATCGACAGCATTGAGTTGTAATAGAGTGTTATACTAGGGAAAACAATTGCCAAAAAAAAGGCCTCATGTCATGAAAATGAGGTAGTAAATTCAAGAGGGAAAACCCTGAGAATAAAGTTATCAATTTATGAGAAAAAGTCAAGATATCATGAGCATTAAGTTATAATTGTAAGAGAAAAAAGACATAACAAAGTGAGTACAGCTGTACTTTTATGACAGAAAAGGCATGATATTGTGACAGTAAAGTTATAATTTTATAGGAATAAATGTTCCAATTTAGTGTCCCAGGAAGCCATGACAGCATGGCAGCATGCACAATACCAGGAGCCTGAAAGTGAAGCACTTAAACTGATCAGACACCTTTAATTTTATCACTTAGACCTGTTTCTACTGTGAAATGTCAAAAACAAACACTTCAGTTGAAGTCTTATCCAGAACAATGCACAATATTCTTCGGCATTCATGACTATAACAATACCAGCAGATTGAGTGGAAACGGACATTTGGCAGCAATCAAATCATCTTATTTATGAGCTGAGCATTACAAGAACTTAACTTCTACTGTATGTCATCAATATGTAAACATAACAGTTGAAACAAATACTTTTCCCTCAGTGTGGGTGTTCCCGTTTTTCCTCTCACAGGTACGTTCTTGCCCATTTGTGTGTGCATATAGGCTATTTGCATGCTTGTGTAAGTGTGTGTGTGTGTACACGTTCAGCACGCTAACAACGACTGTGTGTTTACTGTTTGTGTACTTGTGTGGTTAATTCCGTATCGCAATCACTACACCTTCACTATCACCCACTTGAAAAACAGGAAAACATAGATTCCAATCAATTACACACCAAAGGTCACAGTGGGAGCACAAACAAAACCGCTAATTGGTGAGCGATGAAAAGTGCCACGGTTGACGTGGCAGTAAATAGCTGTAAATAACTCCTCACCTAGGCTTTGGTTTGGCACAAAGGTAATGCTGAAATTCATCTCACACTCCCACTGACCAAATATAACTGCAGTGTCTTGGCTGATGCTTGTTGTGGTGGAGGATTCACACTCGGAGGGAAGTTAGTAAGTGGAGGAGGAGGAGGAGATTTGTGCATGTTGTGTAAAAGTCTGTTTGAGTCTGGCTCAAATTATTCAAATATTTAATATGTTGGCATCACCTTGAAAAAGGTTCATGCAGGTGCACGTGTATGCGCTCTTGCACGTGCCAAAGGGGTTTTCATCAGGAATGGGGACAGTTATGTTAGCATTAGCATTAGCACACCTACAGCTTTTCATTGGCCGGTGCTTTACGAAGGAGTAAGCCTCCTGGAGCTCTTTGGATAATACAGATACTGACATTTTCTGTGTGAAAGAGCTTCTGTCGTAGCCTTTGACGCTTGACTACGATAGGCTAGCGACAGCCTCGACAATGATTGATTGACACGCATACATAAACAAATCGGCGTTGAATTCAGCCACGTGGTGGCACATTGTTAACGTTTTTTAGGAGTGCAATATATATATTTAATATCTGTGTAAGTGCTTAAAAGAAGGACTATAATTAATTATTTAATTATAATGTTATAATATTAAATGTATTATTGTAATTGTGGCGAAAACCGGAATAATGTGTGAGTTAATGTTGAAATTTGGGACATTTTAGTGTTTTACATATACTTGGGACACCCGGCTTGATCTTTGAACATGCTAGCATGCATTAGTATTGCTATGTAACTTATGAGCAAAGATTTTAGCAAAACTAATAACATTAGCCTCACATGTGCTTTGCGTTACTGGAAATGGTAAACACACCTATCAGAATCTAAACATTAGTATGTTAGCATGCAAGAACAGCCTCACAGAGCCAAGCAGCTAACACGACCATAGACTTTTATCTTGTTATTATTTTTATTTATTTTGCTTTCTGGTGAAGTGGCAGCATGAGCATGGCAGACATAATATCTACAAGTGCACAGTATTACATTTCTTTCCAATTTCTAGAATTCCAACTTTGTTTCTTTTAACAGGAGGATGAAAACATACCTAAAAACCTACATACATTGATATTCAACGTGATACTGTCAGCTGACCATTATACTATATTATATTATATTGTATTGTACATCTTTATACATTATGTTTTACGTTATCAGTATGTATTTTAATACAATGTTGTCAATCTTTTCTTAATAAATATCAAGACAAAGATTGGTGTTTACTTGGCATTTGACTTGATACTGATGTCACTGACACCGCCAGGTTTGTGTTTGCACTGATCCCATATGGGGGGGGGGCAGGAGGTTGCCTGTCACCTCTTAATCTCGTGCTTTGCAAGCAAAAGAGTGGAAGAGCGAGTGAAACTCTGTCGTTGTAGAGCTCTGATTGGAATCCTGTCTTGGCTAATAGCAGGATTATGTCTGAGTCCTCGTAAGCCTGCCCTGCCAGGTTTTTATTCAGTTATAGCCAGGGTATCTCTTGGGTTTTGTTATGAGAGTCGTGTTATCGCACGTGTGAACGTAAACATTGTCTGGAGGAGGACAGATGAGTTTGCAGAGACATATCTAATGCTAAAAAGTGTCCCGAATCGTTTTTTTACACCTCACAATCAGTAAGCGGTGAGAGCTGCTCTTGTTTATCAACTGTGTAGATTTTTCACTCATGAATAAACCCGGTGATTTGCAAGGTGCCAAAGTTAATCTACTTTGCATAAATAAATTGGTAAGCAGCATCTGTTCCTTATACAAGCTTGAAATGAAAGTCAGGAAATCAGAAAATTACCTAATTATTCATACACTACTGACAAACCTGAACATGTAAATGAAATTATAAAAATGGGCCCTTTCTTTTGAGGCAAATGAGACGTGGATGTGACGGTGTCATGGTAGCGATAGTTTGAAGGGACCTGTGATTACACAGGCAATCAGAGATTTTATAAAGCCAGTACAAATTCAGTCAATGCTCTGTGGAAATGAACACTAGAGGAAAGAAATTAAGTGGGGTCAGAGTGCACGGTCACACTACAGCGATATCCCAGGAGCAAGTTGGGATCCAAGGACGTGCCGAAGGAAGATCACACTCAATATCGCTCAAGCATAATGTGTACTAATATTTTTAGCCACGCTGTCTTTGGCTGTCGGTCCACGACTCTGGACTGCAATATCTCAACAACTATCGGCTGCATTGCCATGAATGTTTTAACAGATATTCATGGTCCCTAGAGGATGAATTGTAGCTACTTTGGTGATCCCCTGACTTTTCATCTAGCACCAGAATCAGGTCATAATAATCGGAATTCATTTGTTCAATAATCTGTATATATCCAAATACCTGCAAAAGTAACAACATTCACTCACTCCAGCCTCAGCTGTTCCTTGTCCTTAATTCATTAGCTCGTTTACAAGCTACACGCTAATTGTGAACCATCAACATATATAAAGATGGACGGCTCTCCAAAAGAGAAGCAATAACATCACGATCGCCCTCTGGTGGCTGACTGCAGTATAGGTCACAGAGCCATGTTAGCAGATGGGACAAGGGCCAAAATCAAAATACTCCTCAAATACATCCACCATACATTTACACTAGTCACATAAAGTTAGGGATATTCCACTTTCGGGTGAAATTTATGGAAAATGTAAAAAGTTGATGCTACAGTGAGATTATATCATGAAAGTAGGGCATTTAAGTAGAAGGTCAAATTAAGATCACCTGGAAAGGTTATAGTGCATTTTATGTACATTCTGAAATTTCATCCGAAAGCCGAATATCCCTAACTTTTTGTGAGTAGTGTATATGTGGATGTTGTGAACATGCCAAACAATTGCAAATGTCAGCACGTTAGCATGTTGACATTTGCAATTAGCTCACAGCTGCTAACATGGCTGAAGACTTTTTTTTTTCTTTACTAATGTTGATGTCAGTTAACCTTTTTGTAGAAATTCACTCATTAATCTGTTTTACAATTGTAATCTGACTCAGGGCAGACAGATTTCTGTTTAAAATCATTCTACAATATTAAATATAAAGTCCTCCAAATTATTTAATTGCCAATGTTGTGATTTTAGCGGATGATTTTATTCACTTGAACAGTTTGTCTTAAAGAATGTTAAAGAATTAAATGTTATAATTAAGTAAGTAAAGCACCAATAACTTAATCTGACTTTTATTGTATTTTATTCTCCTTTGCTGGTTAATATACTCTTATATTTCCCTCAATCTAATCATTGATTCTTCCCTCCATTTACACCGTTTAACAGTGTCATTTTAAAGAATAATGTTTTGGAGGACAAAAGGATACAAATACACCAGCTTATTCAAAACGAAAGCATGAATCACATAATTGTTTTACATAAATGTCTTGAATCTCTAAAAAAAAAAGGTACACGGACATGTGTAGTTGAATGCCCTTGATCTCTGAGTCAGCTAACTAGAGACATCCAGTTCAAAGGGGCATTGCAATTAAGGAGTTAATGTAGTGGTACCAATGGGTAGTGCACAGAAATAGACATTCCCAACTGTCTTCCCTTACTCCCACACCCTCCATTTCTTTCCAGCTGTTTTGCAGAAACAACCATCCATCACCAGCCATTTGTGAAGCCGCTCCATTTGCGTGCATAAAAAAAACGTGTGCATGTGTGTGGACGTCTGCCAAGTGAGCAGCTAGTGTCTGTCCTTTGTGTCTGTGTGTCTTCCCAGGTGACACATCACATCTTGTCACCGGGGTGATTCACATTCGCTTAGAGTGGTCCAAGGTTTTTAAGGGGGACAGGAGCAGAAGCACACACACACACACAGACACACACACACACACACACACACACACACACACACACACAGGCCAATAAAAACCCCAACAACTTGCAATTACTGTAAACATGCTCGAATGCACACACATGCCCAAACACTCACCCAAAAAAAGGTGTTTACTCACACTTCGGGGAACCAAACTGGGGATGATAAATGATGTAAAGGTGGAAGAAGGGCTGGACAGGGGCCCTGGAACATGCCAGAGACTATAATTTTTTACTGTTTTAAAGTCCCCCTCTGAGCTATTTTCACAAGGTCCAGCAATCCTAGGAGCACCCCTGCTTTGCACATGCAAAACAAAGCGCACTTTTCACCTGCCACATCACATCAAGCCAACAAGCTGTGGAAAGTGCATCCTTTCGCAAGACTGCGGTGCATTAATCCAGTGCAGGTGCATTCGTGATTAACTGACTGGGGGATTATGAGAGGGAGCGGAACAATCAAGTAAAGAAAGGTCATAACACTGTTGGGAACAAGGCTCCCGGTTCCCCCCGGTGCTCCACTTGAGCTTTTCCGGAAGTCTGAATTTTGTTCTGGTGTGAGCTGGTGGCCCCCGCAGGCTGCCTTAAATGGGTCGGCGTGAGCCTGCAGAGCCCTAGAATCATCGTCAAGACCTGCAAGCAGAACAGTAAGTCATCTAGTGCCTAATTATCTTATCTTACGTAAATAATGTGTTAAATTCGGCATTTGTGAGTCATGGTAATGTGTCCTCTAGACTTTAAAATGTGCCAGGAATACGTTCTACTTGAATATTATTGTGCATTTGGTGCAGTAACCTCCTAAATGTGGTGAATGAAATGGGGAAAATAGCATTTATGGTGCTCATTGATTGAGTCTCTAAGGCTAATACTTGTAAACATTAAAGTTTTGATCTATAAATGTACATGTTTATTATTTCCTTTTGTACTCATTGTCTAAGATTTGCTTATGTGAAAAGATGAGGAGGCTGTAAAAACTTGTAAGCGTCTTAAGGGGTGATATAAAAAGCTTATTTACATCAGTGAGATGCCAAAAATGTTATATGAAATATTAGCCGGGGACTTTATGCATCCATAGGCTTCCTCTTTTATATACTTTCATAACTTAAATGCATTAGTGCAGAGGCTGAACTTAAGGTTCAGGCGACAGACACACTGTGTTCATCAGATTCAGAGAAATGCTTGCTGCCTGCCTGCTGAACACTGAGACTGAGAGTTGAGGGAGGGGGGTGGAAATATATGGTTCAGCGTTTCCCCCTCACAAGAACAGCACAGTAATCAATTCCGTTTAGTACAAATCCAATGCACTTAAACTTCCAGCGCGAATAACCAGAGGCTGCAGAGCAGAGGTACATTTATCGATAAAGCAATTAATTCAAACTCCTCCTTCTCTTCCCCCCAACCTCCTTCTCCAGAGCTGCTGCTTCTCCCCCTTCATCAGCAGCAATAAAGAAGCCTCAAGTAGCCGTTACTTTAAATAAGTAATGCATCACAGGTTACTAATATTAAAATTAAGCCAATTTCTCCTTTCACAAACTGTCTCGTGGAGCAGCAGGTTGTTAAAACAATAACATTGTGTAAATCTGTTTCTGCTCTAACTCTCATTTTAGCTAGCTCGCCCAATCAGACAAACGTTAATATCGGTAAAAACAAACCAGGGTTCCCCACAATTTAAGAAATTGTTGTCCAGGAGTTTCCAGTCACTTGCTCACAAACGGTGGCCATCATATATGGGACTTTTTTTTCGGCTGTTATCACCACAGCCGATTTCCCCTCTATCCAAAAAGACCTTTTTCACAGCAGCTATTTTGACATGAAATAGTAGGGTAAACACAAATGTTAATGTTATGTTGTAAAGCTCTGTTGTATTTAGTGTATGGCAGAGCTTTTCCAGTGAGCCAACAACATGCCCTCTGACTTTGTTTGACCTGAATGTAAGCTTAATTGCCCCTGTGTTTACCCTATTTCATGTCAAACAAATGGCTGCTGTGAAAAAGGTCTATTGACTACAGCTCCCCTCTAACCATAAGATTAATCTGGCTACAGCACAGGCTAAAATATAATTTAAAAATTCCAGGA
Source organism: Dicentrarchus labrax (assembly GCF_905237075.1). Lineage (NCBI taxonomy): Eukaryota > Metazoa > Chordata > Actinopteri > Moronidae > Dicentrarchus > Dicentrarchus labrax. Next base: position 12,560,023 of record NW_026136717.1, on the reverse strand, counting down.
TAACTGATTATTTCCAGGATATTTTGTCATTTTTATAAATTTCCAGATGTTTCCATAACTGGAAAACTACTCTCTCAATTTTCCAGGTTTTCCAGGACGCGTGGGAAGAGAAAATACTTCGTACAGTGTCACTTTTATGTGGATAAATAAACTTTATTCGACGTTAAACTACTGAAAAACAAAAACAAAAACAAAAAAAACCCAACGGTAACCTTAACGACGGACGTACAACGTCTTCTGTAACGGTAACGTCGCCGACCGTTACTTCCACTTTTTTTGTGGCGCGTGACCGGTGAGAGTGGTAACGTCACTCACGAGACCACAGTGCTGACTTGGCGGTCCAGTGTAATTTTTAATCGGGACTGGGTGAGCACCAGTCTGCCCACCGGAGAGGAGAGAGACAGGGAGGGAGAGAGAGAGAGAGAGACAGAGCATCCACAGCTCCTCTGGCACCTCAAGTCAAACTCAAAAAGCTCGAGCACCACCGGAATTAGATTTCTATCTTTCAACGTAAAAGCGCACATTCTTGGGACAAGCTATGTGAGTATACGGGGGGGGGGGGTAGCTGTAAAAACCACACTTTAAAACGAGACGTGTGTAATTATTATACGTTTAAAATGAGGATTTTTCTCGAAAGAAGTTTTCACTTGAAAGCTGCTGTAGCCGTTAGGGCGAGGGTGTAAGCAATGCTTTTTTATTTTTATTTTTTTTAAATCGCTATTTTATTTTGAAAAAGCCATCCGGTAGTCGCGCTTTTATTTTGTTGGGCTTCACACTCTCTCCATCTCCCAGAGCTCGGTCGGCTCGTAGAGACAGCAGGATGCCAAAGGGAGCACTCCGACACACGGCGTCCGTTTTACCGTCTCCCGGCGTCGTCTCTCGGCCACAACAACTCTGATGGGCGTTTTTATCCTCCTTTTACCGTCCTCGACGCTTGGATATTTTCGGAAGCCACGAAATGAAGCGAATGAATGTGAGCAACAAGAAGTGTCCTGTTGTTGTGCCTGTCTCCAGCATCACTAGTAGTCAAGTCCTCTCTGTGGATGCGGTGCCTCAGTGATGTTTTAGTTGTCTATTTTTTTGTTTTTTTTTCAGAGGATTTTATTTAGTGTTCTGTAGCGGACTACCCAACTTTTTCCCCGCTTTTTTTGTTGTCTTTTTCGAGGTTTTCCGTCTTTGAAACAAAAAAGATTTCAGGATAGACCAACTCCGGAAAACCAGCGACTTGACATCTGCTCCTGGCGGAATAACCATTGTTAGCGGTTATTCGCCCTTACAAGCATCTTCTCTGGGGTGGGAATAGGACTGATGCTTGCCTTGCTCGTCTATTCGAGTTGTGTATCGTCTCGTCTCTGTTTGTCTGTTTGTTCCCACAGTGGCATGAAAATTCATGAATGCGTCCAAGGACATGTATACAAATTACGCATGCACCATGACGGTAGTAGGCTGTGCGTAATATCCTATTATTATATCCCTATACCACATGAATGCAATAACAAAAACACACACATTTAATCTCATTCCTGTGTTTGGAGAAGATTTTGGAAGATCCATCCTAACTTGATTGGTGTGTGTGTGTGTGTGTGTGTGTGTGTGTGTGTGTGTGTGTGTGTGTAGCATGGGCGTTAGAAGTATGACAAGGAGTAAAATACCCTCTAAAATACTGATTTTTATGATTTTAGGTGGGAAAAGATCAAACTATATTAAACAAAATCCCCCAGTGGATCATTTTGGACCAATTTATTATGTGTTTTCTAAGTCCTTAGGCATCATTAGTCCCCAGGCATTAAGTCACCGCCTGATGTGTCCAAAGTTAGCAGCAAATTAAAACCCTATTAGATGCAGCTCCATGCCTTTGCCATAATTAACGCCCATGTATGTGGATGGATCAGGGGAATCTGTGCGTAAGCATGCACGTCTGTCCATGTGCCCGCATGTGCGCCCCTGGCCGCGCTAACGTGCCCATTCTGTGTGTGTGTGTGTGTGTGTGTGTGTGTGTGTGTGTGTACAGCCACGCTGGAAGTCGCCCCCCATGTGGCCGTCGGGAGCGGGGAGCAGGCAGCCCTGCCCGCGGGAGTCGGCGCTGCGCAAGGCGGCCATCAGCGGCAACATCAACTCCCTGCCGCACAACGTCCCCACCGGCCGCAGCGTCCGGGTCTTCATCTGTTCCAACCCCGACGGTAAGAGTCAGCGTGACAGCCCCCCGCCCCCCAAACTCCCCCACCGATCCTACATACTCCCTTCAAGCCTGCAGACCCTGGTATTACACAACACACTGTTTGTTTGTTTTTTGTTGTGGCTCCTTTTACAAATATGGAAATAGAGATAGATTTTGCATCCAGGCTGCATTCTTGTGCAGTTTAGGATGTTTTAGTTGAATTACCTGCATTGTAAGTGAACACGCAGGGTTCATAAGATGTAACTTGTGAACAGGAATAACCATAAAACAAACCAGTAGTGCTGTGAAACATTTAACCCAAGCATCCTAAAGTATAAAGGTTAAGGCATCTGGATGTAAAATAAAGCCCCTTTCGAAGCGTGATCTCGTGATCCAGTATTGATGAGGCCCATTTTGAAGAAAAAAGTCAGGGTTCTCGTATTATGGTGTCTTCCATTTGCTAGGCGACATTTAACGGTCCACTTAACCTAATAGAACAACTGGAAAATATCTTAAATGAGGTTACATCAGGCCATATGACAACTTGACAACAAAACAAATGCACAATTTGTTCCAATAACACAATGGAACAACAGATTGCTTTCGACGCAGAGTGCATGGTGTGAGCATAGAGCAAGTTGGGTCGTGAAGGAGACACCCAGTTGCAGCTCTGTATTTGAATATGCCCTCTGGGCAAGGGGGTAAAAATAGGCTCAGTAAAACTGGAGTAAACAAGGCAAGGGAAGTAGAGTAGGCTATGAGAGAGCAAGAGAGGAGGGAGAGAAGGAGGGCACACCAGGATTAAAAAGAGAAGATGCTTTTGTCGATAAATCACTGTCATTTGCTTGCCCTCGCGGAGCAAATAGCTATGGACCCAAACAAACATCAAAAAAGAATGAATTGACCTCAGATTATTGCCCTGTTATGGCCCGCGGTAGACGGTGAAAAGTCTGGTGTTGTTTTGCCACCTGTAGCTGATTCAGTCACTCAAACCATCCCGTCACAGCACGAATGTAACGCTCCGATCTAAACGTGGATGGAAAAAACGACGATCGGGGGGGCTATATTCCAAGTAATTCTTTTCACACTGTCGGCACCAATGGAAAGACACACACCTCAGCTGTGAAAAGAGCTAATTATGAACCGCTGTTACCAGTGAAGCGAGGTGCTGGTATCCAGTGCCATATCCTAGTAATGAAGACACTCCGTCTTAGTTCAGATAGTCGCACAGCTGCTGATTCCCCCTACAAGTTCACCTCGACCAAATCACATTTGCAATACGGTGTTATTTGCATTTGTTTGGATCATTTTTGGACTATCCTGGTCCACATGAAGGACTACAGGTATTCAAGCGTGACCCAGCTCTGCCCTCCATCCTGCTGCAGAGCCTGTTTCTGCATGTGCACTAGAGGGGGCTATTCATGCACGTATTTCTTCATCACCTTTACTGTACATGTACTCTTGAATGTGGACAAGCCATCAATTACAAATGGATAAAACTCACATTTTATTGGTACCCACTCACAATAAGAGCAGCCTTCCCTCCCTGCATTTCAGTTGAAATCCCACTACAGCCATCCCACCGTACGTTAAAGTGGAGCAGCGGAGCCCAGGCAGGATCACCTTTGCCCTTGCCAATCTTCTCCCTGTAACAGTTAACAAAATATATGTTTCACATAACAGTGTAATGCCACTATTTGTAATACCAGACACTAGAAAAGGTGAACAATGCTATCCGCAGTGATAATCGCACCATACCAGCATAACTGCACTTTTTATTGTGTCTGTGTGACTGGGAGACCTCTCTGCTTTGATCTGCGGCGGCAAGAGTTTTATGTGCTTTCTGGTTATAGCGTTGGCTCTGCTGAATATACTGACCTTAATGCCCTTAATCAAAAGCCATAGACAACTGCGACATGCTCCCACTGCTGTATTCACCCTCGCGGACCCCAGTTCTATTTGTTCGCTTTCATCTGTAAAACAAAAAAAAAAGATGGGGCATGACGCTCGATTTGAACCATAAATTATATTAAAAAAAGAAGGAGTCGATAGAAGAAAGTGGTTTTGAGGTGTCGGTGCGGCATGCAGATGCTACAACACAAAGTTCATCCCCACAATGCAGTGATATAGTGTTTACAAAAAGTAGCCAGAATGTAAGCCAAACAACTAATTTGAGTGGATTTACATCCTCCTTCCATGATGTTAATTATTCACTCAAGTTCTTGGCTCAGGTGGATGAATCTGTGTGTGTGTGTGTGTGTGTGTGTGTGTGTGTGTGTGTGTGGCCACAGTCGATCAATTAAAAACCCCACTATCTCTTCTTGCCAGTAGCCAGACAGCAGCAACAAACCAGAGAAAAGCCTAACGTGATTTATTTTTGTGTGTTTGTGTGTAAAGCTCAGTACATTATGCGGCCTGTCTCATCTGTCAATATGTGTGTGTGTGTGTGTGTGTGTGTGTGTGTGTGTGTGTGTGTGTGTTCGTTCATGGAGATCTATATAAGCATATCAAGACAACTCCATTACCTTGCTGTATTCATCTCGGGGGGATCTGGCATCGGTTGTGTGCAATAGGCAGCTATTTGTATGCAAGCTATCACTTAAGCTGTTGTTAAGTTGATAAAAGCACGAGGCCTTCGGGGATGTGATGCGTGAAATCATCTACCCTTCCGACGCACCATCATCAAGGCTATAGCATGTCACCACGGAGACCACTAATTACATTACATTTCACCCCACAATTATTCCCAGTGTTCCAATTTACTCCATTTATCTTTTTTCAGCCTGTGGATTTTTTAGCTCAGATTTCCGTAATTCAATGGTGTTTTTTTTTTATTTTTTATTGTTGCTTAAATAGCGCTCTCTCCCTAATCATCCACTTTTTGGAATTGAGTCTGGTGAAAGAGAACAAAAGAGAGGGAGAGAGGGAGGGTGGCAGGGAGGACAGAGGGAGAGATGACAGGTGGAGAGGCTGTGTCAAGGGTGGCTTTTGTTTAATAAATTGCTTCTCGTGGGCTCGGGAGTGCCAGATTTTGGGGATGAGCCCGTTCTGCGGCATTGTGAAGTTTATGACGCGTGCTAGCGAGCCTATTTCTCCCCCCTCCCTCCCCCTATTGTGTCGTCCTCCTCCTCCTTGCTCTTCTCCTGAGGCGAGAGTGGAGAGGCTCGCTCTGACTAGTTTGGCAGCAGCTTTTTACTGACCTCTCTCTGAGGTTTCCAGAGTGCTGCGGAGCAATTCCGCACCCCCAGGACGTCGTTCTGACAAATTCAGCAGTTGCCCCCGTGCACTCGCCCAACTCCCTGGGTGTTCAAACCATTTTATGGAACACACTGTAAAAGCATTTCATGAGGGAACGATGGCGATGATAGCAAGCAGCCCGCTAGATACACCTGAGTAAAATTGCTCTGTGATTATCCACTTATAACCAACATAATTAACCCAGAGGAAACTAGTGTGGACTGCAAGTGGTTTATAAGTAATGGGAATTTTATTTTTATGTGCACATCAAGGGCTCTGCTGCGGGAGAGTTTGGGGGCGTAATACTGATAATTGAGATTGAAAATGAACAAAATCTTACCAGTAACTGCCAATGAATGTTTTATTCAATGTCTTCTTGGAAGATATATCAATTTTGGGAACCTCTCTCTAGTTTTGGCTACATTTAAAGTCAGCATAATGTAATGTGGTAAGGCTTTAAGGTCTTGCCAAACGCCGTCTCTTCACTTGATTTTGTAGTTTTCAAAATGTCGATACATCTGTATATCTTTACCTCCAGTTATGCGTGTTTATGTGTAGATTTCTTGTGGAGAAATTTGTCATTCCAGATTCCACTTTCAGAATATTTTTCAATTAAAAAAAAAAAAAGATATAATGGTGAATTTCCCATAGCTGAGGAGTAGCTACTTCCCTTCCAAAATCACATGAATATTTAACACGTTTCCCACAGTTAAATTCTCCTGGGAATATAATACTAATTCCCCTCATTTCTCTAGATACCACTATAGCAAGGACATTGGCAGAAATAAAGTATTGCGTGCAGAGATGAATCATCCTGAAATGGACAGTTTCCAAGATTAAAAAGTAATACCGAAGATTATAAAATAAAATGTGATGATCTGGCTATGAGGTTCCTGGGGAGGCAGCAGAAAATAGATACGATAAACAGTGTAAGACTAAATCCCACTACAGAAGAGAAGGTGATAGTTTTGCATTTGAGTATACAACTATATTAAAAAGGACCCAGCTGATGTTACAAAAACAATCAGGAACTCAGCACCTTTTCGTACGTGGAGCTGCTGTAATTGTTGATTCGACTCGAGAGTTTCTTGGAGCTTATATCCTTAAACATCAAAACATCTTCAACTCATCAGAAACTTCTCCTCGTTTTTATCTTTGAATTAACTACAGAAAACCTGAGCCTGATACAAGACCACTAAAAACTCTGGAGCCTTCATTTGTTTTTCTGTTTATTCATTATTATACCATGGTATGGGTTAATACTTGAGTCTGATTGTCTGCAGCATTATTTCCTGATAAAGGACTAAGGAGTTCCAGTGAAACTTAAATTAAATGGCGTCTGTAACACACAAGCCCCTACACTGCCCCTCTGAACTTACTGACACTTTGTATAAGAGATCATCTCACATCCTTTTCGCTACTTCAGGCTGCCGCCGATAGTACATATGCCCTATCATTTGTTCGTGAAAATCTTGATATTCATTTGGGGACAATGACATGGCTGGATAGCTAGCTAGTCTTGTTGTTAAACCCTTGTTGTCACCTGTTAGCTCTATGAGCGGAGGGAACTAGAAATATCTCCTTTTGCCAAGTCGTATCAAAGATTCGTCCTATTTGCTGAAGAAGTGAACAATGTTTCCAAGAACCTTATGGGAGGGTAATGATTGATCCAGGTATTAGTCAAACCCTCAGGTGTTACCAGAGAAAGTTATATCTTGTAAAAAACTTTTTGATTTAAAAAAGATTTTGATTTAAATTAATTTTCTTTCAAAAGTGGCCGCGGGGTCAAGCCCTTCGAGGTGTCCATATTCAGGAATTAATGGACTCCGTGGAGGCAACCGCCCTTACATAATTAAATTTTATCATTTAATTTTATGTTTGACCGCTCAATTTGTTTACACCGACCTGCAGCAGGCCAACCAAATCCAGCTGCCAGCCCAAAATGACTCTGCTGCCAGTGCTGCCAACAACATACTACAGCTTAAAGGGTTGCCAGATTGTCAGGTCCTCTTTCACACGTCATTAGAAAACTCCATAATCCATAGTTTACAGGAAACAAACAGACCTGGCAGCACTGCATCGACCTCGCCGGTTACCGATTTGTTTGAGATAGTTGAAAACGTTGGTAAGGACATGTCTAAAATCTACACCTATGTGCCTGACCAAAGAGTTGACGGGATTGATTTATTTTTTCATTGTCTAGTTCAAACTACAGGAAGACAATTGACAGAAAAGTCTAACCTGTAACATAATAATAATATATAATCATGGCTGATTGGCCCATCTGACTGGTGAGAGATTTTAATCTTTAACTACGACATATACCACATATCCATGGTTACCTACTGTCATTTACACAAAGGGGAGTCTCAGTCATCATGGCTTACTATAATTGGGCTGTAAAATGTTTAGCGTGTTCCTGACATAAATGTGAGCATTTCATGACAAAGACCCTAAAAGCCCCATGAGTGACTTTTGTCTCAACAGCTGCTAGCACAGATGTTACCCAGTGAACTTGTTATAGTTCATTTTTATGTTGTTCTGCATGCAATCAAACCTAATTTAGGTGACTGGCGGACGAGGAAGATTACGCCGACATCCAGTCCCACATTAACATGTTTTACTGTGCATTGTTGTTTTCTGGGAAAATTAGGGAAATTCCCTCAGTGAAGTGTCGGTCGTGGCAAACTAACCTCCAGTGGATTTCCTTCCTCCTGATTCAGTGGTACTCTCATAACCTGTAGGGTCTCCCTGTGCGCAAGAAAAGTAGGAACATCTGGCCTTTATGGATGGCTGATTTACACAGCCACAATTTCCCTTTAGCATCTTCCAGGTCATTCGGTATTGATTTGCTCACTGACTGTGCGTTTGCATCATTGCGGCTCAGGTTCAGATCTGCACATTAGTTTGTTTGGTACACTGAGTGACATGAAGGCATTGAGCATCAGCCCTGTGTCTACTGAGAAAGAATGAATACATTTGTATTTCGGATGTATTGCAGGCTTAGTTTTAAGATGTGTTAAGAGGTTTGCGCTTTGTGGTGAAATAAGCAGTGAGATGTTGCATTCGACACGACAAGTGAGAGAATAACATGCTGCAGGTTAGAGGATGAATTCGAACTCGCAACAAAAGATTCTTTTCATGATTGACTGATTTTTAGTGGCATTTTTCAGTCCAAAACCCAAAGATAATCACATTTGAGAAGCAGGAACCAGAACATTTCTGTTTTTGCTTGCTAAACACTCTGGAACAACTCATCAATTATCAAAACTGTTCACAATTAATTTCCTGCCCACTGACTAAATAGATTAATTTTATAAAAAGGAGTACAGTCTAGACCTACTCTATTTGCAAAGTGTCCTGAGACAATTTCTGTTATGAATTGGCACTATACAAATAAAATTGAATTGAATTGATTGAAGAATAGTTTCAGCATTAATCCAAACTAACAATCGTACCCTTTTTGGCTTGTGGCCACTTTAAATGATTTCTGTACCTGCTTGTGACCCCTTGTCATAGCTTGCATATAAACAGTTAGAGTTCATTTTCTTTTAACAACTTCTCACATTGTTCCATGTGAAATCTTCCTTACAACATAAGCAAAGTTTGGCGATAACCAAGACTAATTTCTGTTGCAAAATCATCTCGAGACCCTCTCAGATTTATCTTGGGACCCTTAAGGCCTGAATATACCCCTAAACGAATGCATACACAGACCACTGTGGACACCATGGATGTGTAGTAGTTCAGTTTATACTACTTTCTAGAGTCTGCTTGAAGGACATTTGCACAGAGGTACGTGGTTGTCTGCACAGAGCCTACACATACACCCTCAATTTATGCCATGTGGACCCTAGCAGACCCCCAGCGCCCATCTTTATGTATTTCAGCTACTGTGTGTCATCCATACATAACTGTGTTACTGGAGCTTTGGCCTCCAAATGTCACATTTAACAGGTCAGTTCACCGCAACATATTTTCTCACTTACTTCTAGTTATATCAAACCATGCGGATAGTTTATTTTTATTTTTTTTATGTGTTTTTGAATTCTGCCTCCATCCCTAACACAACGATGTGAGTGGAATTTTGTTTGCAGTTCTCAAAGAATTGACACATTTCCAGTGATGTTTTGTGGATTATCCAAAGTAACAGAGACTAGAGAGCTTCTTGAGGCAGACATTTCAGAAGCAGATATCTCAAATCCTGGTGAACCAACCGTTTAAGCACCTCAGATGCGCTCACACGCGGCCAGGTGGATGACCACTGTGTCACAGCGTTGTTCTATTTGCAAAGACACTTGTCTTGTTAACTTGACTCTCTCTCTCTCTCTCTCTTTTAATCAGAGATCTCTTAGCAGTTGTGCATACCAAGTGCCTCTGGAGTGTCAGTTGGCGTAGCTTGATGAGCGCCGAGTGATTGCTTTTTCAGAGGCTTGTTGATGAGACAGGCAGAGAGGGCAGCTGTAGAGTGACCGCTATCTAGAGGAGTGATGGGCCAGCTGAAGCAACGTCAGTATAACTAACTTTATAGTGCTGTAGCTCTTGGCATGTTCATCCAGAAATACTTGAGTATTTCTGAGATGGTTTGTTGATTTTGGTGTCAAGCGTAAATGCCAAACAATCCCCAGTAGCAGGTTTTCAAATGTAATTTGCTGTTTTTCTCTGTTTCAAATCACTTTAAACTGAATAATTTAGTTTCGGCCAGTTGGTTGGACAAAACAAGCAATATGAAGATGTTATCTTGATGAGCATTTTTCACTTTTTTCACCCATTAAATGACTTAACAATCATAAAAAAGGAAGTTTAAAGCGAAGGAAAATAACCAGAAACATTTTGCTGTACTTCTTTGTTCAACTGACCGCCCATGAGTTCCCTAAAGGATGAGGGAGGAAGAGAGGAAAAAAAAAGAGAGAGCTGACAGGACATATCTGAAAAGGGAAAGATAGATTGGTCGGCACTATTGAAATAAAACAGATTGGAAAATTGGAGGGAGGGACACACACAGCGAGAAAGAGGGCGAATGTAACATCCAGTCTTTGTTCCTTTGCATGTGGGTGTGTACAGACACACACACATACACACACGCATACGTCAGGCTGCCATAACTCATCATCATCCAACAAAAAAAAGAGAGGGAGAGAGAGAGAGGGGGAGGCGTCTTGCCGTTATCAGCACAATACAAACAACAACATAGTTTAGTCTGTCAGGTCACATCGAGACACACTACAGCTAGATGCAGATTTGGATTGCACTCGTTTTCTACCTTTCAGCAGTTCCCAAACACATAAACAAGTTGAATCTAAATTCCATAAACGCTGCTATTTTGTTTTATTTATGATGTCACCCGTGTCACCGTGAGATATTATACGCTTATTGTGCTGTAATGTATCTCTGATGGAATGAGATGAGAGCTCCACCGATGCAGCAACTGCCATTTATTATTTCATTTGCATAACATTACAGCCGTTTGGTTTTGATTTGACATTTTGCTCGGGTAGCTGTGGGCGGATACATGCACGGCCACGGCCCAAAGCCTTACTAAAGATAGACGAGAGAAAGATACGTCAGACCAAATTTGTGGGCTCTTCCACTCGCGGTGCGTATGACACGGTTAGCGGCTGTTTGTGCGCCGCCCGCCATGTGTGTTCGTGTGCACATCAGCTCCTTGGTCACACAGGGCCTCTCTGTTGGGCATGTTCTGTTTTTAACTATCCATACACACCCTTCAGAAAAAAGAGAGGGAGAAAGAGACTGGGCCTGTCCACATAAATTACAGTAACCATTTGGAAGACAGTGAAAAAGGAAGGAGAGGAGGAAAGAAAGTGGGACACCACAACAAGCCGTGGGCACTCACTCTGTGACACTCGGACTGTCCAATATGATCACTGCCATTGTAATGCTGGAAAATCCCACATTCTCCAACAGTGTGTGTCAGCACTGGTTCAATTACATTGATATGGTTGCTACGGTAATATTGGCAGAAAGATAGTTAACTGAATATTTGGGGGTTTTGAACTGTTGGATCAGCAGATCGATTGATAATCAAAATAATCACCACAACCCAAAATAATATTGAATTCAGTGTCAAATTGTTAAAACAAAGAGACTTCTGCTTCTTTGCAGCAATGTGAGCGGAGCAAATCAATCAACAAAAGCAGAAATCTGGGGCAAGTCATTTACAACTCTCGTTATTCACCTGTTGTCCCCGTTATCCAATCAGGATACAGCCCGTGTTGAGGTAATGAATAAGAAGGTTTAACTGTGGCATTTTGTCTGCTCGTAACCCTGACAAAGACCTACAAAAAGGTAAAAACTGGTCTGCTTTGTAAGGGAATATTTCAACATGTATTCGCTTACTCTCAGAGAGAATATCAGTACTGTACGTTCATTGTCTGTGCGATGAGTATTGAGGGCTTTAGAGGGGCTAGCAGGTGTATTTTTTTAACTTTTGGAGAGAGGCAGACAAGCTGTGTGTCCAGTCTTTATGCTATGGCAAGCTAAGCTAATTGTCCCCTGGCTCTAGCCCTGTACTCGACACAAAGACCGGTATCGATCCTCTCATCTAACACTCAGAAAGGAAGTGACTAAGCGTATTTTCCATAATGCTGAACTTTTCTTTAAATTTTCTCCCTTTAATTGAAATGGCAGTTAAAATAAGGCTTTTATTATGTTTTACACGCTGTATCCACTCTTACTTTGTTGTTTTTTTGTACCCATTAGTACACACGCTTCAAGATGTCCTTTTTCCTTTGTCTGCAGACACGGAGGCGGAGAGGAACGCACTGAAAGAGCATGTCTACCCCAAACTACGAGACTTCTGCAGGGAGAACTATGGGATTGAATTCCAGGTAACTGGCTGCCTTTTTGTCTACCTTTTGATTCATTTTCTTCCTGTCTTGCCGTGCTCCTGCTCAAGGGACCTGTAACTTCCGGAGCTGTGGTTTGCCAGTACTGACTGTTAAGTGCCTCCAAATCTACATCATGGCTTACACAGCCGTCAGTGCCTGGAGGGGCCCCCAGAGCTGAGTGCAGAGGCCCCTGTCCCTTTAAGCGAACAGAAGGCCAGCAGAGATAAGGCTTCCATCGGTGAAGGCTGGCACAAATCTAACGCATGTGGATAAGGCCGCGTGATGCAAGGGCTTTCCCTTTGTTGTTCTCGGAGAATCGCCGCATTCTCCCCGTGGTGTCCACTGATCAGGATCATTTGCATTGCAAATCAGCATCAGTGTACATGGAAAGATTGCTATCAGAGGTTTGTTTGTTTAACAAATCCAGGAGAGCCCTCGAGTCAGGGGGAGATTTGTGCCATAGATTGTTCCTGGAAGGATTTGAAGAGATTTGTTGCCGATGAGGAGACTTGTGACCCCTGAATTGTTTCGTAAAGCTGTAGTCAGCGGGGTGTCAGCAGCTAATTCTCATTTCATGCTAACAATGTTTGGATCATAAACAGCTCCGAGCACATACCATCTAAAAAGGTGTTAAGACAAGACTTAATACAATAGTGTTTGGAATACGTTGCCTATTGTCCAGTTGTTTCCAGGGTTTGGTATTAAAACAAAGTGTACTTTGAAGAAAGCAAAACCACACTTATTTGCAGCAGGCTTAAGCTGCCATTAACAGCATATGTAATGAATTATAGATTATTTTGTGTGTCAAAACTTCATTGTACACCACAAATCAATGTAAAATCACACATACAAAACACACTTCCAAAGTCCAAATGGAAGTTGGATTGACTCCGTTTTTGAATATATTTTAGACAGATTTATGTGCTTGTATTAAATATTTTTTGGTGAAATTGTTACATTTCACTCCATCACAGCTGTCTTGTTTGAAGCTTAGCCACACTTAAGTGATAGCTTTGGTCCATATTGCATATTGCAAAACAATTTACATATCAATTGGCATGTGTAACTGGTGATGTGGATGAAAACCGCAGTTCGAAACAGTCCACTGCAGACAGATTTCTCCACAGAACTGATGCCGTTACACCTACAGCCAGTTGATTAGCTTTGCATGAATTAACATAAACCACTGTTATTACAAGCATCAGTTATATGAAGTCAAAGGGTCAAAGATGCGGTAACCGGACAAACATTCCTGAATCTCTCCGATGCCTGTGTGTGTGATAGAGAAGAACAAGGTAATGCAAGAAGGCAGAGACGTTTTGGCTCCGGTATCCGTGGCCACGTGTCTGTCTGGTGATTCAGCTCGCTGTGACGAAGCGTGAGCTGAAATGATTATGCAGAAGGCCTGGGAGTTAATACTATGACTCACTTACTCCGCTCTCCCTCCTCCTCCTCCTCCTCCTCCTCCTCCTCCTCTATCCGACCCCCCCATCACACACACTCCTCATCCTCACCCATGCAATGTGAGAATTGGCACCTTGGCTAAAACCACAGTTTACTGGAGCTCGATAATGACTTGCACTATTACGTGAATCATTTCAACGTGTGAAAACGTATACTATATATATATACACACATGTATACACACGTACTGCATCTCGTAGCCTGATTCTTATTTTAGTTGCATTCATTTATTTATTTTTTTGCTTTAATTTGTAATTTATGTGTGATCCCGCCTCCTCCCTTTCACACACACACACACACACACACACACACACACACGCGTGCGCTCCCGTCTCTCACACACATCCGCTGGCTCACACTGACACACATATGCCAAGCTGATGAAACCCAATTCTCCCCGGTCCCTACTCACTTGACTCAGTTTCCATCCAGAACGCTCCCTTAAGAGGATGGAGAGGGATCGCGGGAGACGGAGAGAGGGATAGAGGAAGGAAGAGGGCGCGGAAATCCAGCCCAGGGGCCGAGGGCTGCTCCTGCGTCCTCATTCAGTCAGTGAACAGCAGCGGCGAGAGAGACCATTTCTGTCCCTGTGTTTCCTGCCCTCTCTCTCCCTCTCTCTTTCATCACTCAATTGTATGCTGGCTTTTTTTTCTTCTTCTTTTTAATAGATGACACAAAACAGACACACAATGCAGCGTGGAAACAGAGGAGTGAGGCCAAAGATACACATGAGGATCAGGGTCAGACAAGGTTTCAGCGCGTCTGTAACCACGCTGGATTACTCCTCGGTGTGTGTGTGTGTGTGTGTGTGAGGTTTGGCTTGCCCTGATACGGTATTAGTGAGTGGAAACATCTAGTCTCCAGCCATATGGTGTTATTGGTAAGGTATTGATCAAAGGATTTCCTGCCTGTGATTGAGTTTTTGGCCGCTCAGATATATAGATTAATGATTTATTTGTTGGGCTCTCTAGCAATGTGGTGGCATAGTCGAATAGTTCCTCTTCACTTGGTCTCTGAGAACATTAGTCTGAAATTGGACCCAGCCTGACTCAGGACCTGGGACACTTTAGCTGAGGAAAATTAGATTTAATTGAATTTAGGTAGGGGCCTGTTGTGTTGACGCACCTGAATGGATAGTGAGACGTGCTGCGTTATGATCATCTCAGGAGAGACGTGTGTTTCTGATGCGAGACCAGGAGTGTGAAACGTGCTTTGCAGGGTGAAATGACATGTATTAGTGCCTGTTGTATCACCAAATAATTGCCAATACACAGCCCTTTTCTTAAGATCATAAATCAATAATTTATTGCTTTGTAATTATTTAATACCAGAACTTGTAAAAGTGGAATTTATTGCCTGTTAGTGGGCCCTTTTTCAGATGTATCACTTGTGACGTGCAGGCCAAACTAGTTTAATGAAGCTTTCTCCATCTCTTATCCAGCAACCAGGACACATAAACTATGAAGTTTGGTTTAAGACGGAGCGTGTTTTTTGTTGGAGCACCTGATAACGACACAGCCCATTCAGTTTGTTTTGGTGGTGCATCAAGCTGAAAATACATCCAAGTATTAAAACTGGGAAAACAGTTTGTCTAGATACTTTCAGTTGCATTTGCAAAAATTAAAATCCCATACATACACAAAGGAGATGCCTCTGACTGCAGTAATGGCGGCTTCCTTATGGACTGGACTATACATTCACTCCTCAGTCCGGTTTGTATTGTGGCGCACTTGCCGGACTGTCAGTTTCTCATCCGGTTCTGCTTTGAAATCCCAGCTCCAATTATCTTAACCCATCTTGCGTTTCTTGGACTCATAAATCATCTTGTTACAATACAATCACTTCCTCCCACACGCAGGAGATAAACTGAATCTCGGGGTTACTGGAAGCAGCTCTGTTAATAATGTGGTCGGACCTCTCTATGGTTGCCAAACTCACTGGCCGTCACACACACACACACACACACACACACACACACACACACACACACAGAGTCAGAGAGTGCAATTATAATAAAAGTTTCCTGGCTACGGTTGTGAGATTCTGTTCATCGGCTGTCACTCAGACGTCTTTTACAACTCTAAACACAAGCAGCAAGATGGGAGACGAGATGATGGGTGAGACGACATTTCACAATGATTAAAAAAATAGCCTACTCGTGTAGTCTATTATGCTTGCACTTTTAACAGAAGCGGGAATATGGCTGTCAATTTTGCTTTATCATAAAAAGGACGCAGTGCTCTTAGAATATGTCACGCACTTTAAAATGGAAAAGCTAATCATTTTATAGCTGTTCTTCTTAAGGCTTTTAAGTTTTTTTCTTTTCCCTGTGAGCTTGCTTTCAGTCTTAAATTCTTAAAAACAATCCAAAGGAAAAATAGCGCGAAATGTGTTGAAGAGGCGATACTTCATCTCTCTCTCCACTTTATGAAAGGAAATCTCAGGTCTAACTATAGATTTTTATTGTGTTCTCAGAGTGAAAAACTTCACAGGGAGAAACTGTTCAAAGCATGAAGTATTCATCACACTTCCATCTGTTTACCTGGCTGCCATATTTCTCTTTTTGTGTCCCACAGTCTGTTTCTTGCACTCCCTGGCAGCAGGACACTGTTTCGATTCACTGTCCTGCTCTGACACTGCTGCTTTTCTCTATTCAGTCTCATATCAACATGCCAACAGCCTCCACAGGAATGATACTGACAATCAGCAAAAATAATCAAAAATTAAATATGTTTCAGTTCGTATAACTCATGGGAGAACTATTTATACAGTAAAGGATGTCTTATTACTGTCACCATGATTTTTATATTTCCAATGCTGTCAATTTATCTGATGTCGACAGGATATCTCTGAAAATATGAGACATTTGATAAACAAATAGACCTGGAAAAAAACCCAAATAAGTGGGGTTTTTTTCCATAACTAAAACATAGAGACAGAGAAATTCTCAGAAAAAGTTCACATCCTTTACGAGTTGCATCGAGTAACACCTACACTTTTTCACCCACACTTCCTCTAGCCCTTGAGCAGGCTTAGCTCACATTCGCCTTCTCCTGCCCGTTGGCCACACTGACTAAGACTGGCTGAAAAAGTGTTGATGTTACCCAAATGATATACTGCAGGCAGTGTTTCTCTGATTAAAGAAATGAATGGACTCATTCAGAGCAACTGTATTCCCTATGTGTCTGCACTGGTTTTACACCATTACAGTTAACTTGTGAGCTGTCAGGTTTGTGCCAGGTTAAAATGCGAAAATAAAAAAAATAAACAAAACCTGTTTGCCTCAGGATATTCAGTTTCTGAAAGTCTTTCACTGATTTGAAAATGCATTTTTTTGCATTTTGACATAACAGTTTTTGGTGACTTTAGAAAGGTCTATATTAATTTAGCTATAGGGCAGCTGAGAGATGAGAACATGTACTAAAGGAGAAGCTGTGCTTGACTCTACTTCATATATATATGCTGGTTCCAGTGAATTTTAAGAGACTATTTTATCAAGTCTGGCAGGTATCCTGGCTACACAATCAAAGCATAACAATTGAGTGTCCCACAGGCATTAGTTGCAGAAAAAAATGGGAACAATTGAACTTTATTCTGTACGTTATTATACTGCTTGAGTGTGCTGGCAAGAAGAAGTTTTAGGTGTTTGCAATTTACAACCAAAAAGAAAGCTGAATTCTTCTTTTGAACTGAAAAATCTACGCTTTGTTTACTACTCCGTGAAACACAGACGTGCATTCATCAATAGTCTTGTGATTAGTTTCTCCTTGTGGTTCCAACCCTCCGCTCTCATTTAGCTCTCAAGCCTCTCCATCTGGCGTGGACACCATTAAACAAACAAACCTCAACTCACATTAAGAACACTGGTCCCAAAGCTCTGAAGCCTCTAAAAAAACCCCATCAAATTTGCTTTCGCTGGAGGGCCTGCTGAAGAGTTCCTACTGTATTTCCATGAAATATGTATCTCCCAGAGCAGTTTTACTAATGGGCTGCGCCCTCCTCTGCTAGTGCCTCATTATAGTCACCACAAGCCATGTGATCTCATTACCTCATGTGTTTGACTGGCTCTTAACCTTAACTTGCTATGGTTGAGCTGCAACGTCTAAAACGCTGCGCCGTAATTACCCCAGTGCGTCAGAGCTTGACAGATTTTCTCCTAGGGATGCATGTGAAATTTCCTCTCAGCGTTCATCATTGACAACCTGAATCAACTCTTTTAGTCCCGTGAAGGGGGAATTTGACTTCTTATCGTAGCTTGGCTGGACCATTGAGATGAGTAAAGTGAAACATAACATTAAGAGATCTAACATTAAAGTCTAAATCCCCTGCTTAACTGCAAAAAATTCATATTTGGCCAAGGATTTGCTGCTAAAACCTGCACTTTCCTCGAGCACTAAGAAAGCTGCATTCATCAAACATTCTTAGAGATTTACTGCACGTTCTTGATAAAATTGCCTCCAGTAGAGAGCTTAAGATATATTTATGTTGGCATCGTATCTATTTTTACTGTTGTTTTTTTTTTGCCCGAGAGTCTTTCTGTTGATGGGGTTTTTTCCGCCTTTTTTCCCCGCCTGATTTCATGCCCTTTCTTCCTGGGCATCTTGGGCATAATCCCAAAGTCTAATAGTCTAACATTCAATAAATGGAAAAAAGGCTCCTCCTGCACTTGACCCGCCATGGGCAAATGCCTTTCCAAGGGCATCAGAAAGCTGCTTAGCAGAAGCTGCTCCGGCTGTTACGTAAGCAAAGGCACCCCCATGACCATAGTTTAGGGGAAAGTGAGAGAGAAAAAGAGTCGGGGAGAGGGAAAGTAATCAGAGAGAGGGAGCAGCAAAGTCGAGGAAGTTGGCATGGAAGAAAAGGAGGGTGTAAAAAGACACAAGAAAACCAGCCAAAGCCAGTCTCACAGGAGTCTTCTGTTCTATCTAACTGTGCCTCCTTAATTAAAAAAAACCCTCCTTAACTAATCCCCCGTTAAAGAACGTCCCCTCTTAACTTCATTTAAGTGTCCTTGCTTCTTTTGGAAAAACATTCCTCGACTGTTTCTATATTTTTGTCTGTTCTCTCCCGTCCCTGCGTACTCCAGTGGAGCGCTGCAGGTTGATTGGGCAAATTTAATCAGTATATCCTTCCCACGCACGCACGCACATGAATAGATACGACTAATGTCTTCATTTAGCTTTTAATTACCATGCATCCTCCCAATCACCTGCTGAAACCCAGTAGAAACCTGGAAATTGTAATGGGGGGGTGTAACGCGCGCTCATCTCACTTCATACCCCCTCCCTCCGGTACTTGTCAACAACAGAGCCGATTGCAGTCTCCCACACGTGTGTTGGAAGTAGATTAGTGACAGAGATACACAGTGACTGATGTGCTAAGCTATGAGTTTTCCACAACAGGCCAGAGTGAGGGATTCTTATCGTGTGTGTGTGGGAGAGTTTTTTTTTCTAAGTAAAAGTGGTTCAGAATAATGGATAAGAGGCTAGTAACTGTACCTAATCAGGTCAGTTGTATCTTTTTTTTAATCCCACATCCTCTCTGTTGGTAGTACTGCTGAGTCACTTATTAACAGAAAGTGTCAAACATTCTCTGGTTCTAGCTTCTCAATTGTGAGGATGAACTACTTTTTTGATTAGCCCAAAGTTTATCAGCAACTATGTTGATAATCAGTCAATAATTTAAGTCATGGGCGCCAGGTTAGCTCAGTTGGTAGAGCTGGCGACCCATATACGGAGTTGCTACAGCGGCCTGGGTTCAAATCCGACCTGTAGCCCTTTGCTGCGTGTCATCCCCTCTCTCTCTACCCCCCCCTTCTGTCAATCTTCAGCTGTCTCTATCAAATAAAGGCATGAAAAGGCCAAAAGATTACTTAAAAAAAAAGGGGGGGGGCCACCTTTTCAGTTGTGATAGCAAACCGAATATATTTGGGTTTTGGACTGTTGGTTGGGCAAAATACGTAGTTTGAAAGTCACCATACCAACATGACATTTTATAAAATATGTCTTAATCTAGGGAAAAAAAACTTTCAATTGAAGGGTTTCATTTAAGTGCTCTAATGAATATAATTAGTTGCTAATAATCACTTCATACTAGAGGTAGAGTATGCAACATGTAAATGGGGGTCACACACTACACGTAGCTTTGTTGCATCACAAGCCTGAAGGTTGGTCGCCATTGGAATAATTGACAATGAAAATATTTGTCATTTGCAGCCCTAGGCTGTGGAAGAAATATGCATCTAGCTTTCTCCTTCCACAGTAACACAGCTGCTCACAGGTGCACAACAACAATCAGGCAGATGAGCTGAGGTGTAGCTCCTGCCCTCCTGCCGCTCCCACCAGTAATGGGAGAGCCGAATACCTCCCAGACTGTCAAAGTAAAGTCCCACACACTCAATTTCAGTGCCGAGCGGTTCTGCGGGGCTGCCAGTCACTGCTGTTGTCTGCCACACTGCGGATGTGTCAGTCATTGTGCCAGGCTAAACTCATTTGAGCTAGCTAGTCTGGTGAGCAACAGAGCATGAAGGAAGACAGCAGCAGCCCTCTCTGCTGAATCACTGTGGCTTCACCTCATTCCCTTGCTCTACCTTCTCCTTTTTTACTGCTAAAAACACTGCCATCAGGAAGGCCAGCCAGCAGAATCAATAGCCCCGAGAGAGAAAGAAAAGAATTATGCCATCATGCACATTATGCATTTTGGGGACAGAAACCTGAGCCTCCGAGCAGCAAAGGCCATCAGGAATAATTTATCTTATAATAAGCCACATGTCGGGATAAAAAATACGAGACACCCAGGAAGCTGCCGGTAGGTGGGCTTGTTGTCCCCATTCGACAAGCCCAAGCCAGCTGCAGAGGGATGTCGGCCACGCACACATTTACAGGTGTTTCCTCAGCCTCCTCGCCTCCGGTGGGAGATTCCCCCTGTGGCGTGTTTGCAGTTTGAATTGTCTGAACTGCCAAAACTTGTGATGAATGTGTTGAGGGAGACCCCCTCTGTGGCATGTGTGTGTGTGTGTACAGTCACTCCTCCCTGCTGGTCTCTAATGCTCAGAGTGCTGTAATGCTTTTCAGCTGCACAGAGCAGCGTGTGTGTGTGTGTGTGTGTGTGTGTGTGTGTGTGTGTGTGTGTGTGTGTGTGTGTGTGTGTGTAAGTCAGTGTTGAAAACAATAATGGCATTAGTTCAAGTGAGATTTCAGAGTTTAAACCTACTGATCCTCATTTGAGCTGTTTCCCTTTTGATTCATTATACTTTGTTCCATTTGTAAAACCCCAAAACTTGGCAGCAGTTTTCCTCATATTGCCTTAAACACAGGGCTTCTCTGCCGACTTGTTTTTGTTCTTTTCTTCCCCCTCAACTGAGTCATTTCATTTCAGCGTGTGCATGCAAACTCACCACCCTGTATTTGGTTGTAATGAAACAATGTGCTGGTTTTGCAATAACTGTAAAAAATTCTAATTGCATCTTTAAGTACTCTCCTGCAACAGCAAAGTCTTTCAGTAAAACAAGTGTATAACCCTGTTTTTGTGTTTTTTAAGGAGAATATCAGTTATTTTGTGCGTTTAGGAGGGTGGTTGTGAGATTATTCTTTTTAGTGAGGTGCAGGAGAAAGTGAATACATTTGATGTGTCTTTTTGCTCTTATTAACGAAACATTAACGTGTGTGTGTTGTCAGGTGGTGGATCTGTACTGGGGCGTGGACCCAGAGGAGTGGGACAGTCCAGACCTGCAGAGACTCCGAATGAAACTTCTGGAGGAATGTCTGAAGACCTCAGCGGGACCATGTTTTGTTGTAAGTATCACACGCCACACAGGTTGCAGTTAGTTTGAAATGTGATGGGTTATCCAAGGTCACATTACCGTGCATCCACACTTTACTTAATAAGTAGAAAATCTGTTAAATCAGTGTCTGCTTCAGTTGTTTCCCACCATCCCGCTCTATCTCATTACATGGCTCTGATATGGCATTAAGACTGAATTGTTCCCAGGCTATTCGCTTTTTGAAGATCTTATAGCGGTGTGAAACTACCAATTAAGAGTGAAATCTAATTTCCCTTGTAAGACCTGTCGTTTTTGTCAGTCACGGCGTGGTCGCATTTGAAAAGAGTTACAGTAGCGTTTGAAGTCCTTTCATCGCAGCTTTTGTATGCAGGACATGCGTGTCTGTTTTGTTTAACAGTGGATATGTAGTATGTATTTGGAACCCTTTTTACCTACAGTTTTTGATGCAGTTGAATAGGTTTGTTAGGGTGCTGAATATTCTAATAACTTCAGTAAATGATATATTTGCATCCATGTCACCTGCATTGATGAGATCTTCACAGCAACAAAAGTGCGTGCTTAGTCAACTTTGCTCAAGTGCAGACAAGAAGAAAGTGCGTCAGAAAGTATCCCTACTGGAAATACTGAAAATCCATGCAAAGCTAAAATTACACCTGTATGAATGAGTTATGTGAAGACCTCTGCAAGGAGAGAGAGAGAGAGAGAGAGAGAGAGAGAGGCATGGCGCATAATTACGGCTGACATTTCAGTGATCTTTTTTAGATAATTTTAGGCCACATAAAAGAAAGAAAAGGCAGGCACAAGGACGGAAAAGGATGAAGACAGGAGTGGAGAGAGGAAGAGAAATTGATGGTGAATTATTCAAATGGAACAGATCTGTTTCTAGAGGTTGAAATTGAGGTGAGAGATCACAGGGAGAGGTAATGCATTATGGGTAGGACAGGATCACTAGTCTCAAGGGAGCATAATCTCCTTCCCCAGACTGAGTTTTGTACTTTCTTCCTCACCCACCCTGCATGCACCGCTTCCTCTCTCATTCACAAGCTGTTGTTGTCTTTCTCTCTCTCACACACAAACAAGCGCATAAAACACACACTCTCAACTACAAAACATCTGCAGCTGAATGATTCATTCGAGTTTATTTCCAACTGAGCATTGGTCCTCATATCCGGCCAGTGTCACTCCAGGAACACTAACAGGTAAAACTGCTTCAGAAACATGAGATATTGCAGCATCTCCCTGCACAAATCTTCCACAAAGCTGATTTGTTTGGCTGCTTCAGTTTGTAGTTTAAAAACAATAATTGAGTTTAATAATAATAATAATAATTCTCATAAGCATCAACCTCGGTACAGTCTTGGGAGTGACCATATAAAGTCAATGACCACATTAGATATAGACCATGACACCAGCAGTTATGTGCAGTATGGGAACATTAGTATTGTTCCATCTCCATGACAGCTCCATCTGCTGATGAAGAGCATGAGCAGCAGTTGAGAGTTCCAGAACAAGCTAGTAAATGGACTTTTAGTTAAGCTTATTATGTGAATATTCATATTTTTCCACTGTAGTAATCAGCAGCAAGAAAATACCACGACACAACGGCAAACAACAAGTAACTCATTCAAAGAGTAACTAAAAAAAAAAGCACGAACATCACAGATATGAAAACAACACAGCTTGCTTGAAATGGCGTCTCTTACCCAGAGCAGATACAACAACAGCCGCCTAACACAGTCGGGGAGCACCAGCAGCAGTATGGGTTGTGTTACAGTTGTTTTCTTTAGAAGCTACCTTATCAAAGTGTTAAGAGGCAAGCTCCCTTATGAAACGCTATATTAGCAGCAGCAGCACCAGGTGAGCTCGAGTGATCAATCAGGTAGCAACTCAAAAAAAAAAAAAAAAGGAGGCAGGGCACTGACAGCTTGAATCACCTGCCCTCCGCCAAAGGGTGCGTTGGATATACGTTGCAGCAACTAGAATATGTCCTGTGACGGTTGCAGCAGGCTATAAAATATGTATATTTATATATTGTTAAGGAGAATATTTCTTGCCATCTACTCTACTGTATGTCCAAAATGTTGCTTTCCCAGTGTGCCGTAATGTTGCAACAATTTCATACAACTATTACCTGAGTACTGGTATTGACCTCTGCACACAGTCTAGTTTTTTGTCCCTCCTGATGGATTTAATGTCATGGCTTCTAAAGCCACAAGATATTGTGTGGCACAGGCCGTACAATGTAAGCTCAATCAGTCTAAACTGAACTAAAATGACCAGATCTGAGTTGAAAAAGAAGCGATACACTCTCCCCCTTTGTGCTGCTGGCTTGGTGTTCGGCGCTGTATTGTACATGCCGCGTTGATTCCATTCATTCCCATCAGCCCTGCTGCCCTCTGTCTCTGCTGCAATTTCACCATCTTAACCCCGTCTGACCCCGAGCAATACCACACAACACACTCAGGGAAAGTAGGCATACATGAGCTCAGGTACACACACACTCCCTCTCTCCTGCCCACACAGGCCTATACAAACAGTGCATTTTGACCAGAGGCATTTTCTCTGTCATGAGATTGAGAATCAGTTGGGGTGAACTCTAACTCTAGGTGATACAGACGGTTTACACTCCCCTACTCACACACACACACACACACACACACACACACACACACAACACACACACACACACACACACACAGGCATCTATAGTGCACATTCTCCCCATCTGGCCGGTTAAGTCTTTAATGGCATATTCTAGTGGTCCACTCTCTGTGGTGAATGAAGGCTTTTATGCCCACAATAGCTCCACAGAATTAAGTCCCATTCAGACTTGTCAGAGCCAGCTGCTGCAGTCACGGGAGCCGTCTCCGCCACACAGGGCCACAGCCAGCCCCGTTTCCAGGACCGGGTAGCTCCGAGCAGCGGTGTCGGGTCCTTTGTTCAGGGACTTGGATCCTCGTTTATGACAGTTCTGGGTTGTCTGGGCCATCTCCGGAGTACCGTTGTTTATTTTTACAGGGTGGGAGACCTAGATATATATGTGAGGACGGGGAAAACGTCAGCAGAATTTAGGGTCTTGTTGTTTCTGCAGCAACATACAGTAGGTTTCAAAAGGTGCGTGTAAGTTTGCGTGTGCGTGTGCATGTGCGCGTCACTGTTCATTGTTCAGGCAAATCCCAGGCTCTCCTGCGCATTCATTCTTCTCACTTTATCTCCTTTTCTTCCTTCTTCTTTGTCTCTTTCATAACTCTGACATGCAACCGCTCACGGTTTCTACGCACCATTATCACCTTCACCCACCCATTCGAGGTGCCCGCCTCAAAATGCTGCAGCCCAAGTGTCACCCCCAGCTAACACACACACACACACATACACACGCTCCTATACACAACCACATGGCTGTAAGAGGAGACTTCAAAGAGAAGCTGATCTGGGGGGTCTGCAGCCCACAGCAACTGTCACAGAGCCCAGTGCATGGATCAGAGGGGGAACAGAAGAAAGGATAAAAACAGAGGGAAATCTCTGAAAAGCAAAATTACATATGCATTGATTATTGATGTAAAAGAAAATATAGGATGTAGGAGGTGTTTCTATTGCAGAAAAAAAGGGGGAGATGAAGAGAGGAGGAGAGAAAAGGGGACGACGGGAGTGGGAATAACAGGTTCCCTAGAAACACTACAGAGGAAACAGAGAAACAGGATTGACATGCGTAGTGTAGGTGTGTTTCTTGCTGCCACAGAGGATCTGTGCAACAACTGGAAACCTCTTAATACTCTGTTTGGCACATACATCTCTCCTCATTCACCTCAACGAATCATTCACTGCTCTGCTGTACTCCAGAATAAGAAAATAACAGCATTGATATGTAGCTTTGTAACTCCTATGTAAAGGCAGGCTTAAACCTACTCCTTGTATTAATCTGATCACTGGGAATTGGGGATTTAAATATCATATTTTCAAATTTTTAAAAAATTGTATTGTTCGCCGCAAGATTTAGAGTTGTCTTAGTTCTCGAGACAGAGACAGACAAAACAAGCTTTTTATTGGATGTGTCAGTCCTTCTTTATGAGTAAGAATCAATCGCAGCGAGTGTTTTTCAAAAGGCCACGGCTGAACACAAGACAGGTGGCAGTGCAGGGTTGTTAAACACTCACATAAATACACACACACACATACCGCACTACACCTGGTTGAGACGAGGGGGAGGGCGTGAGGGGGAGGGCGTGGGGGGGGTTCTCTAACCTGTCGATGCAATAAAGCTGGTTTCCATGGCGATAGCAGGGGTTGGCATGGTGATGGTGTCATTGACCCGCAGATTAAGCATGACAATGAGCCATGTCTGTTGGTGTTTTTTTTCTTCTTCTTTGCTCTCCTTCCTCCTGCTCTCCAACAGTCTCAAATTCCCTCGTGTAAAAAAAAAACACTAAAACTTGATAAACGCCTCAAGGATGTGTATCAGCAAACAGTATGCAGCCGCTTGTCCAGTCTTTCTGCCTTTTTTTTTTTTTTCTATACTTGGCTGGCTGGCCTTGTAGCAGGTTTACTGCATGTAAGATGATAGTCGAGGATACTGTCGCTCTTATTTTCTTTTCTGCTTCTCCTCCATTCAGTTAACGTGATGTAACTGCTAACGTGATAGCTCGGATTGGCTGGTTTACCCTCTCTGCTCCGGTGGAAGTTGATACAAGGAGGAAACCTGCAGGAATACAAGAACACAAGACCGACTCATTTGATTTTGGAAATTGTGTCCGTCTGTAAATCCGTACAATATACTGATCGTAAGCAAGGTTTTGAATTCAAATTTTAGTCAGCATGCAGCACTAAAACCACTTGATTTTCAAGTGTGCTGTTGATGGACGTTATTGTCTCAAAACAAAATAGAGGAGCTTCGTAGATACAAAATAAATGAGGCATGGTGGTGAAACAGACCCTGGGAGATCAAAACAGGAGAATAAGTATTCATTCTTTGGAAAAATATTTTTCTTATCGTTTTGATGTTTAAAGGACAAGACTGAAGTTAAACTATATGATTCTTATCATCAATCGTCAATAAATCCCAACCATCCTCAGTCCATCTCTTAATACTGAATACTTACTTCACTACAACCCTTTTAGCCCCATTTGTTCCTGCTGAAGCCACTGAGGCCACTACTGAGGCCAAAAATGGAGTTTAGTTTTGTAAGGTTTCATTAATATCCATCAATAACATCTTCTGTTGCACTGTTTTTAGAAAACAATACTCGAAACACGTGTAAATAGAAGTAATCCTTAGGGATTATGATTTTTTTGGGCCACAAAAAAGTCATATGATAAGCTATATTAGACTGCGATAATACTTGTTAGGATCAGTTTTTGTACAAAAACTGTAAACTACATTGATTTCTTGCATACTTACTGCTTCTGTATTTAGTAGGAATTGGCTAACAGTTAAAGTTAAACACTGCCTCTGTGAGTGAGCGCACATGTCACCGAAAATGTAATATTTCTATGATCGGATCATCTGTTTCTTTTTTAGAGCCATTCCCCCCCCTCTGCAGTGCCAAAGCTTATGCAGCAAATATCCGAACAGTTGACTGCGTGTTTCATTGATTGATTGAGCGTGGGAGTGATTGATTTGTTGATTCATACAGTACAATATCTTAGTCGCCTCTCCCAACTGGCTCATCAGATAAAGTGCACTTAGCCAGAGTATAAAACCCCTTCCAAGGATGAAAAACCAGAGGGAGGGAGGGAGGGAAAGGAGGGAGGGAAAGGAGGGAGAGAAGTGCGGCTAAAACTGGAATTGCATTCGGTCCCTGTATGTGCTTAGCTATTGTCACTTTAGCCTCCTGTGTTTCTTGCACCTGCAGCTGTTAAAGTGTAATAAGAACTACTACAACCTTATAGTCCCTCTCAAAAGAGGGACACACACATACTGTACATGTATACACACACACACACACCAACACACACCTGTCAGCTGCCATGCGGTAATCCACCTTAGATGGCCTCATTCCAGGCCTGCTCTCTGGCTAAAACAGGGGGTGTTAAAAGCAACCCGGCAAATATTTGGACATGTCTTAGTTTAGCTTGGGTAAGTTGATGGGGTGACAGAAGTGACAGTAGATTACATTCAAGGGTGGAGTGGTGTGAATGTGTGTGTGTGTGTGTGTGTGTGTGTGTGCTGATTTGAACACCTCATTTTGTCATTTTGATAGGAAACACTAGTTGGTTTTTATCCTAATCTCATCTACACACACACACACACACACACACACACACACACACACACACACACAGAGAGACACACACACACACACACACACACACACACACTCCGAGGCGGTCACCCACTCCATTCATCCTGCTATATCACCGCGAGGCAAGCTGACAGAGACTTTGTCAGCAACTTGGAGAGTGACTGCTTTCTCTCTCTCTCTCTCTCTCTCTCTCTCTCTCTCTCTCTCTCTCTCTCTCTCTCTGTCTCTCTCTACACACACACACACACACACACTATATGTCTCTCTCTCAGCATTACTTTAGTTCAGCCCAGTGCCTCCATCCTCTACTGACACATCACTGCAGCACTGTGAGTCATAGAAGGCCATCTAAAGAGGGTGGATGAGGTGACCTGCAGGGCAGCCTGGCGCTGCAAGAATCTGTTCTGTCACAGGTTCTTAGAAGATCTAAGGCGAGGGGGTCGCCAAAGATTAATGGGGGTTGGACCGGAGGCCGTCTTGATTTTTAAGGGGTGTGAAAAAAACTTAAGTTTAACATTTCTGGTTATAAATAGGGGAGTAATGCAGCTGGTTATGTCTTTTTGAGTAGCCCTGAGTTAAAACGTGCACTTGTCATTTGAATCATTCTGGGTTTGAATGCAGCTGATGAGTCATGACCTTTCCCGTCAATCACAACTAAAGATAGCGAGCAGCCTGCCCTAGTTATCTGTTAAACTCTCTTATTTTGGCAGGAAGAGAACACAGAGAGCTACACACAAGAGGGAATCCCTTTCATTTATTTTTCTATTTAGTCCTGTATTTTCTGTCTTATAGAGATGTTTGGCTCATTAAATTAGCACTATTTTCTAATTGGGCTTCTTGCTTTATTGGATGTACTTGAATATTCCAGTCACAGGAGGGTTCTTTAATCGTAATATTTGCACATACTTTGATTATTTTCTACCATTGTTTTTTTCACCCTTTGGTGCAGGCTACACATATTTGATCTAATGTTTCACTGGATAAGTGGGTCAGCTAATTGTTTATATAATACAAATGACAGGTTTGGATGCAAAACACAAAAAACCCAAACCTCAAAGATGACACCTCCTCCTCCGAAACAACTGATGCTGTACATGGAAAGTAGATTTTAAATCCAAAAGAAGCTGCAAAAATGAACCTTTGGTACCAAATCTGTGCAACATGGCCACAAACACTGCAGTGTAAAATGAATCTACCATGGGAATTTGTGGGTTTTGAGAGTAGGCCGTTCCTACAGACCATGCCACATGCCATCATTTGATTCTGCTTGTTCTCTGCATCTGTTCCCACTGCGAATGCCAAGGGAACGAGGAGTCCAACATGGAATGGCTTTGAAGCGTCATTGCCGCAAGCGCACCAACGTAGTTTTTCCTGCTCATCGGAGCTCACAGTCATTTGGCTCGTCTCTCGCTCGCTCTGCGACTTTTTTGCCCCTGAGGCTTTAGTGAATTACGACACATGGAGTAAAGATCAGCTGGTCATGGAGGGTTTCCACTGATTTTTTTGATGCCATTGTCCTCGAATGTGACTTGATAGAGCACATCCAGGAGCGTGCCAGGAAATGGCCCCCGATCATTTCCGATGGTGGTGAATCGGCCGCCACTCAGAAGCGCATAGATGCCGAGGGGAAGAGCGGAGATTCATTGGAGCTTACAGTAGATATGCCATGTGGAGTGGGAGATAATAGTGTGATGAAAAGGCCACTATTTAATTTGATGATGCCTAATTATGCAGCTTGTGTGTTGAGTGTTCTGGTTTCTGACTAAAAAGATTGCGGAGAGTGATTGTTTGGCTTTGGTGTGTAAGACGTGATGATGGTGATAAGGTGAAGCACAGAAGCACACTAAATTATACAGATTTTATTCTCACAAATTTACATACGTCTCTTTAATTAATGCATTAATTAAAAAAAAGAAAAACATCCCATCTGTTCTATATATAAAGCAAATCTGCTCATTTCCCTAATACTACTGATTACTGAGCATTAGGAAATTTGGCCACGGCTGTGTTTTATATAACAGTGTGTCATTAAAACGTTTGCTGTGTAGCAGCAGAACTAATCTGTTTTTTTTTTCTTACTGAAAACAATAAATTATGAGAAGGGAACTGGTATTGAACCTCAGTGCTTTTGTGGTACCGACCGAAATGTCTCCATAGCACCAGATAAGAACCAAAACGTGGCATCAAAGTTTGGTCAGCTTTGTAATCTTACTTACTTGTTATATTTCCTCATTTAAATCATAATTTCGCCCATTTTAGAGAAGTATTTATTTGAGAAGTTTTGCTTCTTTTCTTTTATCTATATTTCTCAAAGTATTGAAAAATAATTAGTTTGGTATCTTCCTTGTTTCTGTCTTCTTAACACGAATACACTTTTGAAGCAGTACAAAGGCATTTTTCTTTTTTTTATTCTTCATATTAAAACTTTTTACTGAGATTTCTCTTAGCTTTGATGCTTTACTTGCTCTTTTCTATATCTTCATGTTATGTTGGGATATTTATGTGATCGCGTGTGATGTAAAGAAGGCAGATGGCATTTTCCAACCACAGGTCAACAACAACCACAGGTTTCTTCTCGCTTGTGCACGATTGTTATTTTCAGCACACGAATGTTTCTCCGTGGGGAAGAAGGGATGCAACATTTTCTTATTTAAATTGTACATATGTGGCTGTGGTGTAAAACAGTTTCCATCCAAGACAGCGCTGTTAGTGTGCACTGTGGTGCATTAGGGTGGCAGCTACATGCCTGACACCACAGTTTGTGCCTGTGCCTCATAAATTACCTTAAATAAGTTGCACTGTATGCATCATTGACTCCACTATTCACCCTGCACCACTGATCCAAAAAATAAAGCCCTAAAACAGTTTGAACGATCGAGATGATACACATTTCCTGTCTCTCTCTCTCACCTTCTCTGCCCTCTGCCTTTCTTCCCTTCCTCCCTTCCTTCCTTCCCCCCTTTCAGGGTCTGGTGGGAGAAAAGTACGGCAGCATCCGAGTGCCGGGGGAGGTGGAATCAGCGGAGTTTGAGATGATCTTGGATGCAGCTGTTGAGGCGGGGCTGGACACACACATCTTGGAAGAGTGGTACTGCAGGGATGAAAACTCTGTGCCACCCGCATACTACCTCAAACCCAAAGCCCAAATGCTTAAGAACTACCAGAACTCTGTGAGTCCAGCTAACATGCGACCGCTGCTGTGGCAGAAAAGGGAATTGTCAGTGGTTATTGTATGTCATTTCACCCACTCGGATGTAGAGGCTTAGAAGGGGGTGATTATGGATCATTATGGATTCTTGTCCTTGAGCTCTGGTTCATGAATTTAATTCTCCTTGGGGAACATATTTTATATGCACATACAAAGAAGAAAACCGGCTTTTGCTTTGAGTTTGTGAACAAGTTTGTGTTTAGTCTCAGGCAGCTCTTGAGCCCCTTTGAAGTCCTTTGCTTTACTGTTTGCCAAAAAGTTTAAGTATGCTTGCAAATGACCCCATAAAAGTAATTTAACAACAATTCTGTCAGCACAGTTAATTTTAAATAAAACGGTTTAGCTTCTGAGTTCCTCCTTCTTATCATGTCCAGAACTTTATAGAGGTAATAAAATATCTGGCTGAGCTTTGTTAAAAACTGCATGATAATGTTGCCTTGAGATTCAGTTAAGTCATAAAAACTGTACATTGTTGGCCAGTGTAGGACTTCAACACACAGTAGGATCCTAAAAACATTCAGATGTGAAGGTTTCATACCAGAATCACTCAATAATCAGTCACAGCAGTAAAGATTTTACCAGTTGATCTCAGCAATTCAGCTTACATAAAACATTTTCTCATATTAAAAACGGAGAACAATATTCTCTTTGTTACTGTATATGTCCGCACAGTACTCAAGAAAACATTAACAACCACATTCCCTCAGTACACAATGAGAGTCCTCCATCTAAACTGTCCTCTCCCTGCCCCTCCGTCCCGCTTAGATGGAGTCGAGCAGCGCAGCAAAGACCAAGAATGACAAGGCCTGGAGGAACGTGTCGGAGGAGATCAAGAGGATCTTCCGGACAGCGGTGCTGCAGCTTCAGGAGAAGGGGACCATGAAGAGCGCTCAGGCCAAGAAATTCCTTTGCTCTGGTTAGTCTGCTCTTCCTTTTCATCTTTTCAAGTCACATCTTTTGATGACTTCTTTCAAGTTGGAAGATGTCTTTATGTCTGATGTTTAGCTCCCTTCTTTCTCTCTGGTTTTAGAATTCATCTGTTTTTATTTTAACATTTAAAAAGAATTATTTGACCATTTCACGAAATTTCGATCTCTGAATGCAAAGAATATAATTCTGTGAAAGATGACAACTTCTGTAATCTACATGTGGCTTTTTTCATGTTGGGTCACATATATTGCATTGTCTCTATTACTTCCTGAGCTAAACGAGATGATTGATCAATTAACACTGAACGAGAGAAAATAATTCCACAACAATATTGATAATCAGTTTTGTTATCATTTTTAGGCAGAAATTGCAGAAATTCACAGTTTTTAAATGTAAACTTTTGCTGGTTTTTAGTCTATGATAGTAAACTGAATATATTTGTGTTATTGATTGACAAAACGAACAATTTAAACACGTCTAAGTATTTTTTTTTCATAATTTTCTCGCTTTTCTGATATTTCATATTAATTAATCAAGAAAATAATCATCAGATTAACTGATACTGAAAACAAATAGTCAGCTGCAGCCTCTATGGTACATACAGTAAGTGATGTCAGCTTATTTCATCTAGAAAATCAACAGTATGTATGATAGTTGTGATATTGTGTAACAGTGGATATCTGAGGCCATCTAGCCTAATTTAGCGGAAATTATTGTCTCACAGCTGTCCCAAATTCTACTTTCAACTGTCCCAGGCTTTTGTTCACAAATTAAATATAATGAATATAATAACTCTATTTAAGTAACTTGCGTCACTTCATTGACTTACTCTGGTCCACAAGTTGTTCCCTGCACTAATATCTGAATAACAAATTTAAAAAACAGCCTGGGTCTTTGACCACAATCAGTTTTTATTATTCTTGTTTATTATACTTATTTCTAACAGTTTGATCAATAAATGCTTCACTACAAACTGCAGCGCAAATGCAAACCTGTTTCTGATGGCTATACGGGGATAGAAATGTACATACATACTCTTTGAACATTATTATTATTTAGCCAAATAATCACAAACTCACTACAGGGACATTGTATATTTTAAGGAAAAAAGTCACATACATTTGAAATATTTCTTGCCTTTTCCCTGATGATCTGAATAAGTCACTAAATGTGTTGCAAGTCGCTTCTCAGAAATAAAGTCTGATAAATAAATGGTCTGAAAAGCTAAATCTTGTAAGAAAACATAAATAACACATAAATGGAATAAATTAATTTGTAATGATACATTTCTTGTATCTCTCTCTTCTTACTGTCCCAGTGTTATTGCAGACTTTGCTGTTTTTATTGTCTCCGGCATCCTTAATTTCAAGCGCTGACCTTCAGGGGAGAAAAAAAAATAAATCACACGTCCACTATATTTAATGAGTGAGGCTGTTGTTTAGACCATCATCTTGTAACTAAATTGATAACAAGAGATGAGATGCAATCAGGATCTGTCAGACTGATGACCGTGATTGATCGATCGCACTCTATATTCACCTCATGGTAATTAATCCAAACAGTGTGTTGCGATGTCGGCTAAAAGTGACTTTTCAAGACCATTTTTATTCAGCACTTATGTTTACTTGTGTTATTCTCCGGTATTTTCAGTGATTACCAGGCTAAATATTGAGTGTTGTGTTGGTCACAAGCGACCATTTGCCATTGAATGTGGTTTTTGAGAATGCTAATTACTTTTCACCAACGGGTGGCCAATCTGAGCTGTCCTAGTAAGACCAAACATCCAAACAGAGAATCATATAAGAAACAATAAGAAGGTACAACTCTGACATTTCAACAATCCCTTCCACTGTTTATTTTCACCCTGTAAGGTTGGTCTAATATCAGTTCTTGTCGGGTGAAAGACTCAGTCAGGCCACCCAGTTATTACTGAATTGTTTGAACAGCACTGAACTAATCTTCCAAGACATCTCTTTTTCTTTTCTCAGGCTGTCACTGTGGGAGACGATCAAAGCAATATGCTATCAGGATCTGATGACAAGTCCTTGTTTTATAGTCCTGGTCTTGTTCTCATAGAGCAGACACAGCAAGTAGCTTTTTCTTCATGGTGGAAATAAAGAATAAGCTTATTAAGTAATCGCCATTCAGGCTTTGTAATTTCATATGAAAAGGAAGCTCCTCTTTTGTGTCAGGAAAGTGCAGTTTTAATGTACTTTAATTGAGCGCACTGGGCTTTAAGCAGTGCTTAGATTTTGCTGTATAGAGGAAGTTGTGCCGTCTCCTGGAACTCCCAACTTTCCTTTCACACTTTTTTCTCTCCCACCCAATTAGTAGGCTACCATGTGAGCAAAACTACACAGGAGGAGCTGGCAGAATTTCAGTCAGCTGGCTCTTTGTGGGGGAGCTTGTGATACAGTTCAGTGGTGCTGGCTTATGTGATTTTATCAACTTTGTTTCTTCTTAAATAAGGCTCAAGAGAAATCTATGTAATCGGAGGCTAAAGACTTCTAAAGTCTGTTCAGCTTTTCTCCGGAAAGAAATCTAAATCCTACATCTGTTAGATGTTTATCTTTGCAAGTTGCACATTAAACTCAGCGTCAGGCTATTTTAGAACTTCCAACTAAACACAATCAAAAGTTATTAATGTGGAGAAGCTGAGGAAGACTTCTTAGTGACCAGTTGTATTTTTCTCTTTTTTTCAGCCTTGGAGGATGAATTAGACTTTGCCCTTGGGAAACAAACTCCTGCCTTTCTCAGGAAATGTGTCTGCTACATTCGTAAGATCTCTAACTTCGACCGCTTCGCCAAACTCCCCGAGATGGGCCGATACATGGACATCGTGGTGAGCGGCGATCGCGTCATGCGCAACCAGGAAGCCTACGAACGCCTTCTGAAGGTACGGGACGAATTCATCCCCACGGTCGTCGCTGCCTCCAACCTCCGTGTCTATTCTTCGGTCACTCACTGCGACATGAAGCTGGGCTACTCCCAAGAAGTGGAGAGCAACTACGTGGAAGGTCTGTGTAAACAGTTCTACGAGGACATGGTGGACATCATCCAAGCCACGGTCCAGCAGAACTTTGACACCGAGACTGACCCGCTGTACGACGAGATCCTGCAGCACTTGTCCCTCTGTAAAAGCTACGCAGCGCTCTACGAGTTCAAGACCGAATCCTTGGATTACATACAGGAATATCTCCTGCCATCCAAGGGGAGCAGGATGAGCCCTCTGGTGGTGTACGGGGGGCCGTGCACTGGGAAGACTCTGCTGCTGGCTGAGGTGGCCAAACAGGTGAGATATGATGAGGAACGATGGTGTTCTGCTATCGTTCCCCTTTTGTGTGACCCTTGGCCTCACTTTGGCCGGCTCTCGCAGTGTGTTCACGCTTGTGCTCGTCTGTCTGTCTGATCCGAGCATGTGTCCATCTTTGTACAACAGAGTATGAGGGGGCGTGCAACTGTTCATCTCTCCTCATCAAACGCTTGCTTGACCATCTGTGTGTCTGCCAAGACACAGACCATTGCCATGCACATTCCTCTAATTTCCTTGCGAAGCCCTGTGTGTGTGTGTGTGTGTGTGTGTGTGTGCATGTGTGTGTGCACCTGTACACATCTGCTTATGACTTTTTTGGGTGTGTATTAGTTTGCTGAACATCTATAGAGATTTCTGCAAAGTCTGTCTATTTTTTTTTATTTTTAATTAATGTGTGTTTGTGTGTGTGTGTGTGTGTGTGTGTGTGTGTGTGTGTGTGCCGTATTCTCCGTTCACTCCTTGGCTTTTGTGTGTGCCATCTGGCTGCCCGGCTACATTAGGCTCACACCATCGCCAAGATCACACAGCACACACCCACAGATCTAGACCTCCTGTCCAACCTTTGTAATAACTGTCACATTGATACACTCATTTATTGTAAGCGCCATTCATATCTTACAAGTTCTCTGTGTAGTTGTAGAAATGTTTTGAATGTAACACAAATAAAATAGCAACAAAACAAAGTGGTGGCACAAAGGTCCACAACACTAAATGTACATGCACTCAGAGGAGAGGTTAGTGACAGAGGAGACAAGTGAGGCAGAAGGAGGTGTGTAACACACCATGGACAAAGAGAAGAAGAGGTGATATTTCATACAGACATTTCTAAAGTAGTTTCTGCTACAAATTAATCCTATTGTTTCTGCACAATAGGAGCATGTGTCTTGTTTCCATCAGGGGAGTCTACCTATTTTCTTAGAGCCTGTCCTGATTTTCATGCCATAACATTTCCAAACATCTTTGTTCTTTCATGTTTTCACTGCCAGCTGGATTTTTCAAAAGCTTCCCCATAACACGCTGACAGCCACACTCAAGTGAAAACAAGTTTTTGGAAACAGAAAAAGGGAAAATCTGCTTTCTTAAATTGTTGGATTTTTAGAAATTCACAAAAAGGTAGATACATTAATACATTTAAAGTTCTCACAATTAAAAAGAAATGATTCATTCAGATAATTCAAATGATTGTATTGATTGTGTGATTCATGCTGCCCACACAGATTAGCCTAGTGATTTATCACTCAACCCTATTACACTAATACACATAGAGTGTGTGAGTGGGCTGTCCATTGTTTCAGCTGTGTCGCACACCTTACCATGTGGCTGAAAGGATCATAAATATGTGCTTCAACAACCACATACATGTAGTTATCTGCCGATGGCTAAAGTTTCTCTCTATCATATTGTTCCATGTACTCATCTCCAGCCTTTTAGTTCTTACAGTACAGCAAGTTAAAATAATAGTGTGGAATCCTATGTGGCCTTGGCATTTGAAGGAGAGAGGGATGTTATTAGATTTAAGCCAGACTAGAGGAGGTGCAGAATAAATGCAGAAGTGTTCTGGGGCCATTGTGTGACTACTCTGTGTTCCACAGGGTGTAATTCAAACCTAACCTGTTTGGTTTGATTCATCTGAACCCTGAAGCATTTATGTCTTTGCTTTTGAGCTCAGACCACATCAGATCTTCTAGAAAACAGAGGTTTGTTACTATTGTAAAGCAGTACAGACCAACCACAGCGTATGTGATGGAGATTGATCTATGATGGAACAGTGATCTGTTTGTCCCCCTTCTCACATTGTCACAGCTGCATACACACACCTTAGTAAGTTAGTTGAATATAGTAAAATGGCAAAGAGAAGGATAATGCCAAAGGCAATTATGAAGGTATTTTATTTGGATCTTCTTCTAAGCTCAGGTGTGCAGGGTTGGAAAACAGGTTTTCATATCATCATCCAAATCGTACACAGTTGCAGAATAAGAATAACACGTATCTGATTATTAGACTAACTAGAAATTACACTAGTTGTTAAATTGACTATTATAGCATAAAGTACAGCAGTATGTAATGAGTTCTTAACAGTGCAATGGCTGCTTTGGCACAGTTAGAGAATATTGCCAATGTAGAAATGAGTCCTCAGAGGCTCTGCTGAAGTTTGGGCCCATGATAATGGTTGACATTTGCTGTACGTAAGAATCGGGTTAATTAAGGTTTTGTAGACTTTCATTTATGCATGATTGTAATAGTGGAGGCCTGTGGAGTTTGAACAGTTGACATTGTTATAAGTTGTACAATCTATGAAAATCAACCAGACTCATACAAAATATTGTACTCATACACAATATTGTATGAGTTTTGCACACATGTATTGTCAGTTTTATAAACTGAGACAAGTTAAACATTTAAAATTGTAAATACTCTAATGACAGACACTGTGTGTCTCTCTCTTCTTCTCTCCTCCTCTCTCACACATACACACAGCTAAATGTGGAGTAGACTCATCATCACTGTTGCCCTAAAAGTGTCAAAAAACATCTTAATGTCTCCCAAAATCTCAGCTGGGCCATTTCATGAATTCATGAATGAAATTATTATAACAACCAAACCTCAAAATTGTAGCAGTGTTCATTCATAGAAGGTTTTTCATGATGAAAGAAATTATTTATATATGAATTGAATCTATGTATTAATGACTTCTGGTCTTTAAAATTGATCACTACTGAGTTTTAGACATTTTTCTATGTCTAATTAAAGTTAGAAATTTAGTGTAGCACAGATATACTGTCGTAAGGTAAAAATGTATTAAAGTTCTCCTGCTTGCTGTGCTAATGAGCCCTACCTCATACTGTGTGAATAGCAATTAATTATATCCCTCTGCCCTCACTCTAGAGCTTTGATTATTGTAACTGTTTGACTGTGTTTCTCTGACCAGACCAAGTAGAATACAAGCAAATGTTACCCAAAAAAAATATAAATAAAAATATAACGCACATATATTCTAACAAACCTCTCTGTTTTTCAGGCCTACACATGGCTGCAGAAAGAGATGGGTCCTGAGACCGACCCAGTGGTCATTGTCCGTTTTATTGGCTCCACCCAGCTCTCCACGGACCTACGTACCCTCCTCCAAAGCATTTGTGAACAGATTGCACTAAACTACCGCTGCCTGATTCACTTTTTGCCTAACAAGATCCAGGAGATGAGGGAGCTGCTGATCAACCTTCTAGGGGAATCTACATTCCACAGGCCCTTGGTTATTGTCCTGGATGCCCTGGAGCAGCTCTCAGAGGCCGATGAGGTTCGCAAGCTGTGGTGGCTCCCCATACACCTGCCTCGGACAGTCCGCATTGTAGTCTCAACATTGCCCAATAAACATGGCATCCTGCAGAAGCTTCGACACCTCATTCATGATGAAGGCTATTATGTGGAATTAATACAGAGGGATCGCAAGGTCTGCAGCCAAACATTAAAACAGCAGTTGCTGGGGGTGAAAAGAAAGGTCACCTCAGGCCAACAGATCTATGTCAACGAGGCACTTGCCAAGTGTACATTGCCAATGTTTGTCAACCTCATCTACAGAGAAGTTGTTCACTGGAGGTCTCACAAAGATGTGGACGACAGGTCACTGTGCTCCACAGTGCATGAAAGCATAGAACAGCTCTTCTACTCAGTGGAGAACAAGTTGGGCCAACGATTTGTCTTCAGAGCTCTAGGTTATATCACCATGGCCAAGGCTGGGCTAACTGAGGTTGAGCTGGAAGATATTTTGTCCCTTGATAATATAGTTCTTGGTGATGTTATTGTGGCAACGTACCTCAAAAACCCCTTGAGGATCTCTTACGATTTGGTTGCAAAGCTCAAAGAGGAGCTGGATGGTTATCTGGTGGAACGTCAGGTTCGTAACGTCACCTTGATGGTTTGGGCCAACCGACACCTGCATCTCATTGCCCAGAAGCTGTATCTTAGCAATGAGGAGGACGTCCATCAAATGCACAGCCTCCTAGCTGAGTACTTCCTGGGGGCATGGTCAGGAGGCAGGAAGAAGATCTTCACTTACGATAACAACCATTTCACGTCCCTGAATATATCTCATCACAAAAACCCCCACCAACAGCAGTCCCATGAAAAAACGTCCTCCGACAAGTACTCATATGACCGACAGACTCCAGAGCAGCCTTGGGTGTTCCAGTGCAACCTTTTGGAGCCTGACATTTTCTTTGTCAACCACAGGAAGATGACAGAGCTGGTGTACCACCTCACCAGGAGTGGGCGCACTGATGACCTCATGTTCGGTGTCATCATGAACTTCAGCTGGCTGTACACAATGATCAAGATTGGCCAGTTTGAAAAGGCTGTAACAGACATTGACCTAGCTTACAGCTACACCCAAGAAAAAGAACTGAAGTTCCTGGCCACCACTCTCCGTAGCATAAAGGTAAAAGTGCTGAAGAACCCAGCATCGCTGTCTGCAGAAATTCAGCAAAGGCTGCTGCCAGTTGTCACCTCACTACCTAAGCTCAGACACCTCCTCCTGGAGTGTGACAAAGATGGCCCGAAGTACTGCTCCATTGTGCCTCTCCACTCGTCTATGGACGTCACCTACAGTCCAGAGAGGCTTCCTCTGTGCTCTAGCTACATGCAGATTGTGGAGATCTTGCCCACTCTGGCCCCAAACATTGTCCTTGTAGCCCTGGAAGATGGGTCTGTCAGCACCTGGGATGTAGAGAGCAGACAACTTCTAAGACAGATCGACACAGCCAAATCCGTTGTGCTGGGAATCAGGCTAACCACTGATGAAAAGTATCTGGTCGTGGCCACAACCAAAAACACGCTGCTGATCTATGATAATCACAAGTCCTGCCTTTTATCTGAGGTTGAAATCAAGGGGTCCAAGCATGGTGGCGTCACTGGTGGGGTGGCTTTCATCAATGGTTTTACACTGTCGACCCATCATGCTTTGGCTTGGCTTGAAGCCAGTAAAGACGTCAACGTTATTGACCTACTCTATGGTTGGCCTCTCTACCAGTTCCACTGCTGGTATGAGGTGACTTCTGTCCAGTGCTCGCCAGATGGAATGTATGCCTTCTGCGGACAGTACCTCAACACTGCATCCATCTTTCATCTGGGAAATGGCGACAAGTTGGCCACTGTGACCTCTGAGTTTTCAGGGGGATTCGTAAAGTCCATTCTAGTTCTGGATACTCTTAACCAAATGGTGATGATTGACAATGAAGGCAGTTTGTCAGTATGGAACACCAAAGAGATCACCAACCCACGGCTGATGGAGGATTACGATTGTAGAGGGGATGATAGTGAAGTGGTGGGCATTGAGTTATCTGAAGACCAGCGCTCCATTCTCATTTGCAAGGCCAGAAGTATTGAGGTTCTGGACACAAAAGTATGGAAAATGGTAGAGAAGTTCAAAGCCAAACGTACCGAACGCTTTGTGGCCGCTGTCCTCTCCAAGAATGGACAAAGCATTGTGGCCTCCATGGAGAATACCTCCTCCATCTTTGTCTGGAGGAGGGACAGTGGACAGTGCATGGCTAGCCTGATTGAGATCTCAGGTGCTATCGTCAAACTCATTAAATCGGTCCACCACAATCTGCTCCTTTCTGTTGCCAGCAGTGGAGTGCTGTCTGTTTGGGACATTGATATCATCACCGCCATGTCCAATATTGACAAAACCGGCAAGAAGATCGCGACCTTGCAGCTGTCTGGCAGAGAGGATTATGTGTTTACCATGGACGGTTCAGAAGCTGTCCACAAGTGGAACTTCAGCACTGGCTTTATTGAGACGGTCTTTAAGCACGAGGGCATAGTGGAGAACTGTGTCCTAACCTCCTCAGGGGATCTCATGGTGACTTCAGATGACAAGTCTAGTCAATACATCTGGCAAACCAACACTGGAGAAAACATCTTCCGCATCAATGGACAGAGAATATCACAGCTGCTAATCACCCACAACGACCAATTTGTAGTGTCTCTCTGTGAGCAGAACGCCTCCAGAGTTTGGAGGCTCGCGACTGGGCACAAAGTGTGCAACATTTTAGTCACCCTCCAGAATGCACTGGTCACCACAGCAAACACTTTCCTTGTGGGAACCACCAAAAACAAGCTCCTCGCTGTCAGCCTGTGGTCAGGCAGCGTATCCAAGAAGTTTGTCTGTGACGATGGCATTACCATCGTCAACTTCAAGCTCATTCCTGACTGCCCTGACTGTGTGGTGTTCATCACATCCACAGAGACCGTCTTCATCTGGAGCGTGGCAGATGAGTCAGTTTGCAGGCGAGTCCAGCTGCCAACCAACTTCCTCAAAAATCTAGAGGACTTCCAGATCTCGCCCAATGGGAAACTAGGAATTGTCTCCAAAGGTGATGAGAATATTAACGTCTTGGATCTTCACAGCGGGAAGCTGAGGCTTGTCCATGCTGCTGGTATAATTTGGCGTCAGAAATTATCAAGAGATGGACGTTATTTAGTGTATGTCTGTTTCCGGAACTGTGATGAAGACGATGATGCTGGTGTTGTGTCCAATCTGATCGTCATGCGCCTTGCTGATGGGAAAAGCATCGGCACGTGCTCCCTATACAAGACGCCCACCTTCCTGTGTCTCTCGCAGCGAGCACTAAACATCATCATTGGCTTTGAGGACGGCAGCATCGGCACATACACAGTAGTGGACCGTGTGGATGCTGCCCTCAAGATAAAGATAGCCACCTCCAACAGCCGACAGATTGTCAACAATGCCTCGCAGAAGGTGCGACCCAAATGTGGCAACCATTCCTTCAAGACCGTTGCCGACTGCGTTTGGAGGGAGTCAACGGAGGTCTTCTCCAGGGACAGCCCT
This sequence comes from Dicentrarchus labrax, assembly GCF_905237075.1. Lineage (NCBI taxonomy): Eukaryota > Metazoa > Chordata > Actinopteri > Moronidae > Dicentrarchus > Dicentrarchus labrax. The sequence continues at coordinate 12,517,996 of NW_026136717.1, read as the reverse complement.
ATCAACGTGTCTGACTCTGGGGAAGGTGAGTCAACCACGCCTACAAAAAAGACTGAACTGCTGCAGTGATAGGTGGAGATCAGAGAAGCGGGTGGGGTTAGGAGATGCAGGTGGAGATAAGTGACAAAGTTTAGAATCTCTGGGGTTGCAGTTGATTCTTGTTTACAGCCACGTGATACAGCTGCAGATGTCAGCCCTCTGGGTAGTTAATGGGCCGACCATTTTAACGCTGCACTCAAATTATGTATTACTTACTTCCAACTTATGATACAGTTTCTCTTTGTTTTACACACTAAGACTGTTAAAAGAATAGTACTTTTTTTTTTAAAGAAGACAAATGTCAATTCTGTGAGGTATTAGTTTGCCATTATGTGTCCTTTTGCATTTGAAGAACAAAGTTATTATTCAAATGTCTTGGTCAAACATTTCAAAGCCATTCCAGTGATCTTAGCCACTTTCATTGTACACTATCTTTATTTACATATGTGCACATTAAGCCATAATGTTGTTCTTTAAAAAAAAAAAAAAAAAGAGTGTATTTATGTTTGTATCAACATCAGTCGGTACTGTACAAAAAGGAAGAACTATGAACATATGTACATATCCCTTTTTGGCTGCTGCAATTTGTGCAACTCCTTAAAAATGTTATGTTGTGCTTAATGCAATCAAAGTGAGTGCCTGGAATTTAAAATGTTCTTTATGTGCAGATTACAAGATTTATGAAAATGCAGGGAATTTGTAAACACAGTATACACACAGTTACATAATACTTGCATTGATGTTAAATCTAAACGATCAGTGTACTGAAATCCAGTCAACAACACGAGAGATCGATGGCATTGCTCTTTGTAATGATAATTGTAGAAATTTCTTGGAACGGTTTGCGTAAATTTGATGTGGATTTACCTGCAGTTCCATCAGTTTGTGTGCTGTTTGTGTTAAGGGAAACACCACTATTGAGCATACAGTGTAGCATAGCACCATACACATTCACGCCTTAACCAATGTATTTGCTTTAGGTTTAGTGGAGTTTCTTCAAATGTTCCAGTAGAAAAGGAGACAAACGTTTTACTGAAACAACTTGGTCATGTGAATATATTTAGAGGTTTAGACAGTTAGGTGGAAGCACTTTATGAGTGGTTTGTGAGAAATTAGATTTATTCATATGACACATTGTATAAATCGTTTAAAGTGATCTAGACTTGTCTTAAAATAAGTATTGGATTTTCCTACAAATATACACACAAGGCCATCCAGGTACTTGCAGGCTACAGCTAACTCACTTGAAAAACAGACTTTCTGTATAAAGTACGCCTGTATCAATACGAAAACTGACATTAGAGATGGGACATTTTGAAAATATATATGTATAAAATAAGAGTCAATAATTTAAAACTTTTGAAATTATGTTATGAAATATTTTTTTAAATCTTTGGTTGTGTATCAGCTTTTGTATACCTGTGAAAAAAAAACTTTTAAGAACATTTAAGAAGTCACATGAGTACAGATTCAAAGAGCCCACATTTAGGTTACATTTACAGTCAAATCATGGCCAGAATTCACACTTTATATTTACTTTTCTTACATTTTATCACAGGTTTATACATGTGACACACAACCGCAGGTTTTGAAATTCTTTCTAAACATTATTTCACGAGCTCTAGATCTTTTTGATCCTCACGTGAGCCTATAGAAACCTGACTCTGGTAACATCACGACAGGCTGAAATAAAAGCTGTTAAGTTCTGGTTTGCTGACAATCTAAAAAAGAATAGATTAGTTATTTATGAGGTTGTACCTTGCAGGTACCGCGATCGCTTTTGTTAAAGCATGTCTGTAATAACCCAAAAAACGCAATTTATGAGCTCTGATGAGACCAATCATCTGCCAGGCATGATTGAAAACAACACACTTACACTTTTGACATATACTTTTTAAGGGCTATTCCATCTTATTGTATGTTTACTAGTTTTGAACTGTTGAGGTAACGGCCCTTGGATAATTTCAAAACCGGGTAGCAGCATCAAGCTTTAAAAAAAAAAAAAAAAACGTAATTTCCCTTCAAGTCAAGAGTTTCTAATTGAAAAAAATATATATAACATGTAATTGCCAAAGTCCCGATTATAGTTTGTGTTTCATTTGGTTGACTGTCTCATTTTGTTTTTTGAGGCTTGTACTGTAATTATATTGTTACCAAATAGTTTCAGTGTTCTACTGTGATTATGTTTATGATAGAGAAAATGTGCTATCTTTGCTAAAAAGTCCTCTTATAAAATATATTGGAATGCCAGTTTAAGAGTATATTTGAATGTGTCCATATGGAAGCCAGTAAATGGTATTATTGTATGTTAAGTAACTTGAATGACTTTTAATAACTTACATGTTTGCAACTCATAGTTGACATACTGGTATAATGAATGTTTCTATGGTATTCTTTGTATTGTCAGGACTGACTTACCTGTTTAGAGATTTATATTTTCATAAATGTTGTACTTACATTTTGTTACAGAGTTGTTTAACTGGAATTCAAACAGAAAAAGAAACTTATGTCTGAAGCAATATGAAACTAGTGTGTATGCATCGTTTGTATGAAACATTTTACTGTAATAAAATGGTTCACTTTTTGCCTCCACTGCACCGCCTCAGGCTTTTCACTGTAATTAGAGGTTGCTTCCAGACATTGCAATCATGTTTCTACTTTTGGACACTCAGTGTTTTATTTACTTTGATCTCAGACAATGATCGATGGGAATAAACTCTCCTCTAATTGGTTACAATTAGCTCAGACCTGACACACCGGTAGCTGTGAGTTAAGGTGCAGAGCATCTTGTGAAACAGGTAATTCATGGGGATTTTTTTGTTTGTTTCCCATAGTCAGAAAACACTGACAGCCTCACACACACACACACACACACACACACACACACACACACACACACACACACACACACACACACAACAGAGCTGTAAAATGATTTGATAGGCCAGTAATTGCTCTTCTGCGCTTGATGCCGAATGCCAGACAAGCGTGGTGAATATTTCTCCAACACTGGCTGACATTGTCATTATAATTAGGCGATGCATGTGTGGTGCACCTGTACAGTGCCCTGCGCCAAACACACCCTCACAAACACGCACACACACACACACACACACATACACAAATAAACTTGCAAGGCAAACACATCCAGGATCAAGCTGTGATTGGCCAATAAAAGCCTGTTGCTTTGGGCTACCATTTTAATTTCCCAGTGGTGTCACTCTAAGCCGATCTGTGTGTGTGTGTGTGTGTGTGTGTGTGTGTGTGTGTCCCGTCTCCACGGCAACATCAGGTCCACAGCGGTGACGGGCTTGGCCACGCCTCTCATTGTAATGATGGTGAGCTCATGTCTGTTGGCTATTGGGGCTGCTTCCAGTCCTTATGACAACAAGGGCTTGACTATCGCTAGCACATTCCACCTGCAGCGCCACACAGGCATATAATTACACCACTTGTTTGTTGAACAGGAGGTCTCCACAGGTCACAGTGTGTGTGTGTGTGTGTGTGTGTGTGTGTGTGTGTGTGTGTGTGTGTGTGTGTGTGTGTGTGTCCTACAGTAGGTACAGTATGACATTGCCTCTTATTTACTCAGCCCTAAAATAGCCTCTTCATTGTCAGCGGCATTTATTCTATAAGCCAGGGCCCTCCTTTTGTCATCCTTGTGTTTTTTCAACTGTAACCTGTACTTTCAGCGGTGGGGAAGACTATGAGTCACCCGTTTTTCTCCTTCCCCTCCCTCCTCTTCTCTCGGGCAGGCCAGATGAACCAGCCGCCGCTAAACACTTTAACCTTACCGACAGCTGAAATTTAAGAAGAAGCACAGAATATTGGCCAAAACAAAAGAGTTGAAACTCCTCCGGTTGTTTGAGTTGCCTGTGTTTGACTAACTAAAAGCCTTTCACCAAATATGGCATGTTTGCGCAGGGAAATCACTCCAATTTAAGGACCACTCAAAAGACAAAGCGTACAGTTCACACATTCCTCGTCTGTCCAATCCCCCTTTTTTATCTCGTATTCTTTCCCCCCACATTTCCCCCGGTCGCCTCGACGCAAGACCCCAGTTTAGAAAGATAACTACCAACATGCCCTGACCTAATTCCTCTGAAGCACGCTGGGAGGAGAGACACTGATATGCGAAAGGCGTCCTTCTCTCGGTCGGTTGCTCTATTTTGATTCCAGGTGAACAGTAGGAAATGGGAGCTGTTAGAGGAGCAGTTAGCCTGTGATAGGTTAAAGAGATTAGAGCGTTCACTCTGCGCTGCTGCGTTTGGAGCTTCTTTTTTTTATCTGAACGCACAGGACAGAAGAGGAAATGAAAGATGGTGAAGGGTACAGACAAAGGCGGTTAAAAGCTCCTGCACAAAATGTTTAATCCAGTGTTTTATTCCTTACTCACCCGTGTTGGAATTAATAATTACAATGAGTGTAAATCCTCTGTATTAGTGGCTGTTCTTCTTTCTTTTTTGATTTTAGACAATGAGACAATTTAGAAGGCACCAGTCCAGCAGTGACTCAGTACAGACCAAAGGCCATTTATTTTTTGTCGACTAACACAACACTGCTGAAGCCAAACAATAACGCTATTGAACAATGTTTCACAATGAATTGAAGCTTTTGGAATAAAGAGCCATTAAAATGAAGATTTAGTCTCAAGTCGTGCACACCCGTGATAAATATTCTAATTATTTCTTGTTGTTTTAGCAGATCAGGTCAAAACAAGACAACGTTTCTCTGAAATCCCTCAATAATCCTGGATTATTTTATCATATCACGCGATCATCTGCAGGTAGAGATTAACTTTGAGCTTCAACTGTTTGGTCTACATAGATCAGAAACTTAAGTTAAGATGATAGAAATTTCAACATATTGCATGGAAAGTGTGCAAACTCCATCTGCCGGTGAAGATCATGTGATATGATTGAAAGCTTCCTGGCAGCTACTAAATGGACCTTGTGGAGTCTGATGTTGGATTTTTTTTGTAAACATTCTGATTCAAACAGTTTACAAACAGGATTACTGTATTTTACTGTAATCTAAATTGTCAGTTGGGTCAACGAGTCATTCTTTGTATCGCCTAACACACAAACTGAATCATATCGGACCTTTTAGGAAAATAAAACACATTGGTTCATCCATTTGAATAAAGACATTTAAAAAGCATCAAAGCTAAATATGAAGCTGCAGACAGGAGACGGAGAGAGGAGAAATCGCAACTAAGTTGTGGTTTTACAGGCGGCTGTGTGTCGGACTATTTCTTATCAGGTTGCAGGGACCTCAGTGTTGTTTCCAGCCTTTAATGCTAAGCTAAGATAACCATCTCCTGGCTCTAGCAAGCTTCCTTGGAATAGTTTGACATTTGGGAAATATGCCTATTTGTTTTCCAGCAGAGAGTTAGATGATGATCATATCTGTTAGCTGTTAGTCTAAATATGAAGTTACAGCCAGGAGACAGTTAGCTTAGCTTAGCATAAAAACAGTAAGCGGGGGAAATAAGTAGCATGTAGTACTTTTTAGGTCAAAATTACTACATATTATTACTTTTAAAGCACATTAATCACATAAAACTTAATGTGACTGTCTTTATGCTAAGCTAACAGTCTCCTGGCTGTTTGAACTCTAGACTGATATCAATGTTTATATATATAAAAGCGTATTTCCCTAAATATTTATATGGTCTTTTATTTAACATTTTGGCAACTCTCTTTCCTCTGTGACGAAGTTTCATTCAGCTGTGGTGAAAACAGAGATGGAGAGATGGGAATCATTCATGCTGCACCACCGGCCGTATCTTTGAAAATATCAGCATGGGCTCTATTTTGCATCTGACATGTCACATTGTTGTCATGTTTTGTCTCTTTGCCAGAATGTTAGCTGCCATCCTGTCAACTGCAGCTGGAGCAGAAAAACATCTCCAGTGTTTTTCTCCAGTATTTCATTTTCCAAAAAAAAAAAAAAAAAAAGAGCTAGGAAACGTTTGTACGTCCACATACACAGTCGCTGGAAAACTGTTCTTCTAAAACAAAAGAGACACACATGCTCACATTTTTACACACACCTGTGGCAGTCAGAGGAGTTATTCATCTTATTTAAGAACAAAAACTACCTCTTTTAACTTTTTTTCCACCTGCATGTGCTTTATCATTTGTAATTATCTTCATGAGTGTACATTTCTTATGCGGGATTTAATTCCTGTTGTGACCCCTCCAAGGACAAACTTGCTTGTGCATCTGTAAACATTCAAACCGGTTTTTCAGTCGCGTGTCATTCTGCACAGAGTGTCACTTAAGTGGTATAAGGCTTGTTGTTAGAGATTAACAGAACAGTACAATGTATATTATTTCATACAGTGGAATTATTATTAAAATGTAGCCATTTTTTTATAACATAAATTTTTTTTGTAAATTTCTTTTCAGTGTCGGATCAGAGTTTTATTTCCTGTATACTTTTCCTTTTCTGGACTGGGGCAAGGTTTTCTAAAGGTTTTCTAAAGGTTTTCTAAAGTGGGCAGCAAGCATTGAGGGGTGATTCCACTCTAATGCCTCCAAGTCATATGATCAACCTAGTAACTTGTGAGGAAGCAGGTCAGGTTAAGCCGAGTCAAGCTGGACGCAGGTTGCCAGATCAAGACAGGAAGTCAGGTATATTAAAGCCTCTTGGTGGCGTGGTGTAAATATTAATGTGATCTCTCGTCCTTTGTCTCAGTGTAACTTATTTGTCCCAAATTCTTGCATTTGAAGGGTATTTCTTTTAAGGCCAGTGGTTTTAAGATGTAAGTATATCAAGTATTTCACACAATAAAGCCCAAAAACAAACAGAATATAGTGTATTAAATATTTTCTGTATTTTCCTTTTAATCATCTTGTCCCCTCAGATTTATCTGGGGTCAGGCTGCGGAACAAATGTGGTAATATGAATTTACATAATTAAGATTTATGTTATAAACATTAAAATCTGGTGCTTGTTTAGTTAAGATTATAAGGATATTCATAACAATGTTCATTTTCTTTCATCTGTTGTATTTTAACTTCTTTAACCTCTTTTGTAAAGATTGGTTTTAATTCAATATATAGAATAAACATAATAATAATTATATATCAACTTAAATATGTACACATGCAAGATAAGATGATATTAATAAACCAAACAAAAACAAACATATTGTTGTAGCAATAATTAAATGAGTATCCCAATAAAACTTACTTAACTTAACAAACCTTAATTATGTAAATTCATATTAGCACAGTGGGTCTCGAACCGGACACCACAGAGGGTCCCAAGAGGATTTTAATGATGAATGATTGACAGAAAACACTTTTAAAAAAACAAAGTTTTTGTTTGGCATTTTTGGTATGAAATACTTGATGATATTAAATCTTAAAGCTGTCGGCCGTAAAAGAAATACCCTTCAAATGAAAGAAAAACACCTCACAGATCACATCCACACTAATACAACCATAAACTGAGACAAAGGATCACTTCATTATAAAGAGCTCACAAACAAAAGAAGGGTTGGCAGCCACTCTATAAATATAATACAGTATCAAACAAAAAAAGACACTTCATTAGATATATTTTTACCATCTGTGGTCATAATTTACCAACATTATTATTATCATTATTATTATAAAGGTAACTTTATGATAACAACTCAGTAAGCCCATTTTAATCAACTCTAACCGATAGAAGTTTTTGCATGTGGGTTCATCATTTTATTTTGAAAGTGTTGAGAGGAAGCAGCTGTGTGTGAGTGTGTGTAACTTGACTCTGTGGTCCAACCAGTGTCCCAGACTAACTAACCATCAGCAGACCGCTGTTCAAACAGGAGACATGGGACTGTGGAGTCACCGAGGGGGGGAAACTCTTCCGAGCGAGTCACCACAACAACAAGCCAACATCCAGAAGATGTTCAATGGACACTTTGGTTCTACTTTTTCACCTTTACGTCTGATTTCTGCTCAGTAAAGAAAAAAGGCCCGGAAGTGAAGTTAAATGAAGTTATCGGTGCGTTTTTGATACCTACAGGGCAAAGTGCCACACCTTCGCTCAGCGCAACAGGTAGGTTGGAAACAACTTTTATATTTTCGGTTTCTTTGCTGCTCTTTGTGGCTCGTTCAGATTAAAAACAAACACTAATTGTGAATTAACTTTAAAGAGTGTGAAACCTCTTTAAAACCTGTTTTTTTTTTTTTTTCCCGACGGTTGTTAACAGCAACAGGTGAGCGCTGATGTCAGCCATATGGCGACTGTGGAGACACAAAGCACTGTGGCTACTTTATATCACATTAAATAATAAGACGGATATGTGGATCATTTATGTGTGTTAGAGTGGTGGTAAATATAAATACACAAGTATGATAACTGTGTAATGACACAGGTTATTAACACTAATTAATATGTGTTGTGAGCTGGAGGTAACCATGGCTGTAATACAAATCCCTTACCATTTATAAGTTAAACAAAAAGAAGGCATCTTAAAGGTTTTAATAACTCTTTCAATACTTTATGTACATTTTCTGTCTCAATGTTGTTTCAAAAGCATTTTACTTAAAGCTGGTAGAGAAATACAGATTTTTTTAAATGTATGTTAACTCAAAAAAATGTAAAAAAGTCTAAAAACACTGGAATCCACCTGTAAAATACCATATTATCCATCAGTTATCTCATTGTTTTGTCGTTAAAGTGTCAGAAAATTGTGAAAAATACATAATAATCATAATTTCCCGACTAACACTCGCAGCAATATTCCATTTACAGTAACAATTAAACAGAAACTAACAAATATTCACGTTTAAGAAGCTGGAAACTGGTACTTTTTTGCTGAAAAATGATTAATCACTGATCAGAAGAGTTGCCAAATCATTCTACTAATTGTTTAATTGCTTCAGCTCCAGTCAAATGTTATATCATACTCTTTGTGTGTGTGTGTGTGTGTGTGTGTGTGTGTGTGTGTGTGTGTGTGTTTGTGTGTGTTTCCAGTACGTAACACACTGTACCAGAGACGAGGCTGAAAATGTCCGTCACACCCTGAACACACTGCACATGTGCAGGTGAAGTTAATGAGTGAATGGAGGGCTGTTATTGGGGACATCAGCTCTCTGTTGGGGTGGAGGTGGAGGTGGAGGAGGTCTTGAATCAGTAAACCATCAGGACTCACGTACACGGCCTTGGGCCCTTTGTTTGCACATCTAACACACAGTCTCACTGAACTCTGGGTCACTTTATATCTGAGCACAGAAACCGGTCATGTCATTTATCACACACAACCACACTCCCTAAACACGATGTAAATAGCCGCGTAAAAGCAGCCGTCATACATCAATGTGTCTCTTAAAACTCCACAATGGGTTTCTGAACTGTTGTTTCGCTCCGGGCAGGCGAGATTTACAACTTTATGACAGCTGATGCTAAATTGTGGTTTGCTCAAACCTATTTTCCTACGTTTTGGTGGCTGCTTATTGGACGAAACACTCCATTAAAAGTGTATGCAAATAATATTTTCCCAAGGTCTAGTTTGTTTTGCACCAGGGCTGCTCCTGCTGGATGACTCGACCTCAAACAGGATATAAACATGAGAACGGAGCTAGGTGCCGTTGTTGACATTATGGTCTGGAAAATAGATTGTACAGATAGTGTTATTTGTTTTAGAGTTAACAATGTGTTGTTGTATAGTAGAGATACATTAAAAATCATATCTTAACCGACAGAGAGTGTGAATTAATACAAGAAGGAGTAAAATAAAAACGCTGACAGCTGTAGATTAATAGTTTTTGTTTAAAAAGACATTTTTTGACTTGTAAATGAGGCAGCTGATGACTAAAATGGACATTTTCCAAAAGGTTATTGCTGGTCCTAGTTTCACGAATATTAAAGATTTCTTTCTTATGAAGGGAACACTTTACACTGAAGAGCGTGAGTCTTTATTTTCTACAATTATAGACATATTGGACTGTTACTCAGACTTAAAGGACCCAGTGTCCAGGATTCACTGGCATCTAGTGGTGAGATTCTAGCAACCATTTGAATACCGCTCGCGTTTCAAGCGTGTAGGAGAAACTACAGTAGTTGTGAAACTCACAAAAAACACAAAAGGCCAGTGTTTGGTTTGTCTGTTCTGGGCTACTATAGAAACATGGCGGACTCCGTGAAAAAAGGCTCATTGTAAAGGGAACAAAAACACTTATTTTCAGGCGATTATACACTAATATATTCCATTTCTGCCAATAGATCCTCCTAAAAGATCAAAATAATAGTAAATGGATTAACTGCAGCCTTAAATTAGAATAATCTGCAACTATTTTAGTTTATAGATTTATCTTTACAATTGTTTAATCGAGCAGAAAAGGCAACTGTTCTCTGGCTCTGGCATAAAAACATAAAGATTTGCTGCTTTTCTGTATTTTACTTTATTTTAAATATGAATATCTGTGAGTTTAGGAGTGCTGGTCGGACAAAACAAGAAATCTGAAGACATCGCCTGGAACTGTAGGCTCATAATAGATTAAAATGAAGACAATCGTTAGTTACTAATTCAGATTATTCATATAATATGTCCACCTTTTCTGATGTAAAATCATATTAAGTGTAATTATTAGGAGAATCAAACCTGGATATGTAACAGTATCATCCTTAACCATATTTTTGTGTTCACCACAGTTGTTTGAAGGTCAAAGATCAACTTGAAGAGGTAGTTTACTCTCCGTATTATTCACCACTGCATCGCCGGCTCTACATCTCTCGCTCTTCTTAGGCTCTTCAAAGGCTTGTTTACTTGCTAAAGTATAATTCAGAGCTCCTGGGTCAGGAGGATCCACGGGAGGAAAAACAGCAGCAGGTCTGTTTGCAGTGTGAGAGCGAGGAGGGGAGTGCTATTGATAAGTGTGGACTGCTGGGTAATAGAGAGGAGACAGGACTTGTTTTCATCAGACTGCTGCCGCCCAAGGCCATGTGGAAAAAGATGTTTGGACACAGCGTTTCATAGTATTACACACAGGAAACAGACATCAACACACACACACAAATTATCCATCGGCTGGATTAAATAAAAAAGAAACAGTACGCTGCTTACAAGAAAATAAAACCAGCTGATTGTTCTTTAACATGTATGAATTGGTCACTATGACAACCATCATCCCGCATACACTTGCCTACTCACGCCAGGCTCATTCAGATTCAGCCGCGGTTGAAAACACGCGTGTCAGCCGCTCAAATCAAAAGTAAGTGTAACAGTTACACAATAGTCAGATGAAAAAAAAAGCTGGAGCTCCTTTATTGGAAGCGTTATCGGGTGTGGAAGGTTTTATCTCATCTACTGTATATGCAGGTTATTAAAAGCAGCGGGTGAGACAGCGTCAGTTTTCTTTTCTTTTCTTTTTGTCTCTACACAGACTTTAAAAATGGCTTATTGACATTTCAGCTGGATTTTAAAAGCCTCGGAGCTGATAAGAGGACTAAATTGACCACCTTATCTAATGCAGCGGGTTCTCTTCCCGTAGAGAAATGCGGAGGGAGACGCCGGCCGTTGGCGAATACAAGGAAATCCTGTCAATAATTTCTATAATTAGTTTTACTTAATGTTCATAAGCACATAGTAAATTAGATAAAAGCCAGTTGTGGCTTGATGAAAACGGACCTGGTTGTAGATCAGGACAAAAACATATAATCACCAAGAACAAGGCGGCATGTTGACATTAAATTAAAAACTATATTATTTGTATTTTGTGATTAATTAATCAGTCTCATAGTTGCTCATAGCTTTGGGAAATAAAATCTTGAGGGTTGAGATTCATTCTATGATCTTTAGGATGTTTAAATATCTTAAACAAAAGGTTCACTTGCTCAGCTGTTCCCAGAGCTTTCGGCCACATCCCCCTGGTCTTCTTGAGGAAACGTTTGAAAGCTGCGGGAATAGTGAAGTAGGGCAAGGCAACTTCACTGTATTTGCATAGCGCCTTTCAAACACTGAGGCAGTTCAGAGTGCTTTACATAAGAGCAGCAACAATAAAAAAGGAGAATGAATTCATTAAAATGAAATTAAAGATCAGAAATACAGTTATAGTGCAGTTACAGGGTGAGGGCCACACATTTAATAAAAGGAAACAATCAGTTTTAGAGCTGTTATTGATAACTGATTTAATGTTATTACAATTGGCTGATAGGTACCGATCACTGATTGGTTCCTGCTCTTTAACATCTTTACAGACAGGCAGAGGAGTGGAGTCAAGTCACACATTTGAAGGCTTTAGACTCGACTCGGACTTTAACAGCAACGACTTGTGGCTTCACTCGGACTTGAGCTTTTAGACTTCAAAATACTTGATACCTTCCCCCTGAGCCAAAAGATTTAAAAAGTATGTTATTTAAAAAGTGTGCCACGGATCAATTCATTTCCTAAAATAACTAAAGTTGACACTATTAATTCCCAGAAAGTGGACACTTATTTCCTCAGATCTGCCTTGTTCGAACCAACAACAGCATCCAATGGAGTTTCAGGAGAAAACCATGTTTGTTGTTATGTTGTTAAAATAGCGTAACATTCGGTGACATGTTTAGAACTCGAAACTCAAAGTTTAGGACTTGACTTGAGACTTGCAAAACAATGACTCGGTCCCACCTCTGCAGACAGGTCACCATAACATCTGTTGTTCTCATCTAAATGTGTGACGACATCTGCAACTTGTCCGTTAATAACTCTTAATTCTTGTCCTTAGTTTTATCTTCAAATGTGTAGTCGTTGATCTCAGTAATGAAGAGTTTATTATAATTGAATGCCTGATCGATCAGAGCATCCCTCGAGGATAGGTATTGGGGAAAGGTTTGACAACATTAGGAGAAATAATAGCGACATGAGAGAGTTCAAACACGTCCACCTTGGTAGCATACCAGACATGCATTGTATGGACGGGAATTCCCGCCATGTTTCTGTCTACATTGTCTCAGCAGCACATGATTCGAAAGTTTACATTTCAAGAAAGTGTGATGAAACACGCTGTAGAAGGAGAAGAAGAAGATAAAGAAACAATAAACAGAAAAACAACAGACTGTCAGATGGATGTCAGACCAGTTAGCCCACTTTTCCATCATCACACCCCTCCCATGTCACCCACATGAACATGATCTCCCTTCAACACATACATAAAACACACACACACACACACACACACACACACACACACACACACACACACACACACCCCTCACTCTGGCCGGATCTGGGTAGGTGTGGAGATATATAAATTATGACTTTATAATGTAACCCACAGCTTACACAAGCCGACCTTTTTCGCGGATCTATCAGGTGACCGAGCAACGTAGCAACAGCGGGGTCTTGTCTGTGAAAGACTCGCTCCTTTGTTGAAAAGTTCACTAGAGACCGTCCACAGAAATATTCATATCTCCACCTCAGGCAACTACTCTCCAAATGTGCATTCAATTACTCTCAGTAGATAAGAGAACAGGGATTTTGTGATCTATTAGCAAGGCCTCTAACGTTATTCAAGCTCTGTTTTTTGTCTGCCTGTATTTGGTTTTATAGTATGTGCTGGTGTTTATACCAGCAACTCAAACCCACAGTTGTACAGAAATGGTTGTGGATGGATTTCAGTTGTCCCAGGGAACAACAAAAACAACTGGTATCAGTTATGCAACGCACAGGGAAGACTATCTCAAGGACATGGCGGTGTGTTTTGGTGTTTTGAGGTGATACGAGAGGCCAGAGATCAAATCACTACAGTAAATATCGCAGTTTTAAACACCTATTTATTGGTAATGTTCCTACTTTAAAAAGTGCCCTGCTCAGTTTTCTTGTAAACAAACAAAAGTTATGTTTACACTTTCGCGTTGTTTGTCCTTTTTGTTTCGTCAGTCTTCTTCACCACTGCCTTTGTTGGCGTCATGCTTCGTTTTGTGGCATGTAAAAACATTGATACCCAGATTTGTAGGTAGCGTAGCTCCGTGTAAAAGTTAAACATAAGCTCACAAATGAACACGTATCTTGTTTGATCTGAACAAGTTGTAAACAGAAGATGTTGGCCGGGTGCAGTGACTTTCTGGAGTCTTTCCGTGTGTTTTTGTTGTTCAACAACGCCATGATGATGACTGTGTCGCTTTCATTTCAGAAGAATCTCCCAGTGAAACTTTCATGCATATGTTGGATCATATTAACGTAATTAAATCAAATAGTTTGTGAAAAATAAACGTATTTAATCTACTCTCCTAATTATCAGATACATTTTATATCTTATCTGGTTCATTTCATTTGCAGGTTGTAGCTACAGGTTGGCTGCCACTCATCAAACTGTAGTGTGTCTGCCTTCTCCGTTAACAGAAGCTGCCCACATATCTCCCTGTTTCCCACAGCGTTTTATACTGGAGGCACCCCACCATGCCTAAAATAAAGAGTGCAAACCCAAAATTCTTACATTTTTATGAACCCCAGTGAACCCCCGTCATCCAGTGATACATTAAGCACCACCTCCTTTAAGCACCATGTTCTGGGAGGAAACTCTGGATCTAAATTTAATCTTTGCATTTTATATATTTATAACTTTAGTTCCTTAAAAGTGAGACCTAATTTAGGTTTGATAAGAGATTTGAAAGGATTCAGATTAGCTAAAATGCTATCGAACCCCCAGGCCTAATTCCAGACTCAAGTTGTTAATCATTATGCAGGTCTGTTCCAGTCTTTAAAGCTGGGTAGTGAAGGTACTCAACATCCTTTAGAAAAGAAGAAAACTAATGTGTATGATGTCTCGTTTTAATGTCCTCATTTGAGAGTCAGGCCACTTTCTTCATTGTTGTACACACAGTAACTCCTGTTCCCCAACAAAACTCTTAACAGGTTAAATCAATTTCAGCTGGACTCTTTCCAGAGGAAGAATTATTTTAAGCCTTATCTTTTTCCAGATGAAATTTTTCCTCCCGCAGCAATCTTTCAGAAATGGCTCTGACTGCCACCTCCACGGGTATCCCCTGGATTTCAATCCATTCCACATTTAGGGGACACTCTACAGCAATCTCACTTTTATTGCACCTGTTTCTCCAAGATGAAATGTTTCAATTTCCTCTGAGGAAAACTCAGAAAGTGAAAAAATGGGAGCTCGGCCAAGCTGCCAGCGTTGAAATATCTCTCCCCTTCAGTAATCGTCCTACGATCTTCCCCATCATAAAAAACAGGAGCAATATATAATATATTGAATGGCACAGGGAGCAGATAAAGCGCTGTTATTGCCAGCCAACAATGGCCAATATGTGAATGAATGATAGTCATTTGATGCACAGATTGAATCCTTGATCTCATTATGACTTTGGAAAGTCTCCAGGGGAACAACATGATTGGTCAGTTGGATGTGAATCTGAGTCAGCTGCTGTTGGTTACTGTAAAGCCTGCGGGAGGCTTTAGAGGCTGAGAGAAAATCCTCATTACTGACAGGTTTTGCATGGCCCTCAGTTTCTCATCCAATCCTCTGATATGCTTTAATATGCACAGGTACATTCTGCCTTCCTTAACCTCACTATAACAAACATGCCTCCACTCTTTTACATAAGTGCACTCGGGAGAGTTTCAACTCAATTAAAGCAAACAAACAGCTACTTTTTGTACAGCAACAGCAATAAAATGTGCAGTGAGGAAAGATTAGATGTCACTCAAGTGAAAGTACTAATACAAAAACGTGAAAATACAGAGAAGATTACATAAGTACAGAGGTATTAGCAGCAAAATGTACTATCATGAGTAAAAGTACACAGGTTTATGGTTGTAATTGGTTGAGGTGAAGCTAACTGCTTTATACACCGTTGGGTATTTTAATCTGTATCAATGCATCATATTCTAAATGCTGATCGAATGTTTTGAGTGCCTACAGTGAAATTAATGTAGCTGATAAATAAATACAGTTAATGTCTGAGTTGAGGATTTAAGGCATTCATTTAGTATAAATATATGTCTCTCTACTCTCTTTTCTTGTCATCTCTCTACTGTTGAATATCTAACATCTAATAATAAGCATAAAATCCCCCCAAAAATGGTCTATTACTTAAGTTAAATATACTATACCTGACCAGAATGTATCAGGTATCTGGTTAGATTTGTTGAAACAGAGCTGAAACGCTGAGTTGACAGTTTGAAAATATAAGAATTTCAGAATTAATTTTGATAATTGAATAATCATTTAGGACCCGTGTGTAGGATTTAGTGGCATCTAGCTTAAAGCCCTTCAGTCAACCAAGCATTAAGGAGAAACTATAGGGAAATCCGTCTCATTCTAAGTTCACAAAAACATTACAATTCCAACATTCAGGTGATTTTACACTAATAAAAACATACTTATGTATATTATATTCCGTTTCTTCCAATAGAGCCTCCTCAATGTTACACACTGGATCTTTAAGTCACTTTTCAAGCAAAAATGCCGAAGATTCACCTGTTCTACTCTCTAAATAGTGCAGATTTTTCTCATTTTCTTTGTCTGGATTTTTTATCTTTATCTGATACACAAAATATGTTTAGATTGGGACTGTTGGTCAGGTAAAGTAAGCAACTCAAAGAGAAATGGGTATTTTTCTGTATTTAATGGCATTTTTGCGGACCAAACAACAAATAAGTTCATCATTTTGTCAGGTTCAGGCCTCAGATTTGGCAAAAACCAGTTTCATTTAGTTGGATTGGGTCTTAAAGATGCAGGCACAGACAGGCTTTGGATCTCAGGTATTAGAACTGTGCAGAGCTCTGAAATGGGAATTCATTTGCGGTGCAGTTTCCTTTGTTTTTCCATTTCTCTCTGTGTATCTTCAAGCTATTTACTCTGCAAACACAGTGTGGCAAAGATGACAGCTGCAAGTAGACACGCCAGAGCCAGAGCATACATCAGCCGGCTTCGTTAGTCATGTTTGTCTTGACATTTCTCGACTTCTTGGGAGCTGACTTTGACTTTTAATGTCACTCAGTTATCAGGACAGTCATGTAACTTGCTAGTTACTCATGGGCCCTTTTGTTGCATAGGGGGAGCGTTGTTAGCTGCTAAGATGGCACAGTGTCATCTCTGCCCTGCAGGGCTAGTCCCCCCCGACTGTGAGCTGTTTCTGCTGACCAGAAGCAGAATGGTTTGCCCGAGGCAGGTAACACTACAATCACATTGTCAGTCAACCTACAGCCAGCTTTGCCTTGCAAATGTGCAACCCAACTCTATGACGATGCAAACCAGCTTTTTCCGACCCAGTCAGCCAGCCATTACTCCGCCTGTCTGATGATGTGTGTCCTCACTAGATGGTAGAAGTCAGCCGCAACAAAATGCACATGTAACAATAAGGCAAGACATTTAAAACCTCTTGTATTTGTGAAATTTGAAGTATTTAATTCTATTTTTACTTACTAACAATAGGATACTGATATGAAACTTTATTGTTTGAGTTACAGAAAGCTAAAAGGTTGTTGTCTGAGTCAAATTTGAGTAAACATCAAGTGAACAAAAAGATATGTAAACTTTACATTTAAATGTTGTATACAGTTAATTCAGGTGACATAAGAGTATTTTACATAAAAAATAGTTTATTATTCATCGCATCTCTTGCCACAAATTAACTACCTCATTGCCAGGCCCAGCTGTTTTAAACACAAACAACCATCTCCAGCCTTGAGCTTTTCCAAAGCGTGTTTAACTCCCATGATTTGACACATGAGAGGGAAAGTCATGAGGTTGACTTCAGGGGTAAATATTTTTGAAAAGATCATTGTTGTTGGGTTATACTCATGTTTCTTTGTAGTGGTCTTTACGGTGTGGAAATTAAACATTTGTGTAGTGTTATCAGCCAGATTTGGCCAAATAATTCTGCAAATTCCCCCAAAACCTGCCATCTGGAATAAGAAATAACAGTTTACAAAATGCCTAACAACCAAACATATGTGTTGTATGTTGGATATTTCTTTCTTTTCACCATATTCATATTACTATATGTAATTTATGGATTCAGTAGATCTTCATATACTGTACACTTATGTGTTAGTATATCAGAAACTATGGAAAATATATGACCAAAGTCGTGACGATTTGTCAATTTCTCTATTAGTTGATCGATAGAAAATGAATCTGTTTAAATTTAAGTCACTTTTTAAAGCAAAAATGCAATAACATTCACAGGTTCCAGCTTTTTCAAATGTGAATATCTGCAGGGTTTTCGTCTTCTACTATAGTAAATTAAATATGTTTGAGTTTGTTCATTTATTTAATTAGAAATTTTACAGATAAAATGATGAATTAAATTAATTATCAATGATAAACTTTAATATAAAATTTAAATTAATGGAATGGAATAAATGTTTTTGAGGAATTATTAAAGATAGCATATCTTCTTCTGCTGTTGTGTTTGTACTATCCAAATTTTCCGCCTCCCTAGCTACGGCCAAAAAATGAATATACACACCGCTGTGCCACTGCCACATATTATGTTAGGTTGTTAAATTTGTGCAGCTACTTTAATGCAGGGATGTGTCCGTGTTGTGTTTATAACTCGACACCAACTACTTACACATGCAGCAGACACAGAGAAACATTAGCGTTCATTTGGACTTGTGTGTCCGGCCACATGAGAAATGTAAGTCTAACATTCACTCTTGTTATGAGCTATATTTTTTTCCGGAGACACATGAGGGAAATATCGGTTTCTTTAGCTGCCAAGTGCTCTGTTGTGTTTACCAGCTAGTCTCTAACCTTGTCTGTTTGCCGATGAGAGCTGTGAGAGTGAATCAAAACAGAGAAGTTGTGGCCCGGAGAACCAAAACAATGAGCTGAAAGATACTAAAACACTACAGGGAAGTAGAAAACTACAGGGGTAGTTGATATTTATATGTGGGTTCATCACTCCTTACACATTACACAAATTGTTTATATAAAATTATCGATTAGTGCAGCTTTAAATATTAAGTTGGTTGTTGAAACGACAATTTACAGCCAGGAAAATCCCGTTTTATCTGTGTTTAATTTAGAAAATAAATCAGTAATGAGATTCCAATTAAAACTGTTTTAACTGAAATGTGTTTATAACTTTAGTTATTTTATGAAGAAAACTGTGAAGTCTTTTCACTTGAACTTATTGGTTAATTAACCCCCCCTTCACAACACTTACTAGTCCATGTACTGTCACTCTGTCTTTAACTGTGCCAGGAAGGAGCTAAACATATTCATACTCATAATTGATTCATAACAATTCAGTCAGAGACAGTCATGTCAACGGATTTAGGACCATTTATTGCAACAAATATGCCGTCGTATTTGGCAAAAGGAGGCTCTGAGCTTCAAGATGCTCCCCAAACGAATCCAAGCAGCCTGCAAAACTCTGAGGCAGGCACATTAAAACACCCCCAAGGGTATAGAGAGCAGCAGACACATATCACTGAGATATGGAATATACATAATGCACAAGGCAAGTGATGCCACCGCACAACAAGAAAACAGGAGGAGGAGGAAGCTGGCGGAGGGATAAAATAAGCATGAGCGATCAGAGGGTTGAGAGCTGGAGCTTGTCAGATGATTATTGACCTGCCTGAATGTGGCTAGTAATTGTCAATCAGTTGATGGTGACTTCTGCTGGGACTAATACGATGTTCCATTAATGTGATAGTTCCCACTGCCCGCTGGGAAATTACCTCCTCTCTTGCTCCCCTCCTGGAAGATAAGGGACACTTCAGCTGGGTGGGTGCTTGCCAGTGCAATAGTGTGTAAAACAGGGTCCTCAATTTAAAGCTTGCTGAACGGATGGGCCTCTCTGGATTGAACTGGCGTGGTAGACCCTCTTGGCTTTTTCATAAGTGGCTGTGAATGTGTTGGAGGACGCGGTGTTAGAAGTGTAGATGAATGTGTGGTGGAGATTGTTTCAGCCAAGTGACGGTGAAGCCCACCTCAAAATCCCAAGAGATCGTCTCTGTGTAGAAGAAAGAGAGAACGGAGGGCACTCACAGAGAGAAGAGGATTGTACTTGTACTTAACCGAGATTTGTCTAAGCTAACTTTGTCTGCATCCTCAGTAACTACACCCACCTCTGGACTCGTCGTGGCGCTCAGCGGCAGACCTGTAAGGGGATAATTAGACGCCTTGGGATAGCGGAGTCATGCTTTGCTGCTTTTGCACAAATAGTACAGCCTTTCATGTAAAAAAAATGTGACCTGGCCATGACGGTCCTGTTCACAGCCTTGGATTGATAGTCTGTAAGGAAGCTTATAATACTGTATATCTCAGCAGGCCCTGTTTAGATCTGTTGTACAGTACAGTACAGTACTGTACATCTAGAGTGGATTTGTTGGTCCCACGTGCATTTTTCACACCAATCCCCCAAGCAAAGCCCACCTGGAGCTCGTTCCCTCCAGGACTTTGCACAAAAGATGTATGAAGTCCCACAGCAGTACTGAAGCCTGTTACATCATAGATGCCTGGTCTTACCGCATCTTGAAAAGTTACAGGACTAATGGACATAAATGGGTGAAGAAAACTGATGAAGACAAGAGCTATGGCACATTCTTTTGGGCTGTTTTTGTTGGTAAAAGAAATCCCACAAAAAGACCAAAACCAGCAATGAATGATCCCACTAACAAGTATTGCCTAAGTATTGCTTGGTATATAATATTCCTCTGTCTCGTCGAGCTCTATTGTTGTCCAAAAGGATTAAAAACACATCAGTGAGCCACACTGTTGCACTGGGTAAAATATTCTGTACAGAAGGTGAACGTAGCAGCAAAATCTGTAAACTTGAACAAAGCAAGCAAGTAATAACGCAGACCTCTCAGACATAAAACTGTTGGGATATGCTTAAAAAAAAAACTGTTGTGACCGCCTTTCACAGAATGTGCAAGAATTTAATCAATATTAACATAATTATGAAGAATTATCTGCAGTTCTGGTACAATTCATACTTTATTTAGTGTTTGGGCAAAAATAGAAATTCATTCCTGGGACGTAATCATTTCAAAATCATAATAAAACCTTCAACCTG
Organism: Dicentrarchus labrax; assembly: GCF_905237075.1. Classification (NCBI taxonomy): domain Eukaryota; kingdom Metazoa; phylum Chordata; class Actinopteri; family Moronidae; genus Dicentrarchus; species Dicentrarchus labrax. Next base: position 12,496,981 of record NW_026136717.1, on the reverse strand, counting down.
CTGTTGTAAACACTCACTAGAGCACCAAATGTGTATTAGTCCGCGTCTGAAAATAGTCCCCAACAGCTGCAGTATTTACTCCTATTTGAGAACCACCTGTTTTTCAGTAATTATTTAGTGAAACCATATATTTGTGACCGGTTTCTAAAGATTTGCATCCCCAGTAGGAAGAAAGTCTTACTATTTTCACGGCATTTGAAGCAAAACTTTTTGCATTCGTCTGTTTCTGTTCAAAGTTTCAACTGAAGGTAAAGGAAAGGTCCTCAGGGTCAGAGAGTTAAGGTTAAGAATAGAAACAGTTTTGTCTACAAAAGAGATACTGTGTCCTCTACCTTTGTCGCTCTCTCTTTTCTCCTTCGCTTGCAGACAAACCCCATTCAAGACTCAGTGATTAATTATTTACCCAGGCAATGAAATGCCAAAGCCTAGAGAAACACACCACCAGGAGAGAAAAGGTCACTCCCATCCCGCTCGTAGATACACACTCTACACTACACACTCGCAACAGTGATGGATGGCAATAACATCTTTATCGGTGCTTCAGGCAGACAGAGTTTTCATCCTCGTGTCCAAACACCGTCGAGACCAAGGGCAAAGCAAAAACTTGACTGATGAGGTGAAATCTTCAAGAGAGCCCCGACAAAAAAAAGAGGCCTCATTTAAAACCCACTCACATGTCAGAGGTGGTGAACTGACCGATCAATAGCAGACTCGGACTCTGTCAGTGTGTGTCATCGTGCAGACCTGTGTGTGCGGAGCCAACTGTAACCTTTCCTTTATGAGCGAGCTCAGACATTGATGGGAAAATGTCACCCGACACAAGACAATGTGTGCACGTTTTCAAAGAAGTTTTGATGCTTTCGATTGAGTCAAAGGGAATTTGTGCGATTAAAGTTTAATTGCTTTCTTAATGTCCCTCCACAGCTCCACGACACAGCTGCCCAAATGGGGTGCCAGTGCTGCAGGATGATAAAAAGGTGAGAAGTCTGACTGACTCTGCAGTCATTATCTCTTCTTGTTTGTTTGTTTCGTGACACTTTCCCTGTCGATTCTTCTCGTTAATAGTGAGGCTACAATCTTACAATCGCTTGTTTTCAGTGATTTAGAGGAAACTTTAACATTTTTTCCTTTTTCCTTTAGTGGTTTGTAGACAGTTTTGGTTTTAGGCTTCAAGGATTTTGTGTCAGAGGTTTGTTTACCCCCAAGAATTGTGCAGGTGGAGGGAATTTTCATCTGTTGTACTCACAGCATTACTGTCAACAGTCAAGATTTCTTTCTGCTGAAGTCAGTAATATGTTCTTTAACAATCTTAATGCTCATTGTGGGGCTGCAACTAGTAGAATTCTAGTAGGTTATTTCATATTTCACTTCACACACACACACACACACACACCTGGTCTCTTACTGCCGACAGGGTTCCTCAGTGTGTGTCTTTGTCAGCAGTACATTTTATAAGAGTTGCCTAAAAAACACAACTCTGCTTTAGGATTTTTCACCCTCGATTCTGTTTTTTTACAACAGCAGGTGAGCCTCAGGTGGAGGAGCCATGATGTTAATGACTTAGCCTCTTGAAACGGTCAAAACCAATGCGGTACCAAATGACACTGGCACAAACCAGGTGTATCCACTGCTCACCGTTGCTTTACCTGCTCCGTGCTTGTAAAATATCCACCGCGTTCGCATCTTCTAACATAATACCAGAACTCTCTGTTCCTCTGCAAAGCCCAATTTAAGTCTGTGTTTGGATAATGGGAAACATTGTAAATCGTATTTATATATTCAAAATCACACATTTCTGAGCTTACATATGACACCCTCTATCCCAAAACCCTTGATTTGGAGAACAGGGGACAAAAGTAGAGCTTTGTCGTCTTGTGATAAGTTCAGTTAGTAGATGACCCCCTAAACGACAGCCACACTCAAGGCAAGGTTAGCAGCAAGAAATAAAAGAAGCCTCCGTACTCTTGAGACTTTGTGTTGCTTCTCCTTCATGTATTTGTTTTTGTTCCAAAATACCTGGAGAAACTAGCTCCCATCAGCCTCAGCTGTACTCTGTGTTTACTGCAGTGTTAATGCTAGCATGCTAACACACACATATAAACATCCTCCTCAGTAACAACCTCTCACTGTACATTTCCTTATCTGCAGGTCCACAGCGCCAATTCGAACGTCTCCTCGCCCACATAACGATTTCTTGTCTTGTTTCATGCAGATAGTGAGAGGTCCATTTATAATATGTCTGCACTCCCAGCCTCACGTGGGCTCTTTGTACAAACTGTGAGTCAATACGCCAATAGCCATCACCCTTGGTTACTGTATTTCTTTGCCGGACTGTCTATTCATTAAAAGCCTACAAGGCATCGTTGTCAGGGGTCGACATCGCTGTGCTTTTCGAGGTGAACGAGGAGACAGAACAGGGCCTGGAAACGAGATTTTGATTGCAGATTAATGAAAGGGCACGCTGTGGTTCGCATACCAGAGTCGTAATCCCCCCTCCACACTTTTTTTTTTTCCCCCTTTCCCATGTCAAAGACACACATGTGAATGCTTGTGACACGCACACATACCTCCCTAATTGTCTGGAGTGTCACATTTCTGGGCTTAGTGGTGTTTGGGGTTTGGCAGGGTGGGCGTGTGGGTTACTGGGTAAACAGTACGGCCTCAATATAGGCAGGCTGACACTCACACAACAGCCTGGAGCTCAGTTCATTTGAACCAATGAAAACTGGTTGAATAAATTGTGCTTTTTATTGTTTCCTCACATATTTACAGGGACATGTTTAAAAGTTCACTTTAGCTTTCAAATCTTTCTCTTTACTTATACATTGTGAAGCATTTTATGAGCTGTCAGTGTCACAAAAGAGCATAATTTACTGTAAATGAGTGTGATTTGCATTTATTTGCAGCAACTTTGCTGGTTAATTTAATTGAAAACCCATAAAAAGATTAAAAAACGATGAGGCATAAGGGTTCCATACACTTCAAATGTACTAATTTGTTCAAAATATGTTGTTTGAAGGGTGAAACATTATGAATCAACTCCTTGTCGGAAAACGTTGCATTGCGAGTGTGGCAAAAATCGAGAAATTGGCGACTTTTTTTGCCAGATGACCCTGCGTTGTTGCCAGCCCACCACCCTAACTGACCTGACAAAAGTAGGATGTACCACAAAATTGCACTTATTCTTGTGCCTTCTTATGTTGAATTATTCCATTTAATTTGATTGTAAATATAATGTTCATAGGTACCTTTTTTTGGCTTTTCGCCACTCCAAGGTGACGTGCCTCACATTAAGAAAACTAAAGATTAGGATGTTCATCACAAGTCTAATGGCGTTGGTGGCATAAAATCCATAGGCACCACTGCTCCCTGGCATTATATTTTAAACCAATATCAGCTTAAATCTGCGCAGCACGAGAAGGGATTGGAGTAGGTATTGTGGTCACATACCGCAGGTGTGGCTAATCGTCGATTTATACGAGGGAACCTTCTCCTGTAACTTAATCAGCATTTGACTTAACCTGACGCAGTAAACAACATATTGCATGGTGCTCCAAAAGTTAAATCATATGTAAATAATGGCTTCTTCCGGGATGGAGGAGCTCCCTAAAAAAAGCTCTTTAACATAAACAAAACCCAAAACAGAAAGGAATCCCGAAGGAGAGAGGAAAGCAGGAACTCCCCAGAACCAACTGCACCTACTTATATGCAAAGTCACTCTTTTGGTATTAAAATCCGAACTCGGCACTGAGCAGCTGCTGCTTTTCTCTTTCTGTGTGGCTTTATGTGCTTGGAGTGCTTCATCTGATTTATCTGATTGAACACCGACACTCCCTACTGGACATAAAATGTGCCTTTTTTTTTTTTTACTGAATGAAGACAAACATTTTGACATTTTGCTGCCGTTTTTGTGTCCATTTTGTCTCTATCCAGTTCCCCGAAAAACAAACACAGAAAACTGCAACAACAAGTTTGAGTCTGCTCTTTGAAAATAGCTCGGAGACAGAAAAGGCGGCCTTCATGTTGCCGATGAAAATAGTTTCATTCTCTCACACAGCTTTTGTCCAGCTTTATGAATCATTGGTCCTTTTTTTTTCTTCCTTCTTTTCCTTATAAAACACCTTGTGTGTGTCTGGCTTTTTCTAAAAGCAAGCCTCAAATTTCACCTTGGCAGCCGGGACACAGCGGTGGCGAGAGAAATGGAAAACATTCATTTTCTCAGCTTTCCACTGTGCAGGGAGACGGAGGGGAGGATGCAGGGTGAGAGAGAGGTGCTTAAGTCAGAGAGGGTGAGCATGCGTGTGTGTTAGCTTGTGACTATAAAATGTGTAGGCGGGGAGAGATGTGTTTGTGTGTCTGCTTACCAGGAGCTATTGAATCAATCAATACATCTGAAAGTTATCTTCTTAATTCTCAGGGTTCGTGTTGAGTACACGAGCACTGAACAAAAGCACAGAAAACAAGAGTGAGGAGGACAACTTGAGAACAGAGGGGGAGGAGGAGGAGGCGGGAGTGAGACGATAGATGGAAAAAGCTCGAGGGAAGGTGCTCAAATGAAGGAGAAGTCAAGTGCAAAGGGACAGTAGATTAGCGAGCTGCAGCTACATTACAGTGACGCAGAAAGAGAGGGTTTGTGTGGAAGGGAGGGGCTGGGGGAGAGACACCTGGAGAGGTGTGAGATGGAGGGGAGCTCTGCTGGGGTTTACACGGCTTGCAGGGTGGAGGAGAAAACAAATGAAAGGAAGAAGAGGATGAAAAACATGAGGCTCTCGCAACGGGCGATGTCTGACAGCCTGTTACACCGTCCACAAAATAAAGCCCCCCCCTGCCAACACTCCTAAAACCTGTCGAGATGTGTGTGTGTGTGTGTGTGTGTGTGTGTGTGTGTGTGTGTGTGTGAGAGAAAATCCTCCACAATAGGGCAACAGATAGTCATTAGAGCCTACAAGGGGCTATTTAAGGTGTAGAGCTTAAATGAGCATTAATTAGTGTCGGACCTTTATCGACCTCCACCGTCCTACGAGGAATAAAAAAGGTATGGCGGTGTGTAATTTACCCAATAGAAGAGACTCATTTCACAGCAGCGGGGGTTCAACAGAAACACCTAATGAAGGGAGAGAACAAGAGATACTTTACATTAGAGCTTAATAATGTATCAGTGCTGTTTTATCTGATTGAGAATGGAAGCTGGTTGTTATGCTGGTTGCAGGTGAAAATGCCCCCTTTCGTGTTCAACATTTGTCACTCATCTTAATGAGCTCAACTGCGGCATAGCGAGGGCTCATTATTTTGGTTTTCTTCTTCAACAAAATGAGAAAAACAAAATGTGAATTCATTTGTGTTTATTGTCATTTATTGTTTGTTTTTTTTTTTTAACCTTACTTAGACGGACATAATCAGAACATAATCAGCGGCGGATTTGTTTTTTGTTCCCTTTTACTATTTAAATGTGTATTTCTGAGCTGTTATCACGATGCTGAGTTTGAACTATGGGGATCAGCGTCTTCTCACAGCAGGAAAACAGACAATCTAGAGGGGACATAAAATCCAAATGAGAAACTATTTAAATTTTGATTATTTGTTTGGGGTCTGTACCAAGGGCAGGGTATCTCTGCTGTTGAATGCTGTTTTGTTACACTTTTAATCTTTATTAATAAATTTGCTTAAATTTAGCTGAATAAAGTAGCTTGTGCGATTTGCATATTGCACCTGGTCATATTGTGATTTTGATAATATTTCGATGAATTGTGCAGCCCTATTATATATGGATATATTTCAGTGTAAATCTAAGGATAGTCTAGTATCATTAGCTTCCTCAGAAACAAACAAACAAGCGAAGTAGCTATCATCTTATATTTTGAGTGTTTAAAGTGTCCTTTAAAGCAGTTAATTGTGTCAAACACACCGATTTGCTTGATATTTAGTTAGATTAGAAGATCAATACCACTAACATATGTCTGTGCGACAGTTAGCCTAGCTTAGCATAAAGGCTGAAAGCAGGGGGGAGCAGCAAGCCTGGCTATCTGAGTATATAAGTTCATAAATACTAAAACTCACTAATTAGTTACAATAAGTCATATTGTTGAATTTAACTTTAGCCAGGTTAGCTGTTTCCCCTGCTTCCAGGCTTTAAGCTAAGCTAGGCTAACTGCCTCTTGGCTCCGTACTGAACGGTATCCATCAGCTGACTCTCGGCTTTTCCAAGATGTTAAAACTATTTCTTTAAATGCTGCGGTTGTGGTTTGCCAAGTGTTTGACTTTACTCTTCTTTCTTTTCTTATTACTCTTTGTTAGCATCAAGTTGAATAATCTAGCATTTAAGACTCTTCTCCTTTAAAGCAGTTAATTGTGGAAAAAACACTTTTTCCAAGAGATAGCTAGATGAGGAGATCAATGGGAATTTGGGCAGCAAGAGTCAAAGTTCATAACCTCATAATGTAGAATACAGCATTAATTTGATATATTTATGTTATTATTGCAGCTTTAAGGTCAAAATAAGAGCAAATGTAATCATGATTCTGAGATGCAGCCTGTAGTAATACAACATCTGTGTTTGTGTGCTTTGTGGATGAGTGTCTGTTTCATCCTCTCGGCTTACATGTCTTCTTTTTTTCCCCCGTGGCTGCCTCTGCGCCGTGAAGTCAGCAACACAAACAAAACAACTTCTGAGAGTAGAAGTCATCAGTATTTTACTATTTGAACCAGACTTTGAGTGCAGTCAGAGGCCTGTGTACACATCTCCTCTCCTCCCAGCGACATTCTGCATAAAATATATCCGACATTCACATGGACAGTGCAAACACTACCGCAGCCTCGGCTAGATGTCGTCTGTATGTAAACATCAGGTGCATGCACAGCGACAATAACAGTGACATTTAGAAAGGTGCATCGACTGCGCAATGAAGTATCCTTGTTGCAGTCGGTGTACAATATGTGATGGCGTTTTCATCGATTTTTACTGGAACATCTGACTCCTGGAGCCCGGTCAGACGGACAGAAATAGTCCTCTCTGTCTGTCGCCACACTGATCCAGGAAATCAAATAGTGAAGTCAAGTGTAACTCGGACTCGATTGGAGTTTTAAAAAGATCTTGCTCCTACTGATCTTTCATTCTTTCTGTTTTTCATAGCAGTTTAATTAAAAGTCCTATTTCTTTTGAGTTAAGTAGATAAGATGAAACTGGATGCGAGGTTGTGCTTTCTACGTACATTTCAAGTTGATACGACCAACTTATTACAACGTTGAGTTCATCTGATGAATGAAAATAGCACATTACTGGTGTTACTACCATGTGCACCAGCTTAATGTAGCATGCTAACATTTGCTAATTAGCCTACAAATTGCAGCCTCAGGATGACGGGAATGTCAATAGTTGGTCATAAAACAAGTATCAAGTCTTGGACATTCACAATTCACCCTGAGGGGAACGTGAACGTGAAGGCAATCCATCCGATATTTGACGAGACATTTCACTCTACCTCATGGTGGCGCTAGAGGAAAACTCATTAGGATTCATCTTCTGAGAACCACGAATGTCTGCACACAAGTTTCATAGCAATCCATCCAACAGTATGTTTTAGTTTGGACTTAAATGAGCTACACTGCTAAAATTGCTAAATATATTTAAAATAAAACAAACCACAACGATACAATTAAAGAAAATCTAAAGACAATAGACAAAACTAATGGTTTCAGGTCCAGAAGTAACCCCCTTTCCGTCTGTCTCTCTCACAGCTACATCTACGACCCCTCCGCAGCGGTGGATGTGAGGAAGTCTGACTCTGCGGGCAGCTCGCTCTACCAGCCCCACCAGCTCTCAGGCGGGGCCCACGGCGGCAACCTCCGCAGCAGCCACAACAAACAGAAGGAGGGCTTCCACAACCCGGGTTACAGCAAGTCCAACGACAGCACGCTGAAACTAGAGGTGGACAATAACCACGTCAACCACAGGCTGCACTCCACAACCTCTATGAAGGAGCCGCACAGGCAGGGGAGCACGCCGCCCACAGAGGTGTACATCATCCAGCCAGAAGGTCTGGGACAGAGATGGATGGGGCAGGAAAAAGCCCCGAGCCAGGTGCCCGTTTACCCAAACATACAGGAGTACGAGAAGCAAAAGAATAAAAAAGAGAAGAAAGAAGAAAAAAAGAAGAAACGTAAGTCAAAGGACGAGTGGGACAGCATCATCGATGAGTGTGTGATCGGCATGGCAATAGACGAGGTGTACGAGATAGACGAGGGCGTGGGAGTGGTGCTGGACCTCATGTGCGACACGGGGGACGAGGGTAGCGTCCTGTCGGTGGACATCCACACCAGCACAACCACCTTGTCCTCAGCAGAAACCCGGGACGGGCGCAGACAGCCAAAGACTCCAGACGTTTCCACCGTCGAGAGCGGGATCTCGGTGATGAAGAGCGAGGACGAGGACGAGAAGAGGAACGAGGAGGTGCAGAGCGTTACGGACTCAATGGTGGCGGAGGCCCTCGCCGCTTTGGAGGCTGCCACCGCCGGGGAGGACTGTGAGTGACGGGACTTGGTCTCACCTTAAAAAAAAAAAAAAAAAAACTTGAATGTGATTTGACGGAGCGTTCAAAACCACAACTTAGCCACGGTTCTGAATAACACCTCCTGTGTTTATAAATCAATGAACATGGAACGAATGAAGGAAAACTCTGTTTACACAAAGAACAGATTTATTTTTGAACTCAAAAAATCTTGGATATTTTTTTATTTTTTGTTCACACTGACAGAACATAATGTCTGCCTTGTGAAGGACTTTCTCCCGCGCTGCGTGGTTTCCATAAAGCCACAAAATGAAGAGACATCAGTGTGTAGACGGTGAACGTCGCCTGCAGCCATATCAGCCTGTTAGCCCTTTTGAATCTAGTGTACTTAACACTCCACAGTCCTAAAAAAAAAAAGCCTGTGTGAGCTCCTTCACTGCTTTGCCATGTCCATACTGCCCTTGTACAGGTATTAGGTATCAAATTATTTTGCCTCATTTTGGAGCATAGCTATGCTAATTGTTAGCATAGAGTCCATTTTCTTTCATTTGTGAACACACAGTCTTTGCCATAGCTTGCTTGTTCCTTCAGGAATCTCGCCCGCGTTTCACTGAGCAGGCGAAAGAGGAAAGGTCAAAGCAATATTTTTTATTTTTTGTTTTATTTGTCTATATTTTGTCTTCTTTTATTATTTATAATATCTTCACTCACATCCTTGGTGATTTATCGTGAAACTGGACGAATTAGGAAGCATTTCTTATTTATAGCTTATTGTGTCATCGTTGATTTCATCGGAATGAATATTCTTATATCTACTTGGAAATTTAGAGAAATTAGTTTAAACACACACACACACACACACACACACACACACAAACACACACACTGTTCTTACATCATCAGACACGCTGACGATTCTCTGCTTTTTTTGGTCAATTAATAATGTAATTTAATGCACGTTACTGTGAGACCATTTGTTATGTGATGGTATATCAGAAGAGCTATGCACATCTGAAGTCTTGAGCAAGTTACCAAAGGATAAAATAGAAAAGGCTGCTGGTATGTTTCTCTGATGTCGCCTTAGTTTCTTCAGTTTTTCAACCTTAGCTGAACTTAAGCAGCTAAGATCAAATCATTGGTGATTGAACCACAGAGGGGCCATCAATTCACCCTGCTGGCTCTGGTTTTTTTTTTCTATTTTATAAGTCAGGCTGTGTGTTTCTTGTCTGGCCTGTGACATTAGTTCAATCCAAAGCTCGCTTATGTGCCTAATAACAGACTAATTGAGGCCAGACGGTGCTGAGGAAATTACCGGTATGGCTTTTTGAAGAGTGTGCTAATGCTAAATAAGCTGGGTTTTTTTTGCTCGATGAAGTTTTGAATTTGTTTCACTGCGACTCCCCTTTTCACTCATCGTTTGCCTGCCAAATCATTTCTACTTATTATATTTGTATTGTAAAATAAAGGAATGTACTTTAAAAAATGTAAAACAGTGACGTGTGTGTGGTTATTTATTCTGATATAGAATAGATTGTAAGGGTGTACAGGTAGTTAGCCCTAGAGGAAGACGGCATTCAAAAGAGAAAAAAACGTCTACAACAAACGTGTTTGAAATTTTTAATGTGGTAAAATACTTTAATTTAGTTAGTTAGTTTTTTGGAGACCTGATTTGGGAATTTCTATGTTAGCATGGTTATCTAGTGATGAGCAAAACTGCTTTATCCATAAAGGAAACCAATCAGAGATTTCAGATTAGTTTCAGTTTGTTTTTCTATAAAATAAAATGTTAGCAAAAGCCGTCTTTGACTATAAAAACTAAACACTAATAAAGAAACATTTTGTCTTGCACCTACGTAGCAATGCGGCAAATTTATGACATTTTAGTTGAAACGTGGTTGACTAAAGAGTTCACACTGAACGGGAGTCAAAGGTTGGTTGCTGAAGCTTACTTCTCACTGTTACGCCTCAGTCTTGGTGACACAGTGACTTTATTACAGAGCAAGTTGGTAACCTGCTACTTGCAAGCTAACCACTAACACCTATTAGCTGGCTGGGCTAGTCCAAGTCAGTCATCAGAGGTCTAGGAGATTCAGCTAGCTTCGCTCGGTTGCTATAATAAGTCCACACTGGTGCAACACAGCTAATAAGCTACAATAGTTTCCTACATTTTGGACTCTCTGGCTCTTTGTACCCCTCAAAGGTCAGCTTTCAAGATGCCTTGTTATTGGTCAATGGTGCAAATTTCACAATTCAACAAAGTAGAAATCAATAAAAAACAGTTCAAGTGAATTAACTTATTGAAGCGATTGCACTGGGAATTTATTTTTTATATTATTTCACTGTAAAATGTCTACATTTTAAATGCTGGTGTTTGCAACCCTTTAAACTGTTTGTGGTTCAATTGTTTATATTTTCCCTGTAATAAAACCTTATTAGCTGCGTGTCTCCTGAGTCAAAGCTAGAAGTAATTGGCACGTAGCCTATGTGACATTAGATCTTAGCTCACTATAAATTCACTGGTGGGTGATTAGAAGACCTATTACATGTTTATTGTAGATTGTCCTCCACGAAAATGTTAAGAATATCAAAATGCAAATGAACCTTCTTAGAGATTCTGTGATTCTGCAGGACATCAAATGCTTGTTTACGCCTGCTTCCTCCCTCCGTCTTCATGAACGTGTGCAATCACTGTGGGACTTCGGTGTTTAAACCTCGCCATCGCAGCAGTTAAAGCCTCTGCAGGCGGCGTCCAGGGGCCCCGGAGGCCTCGGCTAATGAACACCTCAGGGCTTTTTTTTTTTTTTTTTTTTAGCTTGAACCAGGAAGACGCACACAGAGCACCTTGGAAACTTCCACAACAGCTGCGGTTGAAAGAAATCCTGATCGGCTGACTGACTTAGGCTCCTCGTGGCAGGAGAGGATGTTATGTGTCTCTCTCTCAGTGCAGGAGGTGGAACAGAGCCCTGAAATAGCTGTTTCTTTGGACATTTATCTATTCATCTCACCCACCCTCTTCTATCTTCATCCCTCTTGCTCTTCGCTTGTCGCTGTAATTGCTCGCCATGGTTCTCTCAATTATAGTGTTCTCTTTTTAAAGCCTGAAACTTGTTCTTCTCTGTAGTTGGACTTTGTTTTTCCAGGCATGGCAGGGTTGATGTTTTTTTTTTTTTTTTTATAAGAGATCCAGGTGTTTTATTTATTGATTTATTAAGAAATGTTTGAACAGCTTTTGCAAATTGGTTGTTGTTTTTGCTCTTTAAATCCCCTCACATGTACTGCAGTGTTCAGTTTCAAATGTCACAGCGATACTACATGAAACCGGAGCTGTCACATACAACATGATGTCAAACAATGGAGGTTAGACTACCAGCCTCAAGGCCGCAGTGAGGCCCATGTGCGAGAATACATGGACAGTTTAGCCAAAGCTTTGATCCAAAATGACTCAGTTAACAGTTAACAAGAAGGTATGTGTCTCTCTCAAGGGTGCCGTTGTATTTTGGTTTTTTATTTTCCCCTCCATGATGGACAAGATAACTTGTGGATACAGCGGGTGGTTGTTTAGTCAGCAGGGGAAATCACAAGCTGGAGAACAAACAAGCTCGTTCTTCGGCGCCGAAAGAGCAAAACCACATTGAAAACATGTCGGATTTAACAAGTACTTTCATCTACAATAGGGCTTCAGTCAGATCTGTCAGTGGAAGTTTCAAGATTTTTTTAAAATAATAATTTCAAGCAATAATTATAATGCCGGTTTCTACTAAAAAAAAAAAAAAACAGGTCGAACACTAAAAATGAGCTTTTTCTATATGAAGTTCTGAATGCACACCTTATGTTTGTTTGCAGAGTTAAGACACACCTGCACCAGTGTGTGTGTGTGATTGTGAGTGTGTGATTGTCTCGTGAAATGAGAAAAGAACATTTCCATATATCCGTAGAGCGTGATGACAACAGGATCTGCTGAGTTCCTGCTTAATCAAACCAGTGACTCATCTTTTCATCAATGCGCCGTTTCGCAGCGAAAACAACAGAGCTGAGCTCGGCTTGTGCGTCACCAGATTACTTTGATCCTTTCAATCAGTTCAAGGATATACAGAAAGGTAGATGATAGATGGATAGCAGCGGGGGCTTTATTTAGGCACTGATAGAAAAGCTATGAAGTTCAACTGCAGTTCCATGTTGGTTTGCAACAAATTCAAAATAAGAGTCCCTGTTTTCAGCTCAATAAGTTGTGCATGCTGTTTGTTTGTGAGAATATGATCTATTGTCAGCTGAAAATCTCCCAAAATGTTAAAAAGTGAGATATGTTTGTTTGAGCAGGATTTCAATGCATTTTTGGCTTTTTGACTTTATGAGTTGTATGTGCCCGTAGGGGTTTGAAAAGTGGTATTTTATTTGAAAGCATTTAAATCACGACTAATGATGCCGCTGTATGTATCTTACTCTAGATCTATGTTGGCCTCCTTGGAGAAAAACAATGTCTTTTTTGTTCAAGTATCTATGAGCTCTTATCTGGTAAGATATCTGAAAGTTTATGATCATTTAAGAGTCTAAAAAATTGTATTTCAATATATTTCCCTACTTTCAAGATACCCCTAAAAGATACCACCAAATGTTGCTTCATAACTACATGATTAAAGTACAGTGTACTAGAGAAGAACTGTGTATTTCAATTTTGACTAAATGTTACACAAACAGAAAGTAAAGTGTCTTTTGTTGGGATTATTTTCACCTGTGGATTAACACACATTTTTCTGAGGTGCAACAAAAACATTAAATCTTTGGTCCATCTAAAAGCCACACTTTCAGTCTGCACAGCTTCATCAGGGCAAATGTTTCACAAAGGAGCCTCTCAGAACTTATAACGACCTCAGATAGATCCCACCTGTGCTTTACTCGTGGGAAATGTAGTTTACAACGACAGTTCTCTGAGGCATAAAACTAAAATTACATCAATAAAAAAGCAGTCAATACATCAGAATAATAAAAATACAAATCAGAAGTTGTCATCCTCAGTTTCTGGGACGGATACGTGGAGCCTCCTGTGAATTTAAACCCGGCAACAACAATTACAAACTACAATTCCCATGTACACTTGCATAACCAAAGGACAGGTGTGCTCAATTCGATGTCATTATCCTGATCGACGTCTAGAGACTGACACCTTAGGCTTTTTGATTGAATACCTGGATTACATCAAAGCATCCAGAGCCTCACTTGTGCCGTGTTACTTCATTATGAACACATCAGTTGTAGTTTACTTTGTCTCAATCCCACACAGTCTTACTTTTCTTCCATATAGTTGAAAATAGTCCCCTGAAATGAACTATTTCCTCCTGTTTGAGTAACATTTGCTGAAACCTACAGTGACCGGCTGTTAAAGGAAATGACTGCACCAATTAAAAAAATGTAAATACTGTAAATACCTGTGATGTACCTCGGAAACTACAACTACATTTACAACTGCAATTTAAATGTGTGCATGCATGAAAAAGCACATTTGATATCAATGTTAAATTCAAAGAGTTCCTTTTGTCAGACATTTTCCCCGATGAGGTCTACTTGTAAGCACGATACATTCATTGTTTATTGGGGATATTTTGACAGTAAATATAATATACAACATTACCAGATGTGTCTTTGAATCGTTCAACTTATTTGAACGCATGAAAATAACAAAAACATAGTTTCAAGGTTTAAGGACATTTATTATTATACAACACAAGGTCTCTTCATGTAACACGCATACAAAAAGATAATTAAATTTGTATAAAAGGAAAATAGGTCAAATAATACAGAAGTATACAGAGATATTTGTAGTCATATAAATACATGTTTCCACCCTGGAGGAGTTTCAGACAGATATGTGGATATTCAGTTGTGTGAGAGACTGACATCCCTCCCTGAATGAAGGCAGGAAATGGAGTTCACCTTTCCTACCGACCACGTTGTTTTCCATGAAATAAGTGACCTCTCGTTATCCTCCGCTGTTACTCTTTACTGATGCCGTCATCCCAGTGACTGACGGTAATCAATTCACCTCACCTCACCTCACCTCGAGATAACAGCACAAAAGTACTTTTGCAACAAGCTCATTTGCGCCGCAACCTGCTGCGCGTTGAGTGTGTGCAGGCAAATAAAGAACGTTTGTGTGTCAGATTCCTTCATGCCATCTTTATTAGGTCCATTAGGCAGCTGGCTGTACGGTCCCCGAGGTGTGTGCGCTCGCTTAACATGTTTGTTTTTCTCAAGGCTTTGTTGGCGTTAATGATGTCACCCATAATTGTAGCACACTTCCTCGTCTCGGAGGAACGGGGAGGACTGTATTTAAAGGGGGAAATATCAAATATAAAACAGGATTATTTGATACATTCTGGGTTAACTTGTGTATAAATTTGTATGAAAACACATATCACAACGCCGTCAGTCAAACTGGGATTTTATTTCCTGGTGTCCTCCTGTTTGCAGGGTCAGCCACCGGCTTGCCTTTTAATGTTTGTTGATTTGACCTTTTATTGTCCTGAGAACGCATTAATCAGCGTTGACATGAAATGGTATCGTTCACCTTTTAAAGAACCCAAAATAGTCCTCCCAGTGTTCACCCGAGATCCCTAGAAATGTTTCACTCTGGTTAAATATTTAATTCCTTAACTGGAAAGTGAATTCGATTTGTTGTAGTGTAACCTTTGCTGTCTAGTGACACTGACATAAATTAACTCAGCGGTAATATGAAGTCGGAACAATATCTCACGAATGTTAGTTTAACGTGACGTTAGCTGTAAACAAATGCTCATACCAGACCCAAGTGAGGCTCATTTATGAGAGAACGAATGTCCCTGTTTCTACTTCCAGAAGTGAGTATGTGCGGCTTTAACTCTGGTTAAGATAGTGTCGTTTTCCAGTCACTGCCTCCCTCACTGTCCTCTGGAATCACGCTGTTTGAATAAAGGAAGGTGGGCAGTGAGCCATTTCAGAAGGTCACCGCGTTTACCGCCCTGATGTGGTTCAAAGGTGTTAAACATTGACTAGACTTTCTCCCTCTGGTCCCAAATGTTTCCCTAAAAAAAGAAAAAAAAAAAATTCTTTCTCCCCCCCCCCTGAACCAGAGAGCTCCATCCTCTTGGCTGATAGCCAGAGACAAAGATAAGATGTAGGGCACTTAGCCTGGCATCGGTATGGGAACTCTTTCGCCTGGAGGCCTGAATAATTCAGTGCCTGAGATAAATTTACTGCTTATGAAGTCATGCAAAAGAGACAGAACAGAGCTTTATTATTATCTATACCATTTTATGTGCATATCTAATTTCCCTCATGGATTTTGTTTTTAGTGGCTTTAATGTAGAAACCTTTTTCACAGAACTGGTGACACCCTCTAGTGTTTTTTTTTTTTGTCCCCAGTAAGAGCTAAAGTAAACACACACACATACAGTCAATATTTACACCAGGTCCTTCATGTCGTACACCATCAACCGCATCTTTCTGACAGGTTTAACACCCCGAGGCCACCCTCCTGCGTACGTGTGTTTGTAACAGGCAGGTTTGCTTTGAGCCTACAGTCATGGGTGGGGTGATGTTGCCTTGTGTGCCATCGGAGTTTTTTTTTTTTTTCCACTGAATGTAAATGCCCCCCCTGTCAACACTTTGAAAGTCAATCCTCCCTTCAGCGCTGTTAAGTGACACCAGCAGCAGCCATGTGTCACTCAGAGGCCTTGTTTAATCACGTCCTCACTGTTGTTCGGAGCAGTTAGGCATCAAGTTAATAATTGAGCGATCTAATAACCTAAATTAACTGATTTCCATCTTTTCTTTTTCTTTGCTCTTCCGCGGCGTCTTTAAGGTCAGAAACTTGTATCCTTTATCGAAAAGGTGTACGTTTGCACGAGTGAACCCGATAAGACTCGGAAGGTCAAGAGGAGACAAAAGAGTCAAGGATTGTTAATCCTCTGTCTCGCGCATCGGCTCAAAACACCTCTCCATCTCATCTCCATTATCTGGAAATAATATGATAGAGAGCTCGAGGTCGTCGGACTACCTACTTGAGATGAATAAGACAAATCATCTTTTCATTATGGCGCGAAAAGAGGGAGAGAAGGAGCGAGGATGGAAGGAAATGAGAAAGAACGGACGATGAAGACGGATGTTTCACTCAGGAGAGGGAGGAGAGGGAGAGGTTAGCCTGCAGGTCAGTGGACACTGGCTTTTATCACTTTAATGTACTCATGTCTCAACCAGTATACAGTGAATGATTAAATGACAACAACAACAGCTAATTATTTAATGGTTTGATATGTTATTAGTCATCTTTATTTCATTCATTACACAACAATGAAAATACATCAAACTGCCCCAAAATATGAATAACAAAAAGGTATGTTTGTTGTTTTTAAACGAGGCACAATGACATTACATTCACAAATACCGGCTAAAATGACGTGTTTTCATCACAAAGGTCTGGGAAAATGACATGTTGGGATGATTATGTCTGACCTCACAACAGTCTTTAAAAGGGTCACTCGCATGAAGTTGCAGGACTCACGTGAGACAGATTTTTTTAAAAAGTGATCGAAATCATAGCAGAAAAAGGCCCGAGATACAACACTGTATGCTACATTTCCCATAATGCAACTAGTTCATCTTTTCAACTGGCAAACATTTATGTCTTTTAAACTCCCACATTTTGTAACAACCACTTCCCGTTTTACATCTTTCAGTCTCAGAACAACATAAAGAAGGAATATTGAGCCGCTTACTCAACCTCAGGGTACGGCTCGACTCGCTCTTTTTGGGTTTCCCATTATAGACAGTACCTGGTACTTTTTATGGTACCACTTCAGTCGAGGTTCCAAAAGTGCTGAGCTGATACCTCTGAGCTCCAACAACAGTTGAGCAAGCCTCGGTCAACTCTCTCCTCTCCTGTACTTAGAGAAGCTTTGTGCTCGGCTCGTCTGCTGAATAGACAGTACTAGTTTGAAGATGGTTAGCAGATAAAACCGACATATATATATATATATATGTGTGTGTGTGTGTGTGTGTGTGTGTGTGTGTGTGTGTGTATAGTCACATCTGAAGTTAGCTAATGTTAGCAAAACTCTTGCTAACTAGTTGACTGAGGATCCCGTCACTCTATATCCTCCATTATAAGAGCAACACTCTTTCCTGTGTGCGTAGTGAGTGGATGAGAGCGGTGCAGTGTAGGTGTCAGTCTGGGCAGTAAAGGTAGTGTAGGTTCTAGTGAATAACTTCTCCGCCAAAGTAAAGCTCTCTGTTGTTTCCGGCTTGTTTTCCCCAACCGCGTCGCTATGACGATCAGCTCCACCTACGTTGAAGGGGGGTACTATGCAAAGTACTATATACAGTAGAAAAAACTAAGCAGAGGTACCAAAGGCGAGCAGAGAAGAGTCGAGCCGTACAATGAAGTGAAAATACGACATGACTGCTAATGACTGCCGGATGTGTAACTAGGCAACTGTTTGTAAACACATTTACATATTATCAGCTTATAAAGGGGTTTTGGTGGATGTGTTTAGCAGCCACAAGAGTGACCAAGAAAAAAAAACAATTAAGGCAGGTTTAAAGATTTAGTAATGCCGGTTTGACTCATGGGAAATCACAAAAAGGGGAAACCAGGCAGTGACCTGGAAGGAGCAGACTGACCTGCGTCAGGATTTTGGCTGTTAATGTCAGAATAACGCTGTCACTGAGTGAGCAGCCCCTGTGTGAGTGTTACAGCTAATTGTTTGATTTTGAAAAGCAGGACACATAAACCTGACGATGATGCCTCATCATCCTGACGGCATCGCGTTCACACCACTACAGGATACGATATAACTGCTGCTTTACTCTTATCACATCTTCCGTGTACTTCCTGGCTCTGTGACCTCTACGTCAGGGTTGTTCCTACTTCCTGTTTGGGAATGACAACCTACAATATAATCTCAGACTGGCTGTACCTGTTTTCTAGGGTGTAGTTTTATCAATTAACTGACTCATAACATGCAAAAACTCCTCTATACCTTGACATACAAAAACATATGTACATACATCATGGATCGCGTCCAAGGCTCAGGCTTCCTTGATGTCGAGCAGCTTCCCTGCTTTAACGCCCGTGAGCAAGGCACTAACTGTAAATCTATGTTGGGGAGGATATAGATTGTATCATAAACAGACACACCTTACCTCCCTTCTGCTTGTAAAATAAGTGGCCAGTGTGACTCTAAACGCCATTCTCGCCACCGCCGTCCTCATCACCAGCAGCACGTTTGGCTCCCCCGTGGAGCGGGAATGTGGAGGCACGACTCCTGAGTCGACTTCGCTCCTCCACTGCTGTTTTTTGCTGATGATGTTCTCGTTTGGGATTTAAAAAAAAGTGTCCAGATGCTGTTTTCCTCCTCTCTTTGGACATCTGCAGAACAAGGGGGGAGTAAATGCTGTCAAGACACATAAGAATGTAAAAAAAAAAAAAAAAAAACAGGTATAGCTGATAAAGATGTGACACTTTACCTGGTTTTCTATCGGTTCTCTTTGTTCAAGTTGTCCGTCTGTTCCTGGTAGGAAGGAAATAATCTTGATTTAATACAGAAAATAATCGGCACACTCAATGATCTTCAGATTAGGAGTGTTCTGCCATCACTCTTCCACGCTGCAGGGTTTGTTTATTCTCTTGGGTGGAAGGCATTTTTCTTTCCCGCACAGTCAATATGAGACAGCTGAAAGTCAATATGTGAAATAACAGTTTGAAATGAAACAAACACGGATGTTAAATGTGTTCTGAAGCTGTAAATGGATTCTTTGCATTTGTGTCATCTGTTGAAACACGAGTAATGTTTCTCCACCCTAAAGCAAATTTGGTTACGACACAGATCCGTTCAGGCTGTGATCTCTCATTCTGCCAAAGTCTCAACTTCAGAATCTGCTCGGGATTTTTAAGAACAACAAACCTTTCTTAAGCATAAGTAAAATATTTATACTGTTTATATTGTTAAGAAGGTTTATGAAATTGTGCCGTCACAATGCATTCTCCTTTATCAAGCTTGGTTAAAGGCATGTATTAAAAACAAATTGCTATATGATCAAAACAACCTCCGGACAAAAAAAATTACTTATTTTGTAATGTTAGCCAACTGCGGATCTCATTTTTGTTTCAAAATAAAAGGCCTGCCACTGTCTTCACATTAAAAAGAATTTATTGTGGAGCTTTACACGTTAGCCCACTACAGTAAATCAATATTACGGAGCAGAAAACTGCCGACACCTGATTAATAAGATAAGCATCAGGCCCAAAACCGATCTGATTGGTGCATCCCTGCATATTAGACTGTAAACTGTATGCATGAATGTTAAATGGGATTATCAAGCACCACTGAGCTCAAATTCCACCTTTGAGGTAGAATTTCAGTATTTTTGTCATAAAAGAATCTGAGAAGAAATAAACTGCGTGGCGTCTGTGCAGTTCAACAAGAAGACACAACTCCTCTGCACACTCTTGTAAACAATAAATTAAACACTGAGGAGAGACGAGTGGAGGCTGTTCATGATCACCTGGAGCATTGTAATTTCATAAACCAGAGTTTCTGTGATGTAAACAGAAAACAGCAGAGCTGCAGGCTGATTACTGATTACTGGAAGTTTTTTTTCCTCTTTATCCTGAATTTTTAAACACGTATTTGGCTAATTGTTGAGTGAACGATAGACAATGTCCATATATGCAGCTGTTTTTGTCCAGTGTTCATATCTCTTAATATCTTTTTAGTTTTATAATTGTTTTTCTAGATCAATGGACTCTGCTTTCTCAGTGTTTTACATTCTTTGGGGAGATTTTACTGTTTTCTAAGTATATATTGCCTCTGTGTTTGATATTAGGAAACTGTACAGAAACAAACTTGACTTCTGCTTTCTATACAGGTGTGTGAATGTACTATATCTGTGATAGTAAACTTATTATACATATATAACATATATAAATATTTAACAAACTACAACATTTAAAGATGTCACATTGGGCTTTTAGTATATCGTATTAGCTATTTTTCATTATTTTCTGGGCCAAACAATAGAAAGCTTAATCAAGAAATAATCATCAGATCAACAGATAATGAAAATAGTAATTAGTCAGCCTTAAAACAGTTATTATTAATACATTATATATCAAACAGTGCTAAATGTAGTGTGCTATTAATCAAACATTCTCTAGTTTGTCGACCAATGCAAAAGGCATAATGTCACTAAGAGCTGTGAACATGAGTACGCATATAAATAAATCATTTTGCATACATAAGCAACACTTAGGTATACAGAGTGTGAGCAGGAAAGAGCCCGGCGGGACACAAAGAGAAAGAGGGACACAGATAAAGAAGTTTCCAGGATACCGACCTGCTGGGACTCTGACGTGGTCCGGCTCTTGGGTTCCACCTCCGTAGGAGATGAAGGAACGCTCCCATTGGAGTCCGTTATTAACAGGGTCCGCCTCTCCTTGGCTAGTTTTTCACACTTTGTCACCCGGAACCTGAGAGGTGACAAAAGTAAATCAAAAACAGGTTTTGAATATTTTTGCAGCCTGGGACCCAAATGATAAAAAAAACTCTAATGTGGGGACCACTGGCCAAAATGAAACAGTGTATGTACTGTTGAACTCTTTGAGGAAAGTTTTTAAAAAGGATCCCAGTGTAAATTATTTTTCTAGGTCAAAATGAACCAGAACTTAGCTGAGCATCCTTTTGTAAATATATATTTTTGTAAATATTATTTTTATATAAACAAGAAAATGGTCCTTTAATGAATGATATCATCAGTTCATATTGCTGATCATAAATTCAGCTATTCTCATTTGTTCCGCAGCTTGCATGTGCTTCTGCCTCATTGTGGCTCTCACTCACCTAAACTTTACACGCCTCTCTCTCGTCCACCCACACACTCAAACACACACTCACACCCACACCCTCCAAAGCTTTAATTAAATTTAATTCAGCAAATGAATATTTGTATCCAGGTCATGCTGACCCTCTGCATACGTGGCCATTCATCTGGGTGTGCAAATGAAAAGCAAACCCTTCTGCATCCCAATCAGCTCGCACCAGGACATTAGGGATGAGGAGAGCGCTCGCTGTGTGACGGGGACAAGGCTGCACACTTTAATGGGTTCGCTAGTGGACTGAGAAATGTTGTCTTTAATTTAGACATCTTGGATACTTTTATATATAAATTGTGTGCACAGGAGCTGTCACATGACAAACAAAAATGTTTTCTTACAGTTAGAAATCATAAAATCAAACCCCATTTGTCACTAATTTCCCAACAAAAGCCATTAACTATATTTAAATTCAGTATTTGTCTCTCTATACAGTAGTTTTCATTGTTAGCGGCAGAGTCCGCCATTCCTGTGCCCAAATCAGATTGCCTTCCCACGCACAAGGGATTCACAGGAAAGAGATGTTTTATCTCATTCATAACAGCCTCACAGTTTACTGTGTCAGAGCTGAATGAAGTCACTGCTAATGCAAACACAACATCCTACTCCTGCTGCTTCACACTAGAAGCATTCAACTGGCAAAACACAAGGTGGCTTTTATTGTGATGCAGCCGCATAAAGCCTTGACAGAAAGAGGCGCATACTGAATAACTGAATAAATACAGTTTCAAGATGTGACATCAGGTGACCCTCAAACTCTTATAAAAGAACTGGAGAAATCTCAACATCCATCAAAAACATTTTATTTTAAAGTACAAAAAGTACTATGAGACTGTCAAAAAACATCCCACGCACTGTTGATCACAGGAACCAAGCTGCTGCACTTAACCTTTTGTACCTTCAATAAAAATGTCAAGCTTCCAAGGACTGATTTTTGCTACAGCGGTCTGATGAAGAAAGCTTTGTATGATGGAAGCACCAGCATTTGTTTAAAATCCATCTAAATTTGCATTGATAAAATCTGCACACAAAAGGAAAAGCCCCACTGAGAATTCTGGATTCTGATTGGCTGGAAGGCGTTGATTTACTTTTAGTAACCAACGGTAATGAACCGACACATAATATTTGTTTGCATTTCCAAATAAACACGGCAGTAATAAACTGTAGCTGATGAGCAACAGGGAAGCGTGTTTGAGTCTGGATGCCAAAATCAACCAAAGGCAGGAGGACAGAGAGAACTTTTAAAATAACTTTAGCTGTGAAAGAGAGTGAGATAAAGTTGAGTTGTGGCTCAACAACAACACATAACTATATTTATTATATTTATTTACTAAGCTGTTTATAAAGAATTCCTTATTTTCGATTTCTAAGATTGAATTGTTCTTTGCTTTGTGATTAACAAAGTTCTGTTTCTTTTCCTATTTACTGTGTATATTTGTTATGAGCTGCTACAAACAATTAGGAATACTAACAAGTTGACGTTCTGTACAATATGTTCCTGAAAAAACAACAACCTCTGGTAGAAAGCTGTTACATATCAGACATTTCTCTGCTGCCGTGACTGTCTCAGTGTTGTGAGAACCTCCTACAGTTTGGTGTGCTTTTGTTTCTTTTCTGTTTGGGTTAACTACTGAACCTTCACACTGTGTGCACCATCTATTTTCCCAGGCTTCAGCCTGAATGTCCACCTGTGTATTTTCCAGGTCAGTAGTTTGGTGTCAAAGTGCAAGGCAGTCCTAACCTGTGTAATTAAGTGTGGACTTTCCAGTGACAAATACTTAAGAGTTAATGTTTGATTGGTTGGTTATGTTTCATATGCATAAATATCTAATAATCATACTAGGAAAACAGTTTTCACTGAGCTCTGCAAATAAAATTGATGATTCTAAGAAATATTGGATGCAGGAAACTCGAATTTTTGTCCCTGCCTCAGACACACACTCACACACACCTGCCCACCTGCCCACAGCCAGAACCGTGATCTCTCCTTGTTGGCTGCGCCGGTTTTCCGTCTTACGAGCCGACGGCCTCCTCATCAGCGGCCATTTCTTCTGGCTGCAGCGGCTGCAGATGTTCTTGTTGCCGCCCGCGCCGCCGATGGTGTGCAGGTGGTTGCAGGTGTGCTTGGCGGCTCCTGCCGGTGCACCCGGTGATATGGGAGTCATCGGAGGGGTTGGGGTGCCGGGAGAGGTGGGGGTGAGCGGGGGACTAAAAACGGAGAAAGCGGACATTAGTGATCGAGATGGAGGGGTTTTATTTTAGATGCACATTTTAAAAAACCCTCTTGCTTCTGCAACAACACATTATTGTTATTAATATATTACAGTACACAATTACTCCTTAATATGATATGAGCTGCTGAATGACTACAGCCTGTTTTCACTAGCAGTACAATCAAAATAATGTTAATCAGCCTCTGAACAATAGTTATGCAACAAAGAGAGTAATGAACCAAGAAGTCTTTTGTAGGTCAGCACAACATCAAAAGGTGAAATGAAATGAAAAGTAGTGCTTTTCCCAGATCAGCTATCAAAAGTGCAGCATTGAGAAGTGAGACCTTTCACAAACTACCAACCGAGCTACATTCAGTGCGAAACATTTTCATTTAACGGCGAGAATTGCATTCACTGAATTCTGCGGCGCTTCCTTTATCACGGTAGAAAATGACACTTTAATGTCTCATCACTTCAACAAACTGACACGCTCTGAATGGTGATTGCATTTAATAATAACAATGGAAGCAATTTCCAGTGCGAGCAGGAATCAGGTGAGGTGTTGGACACCTGATCAATTACATATAAGACAGCAAACCGGTATAAAGAAGTCAAATTGATACGAAGGGCGTCACGACACATACTGATTCTTTCCACTTTCACATAGTGTTTCTATTTGTATAACATGTGTTAACAGAGACTATTTGTCTGTTTGCTCTCTCACACATCGTTTTGTTTAAAGGAACTGTGTGTACATGTTTTATGAACCAGCAGCTCTTCACATTGTTCAAACAGAAAGGTGGAATAAACAGTACTCCTTCTCACTGACGTAAACATATAATATACGGTATGTCCACTCATCATTCTGTCTGTCCCTTGACATGCATGCACAGGCGAAGGCCTATTTGATGTCTCTCATCAGAAAAAGAGAGAGGATTGCGCAAAGATGCACAAATGTAATATTCTCATGTACAGAGCGAGGATTCCTGACGAGCAGAGGTATGAAACATGAGTTTGATCCACAGGAGGGGGAGGGGGAGACATGGTAAAGGGGAGATCAGCTCATGTGAGCCGAGCATCTTGTGGAAAAGGGGGACTGAGGGACGATGGAGAGGTGGAGGTTGGAGAACTGAAGGGGAGAGCGGCACTGAGGCGAGGGAAAGTTAAGTACCAAATCTGGAGAGGCAGATAGCGAGCCCTGGCCACACTACAGTCACTCTCCTCCTTATAGACTATCCATCCCACTCTCCTTTTTCCTCCCTCTCTTCCTGCCTGTCTGTCTGTCTCCCTCCGCCCCTTAAGTGTCCCATAAATTACCCCCACTGAACCCCCCCCCCATTCCACCATCTCTAAGTGATCCACTGGCAGACTGCCCAACCTGGCTGGGAGAGAGGAAGATATGAGGAGTAGCAGCAAGGGAAAGGGGAGGGAGTACTACAGAGAGAAATGAACAAAATAAAGTGAAGGGAAACAAGGTCTGGAAATATGTGGAAAAATAGATTCGGAGAGGAAACTGAAGAAGCGAGACACATGAAAGTGACGGCGAGGAAATGTGCGCGATTGCAGATTTCTGCTGATTTTTTTTTTCCAGGACACCCAATGTGACTGAGCAGAATACCTCAGTACTTAATCCTTGGCAGAGGCAACACTCCTACCATTTATCCACACGGTTTCCTCCAAACAAAGGAGAACATCTCTACCCTCTTTATCTCTCTCCTTCACTCCCAGAACAATATGTAGCGGGACAAGTAAGATGACAGGAGGAGAGAGAGGGGAAAACATACTCCGCTAACTCGATTTGCTCGCACTCCTCTTCTGTCAAAGGCATCTCCTCCTCCAATCTGTCGATCTAACTCCCTCTCCCCTTATCTCGGCGGCAAAGCAACGTGAAGACGTCTAATCTCGGCTTGTTCCACCAGCTCCTGTTCTTATGATGCGGGGTTGGTTCAAAGTGACAAGCTAGGCAGCCTTTGATTTGCGATGTGAATGTCAAAATGTGAAGGATTCACTGAGCTCCACGTTAAGGCCTACACAGTTTATACTAGTGAAGGATCCTGGCCATCAGATGCAGCCTAGAGCAACTGTTGACTGTTAGCTCAGTAGTTGTTGCGACGCCTGTTACTCCTCTACTACTCAAAATTCAATTTTCAAAAAAGGAGAGGAAGATAAGATAAAAGCAGCTTCTCATTTCTAGCCAATGATCGGGGTTAGAGATATCTGTTATCTAGTCAGCAGAAAAATGTAAAACCAGAATTCTGTTTTTGGTTGCTTCGCTAACATACAGAGGAAAGATTGATGATCTATTGTTTGTATTTTCAAAAAGTGTGTTTCAGTTTTAATGTTAGAGGCTAAAAGGCTCGTAGGATGAGGGCTAACCAATGTGTTTGGCTATCGAATGTAAAACTACCTCTTCTGGGGTTGTAAGGAGTGTAAACGTCCCCAAATCCAAACCAAAGAGCAGGACAGAGCTGCTAACGTTTGCTCTGATAAAGTAGCATCAACAGTGTTGTGCTATTATGAAGGAGTTTTTTTAACATAACTTATAACAAAATAATGTAATACAAATTGGCCTTGGGAGTTACCACTGTAGCTAGTAAGCAGCATGCTATAACGTTTGCATTTTACACTAGAGCCCACAAACACACAGTTAAATCAGTTTCTAACACTTTTGCTCTCGCGTTTTATGTTTTGGAAAACTCTTCTGATGCAGAATATCGCTCTTACTGAAACCCCATGCATACCACAATACACATATAGAGAAATCAAAAGCTTGACAAGCCTGTTGTGCCTAGTTGAACACTCAATTATTCTCATTATCTATCAATCTGTTGATTATGTTTTCAAATCTTTTTGGTCCAAGTCAAAATTTCCTAGAGAGTACTGTATCCAAGTTGCTTCTTTTGTCCGACAAACTGTCCAAAACAAGCTTATTAATTTACAGGCTTATAAAACAGCCAGAAGCGTCATATTCTTACATTTGAGAAGCGGGAATTTGGCTGGAATTTCTGCTAGATAAACAGTTTATACAGGCTGCAGTTAAACTAAAGTTTCTTAGCCCAATACTCCCTTTTTAAGTGGAGTCCCACTTGCTGTATCCTGGCGAGGAATCCAACAAGGAAACATGCCAACAACTGCGCTCAATATGCTTTAATAATCTCACAATGCAGTGATATGGGGCACAGTGGCATTTCGGGAATAGTCCCCAGCTGCTCGCCCTCAATCAAACCTTGCCAATCTGGAAAAGTATCAGAAGAAGAAATGTGGCCTGATTGCCTTGCCTGTTCATTTCCTGCTCTGGCTGGCTACTCTCACTTCAGTCACCAGCAGGCTTTCACGGAGGCTTATGGTGCCATCTGCTGGTTGAGACAGGGAGAACAACAAGAGAGCACACTTACCCGTCAGAATCAATGCTGTTCTCATGAACCATGGCTTTCAGCGCGTCTGAGTTTGCTGAAGAGAGAGACGGAGAGAGGGGTTACACATTTATAGAGATAGAAGGAAGGAGCAGGGAGAGGGAGAGATAAAAGGAGTGTTGGGAATTAGCGAGGGGAAACGCTCCAGTGACTTCAAAAGCAGAGCGCTTATTGAAAGATGACTACAACAGATTAACTCCTTAACACAATTAAACGGCACATCACATGCAATCACTGAACACATAATTCCTGTACACAGCAACCTCAGAGGAAACCAGAAAAAAAAAAAACACTTTCACTGGAGCAAACACACTCTGAAAAGTTTAAAGTCTGTATAATGGTCAGCCATTTGGCACAGGGGGATGAAGACATGTTGATTTTCTTAAACCTTACATGAAACCAACTTCTCCTTCCAGACACAGCAGCATCCACAGCTCAAGTATAGATTTACATAATTTGCTCCCAGAGACAGATTTCCCTAAGGCTCCACATGAGCACACAGTATGCACAGATACAGGAATTTGTGCAAACCTTACGAAAAAGTGTGTGTGTGTGTGTGTGTGTGTGTGACGTAGGTGAACGTAGGAGTTTCATGTTATGATTTAATCTAAACGTGCACGGACGACTGACTCAAGCCTCTGTCCTCCTTATCACCACGTATCATTGTCATATTATCAGGAACCGCAGGGGGTTTCACGAGAATATCCCGAAGTTATTTTCAGTCCCTATTATGAACTACGAGCAAGTGTTATGAACTTGCAGTTGCTGTGGTCATATCTATTGTGCAAGGCTGCCTCCTGAGGACCGTTGCACTGTGGGTGGGTGTGAGACTAACATCCAAGGAATATTATTAAAAAAAGTTTCAACTTTGAGTTTTTATTTAATTTTCTGCAAAAGTTACAGCAGTCTTCTTCTTGCTGTTTTCATTGGTTTGAAGTGGGCGGGGCTCAGTTGGAAAAATGTGCTGTCACAGCTGTGCACCAATCAGAATTCAGCAACATTTGATTTAAAATCTTAATGACTGTCAGTGGGATTGTTATTTATGTTGCTAGGCGACTTTGATTCAAATCTGATCAAACCACACCCACACAGTCCTGATTTAGAGTTTTATTTTTGCTTGTTCAGTCATAAATATTTTATTATGAAGGAAAAAAAGAAATATACCCCCTCTAAATGCCTCTTTTTAAAAAGTAAAGTATTTGCAATATGCTGTATATCTCTGGACCCATTTAGTTATTTATTTTATTGCTACAGATACCTGGTCAAATGTAGATAATGTGACATCGCATAGACGTTGCCCGTGCAGCTACAATAAAACGTTGTTCCTCAGTATTAATGGGCTACTTACTATACAGTATTCCATGAACAAACACCAAATATATCTTCCTGTTTATCTTTCAGAAATTTGAAAGACAGCCGACAAGTGAAGGATATAATATTCTTGTCAACATTTGTAACTTATCCTCCAAGTGGATTTTATTTTGAAGTCTGTTGTGTACATGGGCATCCAATAAGAACAAGTATTCTGTAGATGGCAGTCTTTGCTCAGCCATAAAGACAACTACTGCTACTCACAGTGACTACTCAGTTCCTTTGTTTATTTATACCCAAACTGCTGCTGCTGCTGGTGGGAATGTGAAATACACTTACAGCTACAGATAATGTTCCAGGTAATTATTGGAAACAATTGTTTCCATGAAAAATACCTGGAAGTAGAGTAACCAGTAATTAAAAGGCTCAAGTTTTCTAGGTTGAATGTGGAAAGGTCACAACAGTATTGTCTTGGAAGGAGCGGTGAAACAGGCATTTACTGTCTTATATAATGCAGAATACCACGCCATGTCCCCGGTGAGTCACAGCTAACGGACTCCAGCTCCACAAACACAGTTTTCTTGCAAAGCGGTGATGAGTCAGCACAAAGTTCGGACAGAAAAATCAACACAGACACCAAGACATCCAAAGGCTGCCCTTGTGTGTCATGCGCTGGACATCTGGATAAGATATGAATGATGGTTTAGACTGCTTTAGCGATCAATACTCACAGATAAGCTGTAAATGTATTGTATTATATTGTCATTCATTATCTGTTTATATATAAAGAGGAATTAAACTTGTTGACAGCTACTTCAGTATAAGTATATAAGTGTTACTGCAAAGATATGTGCATGTTTTGTTTTAACTAAATGTAGCGAGTCTCAACTGTGGATGGAAACTTTGGGTGACCGCCATGATTTTGTGGCCTTATACCTCTTAAAATGAAGCTGGAACTAAGCTACGTTGTGCTACACCCTATGTCCTACACAGCTGGCGTGGCATACAGTGAAAACTACAGTATAATCTTCCACAGCATAATCGCCACCCTCTCCTTTCTTTTCTTTCACCACCTTGTCTCCTCTCCATACTCTTCTGCCTCTTCCTCTGCCTCTGTGTGATTTCTGTCTGCCATATGTTATGGTAGTAAAACTACTAATGGCCTAAAATAGGCACCGAACCAACGCGATATCCAAGTGGTTTCTACCTGCCTACAATCACTATGAACAGTTGTTAGCCTGATTTAAATAGAACACCGCTGCTGTGGGAGTTTTATTAGAGAAATACAGTGTGTATTCATACTGATGAAGTTGATTGTATTTGATACAATACCAACATTGATCCTTATCTCTCCTGCTGCCACTTAGAAACTCAGCTGAATAAAGAAAAGCAATTACTTCATTGGTACCAGGAGAGTGCTGTGATTTATTGTGTATTAAACTTCATGCTCCAGCTCGGGGAAATCATTTCAATTTACAAGAATAAAGAAATTAGCTAACAGCTAAAATACTCCGATGACTTCAAGGGGAAACTGTGACTGTGTTGTGGGAACCAGTCATTGCTAATTTTCCTTTAAATTCCTCTACAGAAGCCAGTTTGTCCTGGTGTTTAACTTCCTCTAAAGATCCTCATTCCTGAGTCCCACACACTGATACACACCGCTATCAATACACAGAAACTAACACACACACACTTCCTTCCAGGATAATGTGACAATGTAGCTGTCAAAACAATAATGGAGTGTCAGTTGTAATGACTTCATGGAGGCAGGGCTACTAAGGGCCCAGGGTCACATGTTCAGAAATCAGTGTTAAAAAGGAGTAAGTGAGATATGTTGAAATATATTTATATAGGTGGCAAAAGAAACTGATTTGTTCGGTTTGTCATTAAATACACTGGACAGATACCTTCATTCTTCATGATGTAGTGGACGATCTGTCCGACCGTGTCGTTGTTGTCACTGAGGGTGTCATTCATGTCTGAAAGATAAGGAAACAAACAGAAACACTTATACTAGGTGTGTAATATGTATTCAAAATGATAATATCCTCAAACAAGTTGTGATTGCTAACCCTCAACATAAATCATGCAAGTACACCAACAGTAAAGCACATGAAGGAAACTCTGTTTAGAAATATCTCTTCAGGCCCCAACAGCCTGGACCCCTTTACATCGTAAATTACAACTTGGCACAGCTCCTATAGATTTTACTGTTTAACTGGAGCAGGAATGCAAAGGATGAGCTATAATGGAAACCCACACATAGACTCGTGGAGCTTTTTCTTTGCCTAACACATGAGATTCAAGCATGGCAAACTATACTGATATATGAGAGGAGATATTGTCAGGGTTGTTGGCTGTCAAAATATTAGTGTTTTAAACTTGGATTCACGTTGGCCACTTGGGGGCAGCAAAAAAAGCTATAAACACAACACTTAGTTCATATGGTGAAAATATGTTAGCAAACAGTTGCTTATTTACACACCCAGAACATTTGGAGTACAATTTAAATGTATTTTCTTGTTTCTGGCCATCTGATGAATGTAAGTCCATATTAACTCATATTTTATCTCTGTTGTAGTCTCCACTAACTCCAGAGGGAAATATCTGGCTCTTTAGCTGCTAAATGCTCCTCTCATTAACTGTCTGACTGCTGCTTGGTGCAGGGCACGTAGCGTAAAGTTGTTGGGTTTTTTAAAGCTTTTTCCCTAAAAACAGCTCTCTTTCTGCAGCTGGAAACACTGAAGACTGAAAAAAGCAAAAAAAACAAACAAGGAACTGAAAGATGCTAAAATTAAAATGTTTTTATTATAGCAGCTTTAAAAGGTTCTATTACAGCTACCAATGGTCAACATCAGTCATTTATTGTGTCTTCTACAAGCACCAATCCCCATACAAATAAACTAAAACTGCATATTATTGTTATAATTTGATGTTCTGTATCAATGGGAGACCCTCATGTGATCCGTATGTGCGCATATCCATATAAAAGAAAAACTCAGCACACACCCCTGTGAGGCACTTTCCAAAGCTTCCTGTTGATTGCTTCCTGAGTTTTTTCTCAGTACTGATAAACATAATACTCTTTCAGCAATTCTTGGGAACCTTGTGGTATAATGAATCGACAGAACTGAACTTATGTTGAACGGCCATCTGCACAATGTAACAGGGAGTTGCTTCCAACTTATAAAAGTGAGTGAGAAAAAGCAGAGAGTAAGAAAACAGGAAACCCGATCAGTGCGAAACAAGAGGAGACTGGATGGACTGAACGAGAGAGGCAGAACACACAAGCACTGTTTTTTTTTTTTTTTCCCAACTCTTTTGTTTTGACGTATGAGAGAGAAAGGGTTGGGCACACACACACACACACACACACACACACACACACACACACACACACACACACACACACACACACACAACGACAGACAGACAGACAGACAGACAGACAGACAGACAGACAGACAGACAGACAGACAGACAGACAGACAGACAGAGAGAGAGAGAGAGAGAGAGAGAGAGAGAGAAACAGCAGGGTAAAATGTACTATTGTGCTGCTGGCACACAAGAGAAACCAGCTTTACACGTATCTTTACACAGGATTCACTGGAAGGGCTCAGGTACAGCAGAGATGTGATACGCCAGAGAAAAACAGTCAAGAGGACCCTTGTATGATAACAGATAAGTAAGAAAGAGAAACAGCCCAGACTCCTGCTGATCTTGGCAGCATGGTGTAAACAGTTCCTTCTTCCCATAACATTTCTCGTGCCTGTGATATACCCCGAGACAACGCAGCGATGCCAGAGGTCTCACGTCTGCACGTGAGAAATACTAGAAAGAGAGGAGAGAGAGCAAAGCACTAATCTCACCTCTTTACTTTCTCTGCGTGGTTATGACACGTAATGCAAAAACTGACACGCCAGATGCAGAAAGGGGGGAAACCAACCAACTATATATATTATTCTTCTGAGAGGCCATAAACTCATAACCAGGTACAACAATGCTCACAGCAATTAAGCATTATCTGCAGTTATCATTACGAGGAAATTAAACTGGACCTGTGTAGAGAATTCTTTTTGTTTCACCTCACTTAACACACCCCTAGTTGAGTCAGAACATGAGCAGTGAATGCCAAACGTCTTCCTGGTTTCTATAGGCCTCCACTCCTTAGAAAGACAGAGACAATAGAGGACTATGGCTGAGATAAGGCTGGGACTTGGTAGAAGCTCTGTCAATATCACCGCACGATGACTCAAATATGGCGTTAATAATATTTCTGAGCTTGTGATTTCACAGCACACAAGTTGAAAACCACTTCTTAAATGATGGTGCATAAAATAACTGAGTATACCTTAAAAAAGCTGTGACATACGTAGGTCTTTAGTCTGTTTTTATATTGTTTAAGGCATGCAGAAATAGTGAGCAACATGCTACTAGTTTTTCTAAGAAAGGAGACATTCATATGACCCAAGTCTTCTGTCTGCACCTTCAGTACCTGGCACACACCAAACTCATTAGATTCAGGAATGTAGTAGAAGACTGTAAGTACTAGAGGGCAGGTGGGAGCATCAAGTGATTTTACTGCATGATAGCTGGCCTTGAATGTCACCATCACATGACATGAAAATAGGAAACCTCATGCAGACCTGTGACTAATTTTGAAACCGAGTTAAAGAAAGTCACTTCTGCATTAATTTTCCATCAAGAAGCTCAACAACATCACAGTCTGACCGACTGCAGAAAGAGTTTGGACCGATACTGAACCTCAGTTAATGTTTAACTTGACTGGAATTTTTTCAGTTCACTTGTTGTTGTAAAGCAAAGCCATCTGGAATAGCCATTCAATGATCTTTACTCTGTAGATATTCCATATAGAAGTCTTCATTGTTAGTGGCAGCACCGGATTCAATTTGCCTTCACAAGCACGAGGGGAAGCACAAGGGGAAGCACAAGGAACGAGGCAGCATGTAAGCTTAGTTTTAAATTTGATCTCATTGGCATCAGTCTCACTCTATACTGTTCACTGTCCTAATGCCATATCAGAGCTGTATAATGCTAATGCAAAGAGAACATCCTACTGCTGCTGCTGCTTCACATTTAAAGCATTCATCTGGTGAAATACGGGTGGCCACAAGAAACTGACTGTGGTCATTCATCAGCAAAGAAAATGGTAATTTTCTACATTTTTTCACAGCGGATCAAAAGATATGTGCTAATTAAAGTTGAAACAGTCACAGTGAGCTAACTTTACAGGGTCCTGCTGTTGTGTAGAAAACTATACATACAGTCTGGAATCAGATTGTGGTTGTGATAATTATTGACTGACTTCTTTATCGAACAAACACTGGTCTGGCTGCACTGTAAACACACAATAGTTCTGATTAAGTAGCTGCTCAAGGATCGTTTGCTGGCCCTACAATCCCAGAACCAGGATTGAAATCTGTCTCTTGAAAAAAGTGGTTACCAAAACCTCACTGCATCAGAAACCTACTACAGAAGTATAAGAATGTGCTTCGATAACAGTTTGACTCAACATAGTCAACTATGCGGTCTGCTATTAAATTTTGTGATCTGAAAGATATTTTAATTGATCACTTCTTTTTGCAGTGCCTGCCGATCAACTGGGCAAAACGAGACAGCATCCATGCATTAATCTTGGCCCAATTCCCTCAAATTCAAGTACCCAACATGGCATCGTTTGAGACACCAAAGGCAAATTTTTTTTATGAGAACAAGCAGAGAGAATCTCACAGATAACAATTGGATAGAGTAAAAAATAATGATATAATAATGAATAATCCCAAAAATATATCAAAAGAACTTAGATTTTTTGCACAAAATGTAAACATTCAAGCACTTTCAATGATTCATGTCTTTTTATGTCTTTTCACAAAGGCCTTCCAAGGATTTCAAGGACCTGTGGGAACCGTGACACTACCAATTTATAGCTTTTTTTCTGTCAAACAATTTTCAGTTGGCTTCCTTATCCTCCATAATCTCTTCTGCATCGTAGATTAATATAAGCCTGGTTGAGCAATAACCTTGGGTGTGTGCTATATATAGATGATGGATGACTTCAAACAATGAGCACATAGATGCAATAAACACATAAAGCCAAGTCACCACGTTGTCAGACGCTCTGTGTCAGACAATGACAGATTCTTTTCAACACCTTAGAGTATTTAAAGTTGCCTCAACTCCCTCCCTCTTTTATTCAGATTCCCTTACCTCCGCCCTGCTCAAGATCCTTGTCTTCTTCCTCGCACTCCTCGCCATCCTGGGCCTCAGTGGTGCACCGATAGCCCTTTCTCTTCAACACGTGGCAGATCACCACCCCCAACAGGCCCAGAAGGAAGAAAACGGGAACCAGGACGAAAGCGGTGTAGTCTGGGGTTCCCCCCGCTGCTCCACCTGCACCTTTTCCAGTCTCTGTAGTCTGATTTACTGGATGACGGGAAGCAAGAAACAGGGATAAAACACAGCCATTATTTTAAATGTTGTTGCAACGGGACACAGAAAAACAGAGCTATGGACTGTCATTACAATGCCAATGATGGCAACCTGATATCCACAGTAAGTCTGAGGCCCTTGGCTGAGCAGCTGAGGGGATTTAAATGCTATCAGCTGCAACATGACGGAGCTTTCATGTTCCCTTCTTGGATCAATCGAGTCTGCTGCTGTCTCTGCCCTCTAACTGCTCCATCCGGTGCAAGCTGTCCCCCCTTTTACAGCTTTGAGGACTCATTTGGTTTAAGAAGTAGACGCAGAAAGAGTGAAAAGGCAAGTTCAGAACAGACAAGTGTCCTGAAAACTGTTGTAGTGTCGGGGGGCAGTCAGTGATTTCTCTTTCATTATGATTCTGTAACTAAAATGCGCTATAGGCCAGTAAGTGTAACATTGCCGCACCTTATGTGAATTTTTTATTTATTTTTTTTACTTCTTTTTATTTCCCTTTATCAGGTGCAGTCATATACATTCACACGTTCAAGGATATAACACAGGTGTAAATGGGGTAGAGGTAGTCCATGGGTTTTGACATCCTAACAATGTCCAGAGTCCATATTTGAAAGTGGGCAGTGATATTCATTCACTGAGTGAGAGGATGAACATACAGTATACAAACATTCCTTATTCATAATCGAATGGCAGGGGGAAGAAAAACCCACAGCAGTCACATCAAAAATCATATCGATCAATAAAATATGAGATAATTGGGGACCATTTATTCAGGAATACATCCGTTTTCAAGTGTAACCTTGCGGTTATATTTTCCATGTAGTAAACATCCTTAACTTTCTCTCTCCATTGTGCTACTGTGGGGGGCTGCGGCCTCAGCCAGGAGATTGTAATCATTTTCTTAGCAATTAGAAGAAGGACTCTCAGCAATACTCTGATTATTGTTTTCTAGATCTTCTGGCAATATTCCTAACACAAAACAAGATGGTTCTAAGGGAAGATCAACATTTAAAAACATTTTTTATTTCATTTTGTATGTTTAGCCAGTATCTTAACAGTTTCGGACAATCCCAGAATACATGTGTGTGGTCTCCCACCAGGCCACAGCCCCTCCAGCACTGATTTGAGGTGTCCACAAATCTTGATGTGACAACAGTAGTCCTGAAAAACTTAATCTTAGTTTTCCATGCAAATTCCTTCCAGATAGGGCTATTTGTAATTTTGTGACCCTCCCTGCATGACAATTCCCAGTTGTTATCTGGAATTATGGTGTTCATTTCCAGTTCCCATTTTTCTTTCAAATCTAAACTGTTATCTGTTAGTTCTTCTTGTAGTGTCTTATATATGTGTGATATAACCTTAACCTTAACCTTAATAGTCCCTTTAAATAATAAAATAAAGAAATGTTCTATATTAGAGGGTAAAGTGCATAGTTTGTCCGATTCTGTGTTTCTGTAAATACTGTCTCAGTTGGAGAGATTTAAAAAAACCATGGGCTGGAAGGTTGTATTTGTCTGAGCTGCTCATAGGACATCAGGACTCCTCCGTCAAATAATTGGTCCAACATAACTAAGGCATTCCGCTCCCAGGGGGGGCTGTCTAGGGGCAAGTTTAGGCAGTCATTTTGCTCCATCCTAACCCATATAGTATCGTCGTCTTGAAATATCCATGCAACCAATGATCTAAGCTGAGCTGCCCAATAATATTTTTTCAGGTTAGGTAAATCAAGGCCTCCATTTTCTTTTGTGCATAACATAATATCTTTTCAATCTTATTCTGGGTCTTTTGTTTTTCCATAAATTTAGATTATTGATTTTTTTGAATGTGGAGGTGGGGACCTCTATGGGTAGAGATTGGAACACAAAGATCAGCCTTGGTAATATGTTCATTCGTATCGTTTCCACTCGTCCTATTAGGGATAAGGGGAGAACTTCCCATCTTGTAAGGTCATTTTTTATTTCGCCCATCAGTTTGCCATAGTTGGCCTTGCAGCTGTGATGCGTCAGGTGTTATGATAATACCCAAGTATCTAAACCCTTGTTTAGACCAGTGGAATTTAATACTGCCTGTTAATTGTGCAGGCCAGTGCCCCATCAGCATCATTGCCTCTGACTTTGATTGATTAATTTTATAGCCTGAGAGCTCTCGATATTCCTTTAACTTTCTCATTAATGCTGGGACAGAGGTAACTGGATCACTAATATATGTCAATATGTCATCTGCATAGACAGAAATTTTGTGTTCTATCTTTTATGCCTTAAATAATATCATTCTGTCGGATTAATGCAGCTAGAGGTTCTATATTTATAGCAAAAAGCAAAGGGCTGAGGCAGTCACCCTGTCGAACCCCCCTCTCAAGTTAAAAAAATCTGAACAGCATCCGTTCACTCTAACACGTGATTTTGTGTTTGTATATATGACTCTTATCCAGTCTACAAATGTGGAACCCCATAACAGCCAGCGTTTTATATAAAACTGCCAATCCACTGTGTCAAAAGTTTTCTGAGCATCAAAACTAATAAGCATAGAGTTTTGCTTCTTTTTCTTGGCACATGTTATGATGTTCAATGTTCTTCTTATGTTATTAGCTCCTTGTCGGCCAAGGATGATGTGAAATTTACATTTATGGTCACACAGATATCAGGGTTGGTGATATCTTGTTTTTCACAGTAACTGACTGCAGCAAAAAGAACAAAAAGACCATAAACTTTACCACTCGAGCTTCCCACTCCCACTACCATCTGCCCACCCACCTACACACCGGACTTTAGACCCATCAGGGTGCCACAAGGCTCTTGGGAAGGGTGCCCGCAGCAGCTCACAAGCAAGACATACTGTGTTTTCATTTCAAACAGCTTAAAGCAATGTTTTATTGCTGACACTAACTATTATTTTCCTCCATGGTATGTAAAGAAATAGCAAAAATGGCAATCACATCTTCCCTGAGACCAAAGTGACGTCTTCATATTGCTCATAACAGCCCAAAACCCAAAGACTTTCAGTTTTATATATTCATATATGACAAAGAAACACTGAAAATCCTCACTTTTGAGAAGCTGTAACCAAACAATTAATCAGTTATCAAAAACTTTTCAAAAAGAATTTCAGCCTCTAAATTCGTTGCAGACTGCGCATTTACGTGACTGATCATTGTTACATTTTCCATTTTGGACACAACATCTTGAAGGTGATCAGGTCAAAAGGTCAAAGGGCAGACCATGACCTGTGGTCAGCTATAGGCGAAAGCTCCCATTGCTCCTGCTGTTGGCGCACCACGTGAGGCATTCCAGCTCGACACAAGAGGGCTTTTGTCTGGTTTCCTGTTCGCATCATTGTGTGTGCTTGTGTGTATGTGAGAGACACACACAGACAGACAGGAAGGGTAGATCACAGTATGAATAGAATCTCAATCAAATCACATTTTCAAGCCACTATTAAATGTCCCCCTGATGTATGAGTACAGGCGTGTATCGGGATACCTAACCATATGCCTCCTGATGCATACAGGAATTTGTGCTCTCCCATTGTCCCAGTTCCCTGATGCATCCGACTGAACACACTGATAAAGACCATTGTCTGCTCACTGACCGTCCTGTGACCAACTGTTTGTCTGTCTGTGTGTTTATATCAACCACACATTAGTAGGCAGTCCTGGCATGGTCCCATGCCTCTCCAAAACACTCATAAGCAACCATGGGCCAATTAGAGGATTATATTAAAATCAGTGAAAAAGACCAGAGAGAGACTGGCAAATGGGCTGAATAGAGTCCTTCAGGAGGATTTAGACTTGAGTCATAAATCTCTTAGCAATAGGGCTGGGTATTGTTAAAAACCTCAAGATTCGATTTGATTATGATTCTTTAGGTCACAACTCGATTCGATATTGATTTAAGTAGTACCTGTTGATAATTTTAAAATAATTGCCGACTTCAACAGACTCCAAAACCGCTGTCTTTACCTCTGTGTACAGCTTCGGGACGGCGACATCCGAGTTGCGTCTGTTTTGGATCCACAGGTTTAGCCGCGGGTTGCTGCAGAGCTTCTGCATGGTGTTGGCTTAATTGATAAATTTTAGTACTGCCTGGCACAGCTTACACACTACCTTACTTTTGTCTATTTCCTGTGTTCCGGGTTTACACTGGAATCCAAAATGACTCCAAACGTCTGCTTTTAAAGTTGAAGGCGCTGGTTTAACACTGCTGCTACCTGCTTCTGTTGCTATGTTGTTGTTGTGTGGTCAAGTGCGGCCTTCGTCCGTACAACGCAAATCACACAAAGGTGTTGCTCACCACGCCCCCACTGGCCAGGGGCTTGAATCGATTCAGAGGATTTAATGAATCGATATTGAATTGGGAAAAAATATAATGCAATGCATTGATGAATCGATATTATTACCCACCCCTTCTTCGCATCCACAGCTGGTGCCATGATGAAAGTCCTCAGAGGGACAGCCAAAAAATACTGATATCTGAGATATATCACAGGTGCACAGTCATACCAGGATGCTGTATAATTGGGATATTAGGTTTCCTTATTATATAACTTTTGGGCTTTGGTAGGCTTAGAAAAGATTCTTCGTTCTATAATTTTGTATTGATATAAATAAATACATCTCGGTACAGACCGAAACAAGAAACAAAAATCTAAATTAAATCTAAGGCTGCAACTAACGATTATTTGTTTTAGATAGAAATGTATTTATCCTGTAGGAAATTGTTGTTAGGTGTAGAGAGAGTAAAATCAATAAAAAGGTGTAAAGCATTATAATCGAAAACCTACAATTATTCACTATACAATATAAAACCAAACAAAATTGGATTTTGAAAAGCAGGAACCAAGAATGTTTGACAATCTTATTCTCAAAATCATTTGCAATTACATTTATTCCTATCAACTAATCATCTCGGATCCACATTATCTGATCAGATATAACCCCATTTCAGTCAGTTTTATAGTGTTATATAATTTCTTCTAATCCTGCTGCTGTTAAGACAACACTCTGCTCTCTTTGAGAAGGTTGACTTCAGGAATCATATTGACGCCATGATCAGGCCTAGATGTAAAGATCCACTAAAAATGATCTGGAGAGGAAAAGCAACTGTTTATTTCGGCTTTAGGAGGAAATATGTCTAGGGCTCTTTTTTTCCCCTCCCGCAACTTCCTCGAATTCTACTTTCCACTGTCCCAGACTTAACCGCCATTGTGGTAAATTCAACATAATGAATATAATATAATAACCTTGTTTCAGTAACTCGCATAGAAGTTCTACTATTTGTTCCCTGCACTTAAATCTCAATAAAAAAAATGGAATTACCCGAGGTGTTTGGCCACAATCAAGAGTAACGGAGTTACTGTTTCTTGTTCATTTCCAACTTTTTGATCAATAAATGCATCACTGTGAACTGCATTGCAAAAACAAACCGGTTTCTGATTGGTATACATTGATGGAAATGTACATACAAACACTTTGAACACTACTATCATTATTATTCAGCCAAATAGTCAGAAATTCACTGCAGGAAAATCTTGTATTTTTGAAGTAAAAACAATCTACAAAGGGACCGACACCAAAATATTTGAATGAACTGTTCAAATATTTAAAACCTACAAACAAACTATTTACATATAAGCTAAATGAGCGCCCTAAACCATGGATCAGGAGAGAAAAAGAGAAAGAGAAGGTCAAACTTTTCCCTCACGCCACGCCTATTGAATGCCTGCAACACGGCACAAGAGGAGAGGGAGAGACCCCGGGGCTGCTGGCATAAGAGCCGCAGACTGCGATAACAGTATAATATATTTTATTATATTTCTTGCCCTGATGGTCTGAATAAGTTGTTAAATTTGTAGAAAAGTCACTAAGAGGGTCTGAAAAGTTGCTAAATCTACTAAGAAAGTCGTCAAGTTGGCAACACTGCCCTCCCTAAAGGGTTGATTTTGTGTGTGTAAGCATATGTGTGTGACCTAGTGTAGGGTTTGTGCCGGTGCCAGCCCACATTTCTCAAATTTGAACACCTAACATTTAAAACAATATATATATTCCATGACGAATTAATGTAATTTTGCCCAACAAATACTCACTGAGTCAAGCTGCCCCTAGCTACAAGGAAAACAT
This sequence comes from Dicentrarchus labrax, assembly GCF_905237075.1. NCBI lineage: Eukaryota > Metazoa > Chordata > Actinopteri > Moronidae > Dicentrarchus > Dicentrarchus labrax. Next base: position 12,456,068 of record NW_026136717.1, on the reverse strand, counting down.
ACACTGTACTGAGGGTTGTAGCAGGACAAGAACTGACCAGGACTTCCAAAACATGAGTGGTTCCCCACCAAACCCACCGACACCACTGATAAAAGGTATTCCCAAAAGCATCCGCAAAAGTGCTCCTGTTTACAGTGACAAATCCTTAATTTGAAACATCCTTTGCAGCTGAGTGCAGGCTAAAAAGGCCCGCATTACTGTCCTGCTAGTTTAATTTCCTGCAGTTTTATGAGGATTTACGCAGTTAGAACTTCTGTCTGCCTGAACGTTATCGACGTATCTGCTGCCTCTTTCGCGAGATGATGTAAAATCAATATCTGCAAAAACCCTTGTGGGAGAATGATTTGTGAACGAAAATACCTGAAAACCTCAAAAACTGCCGTCTGAGGCCAGTATGGCAGTGTGTTCTTGGTATATTCTTTGCCTTTATCCTCTTTAAATCTTTTCTTCTCACACTCACACACAGAATATGGAAAGCACCAATTACTAATCATTGGTTAGTGTTAGTAACAGTTTCTCAGAAATGAGGATGTGGACGTCCCTCTCTGCTGATAGCAGCAGAAGATCTCCCGACACCAGGGAGCACATTGTGTGTAACTTACTCACCTAAATGTCTCATTTTCAGATCATTCACAACTTTGTGAGTCACTTTGTGACAAATGTTGCATTAAATAGTCCTAGTCTGAGCAGAATATTTAAAAACGGGAACTCAGGAGGGAACTTTATTATCTGTGACAGCCCTCTCAGCTACATTCAGTCAGTAATCTGATCCATACCTAGCTGTAACTGCATTATTCTCCTCCATTGACTCATCTTAGGAAGGAGAAAGGAAATGGAAACTGTTAAGACGTCTCCATATTGACCACTGCTTGGCTTGTTAACAACCTCTCCTTCCTCATTAATCAGACCCAAACACCACGGTGCACCATCATTTTCGAGGGAATCTACTCCTGCGAGCTGTTTGTTCACCCCAGGAGGAACTGAATATAAAGTCCAGAGGGACTCCACAACTCAAATTTTTCTGTTCTTGTCATGGTGGCACCAAGACAAAGAGTATTAGTCAATAAAAAGTTACTGAACACTTGTAAAAACATGCTACATAGCTGTCAATCAAGATTATTTTCCTTCACCATTGAGAAAATGACAGTAAACATACAGTAAACCGTTTTTATTTGACCAAAACAACACATTAGGATGGAAATTAGTGGCCTGCGGCTCAACACTGAATATTAATGAGTTAAAAGGCTCTGACCATCTGGGGCTTACCCATTTCCTCATATTCAGGAAGTCATGTGCTGCTGAAGAAGGAAATCTAAGACCCAGAGACTAAAAAATAACCACATTTCATTTTAAATTACCAGAGACAGTCCTGTTGTTTCAACCTTTGGTCCTTTATCCATTTAGTCTGTAAGTGATCTCATTCAAAAGTGGAGATGAAACCTCACAGACACAGCTCTGACACTGTGAGAGATGACAAGATCTCAAACAGCACATTATGCCAGATATCACCCCCCATGTTTGCCATGTCTGCATTTATACTGGCCTACATATTAGCAAGCGTGCACTTGTTGTGCAATGCTGCATACTGATCAGTGAACGGAAAATTCAAATTTTTACTAGAAGCAGAAATTCAGATTCAAACAATGTGGTGTCTATATTGACTGTCACATGTAGGTTGTAATTGCACTTTCTTTATTCTCTTGTTTAATCTGCCGATTATTTCCTCAAAGAATCGATTAAAAGTTTGGTCTATAAAATGTCTCCGAGAAGATGACACCTTTAAAATTGCTAAACAAAGAAAAGCAGCAAATTGAGAAGTTTGAAGTCCAGGATGTTTGGGTTTTTATGCTTAGTCCTTTGTCAATCATCAAATCACTGTGAAACAAGAATAGCACTTCTTTATTGCTGCATATTTGACTGAACTGAAGCCTTATCAGGAAGATACAGCAGCAGAGGATCATTATCACTATGGCATGTGTATGAAAATGTAGCTTTATTAGAGTAATAGGACACTTCCAGACCCTTCACCTGCAATGCAACCTCACCTGTGTGCTTTGCAGCAACATCCGCGTTGCTGCACTACAAACAAGTTTGTGTACAAATGTCAAATTGGACATGCGTCAAACTATTTGCATACGTCTGCGTTGAAGCACTGAAAAAGACGGGGGGGCAGGGGGGACACAGCGACCCTAAACTACCATCTCTCCAGAGGGCATTAAAGTACTCGTCTTCATTTATAAGCCTCTTAAATGCAATATTGAGCACAAAGCTACCAGCAGGTTCATTTTGGTGGAGGTGGGAAATATTGTTTGGCATTAGCTTAAAAACACTGCCGTCTATACCTGCTTTGTGTTCTGCCTAGAGCAAGTGGTTTTCAACCTTTTTGACTTGTGACCCCTAAAAATGAAGCAATATGTGCGTGTGACCCCTCAGCGCAAGTCTTACTCGTGTGTGTAGACGTGAGCGTGAGTTTTCCTTGAGTTCTTTCATTTGAAGCATTTCACAAACAACAAATGTCTTTTTGTTTCCTTTCTCCACCCTATAATCATCCTGTGATCGCTCCCATTTATCTTGGGACATCTTGGGGGGTCCCGACCCCCAGATTGAGAACCACTGACCTAGACCACAATAAGTTCCCTCAGCCTGCAAAAAGCTTGAGTATCCAGCTCAACTGGAAGCACGCTACACGAAGTGGCGAAAACAGCTGAGACTCTCTGAGACATACAGTACGCTTGCAGTGTGTATACACTAACCCACACACATATTACACAAGTGTATTCTTAATACCAAGCCAACGTACTGCATGACTTGGTCTAATTGAATGAGAGCCTTGGCCTTTTGCAAGCCACAGACTCCTGTGGACTCTCCATGGAAAATGGAAACAGGCCCCAACATTTTAAAGGTTATGAAGAAAAACCAAAAGCGTTGGCTGGAACTGAGAGAGAACGCTGGATTGAGTGAAGAAGAGACGCACAGTACTCTTCTCTGACACATAAGTGGCCCTAGCAGTGTTTCAAAATATCCACAGGCTCTGACTAGAGGCTTCAAAAGGCTGCGTACTGTTAAACATCCATCCTGAGAGATACCCTATCCAAACATGCACTCCAATTGACAGATGTCTGAGATCATTTTTAATGTTTACATTTTTTGTGCTACTCCAATATCATTAGGCAGGATTTTGAGGATGTGGTTTGAAGTAGATAACATATTTCAACAGCCACTAAATACACCAAATTTTATTCCTCAAATATAAACAGTGAGGCCCTTAAAGTGTCATATTCTTTAGATTTGGCTGCTTCGCTGAAAAACGCAGTGGTGGGAAGTTAATCTGGTTTGAGAGGCAGTTATGTTGGGTTATGTCGGCTTTTACACGTTTAATACAGAGAAATAACAGTTTTTAATAAAGGAGAAGTACACTGTAAGCTCTGGCTTGTGAAATAAAGTCTGTAGTGTAACATCTCTTATAAGTTATTAGACTTGTAAAAAGGAGTAAATGGCTTATTTAACTTCAAAAACAACACTAGATGTAGATTTTAAACTTTGTCAGGTCATAAAGCAGCTCACTTAAATGTGCTTACCTCCCTTAATACTAGTGAATCAGAGACACCATAGAAGTTAAGTTCAGTGGTAATGTCATTAAACACCTTTATAATGAGACATTCATGTGTTTGCTGTTCCATGCTGAGTTTACAGAGACATTTTAATGCAGGTTGTCGTTTCTTTTATAGTCTCTTATCCTTTTATACATGCTCAGTATGTTTTATTCCCTTCTTTTCCACACACTGGTTGAATATGTTGATGTGTAGCTGTCACGCCACAGTGTGTGCAGTATCCCCTCTGAAACTTTACAACTTTAACGCTAACGTTAGTAACGTAACGTTAGATCTCCATGACGCTCGGCATCAATACCCTGGCGCCACTATAACTTAATAAACTCTTAAAATGGAAGCAAACTTTTCTGAGGAGATGAGAGAGAGAAAAAAAAACAGTTCAAGACTGTGTCCGTGCAGTGCTGACACCTTTTCGTTTCCACACAGGAGGTTCAGAAAAGAAAAAGAAAAGGTCGTAAACTTACTCGTAACGGCGGGTGAATCGGCCATTGATGGACGGGACCGTTGCTAGCCGTTGGTCCGGCGGTGATGTCTACAACAGGCGGCCGTTGGAGGCTCTGGTCACCGACATCCGTCGTCAAATCATGGGTCAAACTCAACGAGAGGAGGGACCTGTTACACACAGCAGCGCATTTCCTAATTCCCAAAGAGTGGTTTACGCCCTGTTCTTAAAGCGGTACTCGTTTACAGGAAGAGGGGCGAGAGTGTACACTTGCTGCTACTTCCGCCTTCGTTGGCTGATGGTAGAAGCGGTTTGAGCAAGTGATGGAAAGTAACAAAACCTTACTTTACTCTAGTTGCTGTGCTGAAATTAAATTAACTAAAATAAAAATTTTATTGTTAATATGAGAACAATTTAGGGGGTTATGAATTGTTTCAAACACAACATAAAAGTGTAAGACGAGATATTTTTAAAGGAAGAACAACCATACTTTCATCAAGAGTGTATATAGACAGATTGGGGACACAAGGGGTGTTTATATTGTGTGAGGTAGACCATGTTTGGATCAAGAATATGGGATTTATTAGGTATAACATGTAGTATCTGTGGCATTTTGTTGTGTTCTGTCTATGTATGGGGGTTTTGTAAGCCATACCAGGGAGCCAAAGTGCACATTATATTATCCTAATAGCTGTTAAAATATCCTTTCGGAGCTGTGTATCACTGGGTGAGATGATTCCTTTTCCCATAATGATAGGATTGAGTGGGCTGAATAGGATGTGACACATCCAAGTAAGTCAGAGAACAATATGAGAACAGTTTGTTCTGATTTTCACTTGACTCAAAACATGAATGGACAAACTAAATTAACTGCACCGTTTCCTGTCAGAAGAGTAGCTGTATTAAACATATACAGTGTTTGTGTTGTGATTCATAGCTTGTGTTATATCTTGCTGTACTTGTATTTACTTCCTGAAGATGGTAAGGCAGAGCTAGGGAGCTGTAATATTGGTTGAACACAATTGCCTGGGAGAAGACTTTCAACATTTTAACGTTGTATTTAAAATTGTCAACATGTGGTTACACAAAACACAAGACCATCCAGGGTGAGTGTATCCTGGTGGAGCCACAAGGCCATAAATAAACAAAGAACACAATGACAGTATCCAACATGTCCTCATAACATTTGTTCTGAAGTAAACGCACAGATGTACCCCGTAGTTACTCTCACCCACTGTTCTCAGCAGGTTCTCTTATTTCTTAACATATCCCTATTTTGGTGATGGGAGTAACGGTTTAGGCGCTAGAAGCATAATCATGAGAGCTAAAATCTCTACTTCACGCAGCACCATCACCATGGCAACCCTTAACTGCACTTGGCAACACACAGCTGATTGAGATGACCTTGTTAACCCAGTTTGACATACAGGCAGACAGGCAAAGACACAGGCAGGCAGACACACTCATACATTTTCATGTATTCTTCAAGCTTTGAACTCAATTCAAACCCATTCAGCCCTATTCATGGTAATTAGACTCTGTCCCACTCGTCCAACTAGAATACACCTTTAGTGCCAACCATTAACTCTCATGTTAACTGAGAGCACAGATTTCAAAAGTGAAGCAGAAACAACCACACTTTGCAGCATCTTTCTCCACGCTGTCTGTCTCCCTAATAGCTGACAGTGCAGCTCTCGGTCTGTCAGGGCTGTTCTGTGACTTTGTGCCTGACATAAGTGAGAGTGAAATACAACTATTTATTTATTACGTATGATAAATGCCAACCGGCAGCAGTGTTTATAGCCCGCAGCTTGGAAAGATGCTGCGTTCAATGCGCGTGCACTAAATGAAACTTGCGCTTTAAAGCAGTGTTAACATCTCTCAGACATATGGGCGTGATGGCTCTGCACTGCCACATGCAAGCAATGGATTGACAAAGACTATTGATTAAATATTGAATTTAAATGTTGATTAGCTGGGCATACTGGGCAATATTGATAGATATCCAAGCCATAGTATAAATAGTATTTTATATTTAAAAATGTATAAAAGAAATCTGGGGGAGCCAGTTTCAAGGGCCTGATGCAGATATTTTTAGACACATTGTTCACATTGTATAGATAAAGTTAATTTTATAATATTGTGAGGACTGGACTAATCACCTGGCAGCAGAGCCAAATCTCACTTTTCAGTTTTTATTCAGTTATATTTTCTACAATGTTAATGTTAAAAATATTCTATAGAAGGTATTCTATTGAATAAATATTATGTGTACTGGGATGTCATGTGTGACTGTGCGTCCATGACAAAGAGTTAACTTGGCTTACAGGTCAGGTTGGAGGGCTCCCTAGCAGAATTTTGCTTAGGGCCCAGGGAAATCAGGGCCGGCTCTGAGCTTGTGTGGTCACATTTTTGACCCAACGCAGTGTTGTCACCCAGCTTGCTCAGCAGGTTGTCTTCTATATTGTGCTTCACAAAGGGAGCCTTTCCTGTAGCGAACCTTTCAGAGAAGTCAACAAACATTTGTTTAAGACTGAGCCTTATCATTTGTAATTAGTAACTGTTTGATCATTGCAACTGTACTTTTGGTGTATATAGTTGTACAATGTTTTGTCTATGGACGGACTTTTGTGTACACACACACACACACACACACACACACACACACACACACACACACTGACAACAATATTAATTCTCATTATGAAATAATCAATAATCCATTTGTTAAATCTAAGGGAGGGAAAAAAATAAAATATCAAAAAAAAAAATTAATGGTCTACTCAGAGAAATGCTGATCCATGGTAAAGTTAGCCACTTATGTCCCAAATGCAGGGTTGGGCTGCTAACTAATAATCATAAATAGAATCTGTCTGTCACTTTTTTTTCACATTAACAATATATATCCAAATGGGAACTAAGAAATGTCTAACTTTAAAAGCGTGTTTTAGACTTTTAAACAACTTTTTGGACATGACCCACCTTCAGATCAATTTGAATACTTACAGATTTAAAGTCAAGTCATTAACATTGATAACTTGATTATCTGAATCTGGTAAATGCAGGGCCGGCTCTAGGCATAGGCGATATAGGCGGTCGCCTAGAGCGCCATCTGCTGGAGGGGCGCCGCCAGTCACCCTCGAAGGAAAAAATAAATAAAAAATAAAAATAAAAGCAATAATAATTTTAGATGCCCATTGGTGCCCTCCCTGTTCTCTCTTTAAAATAATAAATATTAACAAAATAAAGAAACAGATAAACAATGACATGTTTCTCACTTGTGGTGCTGAGTCACGTGACGTGTGGTCATTGGCTGCGCACCTCAGAGGGTAAGACAGGTGTCACAGAGGTCAGGTCACGTCAAGTGACAGACAGGTTATGTTTTGATATGTCTTGCGAGATGAAACGACCGTCAAAGCCCTCGGGTGCACAGTACCGAAAGAGAAGAAAAGAGGAGGAGGAGAAGTCCCACTATAAAGGTAACATTATGTCATCTTCTTTTAAATGCCGTTTTATGTGAAGACGTTTCATTTGTATTAGCTTTCTAACCAGGTTGAAATAAAGCAACGCCAGCTTAACACTAGAACGGCCAAGACTGTCATTTTGACTGTCTTTAAATTTATATGTGCAATAACTTTGTTGAATGAAAAAATGCAATACTGCTGTTACCTGACTTTTCCTAAAAGTGTGTGTATTTTTATTTAGAATAGTTTTTATATAAATTCCATGTTTTCATGCTAGTAACATTTCTACAATATAACCATTTAAGATAAAATTACCATATGTAATTAGTGTTTTATTTATTTTTTCCTACCTGATGTAAAATGGCTGCCATGATGTACTGTACTGTGTGTTTATAATTTTTGAAATAAGACTCAACTAAGAAGGTAATTTGTGGCAGTCCACACAATTCTGCCTCAAATTGTATTTATAGTAAAAGATTAACATTTGACCAATTTACATTTTAAGTCACACATAAAGATATACTCCATTATGAGCACTGAAGTGAATAACACTGATTATCTGGTTATCATGACACCTGTCAGTGGGTGGGATATATCAGGCAGTGAGTGAACATTTTGTCCTTAAAGTTGATGTGTTAGAAGCAGGAAAAATGGGCAGCGTGAGGATCTGAGCGACTTTGACAAGGGCCACATTGTGATGGATCGACGACTGGGTCAGAGCATCTCCAAAACTGCAGCTCTTGAGGGGTGTTCCTGGACTGCAGAGGTCAGTAGCTATCAAAAGTGGTCCAAGGAAGGAAAAGCAGTGAACCGGTGTTGGTATGGGGCTGATCGGTGTATATATCCAGTGTAGGGTTGTGCAGAGTTGTAACCATCCACATATATAAAGATGGACGAATGACAGCCTCTGAAGTGTAGCCAAAACATCTCGATCGCCCCCTGGTGGCTGCCTGCAGTACATGTCATAAAGGCTGTTGCCTCCATGTTAGCAGATGGGACATGGGCCAAACTAAAGTACCCACAAAATCATTTCTTCCCAAGGATGGTTTCTGGCATATATCTTTTGACATTGATATATGTTCAAGTGTTCATTTTTCTAATATGTTTTGGTTTTAATTGAGTTATTTGAAGCTATAAAAAAGGGGGTTTCATGTCATGATTGACAGCTGAGCCGTGATCACGACTGGGTCTGCCGGGCATATGGGTGGGACTGTTAGCTGCTAATACTTTTTTTAGTAAACAGATTTTTCTAAAATATATTTTGGGAGCCTTTTTCCCTTTATTGGATAGGACTGCTAAAGATAGACAGGAAATGGAGAGAGAGTGGGAATGACATGCGACAAAGGGCCACAAGTCGAATTCAGACCCATTTCTGCTGCACCAAGGACTCAACCTTGGTACATGGAGCCAGCTCTGCCAGGTGACCTACCAGGGCCCCAGTCAATAGGATTTTGAATTTAGTATATTTGTACTTTAATTCCAGTAAAGCATCTGACAACCGTTTTGTGTTGAGTTTGAGTTTAATCTTGAATGTTATATTGACCTTTTACTGTATGTTGTTCTCCCCCTTGGTTTCACCATACAATAGAATAAGATCAGTGTTTTCCTTCACTAGTGTCGACACCATCAAGGGGTCTCAGGGTGGAGAAGCTGGAGTCCAGGAGGCTTCATCCACCAACTAAACACAGCATAGTACCATATTGTACCATATATCTTTGCTAAACTAGTAGTTTTAATGGAATTCCCAACTTCGGAAACTCATTGTTCTGTATGTTTCTGTGTGTGCTGGATACGCTCTCTGTCCTTTGACCTGCATGCAGCAGCAGTCAACATTGGCATCAGTAACACCTGCCGTGTTAATGCTCACATCGCCTTCCAGATGTTGAACACCAGGACCTGCAAGGGGTATGTATACACAGCCACAGACTGTTTTATATTTAGGTGTAGAGCTCCTTGTTGCAAATGTGGTTTGAGTTGAATTGTTTCTTTATTGTGCCGATGTGGTAATCCATGAGGGAGGACGAATATATTAACTGGGTGCCTGGAGGCTCTGGGAGCGAATGTCTTCAGGAATACCTGAAAGTAAGTGGCTCATCTCTAATTAGTTAAGTGTGATTTCATCTCCAACGCTCCATCCTCACATTCCGACAAATGCCAGTTTGATTAAATATTCTTTGATATTATCCATGAGATGACTGAAACTAAAACCTACTTCTTGCTCCCGTTCCCCGCTGCAGGAGAGCCTGCTGGGGCATCGGTCTAGTGTACTGCTGAGGAATCGGCCCGGCAGTGCTCGTTCCTGACTTTTCCAATGTAAAGATCTGGCAGCTGCAGAGATTTGGAGTCCTTCAATCTGGAGAAGGTGGACTACCCTGTCCTTTTATTGAGGGAGCTGATGGTGAATCCAGCATCGCAGAACAGGTAAAGATAATGTTCCAGCAGCTTTATTTGTGGATATAAAGTGATCTTTGAGCAAAGATAAGATGAGACAAACAGATACAGGAAACAGCCTGTAAAATAATTGTCCAATTAATCAGTTTTTAAGTGTGTCCAATTAAATGTGTCTGCATGTGAGGTTAATTGTTGGCAACTGTGTTTTTTCTAGACACGCTACTCGCTAGTGAGCATCATCAGCCATTTGGCCTCCACTGCTCAATCTGGTAAGTGTTGCGTTGCGTTGCGTTTGCCAGCCACACATGTTGAAAATTAGTCTCATGGTTTTGGAATCGACTCCCTCTTCAGATGTACCGTTAACAAATGTGTCCTCTGCCCTCAGGCCAATACATCTGTGATGGTGCTCACCGACCGCAGGAACCAGGTGATGTGACAGATTGTTGGCTCACGTACAACGGCAGTGACTTCAGTGAGACAACCAGCAAACCTGTGTATCACCAGCAGCAGCGATCATCATACCTGCTGTCCTATGAGAGACAAGAATTGAGGAGTCTCGTGGTCAAGAAACGCGCCTTAAGAAAATTAAGCGGCACAGAAAAGCAGCTCCTGCAGCCGCTACAACGCCAGATGTTTTTGCTGCAATTCGGAAAATAAATGTACAGAACAAAACTTCACGTTCAAATCAACATGTCTCAATCTATACACCGATTTTACAATTAACATCTGATTTACCAACGCAGTCTCTTCAATGTGTGTAGAAACACTCTCAAAGTCCAGTTTGGTGTGCAAGTTCTTCTTCTATGGAGAGCAGATACGTCCAAACAGCACGCATCACCTTAAACAGTCATAACGTGGTTAACATTGTGAATCGGTGAAACTTTGTTTAAAAAGTGTTGTCAGTTGCATCATTTAAGTCAATGTGACTAAAATACATGACGTAACTTAAATATGTTGCCTAATTTAACTTACACAGGTTACGCAGGCTTTCCTGCTCTTTATATTACGCCCTCTGTTATGACATTCGTGCCTAAAATCACAAACAGTCAGTGCAGACCAAACGATTTCAGATTGGTGTTACTCATGGCATTTGGTGATGTACATACAAAGTATAATGTCTAGTCTAGTTCCCGATTTAAAACAGTTATGTCCGTTTGTTTCTTTCTCAGCAGTAAAAGAGTCTCGAGGTCAGGATGGACAACCTGAACAGCAAGCAGGCGAACCAGTAATTCATCTGCAGCTACTGAGAAACAAGAAAGAGCTATTTGCCTAGCTCCATTCAACTTCGAACAACTTTGAAGAATTGTTGATTCCAGCTGGTCGAGGCAGACCAGACCTAGAGTCGGGGTCTGCTCGAGGTTTCTGCCTCTTAAAATGACGTCCTTCCTCGCCACTGTCGCCAAGTGGTTGCTCATTGTGGGAATTGTATTGTTATCTGTAAATAATTTCATAAGGAGAAGTGTACATCTGATCAATACGAAAAGTGGACTGAGATAACTTCTGTTTGGATTTGGTGTTATGAAAAAAAAATTGAACTGATTTGAAATTGAATTGTTCTCATCATCATTGTTATGTTGTCAATTAAGAAAAAGTTTAAGTTGAAAAAATACCATTTCAGTAGGAAAATGTCCCCAAAAAAAACAATTAAAAAAAGTTGATATATATAGAGATAGAGAGATAGAGAGATTAGACCATAGAAAGCCATGGATAGTAAAGATAACTTCCAATTAATTTAATTTGAATGTTTTCTAACTGCAGTTTGAGTTGTTTTTGTGCTGCTGATTATATTCATTCAGTCCTGCATGTCTGTTTTTCTTCCTGTGGCATCAATTTTATGCAATGCTGCCCTCTACTGGACACATCACTGCTTAAATCTGAATCTGATGATCTCCATTCCTCATGCTGCACAGTATGTACATTTTTGTATGTGCATAGTTTATTGTGGATATGTGTCACCATGTTCACTAAAGGATTTTAAATTCCTCTGACCTGTATGTATGTAATCTTCAAATGCATTTAAACATGGGTTGGGTTTTTCTACATGACAGCTAATATATGTTGCTGGCAGCATTAATAAAAAAAATGTTGATGTAAACGTGTCCTTATAATGAAATATAATGCCTAACATTGTTATTTAGGTTAAAAGTGGTAAGAGTGACTGCAGTAAACCAGGCCTGAACGTCTGCAACAAGATGTGGACACAAGCACCTGCCAGTAGCTGGTGCCAAATGTTCACCCCACACTATTGGCCAGATGGCTGTGTGCAGCTCAACCAATGAAATGCTGGGAATTGACATTAATAACCAACCAGTCAGATGGAAACACATTTTTAAAGCAGCAGCGATGTAAATCTGTCTATTCAATCCGAGCATCGTCAGAGAAGGCACTGACATTTCAAAGCTTAAGTGGAATCAAATGAAGAATCTATTTTTGTTTTGCACATAATGTTAATATAAAAACATTAAATAATGAAGGTTTATTACATTATACATTGACACTATTCTGCAGCTTCTGCAGCTGCACAGAAACCATGTGTTTGAGTCTCAGGGCTCCACTGCTGTTTACAGCAGACAAGCTCAGACAAGCCAAGTGCAAACCAACCAATGGCAGAGAGCCCAACTAAACCAGTGACTGTTGAAGAAAGTAGAACATTTGTACAGGGAAGTGTGCAGAATATTTTGAATGAGGTGTCCAAGTAGTGGCACCAGGACCACGTATTCATATTATATATAGATGTGCATGCATATGTACTTACAATATATGTATATTTTCACTAATATTTATATTTATGATACATTTTAAACCCAATTTATATTTACTGTATACTACTGTTTACTACCACCTAGCAGACATATGCAGTAAATGTAGTTTATACATAAATAATGTATAATAATATAACATTAAATATTTAAAAAATAATTTAAATTTTTTTTTTTTTTTTTTTTGGTTTTTAAATACATTCTGGTATAATAAGTAAGTTCCCATAGTGCATTGTAGCAGAAATGTTTATTTACACCCTGGCATGCGCCCTACATCTGCACTGTTTACAGCTTCTCAGCAACCACCCCGTCGGCCGCGTGCCTTCGGAGAGGGCAAGCAGATCAAATGACGTCACCGTGTGAGAGCACGTTGAACCGTGCATGCCTGGGACTTGCCGCAGCCGTAAATACGAGTCAAACGCGCAGCAGGGAAAAAAAAGCCCTGTGCGGATTTATGCAGAGGTGAAAGCGATGAATCGACAATACAGGATAGATTTAGTGAACTCTTGTCAATATTCGTCTATTTAACTCAAAATGAGCGTATTCTAGGACTGGTTTCAAACACTGCTGGCTTCATTTGCAGCAAACAGACTTAACTGGTTCGTCAAAGTTAGATATAAAATCAAAATAAAAAAAACACAAAGCTGTAAATAATGATTCATTTTTGTATTAAATCAATGTAAGGTCTGCTTACTAGACTGATAGAGCTCCTATCATATCTCACAGCTATCATGAGCAGATGGAGTTCACTCACAATAAACTAATAAATCCATTGATTTGTTTTGTTTTTATTTAATCAAAACAATTTCCAAGGTCAAGAATTAACTTTAAATGATAACAAATTAAAAATAAAATAAAATTACTATTGCTCCTGGTGACGGTGGTGGTGATTACTATTATCAGCTGCTGTATACAAATCAGATTAATAATAATAATAATAATAATAATAATAAAAAAAAAAATAAGACCAGAAAATAATGATTTACCATTAGTCAACGTGGTTGATTTCTGATTTGGATTATATAAGTAAATATTTAAAAAAATAACACAACAAAAACTATCACAGCTACTCTATAAACAAACCACTCGTGTGTGAACTGTAACAACATCCCACATCATATCCCAACACTAAATGTCACTGCGACGCTATCACGCTTATTACGGTCAAACCAAGTAGGCCACATCAAGTGTGGGACACTCCCATGTTCCAGTATGTTTAGAACTGAACTCAGGACCAGTCACTCTCCAACGTGACTACAGAGCCCCGTGCAGCTTGTCCCGCCCCTCTCGGCCAATCAGAACGCGGCGGGGCGTGTCTGGGCGGGGACTTCTCCTCCCGTCGACCAATCACAGCGGCTCGATTCAACAGTACTTGCCATACCATGCACAGGCACGTGTATCCCTGCGTGTACACTAGTGTTGGGGGGCGAACAGAAATGTCCTGAGAGCAAATACGGTCCGTGAAGCAAAGACAGTCGACGCTGCCGGGATTTATGCTTGTTTTCTCTCACACTTTTGCGTTCCTCATCGTGGAGTAGCAACGTTGTTTTTATCGTGAAGCATTACTAAAGGTAAGCGGGTCGTGTTTTTGTTTGTTTGTTGTCGTGTGTGTTGCTTTGTGGCTAATAGTTAGCATGCTACTTCATTGCGCCAGTGTTCAAACCGCAGATATCCCTTTATGCCTTTATTTAACTGCCTTATATTATAGTTATAATACATTACTAACATACTATTAGCTGTAAGCTATTCAGAAATCTCACAATTTACAGGTGCAACTTGTGCTCCCTTTTAACCCTTTATGTGTCGCTTCATTAACATGTATTAATTATTAGAGGTAGAAGAAGTCAACACCACTAAAATAATTAAAGAGAACCTCCCACAGTTTTGGGCAGTCATCCAAATTTGAAGACCCTATTTTTCTTGAATTAAATTAACTTTAGTACCTGTGGGGTGGACATGCATGTGTATGTTGCACAATGTAGTAAAATACTCCCGCTGTGATAGGTTCATCCTGTGCAGTATTTACTTTATGCATGTTAACATGTTAACGATGAATCATGTTGTGTAGAAAGGTGAATCTAATAAATAATTTTATTAATTGTGCAAACGTGGCACTATTGTTATTAGTTTTTGCAAGCTGCGTTTGATCAGTGGTATTAGATCGTTTTTCTTTTTGTACACAACTTTTGGACAGCAAATTGTATATTTATATTGTAATGACACCAGTTTAAAGTGTGTAGAACTGTTATGGTCTTCTAAATTTACTCCACTGGACGCTCCTCCTGTTAATGTGCATATAATATATGTGTTAATGATGGCAGGTAGGACCTAATCGCATGCGTGTAGTCTTTGACACGATGTCCCGTGATTGACAGCTTACTGTTGCAATCCACTCAGTTCTGTACATTGTGCTCCCGTTTTTCTGCTGCACATCACTTAGACAGGCTGCATCCCAGCATTCCTCTGTCATATCACCGTTGACTGGGTCTCTCTCACACACACACACACACACACACACACACACACAGAACATGTCAGCTATGCCTGTGTGGGCTTTTTGCTAGTGTGTTCTCAGTTGACAATTTTGAATGCATGTATTTTCACACCTACTGAGTGGCAACCATGGAGTGACAATCTGGCATCCATACCACCGTCCTCTGTGATCTACAACATGTTGTGATGAAAATGGTACAGCCCTCTTCCAGCACTATAGGCTCTCTGTGTGGTGTGCCACGTTTTCTGCTTCACGGTAAATGTCCCAGGCATTGTGGCACAATACGCCATTAATAACAGACACTGGAAGCTTGTGAGATGCAACCCTGCAGATTCTCACAGACCCTCTCACCCTGCTGAGTGCCTGAGTGTGCAAAGCAGCTGCACATAAAACATCCAGAAAAAGTTTACAAAGGCATGTGCTGGACAAGGTTGCAAACAGATGATTAACAAAGAAAGCACAAAGTTGCCTCCCCTCAAGTGATATGTGACCCCCCACTTTTTTTTTTTTTTAATAAGTCTCATTTGTGGGTGGGCACCATAAACGGGGACAGGAGAAGTAAACCGCTTATTGTTTCTATTATGGTGATACTTTTAAATGAGAGTGATTCACCAGCAGTGCCTGGTTTGGATTCTTCATGGGTGAAGCAGAAGAGCAGCAATACATTGTTTATCCTGTTTTAGCTTCAAGAACATTGTTTGTGCCTTCCCCCGGCCACTAAATGTCACACAGCGCTTTCTACTAAATCTCGTTTCCACTATAAACTGAACTAAATTGCCTTAAAATGGTGAAAAACAAAAAGCCTAAGGCTACGAAAGACAGAGAAGAAGAGGGATTTGATGAGAATAGTTGGGTGTTTGCACTTTTCAGACGACAATAAAACAATAAGGGCTACCGACTTTACCACAGGCTGCCAGGAAATAGCTCACTGGTGGCTCTTGAACGTGCCTGAGGTGGTAGAGTATCAGTTAATGTTGTAAATGAGGGTTGTCTTGCAATTTTAAAATGATTTATCCAAGGTTTGGTTTTAGGGTTTTTTCATTCCAAGTGTCCATAGTCTCATCTGGTGGTGACTTTTAAACTTTCATTTAATTTAGATTACATATTTGGTTTCTATATTTACAGGTGTACAGACGTTGTTCAACAAAGCTATGTGGACCAAGATTGCGTTCTTCATTAAACTGTGATCACGTATAATGGAGGTTTTTCTCAAGTTTCCCCTTGGAGTAGAACAGTTGGCTTCCTCTCAATCAGTGGATCATGTTGTTCACACCAGAAACTTGATATGTAACCAATGATACTAAAGTTAAGTACATCTGGATTGTGAGACTGATTATAATTATCTTTTTTTGTGCCATACCACAGTTATCAACAGGGGGAGGAGGGAAGGATTACTCAAAAGCATGAACTCGTTGTTGGGGATTAGTTAAAGAGAAATAGGCCATTTATTTGATAGAAGGGGTTCTTTAAAACGTTTTACCGGTTAGAATTAGGGATGGTTATGTTTTTTGTTTTTTATTACATTATTATAATAACTACTGGACAGTCACCAAAAGGAGCTCCCCCTCTTACACCATGCACTGTGGACTGGACACATCAGCATGCCGGTACGTGTACATTTATCTTAGCGGATGACGGAGAAAATCATTGATTTGTTGACAGAGACTGAAAAACAAAAGAACATCTGAAATTTCCCCATACAAGGAAATCTGATAAGGGAGCACAGGGGCCAGTGTAAAAGACTTAAATATACACCTTTATGACCAACAGCACATACTGTACCTCAACGATTTCTTAATCAGTTCTCAGGTACAACAACTGACTTCCATTGACCATAAAATACCACATACCAACACATAGTCCACAGCTAGATACAGAGAAAGTTGGCAGATATAATACATGAAATACCAACATGGAAATGAGGTTGAAAAATCACATAAAGTCCAGGAAGTGCCAGTTATTGGACAGAACTGGTTGTGGTGTGGTCCCGTGCCAGTGTGAGTAAACATCCAAGCTGCAGAGCTTTCTACATTATTATTATAGTTTTTAAAACCTACAGTATGTTACAATAACCCAGTTGGAAGTTTATGAACATAGTGGTTCAGAAACAGTGGAGCTAAGGGGAGGGTCAAAGCTTATTCAGAGCCAGTGGTAGGAAGTAAGTCCATTACCTCAAGTACTATACTTAAATACAAT
Organism: Dicentrarchus labrax; assembly: GCF_905237075.1. Classification (NCBI taxonomy): domain Eukaryota; kingdom Metazoa; phylum Chordata; class Actinopteri; family Moronidae; genus Dicentrarchus; species Dicentrarchus labrax. Next base: position 12,438,711 of record NW_026136717.1, on the reverse strand, counting down.
GTTCAGTTACTTATTTTACTACTTTTTCTTACTTACTAATACAAAATACATCATTTATTTGATTGTATTATTTTAGTTTTAAAAGACTTTATTGATCCCCTGGGGATAAGTCATCCTACCCAAGCTAGTCACATAGTAGTGACTAGTGATTGACACATTAATGCATCACTAAAATATTCTGAAATGGGCCATTCTAAACTTTACTTTTCATATTTTTAGTATGTTAATAATTTAGTACTTATACTTTTGTACAGTATTTGTACTCTTTTTTTCTATTTTGTGCAATTTAAAAAGGGGAAAAAATTAAAATAAATAATAATAATCAGTAAATATGTTATTTGGTATTATCTGAGGTAACTGGGTCTGGGTCACCTGAGTGGCAACTGAGATTATACCATGTTGTACTCAAGCATCCAGCAATCCTCTCCTTAAACCAGGATTTTTTTTTTTAAGAACTTAGTTTTTTAAAAGGAAATGCATTAAATTATATTAGGTGAGTCTTAAATAATGATGTTTAAAATGTCAGTTCTATAAATTATTTAGATTGTACTGCAGGAAAAAAAAAATCCCAAAATAGGTACAAATTATAATGTATGCACATGTTTATTTATAATAATGCAAAAGCTAAACATGTTGTTATGTAATTCCTACTACTCTAAGAAGTCATGTGGTGTGAAGAGGTTTTTTTATTTTGTCCCCCCCCCCCCACCCCAACCAACATGCAAAGCGCGTGTGTCTTTGTCTCAGTATCGTACATTATGTACAGTACCCGGTCTTAAAAAGACACTGGTCTAGAATCGGCGCGCGCATCTGACCATCGCCCTCCGTACTTATAAAGACAAACCTCGAGGCGGACCTGAGACCAGCCACTGGCAGGCTCTTTGTGAGGCAGCCCCTCCCCCTTTCTCTGGTAGCCCAGCCTCTGCATGCCGCGCTCTCTGATTGGTCCGCCGAGCCGACCAATCAGAGAGCGGTAAGGCTTGCGGAAAACACCGCCGCGGACACGTGCCGTATGTACACTATCCATGATGTACACAGAAAAGAGAGGCGGCACAGGGCTGCAATGCAATACACCGGACATATCGGGCAGTGTGTATTTATAATGCGGACTACAGACCCGGGGAAGGTATTTGATTTGTACTTTATTATAATAATAAATATAAACATGTCGTGATGCTGGGTGTTGTGACGGAGCGCTTTCTGTCAGCGGAGAAGTTCACACATGTTCACGCACGGTGCCTCGCCACACCTTCCTGCTGTCTCCATCCGCACATTGCAGTAGGGAAGTGTTTTATGTTATCTTGAGTTTTTTTCTTTTCTTTTTTTTTTTTAATCAGGTGACCGTAGTTTTGTACAGACTGTGTCTTTATGGTGTCTTTTTTTTTGTGATTGTGTCGCATGTGATATGAAAGTGTGACTGTGTGTACTGTAGCTGTTATTGATTTTATATGCCAGACTAGCACACTGATCTTTGTAGTTCAGATTGTGTTGGTGTAACATAGATAATAAAATACAATAGGCAGTCAGAGCTTCTCTATTTATAATGAAAGGAGCACTTATTTTCTGTCAGTGTGTCACATATGCTGTGGCCTGTGCTCCCATGCATACCATTACAACACAATATAGGACTGTCACATTCAGTTGCATGCTACACTGCAACTAGGGCTGCAAATATTGATTATCTTTTCATTACTGATTAATCTGCTGATTATTATTTTAATCAATTAAATGTTTTCTTCTATGATATGGTGAGGTCAAGGTGACATCTTTAGATTGTTTTGTCTGTCCAGCAGTTCAAAATCATTCAGTTTACCACGATAAAAGATAAAGAAAACTGACATATTAAAAACAACTTGTACATCTGTTGATAAACTAATTAATTCATTGACTGGTCATTTCACCTCTAACTGCAACTTCCATGTTCATTCTGTGCATGTCGGCAACCAGATACAGTTGGTTGTCTTTGGTCTCCAGCCAACAGAAAAGGGTTCATACTAACATTTTTTGTTAAGGCTGATGGTTATTTTGATTATTGATCACACTGGCAGTTAGTTTATAGATCAATCAGTGAATTGATTAGTCTATAGAACGCCAAAAAGTAGTATCTTTATCTTCATCTAACAGTCGAAAACCCAGAGATGTTCAATTTACTTTGATATAAAACAGTGAAAGTGCACAATTGAGAAAATGGAACAGTGTTTATTACTTACTACTACTACTTTTAACAGTGTGTAAGAATGATTCAGTTTGTGGACTATTAGTGTAATAATGTACAACAACAACATTATGACACACCGCTGGAATAATAACTTCCCATTTCCAATCACACTGATCTGTGTATTAATTGGTCAACGCTGCAGATTAGCAGGTGACATGTATGCTAAACTGAGTGTATCTAAAACATATCCAAGAAGGTAACCTGCATGATGGCCACAGAGCAAGGCAGCATCGTATAGTTAGCAAGTCATTTTCCATATGCTTTCCCCGAACTAAGATACACACTATCTTGCATAATCAGAGATTGGTCTCACTGAGTGCATTTCCTGTGAATAATGTGAGCGGGTGGGAGGCATGTTGGCTCAGTGGCTAGCACTGTTACCTCACAGTCATGGGCTCAAACCTGACCCAGCCTGTTCAGGCGTGGCAGTGTGGCCTTTACATGTTCACCCCTGTCTCTGCGTGGGTTTCCTCCCACGGACCAAAGACACGCATGTGAGGTGAACTGGAAACTCTAAATCGCCTGTTGTGTCAGTCCATGTTTTGCCTTGCTCGTCACCCACTGCATGCTGGGATTAGTTAGTTAGATAGAAACCGGTACAGGAAGTTTCCTGAATTCTGGAGAGGGTACCATCTTAACCTAATGGCCCACTACAGTTGACTTAGCAAATGGGTGGACTGGGACGGCAGGGCCAGGTATTCTAGTAGCCTGAGCACAGTTCGCCACCACCTCCACCCGCAGCCGTGTGTCTTGGCCATCACTCGTGGAAGTATGCATCGATGCCAGCCTGCCTCAACGCCCACTCACGCCCTGTTTGCATATTTCCATGTAATAATTGCTCCTTCTCCCCCTGCCCAGTTCGGCCGCGGCACACACAGCTTGTCATGTGCAAGTGTGCATCATCCATCTGACCAAACATAATGCTGATTAGCATTTCATGATTGGCAGGGCATCAGCTCAGGTGCATTGAGGCGGCGTCACATTAAATTATTGGACTAAAACACCTGCAGTTGTTCACCACTTTCTATCCCCAGTTGTTACTCTTGCTTTTACGCTATTCCTGTGTAATGAGTAACATTTGTCATTTGTCATCAGCTCCTGTTATCCTCTTGTCACATCTACTGATCAGTCTCCAGCTGGTGGTGACCACTCTGAACCTGTCCACTCAGCCATATTGGGTTGTTACGTCAGGACAGAGCGCTGAGATGTGTCTGAAACGTCAGTGCAAGAATTTAGCTAAACCTGTCCTGAACAAATTCTGCACCAAAAGCGCCACTGCACACCTGAGGGACGCAGGTGAAGAGGGTTGTGGGGCAGCTAGATGCATAAAATTGGAAGGATTGACGACACTGCTCTGTGTCTTCTGGTTGCGTCTCCAGGGCTTAAAGGTTTATCAGGTGTCTCCCTTGTCCAAGGAATAAATAGCACTAGACTTTTGCTTGCGTAGGTGGTGGCCATATATATATACTTAGCTACTATTCAGAAACAAAGCCTGATTTATAACAACCCTCTGATGGAGAGCTTTGTCCCGTCCTCCTGGTTCTCTGTTTGTTTTGACCGTCCTCTGGGTAAAACGGGACTTAGCAATGACGACTAACTAATGTCTCAAGTAATTAGCTCATGTTCACCTGCTCTATATTCAGATGCATGCATACGCACTTGCAGATTATTACCAGTCTGTTCTCAAGATGAGGTGATTGTTTTCTGCCGATAATCTGGGTGAAGGGCTAACAGCTGGGTACTCAACAACCACACGCACTTCTGAGACACATTCAGCCTGCAGCACGAGGCAATGAAAACATTTCATGGCCGTATTTGAGTCTTCCTTGGAGGCTGACTCGATAAAGTGATGATAAGCGTTCCATTTTTGTCTTTCCATAGCTGTAGTCCTTGGTAGATACTTGGAAGACCATGACATACCGTTTTGTAATCCTGCAGCTAATATTATTCTCTCTCTTTCTCTGTCCATCTCTCTCTTTTTCTGTCATCTCAGGTGGCCTTTCGCACTTAGAGCAACACATCTCCGAAGAGGCGAGAAGACCAGATACAGAGTGAAGAGATTGTTTTTGGCTCTTACCAAGAGCTGTTTTTCTCACTCTCCCTCACGATCTCTCATCCCATCTGTTGGAGCCCTTATGCCAAGGCTGTTTCATAAGCAGAAAATCATCTCTTGTCTACATTACTTTGAGTGACATTTTTTCTCAAGATAATTGCTGTCTTTTTGGAAAGGCAGCCGTTGCTTTTTGGTCATTTGTGACATTTTTTCAGCCAAAATCTGCCCTCTTTGAAAACCCTCAGAGAAGGGCACATAGTCCAAACCTCCTTCATTTAACATTTTTTGCTGAAAAAACAATGAATTTCTCTCCTTAGTTCTTTTAACAAACAACAACAACTATGATTCACCCGTGTATACATAGTAGTCCCACTTAAATTAAAGTTGTTCCTTTTTTCACCTTGGCTGACGAGTCCCTCAAGCTGTACCAGCCTCATCCTACTCTAGTATGAGTTATGACAACTCTAAATCAATGCCCAGCAGCAGCACTCGGGGGCGAGTGGCAAGGGCCGATGGGAAAGACAATGACCAGGAAGCGGTGTCCGGAGGGTTAAACTCTCCGAAAACCAGCGGTGGTCAGCCCGGTGCCAATGTCGCCACTCAAGAGCAGAGATCTGGAGGCGCCTCATCTCCTAGCGGAGGATCGGGATCCGGAAGTTCGTCCGGAGACCGAAGGGGGCACAACTCCGACGATATGGACGGACTGTCCAGCGGGAACGACTCTGGCGAGAGGGAAAGCGAGGGCGGCATGGAGAGGGAGAGCGGGTCACGTGGGCGCCAGTCCACACGCAGCTCCCACAGCTCGTCAAACGGCAAGGACTCCGGCATGATGCTGGAAAACACGGAGAGCAACAAGAGGTAAGAGAAGAAGGTTGATTATGGACAGTGAATGTTTCCCTACAGGAAGACACAGCTCTTCATTTGTGTGTAAAATGGTCATTCACTGTAATCTTTATTACCTTTTCCCCAGCTCCAACTCCCAGAGTCTCTCCCCTCCCAGCGGTTCCTTGGCCTACAGCCTGCTGTCGACCAGCTCGGAGCACGACCCTCCCTCCACCTCTGGCTGCAGCAGCGACCAGTCGGCGAGGGTACAGACCCAGAAAGAGCTTATGAAGGCCATCAAGGAGCTGAAGCTCCGCCTACCATCTGAGCGCAAGGCAAAAGGCCACTCCAGCACTCTGAATGCGCTTAAATACGCACTTCAGTGTGTCAAACAAGTCAGAGGTGAGGGCGTGTGTTTTTTTCTGTCTTCTTCTAATGTTTTCTGGTTAGTGATACATTTTAAGCCCCTGACTCTTTCTTGAATAACTTAGTGCTTGTTCTTTTTTTTTCACATACATTATGTTCACTGCTCTATGTCATTTTAACTTTACCTATATTGTCACTTCCAGCCAACAAGGAGTACTATCACCAGTGGAGTGTAGAGGAGTGTCACGGCTGCAGTCTGGACTTGTCTGCCTTCACAATTGAGGAGCTTGACAACATCACCTCAGAATACACCCTTAAAAACACTGTAAGTTTATAGTTATTCACTTCTACCTTTTCTATTAAAAGCACCTCAAACTAGAGTTGGTGTTTGAGGAAACTTTTCAGGCCAGTATCTTATTACTGCGGTTACTGAGCCATGGACATTATCATTTTATTACTATTTTCTTTTTACCCTCGGGTATAAAATGTAACTGAATGCAGAGGAACATTGGTTCGGTCACATGGCTTTAAATGCCACAAAGATTTATGAGGAACGCATAACACATTGATCCTGATGAATCGATGCTGCATTTATTTTGCTGCGAGCTTTGCAGTGATCTCTCATATCTTATATCTTATATTTCTTTGAAACTTTATGTTAAAAATCTTCTTGCACAGTGTGCTACTAAATGAAGTCCCTTTTATTTTGAAAGATGTACAAGGAAACAATAACAGCTCACTGATGGAAAAACACTGCAGAGAGTACTAACTGTACGCAAAGAAAGATCCCATTGAAAGGTTGGTTACAGATGTCTAATTATATTCCTCTGCTGTTTTTTCTTCTTCAGGACACCTTCTCCATGGCCGTGTCATTCTTGTCAGGGAAGGTCGTGTACGTATCACCCCAGGGCTCATCTGTCCTGCGCTGTAAGCCTGAGTGTCTCCAGGGGACTGTGTTTTCTGAGCTTTTGGCTCCGCAGGACGTTAGCACTTTCTACAGTGGCACAGCACCCTGCCGCCTGCCACCCTGGGCTTCCTGCATCGGATCTGGTGAGTTGAGTTGAAGTGAAAATGGGAGATGGGTTAGAAAAAAAGAGGAGGTTTGGTGTGAGATGGTACTGAAGAAAGCCCTGACTGACTCTTTCTCCAACTGTCTTTCCTCCCAGCATCTCCTCCGGTCGACTGCACTCAGGAGAAGTCCATGTTCTGTCGGATCAGTGCCGACCGGATGCAGGGCGGCGAGATGCGCTACCACCCGTTTCGCCTCACGCCATACCAACTCACCATCAGAGACTCGGATGCTTCTGAGCCACAGCCCTGCTGCCTGCTCATCGCAGAGAAGGTCCACTCTGGATACGAGGGTATTTGTCATTTTTACTGCATCTGCATTCACTGTATTCGCTGTTTCATTCTCCTCATGTTTCATCTTTGTCCTCTTGTTTTGACTAAAATCTTAATTTAGATTTTACAAATTTCGGTATCAAGATAAGATTCTTTCTGTAAATGTAGATAATTTGGTTCAGTGCTGCACATAATTACTAACTTACATAATTTCAAGTGTATGTTAAATTATGCAATGAGTAATGATGAGTAAAGTACTTGAAATGATCTGTGTAGTGAGGAAATGAAGGAGACAGGAGACAGACTTGGAATACCATATTCCTCTGAATATGGATTATGTCAGACGTCCAATAATTGGATGCCGTTCAGAACTCAAAATAAACAGTTATCATATACACAGAATGTCTGTTTGAACTTATCAGTCAGTCTGTCCTCAAAACATGCTTTTAATCTGTTGTATCTGTGTCCTCTGTGCCTTTCAGCTCCTCGTATCCCTCCAGACAAGAGGATCTTCACCACCAGTCACACTCCCAGCTGCCTCTTCCAGGAAGTTGATGAGAGGTCAGTTACTTGACCTCTGATACTATGGTTTACTGCTGCGTTTGCCTTCTGGCAATAGTCTTCAGCCATATTTTTGTAGTTAATTCAGATGCTCTCATCATTTACTCTCATCATTTAGTTGTTAATTGATCTGTTTACCTCTAGAACAGTAACAAACTATATACAATTAGTGTAATAATAATAAAAAACTAATAGTGTGTAAATATGTTGTGTTCACAGGGCCGTGCCATTGTTGGGCTATCTGCCTCAGGACTTGGTGGGAACCCCCACCCTGCTTTACATCCACCCTGAAGACAGGCCTTTGATGGTGGCTATTCATGAGAAGAGTGAGTTTATTTATCACTGGACATCCTGTAACTGCCTCTAACGATGGAAAATGGGCTTTTTCTGTATTCATTTCTTTACATGAGTCATTTGTTTTTGTCGTACTTGTCTCATATTAACATTTCGTCTGCACTGTTGTCTCCCTTCAGTCTTTCAGTTTGCAGGGCAGCCGTTTGAATATTCACCCTTGAGGATGTGCGCCCGCAACGGGGAATATCTGACCATCGACACCAGCTGGTCTTCCTTTGTCAATCCCTGGAGTCGGAAGGTGGCATTCATCGTAGGGCGCCACAAAGTCAGAACGTAAGATTATTATTTTGTTCACTCAAGAACGAATGCTGCCAGAGAGCTATTTATAAAATGTCTGCAATTTTAACAAAGGAGAGAAGGGCCCTTTTGTTAATATAAAGCTAATACTAAGCAGCGCTCTAACATTATTCTTCCATCTCCAGGAGCCCTCTGAACGAAGACGTGTTTACAACGCCACAGGGCTGCGAGAGTCGGGTCACCACGCCTGACGTCGTCCAGCTGAGTGAGCAGATTCACCGCGTGCTGGTGCAGCCGGTGCACAGCGGCAGCTCTCAGGGCTACAGCTCACTCGGGTCCAGCGGCTCGCGAGGCTCCCGACGGTCACACCAACAGCACCTCAGTGCCGCTTCGTCCAGCGACAGCAACGGCCCCGCCATGGAAGAGGCTGCGGCCGTGGTCGCTTTGCACAAGCCGGTGAGTCTCAGCAACCAGGGGCTTTTAGGTCTATAGATAATGTTTTAAACATCTACAGACAAAGCAAATGTTCCATACACTCTTTAAACTGTCTGTAGGCAGACTTTTTCCATAGTCGTCACACTTTAAATATCTTGCTGTTTAAACATGAGGGCAATGGCATTAGCATAGTTTAACAAGTCTGATTCTGTTATTTTTCCAGATGACGTTCCAGCAGATCTGCAAAGATGTTCACATGGTGAAGACGAACGGACAGCAGGTTTTTATCGAGTCCCGTAATCGGCCACTGCCCAGAAAAAACACCAGCACAGGTAAAATAAAAGGACTGTATAATACAGTTATACTGTACGTAAAAGAAACATTTATGGTTTTGTGAACAAGTCATTAACAAGGGTGTCAAAAAGACCTCAGCAGCCATCTAAATTTCCTGTTTACCTCTATTCGTCATCCAGGCCCAACAGGCATCAGAGCGGTCACCAGTGACCCAATCAGAGGTTTGATAGCCGACCTGACGAAACCACCCAAAGCTGTGGTCCCTGCGCCGTTTGTACAGAAGGAGGCCCCTACCGGCTACTCCTACCAGCAGATCAACTGTCTGGACAGCATCATAAGGTGTGTGTTTGTGTGTGTGTTTGCAAGCCTAAAGCCAGTCTGTCACACCATTCTTTGGTTATTACTTCATTCATTACTCATCCAACAATGCTCTGACTCTACACAGGTACTTGGACAGCTGTAACATTCCTAACACTGTTAAAAGGAAGTGCGGCTCCTCCTCCTGCACCTCCACATCTGATGACGACAAACAGCAAGAGGCCAGTGGCAACAACAAAGGTACTTTTTGTTAATTACTTAGAACTGGTTTAGGTCATTATGTAGATAATAATGTATTTAATTAGATTGATGTTTCTCTGAACATCCCACATTATTCCATTTTTTTGCCAATGTGTATTTACCAACAAAAATACTGATAGAGAAATCTTATTCTTGTTGTTGAATATGGATTTTTATTTATGCAGCATCCTTGATTTGTGTCATGAGAGCCTACAGAGTTCCTAGATCAGCAAAAAGCATGCTTGTTCGTGTGTCTGTATGTGCTTGTCTAGCCGGTATACAATCATTACTGCAACTGAACTTGTTGAACTTGTTGTCTCTGCAGGTGGTTCAGTTAGCATCGTAGGTGAACCACCTTCTCTGCCCCCCCTGACCATGGCCACAAAGGCAGAGAGTGTAGCCTCAGTCACGTCCCAGTGTAGCTTCAGCAGCACCATCGTGCATGTTGGAGACAAGAAGCCTCCTGAGTCAGGTGGGAATCATCAACACTCACACTCTCTGAACTCTGTAGCTTGTGCTACCACTCGGTTGTTTCTTTGAATTTACAAAGTATGACATCCTTGCATGTTTTAAATTGAATTTAAAAGGCCTTCAACATAATTAAGGCTGAAGTTCAAGATGCCACAAATCTTTTTTTCTTTGGAGCCAGTAACACTCTGATACTGTTTATTTTTACTTTACCTTTCTTGCTTATTTTGCGAAGAAACTACACAAAGTGTTTTCACTACTTGAAAAGTCTTAAGAATTATCTTGCAGAAACCTGTAGCCCCATGATAAAACTGCAGATTGCAGGTAATCTGATTTATGCCTTTGTTTCTCATCTTGGCTTTTCCTGGAAATTTTCTCTTTTAAGTTTTTCGGTGTCATCATCTTCTTTTCCTTTCTGTTTTTTCTCTTTACCCAAAGATATTTTCTACAGTTTCCTCATTTTTTTATCTGTTTAAAGTGATAATGAACTAATAAATACTTTTGCTGGATAATGTTGAATGTGAAAATGTAGTATAACAGTATCTTAAACACAGAAGAGCAAACTAACCCAGTACTGTCTTTCTACTCCTGTCTGTATCTATCTTAATTTTGCCAGATTTAGCTACTGGTCATACCAGACATAAACCTGTAGCAGCAAAATCCAAGAGTGTACTTTACTGTTTATGAATTTAACTTTTCATTTCTCAGAAGAAGAATGTGTCATTTCTTCTTTCTAAAGTTGCATCGTCTCACTTTGAGGCTCTAACACCCCTCCCATGTTTCTTCTCTATCACAGACATCGTCATGGAGGAAGCTCCTACAACTCCCACCCTTGCTCCTCCTACAACGACCCTAACTCGTCTCGCCATCGCCGCTCCTCCTCTTCCTCCTCCCCCTCCTCCCCCCCAGGCCACTCAGCCTGAGAGAGACAGCCGGAGAAATGGAAGTGTAGGAGGAGGTGGAGGAGGACGGATGGGTCTGACAAAGGAGGTGCTATCCGCCCACACTCAGCAGGAGGAGCAGGCGTTCCTCGACCGCTTCAAGGACCTTAGCAAGCTGCGCGTTTTTGATCAGACGGCGTCTTCGACTCTGCGCTGCCACACCCCAGCTGCCAACCCTCTGTCACGAGGTAGCAGCACACATCTCCCACCAATCTAACACACACACACACACACACACACACACACACACACACAGTCATTGTTATAGCTGTCCCGGTTAACTAATTGTTAAAACTGTTTACATTTTGCTTAATTCAGTTTCCTCTTCTCTCCCAGGAGTGCGTTGTTCTCGAGATTACCCCGCTGCAGGAAGCAGCAACGGTCACAGACGTGGTCGTGGCGGTAAAAGACTCAAACACCAGGAGTCATCTGACCAGCACAGCTCTCTGGGCATGAGCGGGAGCCCCTGTGACCCCAGAACCAGCGCAGCTCCCATGCCCCTCAACATGCCCATCAACATGCCTCTTGGACCCCCAACAAACTCCTCCTCTTGGCCGTCCGTAGGCTCCCAAGCCAGCATTCCTGCCGCCCCTTTCGCTCCTCCTGGTATGCTTCCCATCTACCCCGTTTTCCCACCGATGGCACAGCCCTTCCCCCAGGCCGTCCCAGATCCATCACGTTTCCCGCCTACCCAGATGGTACCGCCCATGATGGCCCTCGTTCTGCCCAACTACATGTTCCCCCAGATGGGAGCACCCATACCTCAGCCAGGCCCAACCCCGGGACACTTCTACAATCCTAACTTCCCATACCCCGTCGCCACCCCAGCCGCTATCCCCACCGTCGTCCCCACTGTTGTTGCCAACCCCATACCCCTTCCAGGCACCGGCGCCCCATCTCGTAGCAGCACCCCTCAGTCCTACAGTCAGACACCCGCTGACCGTGAGGGTGCAGAGTCCCCCCTCTTCCAGTCCCGATGCTCCTCTCCGCTCAACCTGTTGCAGTTGGAGGAATCCCCAAGCAACCGGTTAGACTTCGCCACGGCCCTGGGAGCATCACAACAAGCCACGCCTTCTGTGCAGGGCGGTGCGGCCGGGGGACAGACCTCAGCCAATCAGGGGAGCTCTGATGATATCTCCAAGGAGAATGAGAATGTAAGTACATGGAGATTGAATGTTAAGCTTTGAAAACAAATTTAAATCTGGTCTTTATTTCATGGAAGTCGACTTGTTTTAAAACTTTTCTCTCTTTTTTTGCCCCGTTAGGGTGAAGCTAATGAGTCCAACCAAGATGCCATGTCCACCTCCAGTGACCTGCTAGATCTGTTGCTACAGGAAGACTCGCGCTCAGGCACCGGCTCAGCCGCCTCTGGTTCAGGGTCCTCAGGCACGAGGTCCTCCGGTTCAGGCTCCGGCTCCAACGGCTGCAGCTCTTCTGGCACCAGTGGCACCAGTAAGTCGATTTTCAGTAATTCAGGTAGTAATGTAAGAGGGTCACCCTGACAGTGACATTAGTTAAAAGTCACTCTGCCTACTTTACACCTTCCAGGATAATAAGTGTCAAGAGGCAATTTTCCCTGAGAGACCACTTTGAAATATATTCTTGTATCTCGAAACATTTCCTTGATAGAAAATTAAACTAATCATATTCTATTTATAAGTCTATTCTCAGTTAACTCTCAACTTTCCCTTCCTTGTCCTTCCAGGCGGCAGCCATACAAGCAAGTACTTTGGTAGCATCGACTCATCAGAGAACGATCATTCTCGCAAGCAGCCAGCAGGGGGCAGCAGTAGTGCCGGAGGAGAAGGTGGCGAGGAGCAGTTTATCAAGTGCGTCCTGCAGGACCCAATCTGGCTGCTGATGGCCAACACTGACGACAAGGTCATGATGACATATCAGCTGCCTGTCAGGTAAGACACTGGGCAAACTGTGACCATACAACACAGAGTTATTGTGACTAAACAGACTCAGTGTCAGACCTACTTTTGTTTGTTAATTTGAACGCTATTAACTTTTCATCGCCTATGTATTTAATGTATATCAACTCAGTAATGATTAAGATATCTATAGATTCTCTCAGAATGGGATGGGTCAAACATTAAAATAAGCTGTAATCAAAAAAGAGTAATATATAGAATATAAAATAGGCCTAAATCAATGGATTGTATACAATAAAAATAATACATTTAATTCAGAGTGGGAACATGTCGTTCTTACATCTGCCCTCCAGTAGACATATGACTTGTTGATCAAACTAACTAGAAGGCAGGTTTTCATTGACCCTTTTCCCCTGTGTCCATATAACAGGGACATGGAGACTGTGCTGCGAGAGGACCGCGAGGCCCTCAGGAGCATGCAGAAACACCAGCCACGCTTCACAGAGGACCACAAGAGGGAATTGAGCCAGGTGCACCCCTGGATCCGCACAGGACGCCTGCCCCGAGCCATCAACATCTCTGTAAGTACACCGCAACTCAACCCTGAGCTGTAAGGGTTCAGAGTGTGAGTTATTGTACATTAAGTAAGCATGAATGCAGCAACACATAGAAATGGAATAATTGTTCTCTCTCTCTCTCCCTCTCTCCGGTTCCTCTCAGGGCTGTACAGGCTGCAAGTCACCCCCCTTTGTGCCTCCCACCGCTCCGTTCGATGTGGAGATCCATGAGATGGAGCTGTGCAATGTGCTGAAAGCTCAGGAGGAGGGCGCCAGAGAGGGGAAGAAAAATCCGTCAGTGACGGCCATGGATGAAACTCACCCAGAGGATGAGGATGAGGAAGACGAGGCAGAGGAGAAAGGAACCAAAACACAAGACAGCAACCAGGAGATGCCAGCAGAGGAGCGGAGGGCGAGCTCAGAATCTGTGAAAGAAAAGTCTCACATGACACACTAAGAAGTTGGCCAAAGATAAAGAACACTATCACGACCTTTCCATGCTGATATGCAGAAAACGTGCGCCTCCCGGGACTTTCTGTGCCCAAAAAACATCATTACACGGGGTGTAAAGTTGTTAAAATGGGATTTCTGGGACATTACGGTGCATATTGATCGAGACAACTTCCATTTATTGTTTGACAGGTCAGGCAGGACACTTGACCCAGATCATACTTCATCAACTGTGACTTTGATGACAGAACACCAGGCATGTTGTATGACTGCATATTAAATGCCTTGGAAAAACCACAGGACATGCACACTCAGTTTTAGAGAGTGAACCAATACTTTTTCTCCTGTTCTTGTAGTTCTTGGCGTATTTATTGAACTTGTAAGATAATCAGAGAGGACTACGGTGAATGTGTTACAAAAGAAAAGGAAAAAAAAGGCGCCTTTCTATAAAGATGGATGTTCTTCACCACAGTGTCCTCCTCGACGTTTTCACCTCTCCTGTTCAGGGTTCAGCTCATGCGGAAAGAAGGGAGTTTAATCTGTGACTTTTCTTCTTGTTGAATGTTTCCTAGGTTGTCTGGGATTCTGTTCCCACCTAGATCCTGTTTCTCTCAAAGACTCAGATTTAGTTTTTTTATGTAAAAAGTTTGTCCCGACTACAGAAAACACTACTTTCACCCAATAGACAAAATGTACAGCGAGAACCAGGTTTATTTTGTAAACATTGTGTATATTTTTATACTTTAAACCCACTGCAGATAGAGAGGATAAAATGCCCAAAAGAGTGTAAAAAGTGTGTCAAAAATCAAGGATGAAATATTATCTGGCAGAACAACACAATCACTTCACAGTCATGGAAAACAGGACATGGTGTTTCACGTGACGCAGCGATTTAGTTGCTTTACTTGAGCGACGTACAGTGAAATCACGGAGGGAGCATGGCAATCGCCAAGAGACTGACCTGGACATTTAAAAAAAGGTCTCTCTTCGGCTGGGCATTAGTTCTCACAACCATCACAGACAGTATTTCCAAACTGCCAGCACCCTAAAGAAAGCCTTTCAGCGGAGGGAGAGCTTTTGTGTTGCCAGCACTCGCTCATGTTGGTAGGTGGATTTAAACAAAAAAAAGGTGGACGTAACTCATAAGAAGTCTTTGAGAGTTCGGAGAGTGTTTACTATCTTCTTTCCTCTCTGTCCCTTTTCTCTGTGGCATTGTTCTGGTCATGTAATATCCTATGCTTTATGGCGTCAGTGGTGTCTGCAACAGTTTAATATTTTTGTGAAATTCTTTGTACAAAAAAAGACAATAAAAACTACATGAAAATCTCTTAAACGTAAAGTCTGATTTCTTTTATTCCCTCCAGCAGTTAGTTTTATGATTACATCTCTTTACAGTCTATTTTTGTCAGCGGGTGTTTTGCAACAGTTGGCCTGCGTACACATGAGTGTCCAGAATGAACTGGAAGCAGAGAGCAGATCAGGGCAGCTACTTTCTTTACAGAACCGCAGTCTCCTTCTGTTCAGCTGTGGTTTCTGCCCAGAGTGGTCACCGCAGCTTAAAAAAGACAAAAGGCATGCCCTCGATTAGACAAACTGCCAGGCTGACTTCATTGCACATTATGATTATAACAATGACGACAATGATCGGAATGTACGTTGGTCATTTTTTGTGAGAGAGCTTGTGTTAATGAACTAGCTTGAAAGCATATTTTATAAAGTCTCATGAGTATTGAACCCAACTTCCCAGCAAAAACAAAATCCACTGCAGTAGTGTTCAGAATATTTCAGGTCTTCCATTTTAAATTCTGTTTTGGTTGAATTACTGTATTTTTCATGCATTACTGCATTTAAACTGAACTCCTTCAGCTACTTTATTTTTCCCACCACCATGAATTCTGTGGAAAGGAATTTAATCCTCATAATAACCTTGCAGGGTAAATTGTGCATGTGTGCACAGGTAACGACAGCATGCTAATGTGCTGTGGTTTAATCAGCACTAAACAGAGCACATCTGAGGCTAACTGGAAGATATTTGGTTTATAAAATGCTGACTTTTAATAAAATAAACAGCTCAAAATATATAGAAAGTAGAGGGAGGGAAATAACTTATTGGCTATAACAAGCAACAACACCTAAATCCAGACAGACAAGAAAGAAAAACAAATTAAAGCATATGTAAGTATACATATATTAATGCCTCATTTAATGTAACGAATGGCTTAATGATTTTAGATGTTACTGTGTTCCCTTTTCTTAAACATTTTAGGGATTTGAAACAAAGTGAATCTTTCCAATCTGATGGTGGCACTAGAAGAAACAATCAGAGATCACTAAGTGACCGCCTTTCATGGCAGTCCATCTAATTGTTTTTTACGCAAACTTTGAACATGAGGTTAACATTTGTACCTCATGGTGGCATTACAGGAAACTAAAGTGAAGGTTTTTGCAGTAGGTTTGTTTAGTCAAAGCAAAGCAAACGATCACCTCACATTATTTGCACAAATTTTACCAATGGACCATTTGTGTCCGTTTGTCCCAAACCGTGTGCCATCGTAAGCATGTTAGCAACAGATGTACAGAGCGTGTGTGTGTGGGAGTGTTTGTGTTCAGTTCAGCCTCTGACTGATCTCAGAACTCAACAAGAAGTCTGGTCCTTTGTTATTTCCCTCCAGTATCTCCCCCCTCTTGTCTCTGTATGTTTCTGAAGTCCTGAACACACAGGGGTGCAGGTTCTTCCTTTGGGAACCATGAATGTCCAGACAAACATTTGTGCCTATCCACCTGGCAGATGTAGATATTTCACAGGATGAGTGAAAACTTTGACCTGCTGGTGGCGCTAAAGGAAAAAGTCAGCCTCACTCACAAACTCACTAAAACTCTGATTCATCCTCTGGGGACCATGAACGTTTGTACAGAATGTCCAACCATCCTATGATTGTTGGGATATTTCTTTTTAGACCAGAGTGGTGCCAAATGTCACCATGCGTAGATGCATTTCTTGTAGCTGGTGGTGCAGTGAATTACACACACACACACACACACACACACACACACACACACCTACCTGCAGAAACATACATTTTCCATATACTCCATTACTCTGCCTGTTAAACAACAGCACAGAGCTGGAACATAACGGGCACACTGTACTGTGAACTGTATATACATTGCTTTTGGCCGTGGCTCAGTGTACAGTGTAATTAATGTTGAACCTGTCTCAAACAACCTTCTGTCCTCTCAAGATCACATTCATTCACCTCTTTTCTTCTCCATAACACCTCCTCTCCCCCTCTCTCTCTCCACCCCTCCCTTCTTGAACCTTGCATCTCTCCACGCCTCTACTCTGGTTGTCCCTCCTTCCTCCTGCCTCTTCTTCTCCCTCTCCCGTCTTTCCCAACCTCTGAGAGACAGCAGGATGGAGGACAGGGTGTGGACTGTGTGTCTTCTTGTCACTCTGACACTGGGATGGACCGAGGCTCAGAGTCCGACCAACTACACGAGGTGAGCTTGCGTGTTTGAGAGATTTTAGACTTTAGGTATGTGTGTCAACTATACGGCTATCAATGTCCCTCTTGTGCATCTGTTTTCCTCTCTACATCCTGCATGTGCACATGTGGCAATGCTCTTTTTCAAGCCCACATCTATCTAGATTAACTACTATGTGTGTTTTTTCCTCTCCTGGTTACAGTATTATGATTACGGAAAGTGCAGTAGAAATAGAAGGTTGCGATGTTAGGAAGATGTGGTTGGCGTCCCATAAACACAGAAAATGACAGCATGCTGAAATTGATGTAGTGATTCAACTGGGCATGTGTATAGTGGCTTGTCTTCACGTCTGATGTTTTTGTCAAAACTGGCACTAAATTCAGACATTTGCCTTCTTAAATCCACATTTTTCCACTCCACAAATGCTGAGAATTTCATTTTTCTAGATGCTTATTGAACCTTGTGTGTGCACTGCTATAGCTACTTACACACATACACACAGAGGGTGTAAATTGAACACAAGACAAGCAAATGCCTGTGGGCTGTTCGACTCTAGAGGGTCAGAAGGGAGGGACTCCACCACCACTGGGGTTTTTTTTGGCCAAATGTGGCCTTCTAGCACTGCAGCAGACACACAACACATGCCTGAAGGACAAAAAAGGGACTATAATGAGTTGATGGTCACAGTAAGAGTCCTCACGATGTAAAAAAAAATGTATTCATTTTGGCCTTTCCCTTCAAAAAAGAACAAGCACAAAAGTTGAGCCACAGAAGCAAGTTTTGAAAGAGGAAACAAACTGACCAGATGCCAGCGCAACCAACGTCTAAATTAACGAGTCTGGGGCCCTTCGGCGAGTGCTGCGAAATTAAGATTGGAGGCTGGCCCTGCTTTGATCTGTGTTTATCTGAGTGTGAAAGAGTGGGCGTGTGTCACCAAACTCCATGTGTGAGCCGGGTTGCAGCGTTTGAAGGTGCCCGTCTGGCTAAAAGTATGTGTTACGTCTACTGACAACTTTCTTGTGGTACAGTCTCACAGCACATATACTGTAATATCGACGGTCTTCCTGGCTTGGTTTGACCAAGTTTTATGAAAAAAAAACAAACCAGGAGAGTTCATTGGGAACCTCCCCGGACTCGGAGAACAGAGAAAGACTGTGCCGCTGTGGTTTTCAGTGTGTATGTAAAAGTGTGTGTGTGTTTGTGAGGAGTTCTGCTTAAATACTCTCAGTATAACTGCGTTTTCTTCAAGTTAAATGTTGCTGCAACTGCAGCTGATGGCGGTTGTGTGATTCTCTTTCAGGCCCGTCTTCCACTGTGGAGGCCACCTGGTCACAGACTCGGGCATCGTGGCCAGTGAAGGATTCCCCAGTCACTACAAACCCAACAGTAAATGCACCTGGTACATCACTGTGAGTCATTTAAAAAAAATCACTACTCTATAGACCTTTTTCACAGCAGCCATTTTGACATGAAATAGTAGGGTAAGGACACTTCTCAAATAGAGCAGGTCTAGAAATGATTTACAGACCCAACAAGGATATTTGAATCCAGACTCAATGTGTCCCAGAGTGGCTGCTATCATTAAATGTCTCCAATCATTTGCAGTGAAAAGGTACATCCATTATAAACCTACACAGGTGATATTTTGACTGATTAGAGCTCTTTACTTCCTCTCAGGACTGAGTGGAGGTGTACAGACGTCTTATTGACTCCCCTGTTAGCTTTGTTGTTAGGGACAAATTACACCTTCGTCATCCTCATTAGTATATGGAGTTTGTTGACCTTGTGCATTTCCTATTATAGAGCTGGTCACCTTCAACCAATCAGCCAGACCGAGTGAAAACATCTGTGTTACTGACAGTGAATCAGCTTTAACTGTACGTTCCCGCAGTGTAATGTCCATTTTGTAGAGTCAGTGATGGATAATGATGATTCATTAGTGTCCAAAATCTCAAATTACTCTTCAATTTAAAAAGTGATTTTGAAGGTCTAGTCCATACGTACACAGGTGTTTCTGAATATGAATAATTTCCTCTACATTTTGGCCTCTTGTCCGCTAAATCCCCCCAAAAATAATAAAACCCTTCTTAGCAGTAGATTTTTCTAAACTCTGGTTTTTGTGGACATGGAAAAACAAAGTGTTTAGGAAACCTCAATTTGTACATTGTTCCTTTGTGTAAAGAGCATGTGCCTGGAAAAAAAAACAATGGCTGACTACCAGTTTATTTACATTTGGTTGGCACTGCTAGGCCATCTGCCAGAAGGGAGTGCAATAAGGTGAAGAAATAGTTGCCAAATAACGGAAAATAAATAATGAGCTACTATTATTTGTGTTTTAGTCACCACCACCACCAAAGGAAAATAATCATAATAATGTTTTCTGGTATTTGATGTATTGTTGATTTACTTTATTGCCACCTAATGGCTCGGCATTCTCATGTGTGCAGACATATTTTGTCAAACAAAGGTTGTGTGAGAAGATTTAAAAAAATAAATAAAGATTTTCAGATCCAAGTATGTGTAAAAACGTAAATGTTTTGTCGTAATTTGTCATTAAAGTAATTTTTGTAACTTTTGCCCAGCAGTGACCTCTGTGGCTAATTACAAGATAATAGTGAACGCAACAACATAAGTAGAAAACAGTCATAAAGTCAGTAATGTTACACAAGCATCAACTAAGTTGAACTGCCACCATTGGCTACAGGTCATACATTGTATTGAATTGGTTGCAAGGTTGCATTTGATTGATAGAGTTCAACTTTGGTAAAAGAATATTTAGTTGAACCTTTTTTGTTCATGCCTACGGTGATTAATGGCTTTATAGACTTGTGGGCTGTTATCAGTTCCAGTTTTAATTATCAGGGTTTCTTTCATTTATTTAAAGTTCAATTAAATTTTACTTTCACAAACGGCTTTTCCCCTTTTTTCCTTCAGTAGCTTATTCCACAATGTCTGCACATAGACGTTCATCAACTTGCTGCAACACATTGTGTTGCTAAATGACTGTAGTGCCAAATGGTAATGGTTGTTTTGTAGAACTGGTAAAGGGGGATGGGATTTAAACAAAGTTGAGGCAGTGCTGACCCTCCTGGCGACCATGAACCTGCAGCCTCACTGTAAGCTCTCCAACCAGAGACCAGTGAATGGCCTTTTACCTTCTCAGCCTGAACTGGAGCGTACCATCTGCTCAGGTAATCAGAGGGTGAGCTGGTGCTGATACAAAGCTCTCAAATAATACAGACTCAAAAACAAAACATTAATCTAAGATTCCTTTGTAACTGCCGACAAGCACAATTTATTTACAACACAAATACACACTCATGAGTGCGTCAACTTTGACATAAAATCATTTACAGCAGAATAGTTTTACCTCTACTCCAACAACTTGGCACTGCTCCTCACTCACTGCTTAGAGGACCTAATCTCACACACACACACACACACACACACACACACACACACACACACCTGTGTCCACTATCACTAATTAAGCCAATGATCTGTACAACAGCAAATATCTTTTTTTAATCCTTATTACAGATCTTAACTTAAACAAGCCTAACTGACAAATAATAAACAGATTAATTCAAACATTGGATTCAAATTAATTAATATAATTACACACAAACTATTAATTCAAGACATCACACCAGATATAAGTATTCTAATTGTTTTTAAACTTTGAGCTTTCATTTCTTTTTACCCTGTCTGAGATATTCACTACAATTAAAATCTTTTACACCTAAAAAACATTTTCCCAAAAATCCAACACATGAAATCTAGGAATGTTAGTTTTGATGGAAACCTTTGAAACTGTTTCATTGACCGTTGATTTGTTGCACCTTGTGAGCACAGGCTGGTTGTATAAAGATTTGTTGCAACAGTCTCAGTAATATTGATACTGAATCATAATTCTTTACATAATCTGTGGTCACGTGTTGCTGCTCAATAAAAGGAAATTGCTGTATTAAATCTACTCCTCTAGCTACATTCTCTTGTAGTCGTTCCTCAAAGCATCAACTGTCTCCCCCTCCAGGTCCCAGAGGGTCATGTGGTCATGCTGTCTTTCCGTCTCTTCGACATGGAGGCCGACCCCACCTGCCGGTACGACTACCTGGATGTCTACAACGGTCACTCCCGCTTGGTGCAGAAGCTGGGTCGTTTCTGCGGGACGTTCCGACCCGGCGCCCTCATCTCCACCTCCAACACCATGATGCTGGACATGGTGTCAGACGACGCCACTGGAGGAAGAGGCTTTCTGGCTTCCTTCAGCGCAGGGAAGCCACATATGGAAGGTGTGGATACAGAAACACACAGACCAGAATGAAGTGAAGATGTTTTGTCTGGTGTCTCGACTGGTGTCTTTTATATTTTTGAAAATCCACAACATGTTTCTTTTTGCCTCAAATACAGTAATACAGGGAAGAAAAAGTCCTTCACTTGTTTGAAGAAGACTTGTTTCAGAGTCCTTTTTTTTTTTTATTCCCGCAGAGAACCAGTTCTGTGGAGGACGGCTGACCAAAGAGCAGGGCTCTGTCAAGACGCCCAACTGGCCCAACTCTAATTACCCAGCAGGCATCAGCTGCTCCTGGCACATCTCTGTAGAACCAAGCAATGTAAGCCAATTGTATTGCACTTTGTATTTCTAATCGTCTCCCTCAAATACTCCCTATTGCAGTCAGAGTGACATCTCAGGTTATGCGCACATATGGTAATATTTAGCTTCAATCTCCATCTATTGATACATAACCCTACTCTGCTCGATTGCAGTTAGGATGTCTGCATGGGAGTTTTGACTGACATCTGTCAGTCTGATTTTCTATGTAAGTTCCCCATACGACCTTGCAGAGGATGGTCAGCCTTTTATTCACCTAATGGGATGGCTCGGTTCCCACAACTTTGGCTGAGAAATAAATACGAGCAAAAAGTGACAGTTAATTTTCAGTAGGCTGTAAAGCATCAAACCATCAGCAGACCTTTATTCAAGTAATGAAGGACATTTATTCATAATCATACAACACAAGGCTGTATAACGAAATGAGAGTTTGTAGTTCCTTCCTGCTACACAAAAAGATAATCAAATTCATAGAATAATTTAAGATAAATAAAACACAACAAAATAAAATATTATAAGATATACACACACACGTACATTGAATGTTGTAAATGGACCGAAGGCTTAAATCTGGTTCATAGTGACTGCTAAGTGAGTTTGTTGTCAAATGGCAAAGAAATGCCTTGTAGCTTTAAGGTACAGACTTATAAGTTCTCCAATCAGTAGCACACATAAGTAAGCACTGAAATGGGAAACGCCCACAAATATGGCCCAAAAACAGTTATATACACTCATTAGACAGGAGAACAAATATCCACAATATTAGCATCATATTTATTATTTCCTCACACAAAAAGTGACTCCAGCTGGACTTTGAATATGGTGTGTTGAAAAAGGCTAGTCGATGTCGGAGGAGAAGGAGGAATGAAAATAGTAGTACAGGGGCCCATCACAAGGAAATGTTCTACCTCTGGCCCCTAATGTAGTATATTTCTGTGTATGTGTGAGTGTGACGGCGGCCTTGTGACGAAAGTTCAAATGAAAGACTTCATTGAGTGCCTGAAGGTGTGTTCATGTGTGCCAAGAGATTGAACGCAAGGAAGGAGGGAAGGAAGCGAGAGCGAGGGAGAGAGTAAATGCCCTTCTGTATTTGAGAAGTCTGGCCCTTTTCCACCACCACTACTACTACTACCACCACTACCTATGTCTGCACTGCACTGAGGAGTAAACCAGCTCACATCATTCATTCCCTGTCATTAATTTCATAGTTTGCTGTGGCGTGTTTGTGTGTTCATTGCCACCTCTTCCCCAGGTGATCGAGGTGAAGTTTGTGAAGCTGGATTTGGAGCCTGACACATACTGCCGCTACGACTATGTGGCACTGTTTAACGGGGGAGAGAGGGATAACTCGCGGCGGATTGGGAAATTCTGCGGAGACAGGGCACCAGGGTGAGATTACTGATCAGAAATCAATCAAAGTTGCTTTGTAAAGGCAGCTGAGCTCTGCCAGTGTTTCCTGTATTTTCACATTTCTCTTTCCACTTTGCTATTCCTCCTGCATTTTTCACTCCATTCATCCTTTACATAGAACAATAGTGACAAATGGGAACGAGCTTCTTGTCCAGTTTGTCTCTGACCTCAGCGTGACCTCAGATGGCTTCATGGCCTACTACTCCAGCGTGCCTGGTGGGTCTCGGACGCCCACTGCCGGCGGAGACTTCATCTATGGCCCTCAATCCACCTCAATGCCACAAAAAACGGGCGTGAAGCCAATCAAACCCACCAAACCGCCCCTTAAACCTAGACCGACCCCTAAACCGAGACCAACCTCCAAACCTAGACCTGGCCTCCAACCTAAACCCACCCCAAAACCAGCCAAAAAACCACTGGTGAAGATACCCCTGAAACCTCCACCACCACGCAAACCCATCGTCAAGCCCACACCGAAACCCAAACCAGCCAGACCCACACCTAAAGCACCTGTGAAAAAGCCTGCACCTAAACCTGGAGCTAAACCTACAGCCAAACCTAAGATTATTAAACCAACACTCAAACCAAGCCTCAAGGCTAAACCCACACGTAAGCCTTTCCTGAAGACCAAGCCCACCTTAAAACCTGGTGTCAAACCAGTAAAGCCAACCCCCAAGAATGCAGTTAAACCAACAGTCAAACCAAAGATTAAGCCTAAAGCGACTTTAAAACCTGGAGTAAGCAAGACAGTGACGAAGAAGCCTGTTGTGAGCAAGAAACGTGAGTGGAATAAACAATCTAAACTCTCATGTATGTATGTGCACAGCAAGTTCATGTGCTTATCGTGTGTTTGTGATGTTGCCGCCTCTGTTTTCTTCAGCTTTACCACTGAACCCACTGTGTACACAAGCCTGTAAGAGGACAGGAACTCTCCAATCAAGCTTCTGCCCTCATGACTTCGGTGAGCCACCTCAGCTGCCTTCTCGTCTTCATTAAACTCCCACTATATTTTCACATCTCTACCTTTCCAAAATGCCATTTGCAGTATTTTTTTTCTCTGTAGGTTTTCATCCAAGTGTAACTCAAATTTTAACAGAACTTTCAGAAAATCTGCTAAATAAAATGCAAACGTATCTATGTTTCCATCCACTACTGTTTTGCAAATACTAGTTTCATCAAGACAGGCAGGTGGTGCCAATTCTGCCATTATACTATTGCAGAAGAAAGGGGGCGCAACAAGATAGTGTAATTAAAAGAGCACCAGTCAAACCTCAAATGGTGGGGAAAAAAGCAGAAAACATGATCAACATTTGGCATCTATAAGTTTGGTTTCATGTAGTCATTTGAGAAAGGTTACAGTCTTGTAGCTTCACACAAATCTGATATTTTCACCTGTGGACATTTTTCATGTCTCCAGTGGAGTGCAAGTTCCTGTGGATGTTAAAGTGACATGCTTCATGTGCTTCATGATTAATTCAGTTAAAGTCTGTTTTCATTGAACTTACTCCCTTTTTTTTCGATAGATGTATTTATTTTTATATATTTATGTTGAGTTTTTATACGCAGATGGAAAATGCGCATAGAAGCGGCTGAACTTGATAGACATGCACCTTATGAAGCTTTTATTATGATGTGATTTGGTTGTGTTGTCATGGGTTTCATAAATGAATATTTAGATGTAATTCTTCAGAAATAGCAAAACATTTTGGCCATAATATGTTGCAATTGCAGTTCCTTCACTGACTGTGCAACTCCTTTCTCTTTCTATGCATTCTTTCTTTTTTTCTCTCTTTCAGTGATTACTGGTAAGATTACATCTTTGGCCCCTGGTCCGAGTGGCTCAGCGACAGTTGAAGTGTCCCTAATCAAGGCCTATAAGTCAGGACGCCTGAACATCACCAAATCAGGGCCCGTCATGTCGGTCATACTGACCTCCACCTGCAAGAGATGTCCCGGGCTAACCAAAGGTACAGTCGAAGTATTTACAACCTAAGTCTGTCTTACACACACACATTGGTCAGTTTCTTAGTCTTAGAAGATCTAGATAGAGAAGGTAAAGACTATGCTTCATACCATGCAATATATTTATTAAATGTTGATCACAAATTATTTACAATTACAATTACATTAATTCTTGCAAATAAACAAAGAAAATATCATCATTAGTTCTTTTATTTCAGATCAGTAAGGTTTAACCACGAAGAACTGAAAATATAGTAAACATCATGTTTTGACCACACAAATTAAGCATAGTGTTAGTTCAGACAGGCCACGAAGTCAGGCTTGGCTCTCCATTCCAGCTATATTATATGATCACAGCTAATCGTAAACACACAGTCAGCTGACAGCTCAGCTGATTCCCTCAAGCATCCAATTGGTAAATATCATTTAGGGCGCCTTATTTAAGCTGCTTTAGCCTGCCTATCTTTGCTGCTTCCTCTACAAGCCGTTTTGCAACCCACCTCCACCCCAGCTCCTCCTTTTTAGGTTGTATCTAATTAATCTATGTCATTTTCAGATTGCCATTGATGCTTGCTCTGTTCTGTACCCTGGGGGGTCTCTTCTGCCGCTCTCCTTGTCTTAAACCTTTCCATGTATGCACATGGAAGGGCAGGGAGGTGTGCTCTCCCTGCCTTAAGGTTTTCCACGTAGGCACATGGAAAGGCAAGGAGATCCCAGAACAGAGCCATACCGCCAAATGTAATATTCTTCTGCTTAGGAATAAAAGTTATTTTGACAAAAGTGGTCCTGACTGAACTAACATTAATGCTAATGTCAGACATAGACATGTTAATAATTCAAATGCAATGAAAAATAAATAAGCTGGTTACAAATTATGGTATAGAATATAGATAAATAAATGTAAACTGTATAAACTGTAAAAATAAACTCTCAGTATATGCAGATGATCAAATTTTTTATTTAACCAATATATCTCAAATTAATAGTAACTAATCAGCTATTGAATTGATTCCGTGCCATACATTTCCCAACATTATTTGACCTTAAACATTACCCATCCAGCTCATCTGGTATTAGACAAATTCTAATGTATTTTTTCTCACACTGTCACTTCTCCAGGTCAGAACTACGTGTTGATGGGAAAAGTCGACACACAGGGCAATGGCCTTATCAGCCCCTCCAGCTTCACACTCCTCTATAAGCCCATCCATGCCAAAGCGCTGGCCAACCTCTCACGCAAATCGTGCTGACATCATAGCCCAGCGTACCAATCAGATTGACAGCCTGGACTGTCTCTCTGAAAACATGTAACTTTATCTAAAGAGTGAAAATATTATGAGTAATATCCAAACAGAATTTTTTACATGATACAATACTGTCGTGAAGTTATTTTAAAAAGAGAAAACATACAACATTAAGTATTATATTTTGTATTTTGTATGTAAATTATAATATTTCTGTGATAAAAGATGCACAACAATAAACCATGTGAGGCTGGTGCTTGAGGTGATTTTAATATTTCCTTTCTTGTATTTTCCATGATGATGTATGACATGATTAACTCTTAGTACATCCACCAACTACCCTGATAGTGACCTACTGTGTAGGTGAGTTGTTTTTTAGTTCTATCCAACTTTCTTTATCCCTGCAAGGGCATTTGTGCCTCGTCAGGCTCTTGTTGCAACAAGCAATAGTGGCAGGACAGAAACAGCACACCTAGTAGGACATAGGTCAAGTTGGTCATCCAGAAGGCAAATAAGTAGAGTGTCTTGTCGCAGTAGGCATTGGCTTGTGTTATGTTCTTGTTGTAGTTGGGCTCATAAATAGAGTAGACCAGTACATTACCTGAAAAAAAACAACCAAAAAACAAGAAAATAAATACACATTTGTCTTTTCTGTTGCAGTGCTTGATCACAGTTTCAGAGCTTACATATTAATAATCATAAATGTTGGCTTTACACCTATGATATCCATTCAGTATATATCAGCAAATAGTGTTTTTCATGTGTTTCAGCTCACAACTACCTAATGGATGTATCTAAAACTGCATTCATTTTTGTCCACTTGAGGGCAGAGGGACTATACAACAAGTTGACTAATGTATCTCTCTGACATACAGGTATATTCCTTTTGAATGTTCCTATGGCTGGACAAGGATCTTATTTCACTTCAGCAAACAGATCAAAATTAACATTCATTTGGAGTCATATTTTATCCCCTGGTCACTTGTCAAAGTCCAATATTCACATTCCTTTTCTCTTTGTTTTGATCATCTCGTCCTACTCCTGAGAAAGTATCTTAGTCTTGCTCACTGTGGTATTCAGTGCTGGGCAGGAAGTGTATAGTGAGTTTATTATTTTGCCTGAAGTCAGCTGCCTGTTGCTGGGTTTGACCTACCCATACAGTAAAATTGCGGGTCATAAAACAAGTACTGAAAGATACCATAACACTCAATATATCTGCAGAGTTGGGTGCTAATTCTATCGCCGTGAGCAATAGGTTTCACATTACTCATTGACTGATTAGTGGAGCTCAACCTACTTTTGTCAGGACATTGGTTTTATTTCAGTTTTCTACATTTAAGACAAACCCCAGCTTTATTGATCCCTTGCACTCTCTCCTTTGTTCCAAAATATAGTCCTTGGTTGGTACATCTCTAACCACCATTAATAACTATAGAAGGAAAATAATTAATAATTTAAGATGTGGTATGTAATTTAAACCTCATTGTATTTATAGAATTATAGTTTTCACAATAGCCACCAAATTAGAAGTGAAAGTTTAGCAAATATAACCAATGTTTGAACTTTAGTTATGATATACTCCAACTTCAGATGACAAATAATTTGTGTACATCCCTTACCAACAATAAACCAGATGAAAAACACTGAAAAGACCAGGTAGCAAAAGGATGTGTTAAATTTCTCAAAGCGCCAGAACAGCAGGCTGTTGACTCCCATCATCAACAAATAGATGGGGATGAAGGGCTGCCTCGGACAGTCGCTAATGAACACTACTCCTGTTGGACACGAGTACAAAGACAAAGAAGAGTGTCACTTCCCCTGCCTCATCGATTAATGATTATTACATTGTTCATGATTGCAATACACAGTTCTGATTGTCTGGTGTTTTAAAAGTTACTTTTCTGGCACAAAAAGTAAATTTTGATGCCATGAACACAATCTGAATACATTTTGGACAGTAAGTACACCAGTACTTACTGTCAAGAGGTATATTGTGCTGTATCACTTACCAACTACCCCTCCAGCCAAAAGCATGATGTTGAAAATGGCTGCAGTACATACTGAGGGTAAACACACAAAATACATTTTTATGAATAAATGACACTACACACCAGACTTTAATACCAAAGATTTTGCACGTCGCTATCTCTCACCTGCTATTACTGCCGGGAGTCTGCAAGTGACTTGAGGTCCGTCACTCTCTGTCATTATTAGTAATGATTAATCTAACCTACAAAGAGACGGATACAGCAGCTGTCTATACTGACTGTGTGGTACATTAAACAAGAAATCAGTCTAAGTATAAGAAAATACTTCATTGTAATACATGCAGATCAAGTGATAGTATCAGATAGGTCTTACCTGATTGTCTGACTCCTGCTCAAAGCAAAAGAAAAGGCCCTTTGCATGAAAACTTTGTTATATAATGTGCCTATGTGCCACTTCCTATTTCAATGGGTTTCAATGGATTCTTTTTTTCAGTTCCTTTTCCATTGTGGGAGGATGATTTGAGTAAAGCTAAATACTCTACATGAATCTATATGTTTATATGAGACACGGTTTAATATTGTTATAGATTTTATATACACTCTCAGTGTTAGCTAATTTAGATTTCCAAGGTCTCTTGTTTGTACGAAACTTAAATAATACTCTGCCACCTTCATAGAATGTCTTTAATCCTGTTTTACAAGACAAGAGTTAGATGTTAACTCTTGGAAGAATAAATCTGCTAGGACAGTGGTTCACAACCTTTCTGGTGTTAAGGATCCCCAAAGTCTACCAAACCCTATCACCCTATCACAACACTATCACCCTATCACAACACATTTTTAAAATTCATCTAAATGAATGAGTGGTAGCAGGGGTGGAAAGGCCTTTTTTAGAGGTGGTCTGATGTAGCCCTCTATATCTGCCCACACATGGACAGAAACACAGTTTAAATCCACCAGTGTGAGATTTTATTTAGGTTGTTTTGTTGGTATCTCCAAAAAAAAAAAAAAAAAAAAAAATGCTCATTTGGAAGTATTTACATATGGTGGGTCTGAAGCCAAACAGGTCTTGTTGCAGCAATGATCCACATCTGTTATTGTCTTATTGTAGTTGGGTTCATAGATTGAGCAGATCCACGCATGGTAGAGAAAAATAAGACAATGGTATACTGTGATTGTATATAAAGGACAGTTTCACTTCTGGGTTGCACTTCTGTGCTTCTCATACGTGTGGGTGTTTCACCTTCACAGATATTGGATTTAAGGGAAACTTTGCAGTTTCCCTCAGCTTTAGCATTTTATCGTCTTTTAACTTATCCTTTTGGTTTTACAGCTCTCATCAACCTTGTTTCCAAAACAGATCTTTAAAAGCAAGAAAGCTCTAAAAACCCAATTTTACGCTACAGGATGCTGACCAGGAGCCAGACATTTTCCTTTCAAAGACTTTGAGGACCAAAATGGAACTAAGTTTCTTGAAATATGACTCAAAATTAAAGACGTAGAGAAAATCTTGCAGACTCAGTAATTTCAGTTACACAGCAATATCTCTGTAAAGATTGCCAACGTTAGCCACCATGGGCTACTGTTCATACCGGACGAAGTGACTGAAGCAGCAAAACCTAGAGTTTAAACTAATGTGTTAACACAGTGGTTTCAAGTCTGGGTGACAGAACAGCCCCCATCTTAGTGTAATATAATATTTTATGGATCACATAAAAATAAACTTTTTACACGTAGTATTTTTTCCATGTTCTTTCTACTAACTTTAGGTTTGTTTGTTTTTTTTTGTTTTTTTTGTGGAAAATCATCAGAACCCTAAATATTAACTGATAAAGCCAGTGACAACAGCTCACAAAAGCTTAATTCTGTTTGTCAGAATGTGGTATTACTTTGTGTAGAGGCCTTAGGGGGACATCTAGTGGCTTTTTCATATTATTGCAGGGCATAAAAAGAAAGCTGGGTTCTCCATAAACAACAATAATAAACAATTTTCATGTAAATAGCTCACAGCTACAACTGCTCCAGTTTTTAAACTTAACAGCAATGAACCAGCACAAGTAAGGAGAGACAGCTCAAGCACATGAAGGCCATGTTAGAAGGCTTTAGGGCTATGAGAACGGGTCGGCAGGAAGGGCCCAGCTGACAGCAGGTTGTAGCCTCCCATTCCTATAAAGTAGCTTTGGGTAGCTATTGTGGTACAGTGACTCCAGATGGACAAAGATCAGGTTACATTTTGGGGGAAATGGGTATAAAATTATGCACAAGACATCTAAGAGCATGCTCTTTAACCAAAGAACACTTGGATGATAGATGATAGATCATTTAAATTAATTAACTTTTCAGAGTGACACGGACCCCACTTCACTGATCTAAAGTATTCAATGGAAACGTGAGGTGAGGTCAGTCTGTCTGTGTGTGTGTGTGTGTGTGTGTGTGTGTGTGTGTGTGTGTGTGTGTGTGTGTGTGTGTGTGTGTGTGTGTCTCAACTTCCTGTTTCAAAGTTTTGCTTTTTGATGTTTGATTTCAGTTCCCTCTGGATCCTAACGGTGAGAGTGAGGATGATTGAACTAAAGCCAAAGACTCAAATAATTCAACATTTATCTGTATCTTTTGAGGAAATGCTTCCTACTAAAAATGAGTTGGCAGCTGTTCTGGGAGAGATTGAAAGACAAGGAAATGTTTCCAAATACCGAGTTGGATTGTAAATTATTTATCACAAGGGATAAGATATACTTTGTGGAAATGGGTTTATATAAAAACTCAAAAGGTTAAAGGACCAGTGTGTAGGATTTAGTGGCATCTTGCAGTGAGATTACAACCAGCTGAAACCCCTTCGACTCAAGCAAGTGTGTAGGAAAAACTACGCTGGCAAGAAATGTGTGAAAGGCCCAGTCTAGAGTTAGCGTTTGGTTTTGTCTGTTCTGGGCTACTGTAGAAACATGGTGGTTCAACATGGTGGCCTCCGTAGAAGAGGACCAGCTCCCACTGCAGATAAAAACCACTCATTCTATAATGTTCTATAAGAATGTTTGTGTTTGTACTTTAATATTATTTCCATTGTATGCTGCTTTATACTTTGACTCCATTGGAGGCAAATAAAGTAAATAAAGTACTTTTTACACCACTATATACTGTAAGAAACTTGACTTTAAATTGTATTTTATTCACGCATATATGTGTGGCTTATATTAAGACAACACTGATACAATGGGAAGTTTGGCATGTTTTATTAATTTTTTGAAAATATTCAACTTAAACATAAAATATTTCCTTAATTGTAAGTATTTTTTTTTTCAGATACTTTGTAACTTTATACATAAAGAAAAAATTCTTTATTCATTTATTTGTTAAATAAAATACTGTTTCAAAAGGAGTAACTATTTCTGTGACCAAAATGCATAACCACAAACCATTAGATGTTGTTTCTTGGATCGTTCTTTTTATACAAAATATCCATCAGACCCGAGATGAAAAAAAGATGAATATTATTATGTTTGGTCATTAAATCCAACCACTCTAAATGTTTGTTCAGTTGTCGTTTTTTTAAAATTCCCACCATACAGAAAGTATGAGTAACAGGTAGAGAGAATGAGGAGACCCAACAGGATGTAATGCACATTAATGGTCCAGAAGGCGAACAGGTAGAGAGTCTTGTTGCAGTATCCACCAACATCCTCCGTCATCTTGTTGTAATCATGCTCATAGATGGAGTAAATCCACACATTACCTTGAGAAAAAGAAGCCCGAGAGAATAATTACTTTTCACATAAGTGTTTCACAAAGTTGAATTGTAGCACAAATTTTAGCTTGTTTGTTTTGTTTTGAGAATATTTTGTCTTAAAGAGTATTTTTAATTTTATGTTTAGATTTGTAAAACGTAAAAAACAAAAACAGATGAAGAAACTGTTAAAACTGATTAGACTGTACATTTTAAGTAACTCTAACTCAATTTTGTAGGTTAAAAACAAAATTCTTAATCAAGTAGCTTTTAGTAATTTTAAGTGACATTGACTTAATTTTTCATTTGTACTGTGAACTCTCCTGTTAAAATATTAGATGTCATCTGTGTCAACATTTTTTTTTAGTTAAAATAACTTTGTATTACAGTGATCAAACTAAGATCACCATAAAACAGCCAAAACTATTTCTGTCCTTGTTGTTCCAACTTAAAAAAAAATATTGTATTCCTCTCCTTTTGCTGGGACCCCCTTACAACAGACTCAAGGACCCCTGCTGGACCTCATTTTGAAAACCACTGTTAGACCACAACTGCAGTCTTTCTGCCTACCAGCGATGAACCAGCAGACGAAGAAGAGAGAGACAAGGGCGCTCCAGAGCTCGCTGTTATTCCCGAAGCCGGCGGCAGTGCAGGGCAGGAGGTTGAGGGCCACCAGCAGCAGGGTTATAACTCCCATTACTAACAGGTAGACGGGGATGTAGCGCTGCCTGGGGCAGTCGAATTGGTACATTGCTCCTGTAGGAGCAAAACCCAAACTATATCACTCCACCTGCCTCATGTATTAATCATTGCATTTAAAAAGTTGCTTAAGATACAAATAACACAACCTTCATAACAGTGAGTGCACCAGTCACTTACCTATTACTAGCTGAGCAAAGGCCATGCCGGTCATAAATAGCTGTATACATACTGAAGGAAGACAGAATGTTAAACTCAACCTGAAGTGACTTTATGTGGTGAAGTTACTTTAATATGTGCACATCGCTGTCTCTCACCTAAGATCACCACAGGAGGTTTAGGAAGTGTCCTGATGGGTCGGCCACTCTCTGACATTGTCTGTTCTGCTCAATCTAACCTACAGAGGGTCAGAGAGAAGAGAGTAGACATCAGATATTCACTCTACAGCAAAAATCCAGTCTGTACGCTCACAACTGGCAGAGGGATGACATTTCACAAGAAGTGCTCTTTCACTCAAAAATCTAGTGGTGAAAAAGGTCCACTAACGTACAAACTGTAGCCTACTTCCCTGAAAATAAATGGCAATGTCGTTTAACTGCAAGAACAGTATAAAGCAAAAACAGTCACATAAATCTGATATAATTACTAATAAAAGGTAGAAAAGAAGGAAAAAGTGTGTTTTAAAATTGTTTTTAGCTATAAATCCATTAAACAAAAGCTCAGTAGACTAATATTTATGTTACATTTAAAGAAAAATAGGCAGTAAATTCTGCACATGTAGAAATGATAAGTAAGAGGATAGGTCATGTACCTTCCTGTGTGTAAGAGTACCTCCTCGGTGTATCTGCTCCCTGACAGCTGGAGGGGAAATAAATTATGAACTGCTACAACTGTAGATTAGAGACAGTTCACGGAAGTATGTGTGGTTTCAACTTCCTAATGCAACGCCTTTCATCTTGATACTTGTTTTCTGTTCCCGGTCTATTACAACAGCGTCTGTTAATGAGTTGTAAAGTCATAAAAACTTTAACTTTAATAATAAAACCGTAATAATTCAGCATTAATCTGGATCTTGTTTTCCCGTTTGTCGGAGCAGAAGTTTCCCTGCAACCTTCAGTCTGGATCCAGGCTTTGATCAGTGGAAGGTTTTAGATCCTCCTCACCAAAGATGCCCAAAAAATTCTTCTAAAATATCAAGAGTCTCAAGTTCTCTGAAGAATTACAGAATCAATGTGATGAATTAAGTCTCTTTCCTTCATACTGCATGTAGTGAAGACCTCAACATGATTTTCAAAGCGCCTTGCCTTTGAGTGGCTGACCTCCTGACAAGACTGATTCAGTCAGTTAATCATACCTCAAATACCTGCCTTCCTCAGTACACCAACCTTTTAATGTGAGCTCTCATCGGACTACCCAATTTTTGAGTTTCCATACTTTTTTTTGTTTTCACTGTTAAAATGCATCATTCTTAGTCTTGTCTTAAGGTTTTTTTTTTTTTTTGGTTGCTTGCAAGCAAATATATGACATTCTTCCTCTGTTTACAATGCTCTAGGACTGAAAGAGGGAAAAGTTATAAGACTATAGTTTTCTGTTGTCTGTGTGTAAGATATCTGAACCCAGATCTGAGGACTCAATTGCAAAACTCAAATTCACAGAGCAGGTGGAGTTAAAGAGGCTGAGGACTGAGACAAACTGGCAAAGCCTGAGGCAAAAATATGCTGATATATACTGGGTGACTAATGAGGGAACGAGGGTCAGGTGAGCAGGTGGAGATCAGGTGGTTCAAGTGGGCGGGAACACACTGAGGGCAGCTACCAGACAGGAGGAAATCAGAGCCAAGTTGAGGTCAGAGGTTAACAATAAGTTGTAAAAGAAAAGTCCTGATTACAAATTGGTGAAAACTGGAATTGACATATTATTATATATTACGTATTTTCTTGTGTTGCACTAGCTGTGTAATTGACATGATGAGGCATTGTCAAACGTCACCAAACTTACTTCCATGTTTGTAGTTGTGAAGCTGCAGACATTACTCTCCAAACAGTGAAATTTTACTCCCACTAGAACACGTTGCTTTCAGTTTTATAATTATCAACACAATAATTGTTCACTTTCTTTAGTTTTCAGTGAAATCTGGTATTTTAGGCCACAATCCTCTAAAAACAGCCTGCAAAATCCTGGAGAGACTGCCTGTATCTGCACACAACATAAATAATATAAAATGATGATCTAAAAATGTCCAGGAACTGCTGTTTGTAGTTAGTCATAATTTTGTGCTTTCTTGTACTACCTGACAATACCAGCAGTCACCTCAAGCCAATTTGAGTTTGAGACCCCGATATGAGTGGAAGTTCCCAGGTTTTGGCATCATAATTTAACCCGTCTTACTTCATGGAGTCACTTGGATGTTGCATTTCCTCCAGCAGTTTTTAACATCAGACTGCTTACACATTGCACATTTCCTGTTCCTGAACTGTTTGTTCCTGTAGTTTCCACACCTTTCTTTATCTTTTAATGAATTCTTCAGATGGCAAAATTCAACAATGCATCATGGTTAATGTACTCAATGTAATCTTAATATTTAGTATAAAACTTACAGCAATGAAACTCATCTGATAGTTTAAGTTTAATGTTGAGATTAAATATCCCATAAAAACCAAAAAGGGAACCATTAGAAATGCCAGGAATAAAGCACTGCTGCATCAGGTAGCATTAAGTATTTCATAAGGGCCTTTAACATATAAGAAATCATTGATTAGTAAAGTGCATGATGGGAACTGTGTGGGGTATGATTGGTTAATGTCCTTCCTTACACAAATTATCAACAAACATGAGCATTAAAGCAAAAAGAAATGAATTAATTCTGAAAGAACACACATTTGCATTAGGAAATCGTGGGGAGCTCCGGGAACCACAGACTGGACAGGAGGAGCAAGGACATGGCACAGACACTGGAGCTTCAGGAGGAGTCACAGGCACTGAGGGTGAAGACGGCAGAGAACCAACGCTGGTGGACATAGCTAGTATTCTCTGAGCCAACATGAGCCAGCAAGAGGCCCAGGATGCTCGACTGAGGGAGGAGTCTGCACGCCAAGAGCAGCGGTTTAAAGCAATCCAACATCAGTTCCGACTGCTACAGCTCGAGGTGCAGGCTCGCACTTCCCCAACCCCAGAGCACACCTCAACTGACTCAGATGAACCTGGTCCACAAACCCAAATAGCCCTGGCACCTGAGGGTGCTCCAGCCATTCCCTCATCAGGTCAGTTTCAGTTCTCCCAAGAGCCTAGATTAGAAAAGCTGGCAGAGAGTGATAATATTGAACACTTTCTTATAACTTTTGAAAGGATTGCAGCAGCATGTAGGTGGCCTAGATCTGACTGTTTTTTTTTTTTTTTGCCTTATTCCATTGCTTACTGGTAAAGCTAGAGGTGCCTATGTTAATATGGACCTGGATGATGCTCATGACTATGACAGTGTTAAAGATGCTATTCTGCAGATGCAGGAAAGATTCCAGCACACTGCCATTACACCATCAGATGCAGTAGCTCCAGATTTGCCACTAGGTTTTAAAATGCCTTCAGACATAGTTCAGATGCAACAAGATGACCCCAGTTTAGTAGCTCTATTAAGGAGTGCTAAAGAGAGAGAGATGGAGAGTGAGTTGGAGTACAGTTCTGGAGAAGAGTATTTCCTACAGAAGGGTATTCTCCACCATCAACATGGACCAGTGAAGCTAGTGGTTCCCAAAGCAGCCCGAGACACAGCACTGGTCTTGGGCCACTCTGTTCCCTGGGCTGGCCACCTAGGGAAGCACAAGGCCCTGGCTCGGATTAGACAACACTTTCACTGACCTGGTTTGCGGGCAGATGTTGCCCAGTTCTGTAGGACTTGTCCTCAGTGCCAGAAGACTACTCTACTGTGGAAAGAAGTGGGCTCTCGACTGATTCAAATACTACCTTCTGGGGAGGGAGTTCACTCTACAGACTGATCAGTCACACTGAGGCAAAAGCACATGGTGGTAACTTTCATTTGTTTGTCTTATCTTTAGCTTTAGTTATATTTAGGTTTAGAACATTAGACACAATTAACAATAAATAACTGGACACAGATTTTGGATTCATAATACAGTTTTATTATCCATTTTTGACAGCCGTTATCTTTTTAGGGTGCACACAATTGGTTAACTTTCTTTGTCAATTTTTGGTAGTATTATTAGGTGAATTCATTTAGGTTATTTTTCACTGCATCAATTCAGTTTTCTTTGAGTTACCAGTTCCTGGGTGCTGCTGCTGAAGGTGTCCCATGGCCGACAAAGGAAGGGCTGGCTGAATCAGAGACGCTTAAAAGGGGTTGTGCCGATGATTAGGCTACACCATGTTGGCCAAAATCATGGGGAGAGGCAGTGGTTTCTCGTTATTTGAGTTTGTGTCTCAGTTTAGTTAGGTCGATTTGGTTGGTTGGTATAGCATGTTCAATTTGTTCAGTTAATGTAGCCTGAGTTAAGCTCTGTTTAGTTGACCTCTTTTATGGGCCCAGAACATTTTGTATATTTTGTAAATTGATTATTTTCAAAAAAAAAATTGTGAATAAAATTATTATTTGTGAAAATTTAACCTTGACTCCTCATGCCAGCTCAGTCCCTGACATGGGCCTTCGTACATGTTCAACAGACAAACTAACAGCGTCGCGTGCAGCCCCGCAAGACGCATCCCGCCTCCTCTTTGGTTTTGTTTCGTCTCTAGGTGTCTCGGCAGCACATCGTGAAGCAGCAGCTGCATACCAGGGCCAGACCCAGGAAGATGTAGGTCAAGCTGGTGGTCCAGAAGGCAAACAGGTACAGTGTCTTGTCGCAGTAGGGATCCACATCTGTTGTGTTCTTGTTGTAGTTGGGCTCGTAAATAGAGTAGATCCACACGTTACCTGGACATAAAGGAAACCAAAAAACAAAACAATCTTACGTCGTTTCCTTGTAGTCCCAAAAGGCTACACCCTCCTATAACCTGACTGGACTCTTTCTGCTCCAGGAATTCAAAAAGGACCAACATGGCGGCTCGTTTTGGAAACTTTCTCTCATTTTACAACAACAGTTCACCAAAATGTGTTTGTAAAAACCTTTTAAGTTTGAAAAATGTCGTACAGTTGCTTAATCTGCCTTAATTTTAAAGTGTCATGCACTCAGTTGCCAGTTTATCATATCAGGTTAACCTAACCTAAAACTAATGGAGACTATGGTCTTTGTTGCTGGTGAACTGTACGGCCCCAATGAGAATTGATGAGAGAATTACTCTTAACTTCAACAAACAACTACCAACCGGAAAACAAACAGAATGCACTTCCCTTGGTCAAATAAGCTAAATGTCACTTTTTGGCCTCACTTATCAGCCTATCGCTGTTTTGACTCACCGGCAATAAACCAGCAGAAGAGGAAGAGAGACATCAGCGAGTTCCAGGTGGCGCAGACTCGACTGAGCAGGTTGGTGGTGCCGTCTTTGGGCTGTTGGGTGCACGGCAGGCAGGCGAGTAGCGCCAGCACCAGGCCGAAGACTCCCGCCACTATCAAATAGATGGGGATGTAGTGCTGCTGCGGACAGTCATCCAGATGTACTGCACCTGTTGGGGACATACAGAGGAGGGGCAACAAGCGCAGAGAGATTCTGACTTTCCATCAGTACAACAATTATTTAGTGAAACTGTTGTTTTAAAATTGAATTCAAACATGAATTTAATGTCTGTAAATGTCGTCATTCACTTACCAATTGCAATCTGAGCGATAGGCATGATGCACAAAAACAACTTTGAACTTGCTGCAAGAGGAAAGAATACATTTAGATGAAAGACACTTAGAGCCTCTTTTCTGTCGTTAATCTGAGACAAATCAAACTATGACTGTGAGGATTCTGTCAGCTGATCTCACCTAGTATTGGTACTGGGGGTTGATGGTCGTGGATGCTATGAATAAGTCCAGTGTCTGACATTATTGGGAATGAGGACTCCGACCTACAGAGGAAGATAATGAACTGAGACAGAGTCGACTAACAGGGTCTCCATTGTTAAAAAAATACAAAGTCAGCATGTACAAAGATCTTTAACAGCCAGACGACGAGAAGAAACAAAACAAACAAGTAATGACATATTTTGTGGGCGGAGCCTAACCGGTGGCAGAAATACGGTTCCTGCGGCAGCTAGCTTTGTTAAGTTAACCGCAGCGCTCACACCATCGTAGTCATCAGCCGAAACAGTAACATAACGAACACTGAACGCTGGAATTAACCCTTAATGCTCTAAAATACATTGCAATCATAGAGTGCCTCACTATATCTGTAATGTTCCTGCGCCACGAAGGCCGCTCCTGCCAACTAACACATCCACTCAGATAGTATTTTGATAGGCAGGCGAGCTAAGGTTAGCCAACCCAACCACTAGCATTTTTTGGAGAAACGAAGTAACCTTCAAACAGCATTGGTGGTAGATTGTCTGGCGTCTGCAGGTTACTGTCCCAGCTGGCATTGTGGGGCGGCCTGTCCCAGATAATGTTAGTGGCTGACCTGCTAACCTTAGCCCGCCTGCATGCTGACGTTATGGAGTGGATATGTTAGTTATGATACTAACTTTAAGTATAATGACAAACGGCGTTGATATCAACAGCACAACAACCATTGTTTCTTTATTCCAGTTACTCTAAGTTACTGTCAGTTTCTCTCCACTTGTTGCCGCTTTTTTTTCTGCCACCACAATGCGCACGTGACTGCAGTGACGTAACCATGACGTCTACTCCAAATTGGTCCATTTTCACATTTTTGACAGTTTCCCCTGGGAGCCATGAGAGACGTGTTAGATCCCGAGTTACCCCCGTATAGGTCCAGCTCTCTGTTTAAAGGGTCCGATCCTCCTGCCTGTGGGTATTACAGCTGCTGCTTGTCCAATTCCACCCTGTTGGGCTTGGTGCCTGCATGGCCTCCACAATGGATTCTTCAGGGACCACCCTTCCTTTGGGTGTCTCTTCCCACTTCTCGTTTCCGACAAAGACGATTCTTCTCTGTTGTCCTCTGGATCATCTATCTGTCCGTTTGGCTGGACGACGGTGGCTCCACCTCTGCCTCACTGTTGTCTTTGTCTTTTTAAGTCATCTGCTCCTCAAAGCCTCCCTTTGCGCTTCGGGTCAGGGATGAGTTGCAGACTTGTTGGGCTACTCAGCACCGTTCGCTGGGCACAGCTTGACTTTCCTTGTCGGTCGCTTTGTCTTGGGTGCTCAGCGGTTGTTCTCTCTGCTGCACGCTCCTTTCTGGCGCTCGGGCAGATGTGTTGTCTGCTGCACGCCTTTCTCTCTCTCTCGGGTCGTTTCAGGAACAGTGGTGGATTCCTCCTCTACTGGAGTTCTTCCTTAGGTTAGATGAGTCCTTTTCGTCGAGCCCCACGTTAGGCACCGCGTGTTAGATCCCGAGTTATCCCTGTATAGGTGGTACTGGACCAGCTCTCTGTTTAAAGGGTCCGATCCTCTAACCTGTGGGTATTACCCTGCCAGGTCTCAGCAGAGGACTATTCAAGGAGACACGCGTAACTTCTAACTGCCGCAGCACCTGACTGAATAGCCCTAGAGTCAAATACCACACTAGACACGTCCATTCACGGCAGCTCTCCTCATATTGATCTGTGCACTTGGTAGTTGCTAGGATTATTTTTAGTAGCTTGTACAGTAAGCCCCAAGGGTCTGTTTATTTTTTCTTTAGCTAGAGTAACCTGTTACAACCTTCAAGATGTTAAACACACTACCTAATAATTATTGCCTGTTGAGATAACATAAATCCAATGTCCACAATTTATTCTTTAACTGCAGTTGTTATATTTTATTGCAAGATTTAGCAAGGGCTAGCATACAGCTTTAATTGATTCAAAATTAATTATTTATATTCACTGATAAAGATTAACTATATATCTGATGTTAAAAAGAATTATGAACTTACCAGTGCAGTCTCTGATGGCAGGGAGAACAAAAGAGTGTTCAAGTTCAAGGATGCGTTGCTCCGATGTGGTTGCTCGATCAGCAAGTCTTGAACCCGAGAGCCGGCCAAGGACTAACCCTGATCCTCCTTGTGTAACGCCTTTTATCCCCCTTGTCCTCCTTTGGTGTTGTTTGGTTCCTGTTACTTCCTCTTTTGCGTGCACTCAACTTTTTCTTTCTCTTCGACTATCTGGTTGCTATACGTGCCTTCTCACCTCGCTACTCAGTATTTTCACATGATGTGCTCTTCTAATACGTGCCTTCTTATCGCGTTACTCAGTTTTTCAGCATTATTTTCTCCTCCAGTATGTGCCTTCTCGCTCGTTACCCAGTGTTTCAATATGATTCTCCCTTTTGACCTTACTTACCGTAGTTCTAACTTAGTGTTATATATTCACACTAATAAATTATCAAATAATCAGTTACTATCATATAATCATGTTTCCTTTCATTGTTACATATTTCATTTTGTAATATAGAATCAACTTCAGTCATTCAGAATACATGAGATAAAGCATGC
Organism: Dicentrarchus labrax; assembly: GCF_905237075.1. NCBI lineage: Eukaryota > Metazoa > Chordata > Actinopteri > Moronidae > Dicentrarchus > Dicentrarchus labrax. The sequence continues at coordinate 12,397,537 of NW_026136717.1, read as the reverse complement.
AATGCAGATTTCTCAGGGCGTGTGACGTCAGTAGCCTTTTTTCATTAGCATATTGCAACATTTCACTTGCATGTTGCCACCCACTTCAGCTTACTTCCGTCTTGTCTAGCGGACCTTCGCCATTGTTCCTACAAGGAGAGAGCGAGAGACTGGCCAACAATATGTCTGAGCAAAGGCTTAAGCACTCTAACTGTTCAGTCCTTGGCTGCACAACCCAACACAAATCTCTACATATGTACGAGCTCAGTGGATTAATTTTATTTTTGATGGCAATGTCCGGCTAGAGTCGGAAAAGTCGTCTTCGGACTGTTTTCACAACCTCGGTCAGTACAATACTGGACTGGTTAAAAGACTGTTCCTGAAAGAGGGATTCGTACCAACTGAGATTCACACAGAGTTTGTGCGGTGAATCACCAAGCAATTTCACCCTTACCCCAGTACCTGTGTGCAGGGGGTGAATCCGTAAAAGTTACTATTGTGAGTTTTGTGGCCGGGGGAAATTGGCTATATGTTCATCTGTAATTTGGCAAACGTGCATGCTTTTCAGTAAGTACTATGTTTGTGTGTGTCGCTGCTAGAATTAGCAGAGATGTAACCTCCGAGCAAACGAACGGTAGCCGACCAATTTAGACTATTTTAATTGTCTGTGTAGCTTTGATTAGCACACAGCAGCTCTGTGAGTTCACTGCCTTACTTATAGTTACTGAGTCCGCTGTCGGACTTTATATCGTAATACAAGGGACAGTGTGATCGTTAAGCCTCGTTAGAAGCTACCAAAATACTGAGAGTAAGTTATGGTGATTATTTTTCATGATGCTTCTTGTGTAACTTTCTGCCGACGTGCAAACCAGCTGGGGCTGGTGTGTGTGCTCCTGTGTGTAAATTCCCTTGATCTACGTGCACCGGAGTTAACAATAGAGCTACTGTGAGATAGAAATAGTCAAACTGCAGGGATTGATTAGTTTAGTAATATTCTGTAACTTTGATTATCACTGAATGAGCACCAGATAATGATACGGCCAGGGCCATAACACAGAGCAGCTGGGGTTGCTCACTAGACTGTTTGTGGAGTCAAACCGCGACGAGTAAACGTTTTCTGATCCATATATTTAGCGTTACTGCAGTACTGGTATTACTGACGATATAAGTGCAGGTCCAGTGTAACCTACTCACATCATCTCCTATTGTATTATAAACAAGCTGCTGCCATTAGCTAGACATTTGTGTTGGTAACCTCAGACTGTTTCAACAACACATCACTAGAGCAACAAGGGACCCACCAGAGACACTGCTTTATTATTTTAGTTTATAACTTAGGACTACTGTGAGCCACAATGACCTGTTGTACTTGTATTATATTATACTGTATTATATTATACTGTATGTTAGTAGAAATGCAGCTAAACTCCAAAACACCGCAATGCTGAGGCGGAAGTGGGAGGGGCCGGAGTGTCGTCTGCGTCATAATGCTGACCAATCAGAGCAGACTGGGCTTTTCAGGAGGGGGGCCTTAAAGAGACAGGAGCTAAAAAGAAAAGGAGCATAATATGTCTCCTTTAAAGAAAAAAAAGGCAGTAAATTCTGCACATGTAGAAATGATAAATAATAGGATAGGTTATGTACCTTTCTGTGTGTAAGAGTACCTCCTTGGTGTATCTCCTCCCTGACAGCTGGAGGGGAAATAAATTATGAACTGCTGCATCTGTAGGCAAGAGGCAGTTCACTGAAGTGTGTGTGTGATTTTAACTTCCTAATGCAACGCCTTTCTTTTTGATGATTGTTTTCTGTTCCCAGTCTATTACAACAGCGTCTGTTCATGAGTTGTAAAGTCATAAAAACTTTAACTTTAATAAAAAAAAGGTAATAATTCAGCATTAATTTGGATCCTGTTTTCCCGTTTGTCAGAGCAGAATTTTCCCTCCAACCTTCAGTCTGGATCCAGGCTTTGATTGGTGGAAGGTTTTAAGTTTTAGATCCTCCTCACCAAAGATGCCCAAAAAATTATTCTAAAATATTAAGTCACTAGTTCTCTGAAGAACTACAGACTCAATGTGATGAACTAAGTCTCTTTCCTTATACTGCATGGAGAGAAGACCTCGACATGATTTTCAGAGCGCTTTGCCTTTGAGTGGCTGACCTCCTGACAAGACTGATTCAGTCAGTTAATCATACCTCAAATACCTGCCTTCCTCAGTACACTGGCCTTTTAATGTGAGCTCTGCTCTGGCTACCTTATTTTTCAGTTTCCATATTTTTTTTAATCATGTTTTCGCTGTTAAATCCCATCGTCATTCATCTTGTCTTTAGATGTGTTCCTCTGTTTACAATGCTCTAGGACTGAAAGAAGGAAAAGTTATAAAACTATAGTTTTCTGTTGTCTGTGTGTAAGATATCTGAACCCAGATCTGAGGACTCAATTGCAAAACTCAAATTCACAGAGCAGGTGGAGTTAAAGAGGCTGAGGACTGAGACAAACTGGCAAAGCTTGAGGCAAAAATATGCTGATATATACTGGGTGACTAATGAGGGAACGAGGGTCAGGTGAGCAGGTGGAGATCAGGTGGTTGGAGTGGGCGGGAACACACTGAGGGCAGCTACCAGACAGGAGGAAATCAGAGCCAAGTCGAGGTCAGAGGTTAACAATAAGTTGTAAAAGAAAAGTCCTGATTACAAATTGGGGAAAACTGGAATTGACATATTATTATATATTACGTATTTTCTTGTGTTGCACAAGCTGTGTAATTGACATGATGAGGCATTGTCAAACGTCACCAAACTCACTTCCATGTTTGTAGTTGTGAAGCTGCAGACATTACTATCCAAACAGTGACATTCTATTCCCACTAGAACAGGTTGCTTTCAGTTTTATAATTATCAACACAATAATTGTAATTATTTTTGCAATGTGCACTTTCTACCACAATTAAATTTTTTTTAAATGGCTGAAAAAATTGCAGCATGAATCTAAATTTTCAGTGAAATCTGGTAATTTAGGCCACAGTCCTCTAAAAACAGCTGCCTGTTTATCTGCACACAACATAAATAATATAAAATGATGATGTCCAGGAACTGCTGTTTGTAGTTGGAAATGGAAATATTGTCATAATTTTGTGCTTTCTTGTACTACCTGACAATACCAGCAGTCGCCTCAAGCCAATTTGAGTTTGAAACACCGATGAGTGGAAGTTCCCAGGTTTTGGCATCATAATTTAACCCTTCTTACTTCGTGGAGTCACTTGGATATTACATTTCCTCCAGCAGTTTTTAACATCTGACTGCTTACACATTGCACTTTCTATTTGTACAGAGTTTCAACATACCACATGTCCACACCTTTATCTTTTAATTAATTCTTCAGATGGCAAAATACAACAATGCATGATGGTTAATATACTCAATGTAATCTTAATATTTAGTATAAAATTTACAGCAATGAAACTCATCTGATAGTTTGAGTTTAGTGTTGAGATTAAATATCCCATAAAAACCAAAAAGGGAACCATTAGAAATGCCAGGAATAAAGCACTGCTGCATCAGGTAGCATTAAGTGCATGATGGGAACTGTGTGGGGTATGATTGGTTAATGTCCTTCCTTACACAAATTATCAACAAACATGAGCATTAAAGCAAAAATAAATGAATTAATTCACAAAGAACACACATTTTTATCACTTTATCCTGTACAAATTTAAGCTCCTCATGTAAACAGTACATCTCTTTTGGAAAGGCAGTGACAGAGAAAGGCTCTTTCTATTTCTTTCAGAATGCAGTGCAGCTTCTGCAGAGGTAGAAAGGGCTCAGCATTAAGAAAACACTTACAGAGATGATTTATAATCAGTGTTAAAAACTACAGCATCTGGGAGTTCGGCATGTGTCTACTCCAAGGCTGGAACATATTAGTGTTGTGTTGCAAAGTACGAAACATTAACTTCACACGATCTTAAAGGGAAAGAAAACTTGGACCTCGATGTCTACTGAGGGCAAGGTACAATAGAAAAGTGCAAATGGGCCTTCGTAGATGTGCAACAGACAAACTAACAGCGTCGCGTGCAGCCCCAGCGAGACGCATCCCGCCTCATTGGTTTTGTTTGACTCTAGATGTCGTCGGGGTCAGCTCGGCCGCACATCCAGAAGCAGACGAGCATGCAGCAGCCGCCTACCAGGAACAGACCCAGCAAGATGTAGACCAAGGTGGTGGTCCAGAAGGCAAACAGGTACAGCGTCTTGTCGCAGTAGGGATCCACATCTGTTGTGTTCTTGTTGTAGTTGGGCTCGTAAATAGAGTAGATCCACACATTACCTGGACATTAAAGGAAACCCCAAGGAAAGAGATTCACATCGACAATTACAGACACCCCTAGTTTGTATAAAGTAGCCTAGACCTAGGCCTAGCTACCAGAATGCATTGCACAGCTGCTCACATAGAGAATGAATTGGAAATGACTGATCCTGTGGACTCGTCCCTTAACTGTATAATTTCTACCTCAAGGAGACAATTATGTTTTGAACAGTTGTGGAATGGAAGATAACAGCTCACTACTCCCCAATGATTTTATTTTATCTGCGGTGTTTTGAGCAGTGTCATTTATGTAGAGATGACAGGAAATGGAGGAAGAGAGAGAGATAGTGCCCAAGTCCCAAATCCCAAAATCCAAAGTGAAATTTAGCCTAAAATATCTATGAAATGTACTCTGAACTATTGGTTCTCAACCCATGAGGAGGTTTTAGGGGGTCCCCAGAAGAATTTTTTATTGCACTATTCATTAATTAGAAGTTACAAAATGTATAATAATAATGAGTATTTGGTAGAAAGGTGTCACACTCTTCACTGTTATCTGCCAATCTACAGTATATAGACAAATGTGGAATAACTAAATCTTATCAGACGGGGATCCTTGAGACTTCATCTTATCATTCTGTGATGTGTATCAAATTGGGGGTCCTTGACACCAAAAAAAGGTTGAGAAGTACTGGTTTAGAGACTGAACGCTAATAGGCTGAACATGTGTTTCCTCACTAAATAATGATGAAGGTTTCAGCAGCATTTGAGAATTCATTTATGGGGTTTGTGTTCAGCTGTGTCAGTTTAAAATCAGGGAGGAGAATCTCCAGCAGACAGACATGGACATCTAGTGGTTCATATATGTTACTACAGTGTGTTGATTCTCCAACTGGTGAGTTGTCGCCCGGGGAACCTCCAGATGGGAGGAGGGTATGTAAGACATAATATAAATATAAATAAACAGCTACAACTAAATGAGGACGTGGATAATTACACTTACCCCTCAGCTACTTATCAAAGAAAAAGAAACCGGCTTTAAAGTTAAGATAACGTTACGTTGTGTTGCTATGGTTACCTGCAGTTTAATGCACTCTGTTGCCGGTTTATCGGGTAAACCTAACCTAAAACTAATGGAGGCTGCGCTCTGTGATGCTGGTGAACTTTACGGCATCAATGAGAGCTGTTAATATTTAATCTAAATGGTGTGAATTTAGGTGGGTGTTTGAGCTTTCCCAATACTCTTAACTTAAACAAACAATTATCAACCAGAAAACAAACACTTCCCTTGGTCAAATAGGCTAAATGTCACTTTTTGGCCTCACTTATCAGCCTATGCCCGTTTTAACTCACCGGCGATAAACCAGCAGAAGAGGAAGCAAGAGGTCAGCGAGTTCCAGGTGGCGCAGACTCGACTGAGCGGGTTGGTGGTGCCGTCTTTGGGCTGTTGGGCGCACGGCAGGCAGGCGAGCAGCGCCAGCACCAGGCCGAAGACTCCCGCCACTATCAAATAGATGGGGATGTAGTGCTGCCGCGGACAGTCATCCAGATGTACTGCACCTGTTGGGGACATACAGAGGAGGGGCAACAAGCGCAGAGAGATTCTGACTTTCCATCAGTACAACAATTACTTAGTGAAACTGTTGTTTTACTGCTGCAGGAAATGTAATTCAAACGTGTATTTAATGTCCGTGAATGTCGTTGTTTACTCACCAATTGCAATCTGAGCGATAGGCATGACACACAAAAACAACTTTGAACTTGCTGCAAGGACAGAGAATACCATTAGATGAAAGCACAGACACTTAGAGCCTCTTTTCTGTCGTTAATCTGACATAAATCCAACTATGACTGGGAGGATTCTGTCAGCTGATCTCACCTAGTATTGGTGCTGGGGGTTGGGGACGGTCACGGATGTGCTGAATAAGTCCAGTGTTTGACATAATTGGGAATGAGGAGTCCGACCTACAGAGGAAGATAATGAACTGAGACAGAGTCGACTAACAGGGTCTCCATTGTTAAAAAAATACAAATCAGCATGTAAAGAGATCTTTAACAGCCAGACGACGAGAAGAGGAGTCTCCCGAAACAGTAACATAACGAACGCTGAACGCTGGAATTAACCCTTAATGCTCTAAAATACATTACAATCGTAATGTTCCTGCGCCATGAAGGACGCTCCTGCCAACTAACACATCCACTCAGATAGTATTTTAGGCAGGAGAGCTAAGGTTAGCCAACCCAACCACTAGCATTTTTTGGCGCAACCAGCCGCCCCCCAACCGCGGCCAACAAATGACAGGCAATGGTAGATTGGCTGGCGTCTGCAGGTTACTTTCCCAGCTGGCATTGTGGGCGGCCTGTCCCAGATAATGTTAGTGGCTGACCTGCTAACCTTAGCCCACCTGCATGCTGACGTTATGGAGTGGATATGTTAGTTATGATACTAACTTTAAGTATAATGACAAACGGCGTTGATATCAACAGCACAACAACCATTGTTTATTTTATTACTCTGTTACTCTCAGTTTCTATACAGTTGTTGCTGCTGTTTTTCTGCCACCACAATGCGCACGTGACTGCAGTGACGTAACCATGACGTCTACTCGAAATTGGTCTATTTTTTAACATTTTTGTGTCTTTTGTCTGTTTCCCTGGGAGCCACGAGAGACGTTACACAACTGCTTTCATAGACAGAGTAGTACTCCTCATAACCGGTCCGATGAACGTGATCAGTGGAGTTTCCCTTTAACCTTTTAGAGAAATGACTCACAGAAAATGTTATTTGTGTTAAACATAAGTTGAAGGTATAGTGAGGAATGAGACCCTGTACACACACACACGTGGTCGCTCATTAAGAGTGATTTAATCACCAGCTTTAAATTCAATTTGGTTTTAATCCAATTCCCAATTATGAGTCCAACACAGACTGAAAATATGATTACAGAGTTGATAGTAACATACAGTGTGGATTTAAGACACAGTGAATGTAAACACACACTACAGTGCTTTAACGTAAGGTTATTCTCGGACTACATCACAGAGGTTTGACTGCATTCCCTTCAAAGCCAGTTTGAGCAATAAATACAGGAACAGCAAGAGACTACCTGTCACTATAACCCACAGACACAGAGAGGAATTAAGGACATTTAGGAGGAGAAGTAGAGGAAATATGTGAAGCTGAAACATGAATTAGTTTAGTCCCATTGTTGATGATAACAAGTTAAATCCATAAACATTTTATTAATAATAATAATAATAATAATTAACCAACAACAGGTGAATAAAAATTGACAGTAAAGTTTAAAAAACAACACTCCTGAATCAAACTATGGCAAACACTGGCTAAATCTTACTCATGTTAAATAAATGCTGTCAAACCAGAACATTAGAAAGCGACCTCGCCCTTTTTCTTTTTAAAGTTAGTTTTGGTTTTGCTGACAGATCTCCACCCCGCCCCGCCGGGAACAAACACACATAAAGTGTCTGACAGCGGCTCTGCTCCTCAAACACAACCGCACAAACTCTCCGGTTAACGTCAAACTGGGAATATTAATGCGTAAATAAACGTGTTTTTGTTCGTTTTCTCCAACGCTTACCTCCGGTTGCTCTCTCTGTTTATTTGCGGCTGTGACTCAGAGCTGCTGACTGCCTTTGGGAAAACCTCCACGGGAGCGCGCATGCCCAGTGTGGGTCAGCTAATTATAAAAGTAGTGATGAATGTAGTCCAACTAATTACACCTACAGTATGGAAATACTCTTAAAGTCCTTTATTCATAGTTTTATTCAAGTAAAAGTACAAGTAAATAACCAAATAAAAGTTAAAATTAAAAGTTCTCACTATGCATATTGACCCATTTTAGAATAACTACATACTTTAATTATAATTATAGATATGTTTATTGGTAAAGTAAAGGTATTATATTGTTTTTTACTATATATACTGGCAGGTAGATTGTGAATTTAACCAAAAGGATCGATAATGTAAGAGCTCGTAATACATAATTCATAACTGATTCCAGGATATTATGATATAATAAATAAATAAATATTACATTAGTGCATTGTTTATATGTTCACGTTTGTCCTCCGGAACTAATGTTCTCTGTCGGTTGTACCACTGAGACGGGATTAATTGACGGACTGTGTGTAATGTCGCATTCAGAAGCCAAAGCAGACAAAAATAAGAGACTTTAGAAATATTTTAAGGGATTCGCGAACTTTTTTCTTTTATTACAGGCGCCATTTGTTGCATGAAGTTTAAATAAAGTTGAAACTTTATCGATAATAACACACCATAATTAAACTTGTTGATTATGTTTTGTATTAATAATCTGAACCTGCAAAGTAACTTAAATTATAAAATAAAAACAGTGAAATAAAAGTACATTTGTAGAGGGATTTAAAGCAGCAGTATGAGATAAATTGTGTAAAAATGGGGTAAATAAACTCTTTCCCACACTGGTGCACATTATTGCTCTAAAATCTTTTATTTCTTTACTTTATTTCATGATAAAACCCAAAAAGGACATCAACGTGCACATCAAAAGTCACATTCATAGTGGAAATGTTGTTTACAGCAGAGAAACCAACCTGCGGAGGGAAAATATTCTTTTTGTTTTACTGTTTTCATTGTCCACTATAAGGCCATTAACTGTGAAAGCTAGAAAGGTTGTGAACTACCAACAGATAAAGCCCAAAGAGAAGTAATTATAATAAATGCATCTAAACTTGAGTTTTCTCACTCATTAAATCTCAATATTTAGATCTTTCATTTAGATGCAACATCCTATCTCTAACTTTAAACAGTGTTAAAATGAAATAATCTAGTAGTGCTGCACCTTGTAAAGCCAATGTTGCTGTTTGAATGACAGGAAAACTAAATATCTCAATTAAATGGTAATACAGATAAAAACTGAAAGAGTCTAATAGGTAAATATGAGCTATAAAAGTCATTAATGTGTCATGAAATGCAGGTAGAACAGATGGATGCACAAGAACACTTCACATAAAGGAACCCACACTTGAAACGCAGGTCATGGTAGTTCGACATCCTCCACTGAGGTCTGACAGGCTCCTGATAAACAAATGCTGCCAGAAGAGAACAGATAAAGGTTGAATGAGCCTTTTCTTTTTATCTTCAGCCTGTGTTTGCATTGGAAAGGTGAGGTCTCAACTCTGACCACACAGCATTCCCTGAGTGGTGTCAGCTGCAGTAATGTTGCAGTCCAGACTCTGTATTTGAACATAAATATTCATGGTTCTTGTTTTAATCCTCTTTTTCTGTTTGTAAATGTGGTTTTAAAGGTCGAACTGACGCAATATCTCAAACATTACATTGCCATCTACACTCAAACATTGACTCTCACCAGTGTACACGTCAAAAGTGCTGCTCTGTTCTCACTAATGATTTTAGTTTTGCGTAATCTCTTAAAGATACGAGGCCGTGTGAAATCAGCAAAACTGAACGAAGAGACGTGCAGGAATGTAAACCTGTCGTGTCTGTGGATGCTAAAGTGAAAGTGTTCCTTCAGTCTACACAAAGTGAAAATATAACTCTTCTTTCAATGATTAAAACCCTCCTGGATACTGATACTGGCTATAATAAAAATGAACACACCCAATGTTAATTATTTAATCATAAGAAACACAATGCAAATAACATACTGACCATAAATAACATTTTAAAGACAGCAAGAAAACACAACAACAATAATAATATATAAAATAAATATAATAACACACAAACAACTTATTTTGGCAGCAGTTTCAGGTTGGTGGTTGTTTTAATAGACTGCTGAAGCCACAGAGGACGCCTCTCCTGCATATCTGACCCGCAGATCACCAGAACATGTGAGCTATTATTTAAAAAGAACATCTTTTAAATAACAGAAACTTTATTAATTGTCACTGTGCTGAGACAATATAGCAACTACAGCACCTTTGTTGTTTGTATTTGTAGAAACTGTCCAACACATGAAGTCTATTTAGTCCAAACTGTTGGTCAATCATCGTCCACCTCAGAGGATGGGTGGTTGCCATGGCTTTATGTAGTTGCCAGGGCAACCAGATGATGCTGTCACAAGTCTGTGAGGCAGACGCTGGAGGATGTGTCAACATAGATGCACTGGCGGCATCCTGAACGCGACTGGCCGCCTCGTAGGTCAATCACGTGGCTCCGACTCCTCTCGGACTCTGCGGTCTGGAGTCGAGCCCCGCCGAGCACCGAGTCCCACAGCAGACCTCTGCTCCACAACTGCACACAGCGAGACACAGACAAGGACTGATTGTGTGTGCATATTGTGTGTGTGTGTGTATGTGTGTGTGTGGGTGTGAGGGGGTGGGTGTGAATGTGTCAAACCTCAATAGAGATGTGTGTGTTGGGGTATCTCCTGTAGAAGATGGTTCTGAGGTTAAACTCAGGGTTCGCGTCTTCCTTGAAAACACGCGTCCTTACGGTGTCGTTCTCACAGCGGAGGACGGCGTAAACATCTGGAGCTGTGGATCAAAACACACAACGAGGTGAAGAAACAAGAGAACAAGCAGCGACTTTTACTCAAGTACTGTACTTACATACAATTTTAAAATACTTTCAGGAGGACATATTGTACCTTTTACTGCAATACATTTAAAGTCATAGCTGTTGCATTTTATAGAGTTATATAATACATCAGAGGAAACATTATTCAAGTAAAAAAGAAAACAGATACAGACACACAAAATATTCACTCTCACCATTAATTTATAACTTAAATCAACTTATAAAATAGAATTCATTAAAGATTAAACCAGCAGCTGGTCTCGTTTGGCTTCAGATGTTTTGAGTTGTTGATGAGACTTTTTTTTTTTAAACTATTCTGATGGTTTCATTTTAGTTTGAATCCCAAACGAGACACATTACTACAAAGACAGTTCACTCGGGTCATATAATATGTGTAACAGGCAGATGGACTTTATCTACTGGATTATTTTATGTTGCCGATTTCCCTACAGGTGTGTTTTTATGTTCCTGTGTTGGATTTTATTTTACTCACTTGTTTAATGCTTTTAGGATTATTGTATGGGTTGATTTTATTATTATCTGTTTTATACTTTGTTTAATGTATTATGTGTTTTATGAGTGAGGTTTTACTATTTTGTCTTTTTCTATTTTTGTGAATCTTGATTTAAAGAAATATTAATAGAAACTTCTTATTTCCTCTCCTATTTATCATCTCACAACCCCTCAGACTAATCTTGTGACCCTTTGGAGGGGCTCACCCAATATGAATAATCTAATAATGTAAAATATAATATATTATTCACAGAACATACTATTACTATATAAAATACTTTTACCACTGTAGTATTGATACTGTTATTTAAGTAAAAGATCTGAGTACTTCACTGACAACAAGTCAAACTATAAATCTGACAAACTTCATTAAGAGAGAAATGTTTTCCGCTGGGTCATTGATAAAGAAGCAACAAGTGTTTGTGTCCAGTTGTGTTTTTCTTGCTTTTTTTCTGCCCTCTTTGACGAGTTGTGGTGTTGAGCTATAAGCCACCTGTCTGTTTGGGAGGGCTGAGTCCTGACGCCCTGCGGAGGTGGACTGTGGTCACCACGGTGGGTTGAGGTAGAAAACACTGGAACAGAGCGGGAGACGGCAAGTCCTCCCTCAATTCTCTACGCAAAAAAATAAAGATAAAACAAAAATATATCAAGAAGATTGTAATGAAGGTTGAAGAGGAACAGATACAATATTTTCATCCAAATATACAGCTGTATATATTTGAATTTCTAAATGTGGAGATTTATTTTTCATTATTATTATTATTATTATTATTATTATTATTATTATTATATTTGTGTATTGTTCCCACTTTATATGTTGTTTTCTCCTTCTTATGGATTTTATTTATAAATTTTTCTTTCCTGGTTTTGTTGTTCACATTAAATTATAAAAATATTGCAAGAATGCCAGAAAAATTCTGAATACAATCATATGTAAACTACTGTAAATCTACATTATGCACTCTTGCAATGTGTACTGTATCTATGCAAACTGATATAAGACCATAGTGATTTTATTTGAATTTAAGTTAAGAACATTTTACATTTGAAGCTTCAAACATTTGAGATAAAATCCTTCCAAAGCTAATAGAGAAATTTCTATTTCTCACAGTAAAAAAAACAGATATGTCGCAGAATAAATAAATTAAAGGTTAGGTAGTTAGACGCATTAATTCCAGACGCAGCATCACTGATCTCACATTATGTTGACCCAATATCTATAAACTTTTTTTTTATGAACAAAAGAAGCAACTTTTTTTCTGCTATCAAACACACTCTGTCACACACTTGAGTCGAACGTGGGAATGGGAGAAGAGGCGTAAGAGGAAGCGTCCTGTGGCACCCGGCAGGAAGGTGGTGGGCAGCACGACGTAGCGACCTGGAGTCAGAGTCCCCCTCAGCGTCACACTGCGGGAGTCCATGTAGACTGAGCTGGCCGCCTGCTCCACCACGCACTGCACCCGGCTGCTGCGGTTCACCTCCACCTGAGCCACGACAAGCCAGCAGGAAGTGATGATTTTTTTTTCGAGGGGGGATTAAAAAGGTGTGTGTTAGCATTTCGGCATGAACGGCTCACCTTCAGCACCTCAAAGCCAATAGGCAGGTTCTCTCCTCCTCCATCTTTCCTCAGTATCCTCCTGTCCTCCTGCTGCAGACAGATCAGCACCTCCTCCTCTTTGCCTCTCAGCTCAAACATGAACTAAAAGGCCAGAAAGAAAAATCTTATTTATAATTCTTGCACTCCTCAAAATGCTTCCACTCCAGTGTTACCTGTGGATTGTGCAGGAAAGTGTCTCTGTGGTTGATGCATCCTCCGCATCGACTCCTCTTATCCATCTGTGCCTCCCACTCTCCCGCCTCTTCACCATCATCTTCCTTTGTCGTCTTTTTTACAGCCTTATCTCGCTCACACCTTCTTGCCTTCCCTCCCTTCTCCTGGCTCTCCCCAAGTCTGGCCTCCTTCCTGTTTCCTCGCTGCTTGGTCCCTCCAGGTTTGCTGTTGTTCCTCCCCAAGCTCAGCGCGTGGTTGCTGTGGAGGACGGTCGGTGGAGGCGTTCCCGGGGAGGTGGGAGCTGGGGTCCACTCCCCGTAGAGGCGCACCTCCCTCCAGTGAGACCACGGCCACAGAAGAGCCCGCTCCACCAGCCGGCACACCACCACATCTGTGAAGTAGTGACAGAAATCCTCGAAATCCATCCTGAGGAAATAAATTAGCATGAGAATAACCAATGAGATATCAAGCTACTTTAATGTTTTGTTCTATGTGACGTTACTTTATGGGAGCTAATGCGGATCCAAACAAACATTACAGAATAAAAATCTACCAGAACTCCCCAACATCTCGAACAATGAGGCCCATCTTCTCCCTCTCTGCCCGACTCATCTGCTGCCACTGCTGCGACCTGCAGGGGGCGTGCAAGGACAATAATGTCAAAGGGAGCAGAAATAATGCAGAGCTGCATGGTCCGACACACTGGAAATGACATATGAAAAATACAAGTGATGTTTCAACTTCTGGGAACCTTTATAGGTCCATTTTGGCCATTTTCAGATTTTCTCATACTTTCATAATGTCAATGCCAGATGTTCCCTCGTAAAACAATTCCAACACTATTGTAAAATGTCAGAGATTGTCCAAAGAAAGTTGCAGTGGCACTATAAAATGTCGTAAAACAGACTGACACTGTTAAACGTCAGCAGAGGCTTTATTCCCACAGCTCCAGCAAAATGTGTGATGTACTCAGCAGTTGGACATGTGGCAGATGAAGGTTCAAAGTACCCTCACCCCTGACTCCAGGCGCCCGTCCAGTCCGTGGTCCCCCATGGGTTCCTCATGCGCACCATGAGGAGTCGGGTCATCCCGTCCGTCTGCAGCAGCTTCTCCCCCAGCCTCACCTTCCTCACTGCTGTGATCCCGTAGGCGTGTCCTCGCACCAGACCGCAGTCCAACACCGACTCCACTGTCTCCCCCTCTGCTGGCTGAGAAATGTAAACATATACTGAACATTTCCAACATACTGTCTTGTGTTTTAAGTCTTAGAGGTACTAGGCCTACCCGTATGGAGCAGGTGATGAGGGCTTTGCATTCGTGGGCCTTGGCCAGTGTCTGGAAGAATGCCCTCCTCTGGTTGCTGTGCAGGCTGAGGGCCTCACGATCCAGGCTGAGGGGCTCCGAAACCCCACCGGTGAAGTCGATCAGTGCCTCTGTAGTGTTTCCTCCCTCCAGAGCCTCATAGCAGCCGTTAAGCCTAGAGAGCAACCAGATAGACCGACTGAGTGATTAACGGCTGTGTTTTACCTGTCCTTCTCCACAGGTGTTTGTTTTGTAGAGTGGTAATAAAGTGGTAACATATGTGGTTGTGAAGATGCTATCTGTAAAAGGACTGATACTCTGTATTTACTAGATAGGTGTTGCTAGGGTGTTGCTATGGTGTGTGTTAGTCATTGACAGTAAGTGACAAAAACACAAAGCCTCCGGGGTCAGTTACCAACCAGTAACTTAAAGCTGCATTATTTCTAATGGCCAGAAGGGGGCAGCTCCATTTGTAGCAAAAAGATCAGCACTTACATTCAGTTCTGACTTCTGACTTCATTTATTAGCTCAATATACAGTTTCCTAACAAGTTTATGGTCTCAATCGCTAGTTTTAAGTCTTCTTCCGTACAGGATGATGTTCATTTTGTAAATTAGGGTCCTATTTACATTAAAATAGATAATAAAAGGAGAGTATGCTTTTGGGGCATGGTTAACTTGTGATTGACAAGTCATTCTCAGTCCACCCCGTCCAAAACATGCAAATTAGATTAAACTGTCAAACCAGGCAGTGCTGATCAAATATGAATCAAGATTCTGTTACTGCGTTGCCTATTTCTCACCTAAAATCTTTTCACAAATATATTTTAGTGTAACGTTTATCTGTAATACAAGACAAGTGAGTGACCAGGCGAGCCGCCATTGTTTCCTGCTACAGACGGGTCAAAAATATGCAGCCAAGATGCTGCTATGTGGTTGCTACGGTCTTGCTTAGATGGTGAGGGTGTACTGTACTTTAACTACAACGCTTTCACCAGATCTTATCTTATTGGTCATATTGTTCATGGAAGATTTTATTTTATTTTTTTTACATTCAGTGCCAACATTTTGTATATTCTTGCTTCTTACTCTACAATATCTCTGCATGGTTAAATATTGTGGTTATGGCAAACAAACTAGGTCTATGCTTGGTGTAAGGCAACTGAATCATGTGGTTGAGGGTAGGGAAAGGTTGTTTTTATTGTAGGTTTCTTACGTGTTTCATGTCAACATCAGGGTGCACTATTTCCACAGTTGGCACTGGACATAAATTGTGAGGTGTTGAATCATCAAATGTGGACGTACAAACAAAAGGTAACAAAAGGGTGACAGAGAGTAGACCGGGTCCTGCAAGATCCTAGAGCCCTTACTTGGCGTAGGCCTTCTCCAACAGGGCGCTCCAAAACTCTCGCGGTGTGGCAGAGCGGCAGAAGAGCAGCACTCCATCCCCGCTGACCGGCAGACGGTCGTCCACAACAACATCCACCCAGCGGCCAAGTCGCCAGAACCGGAAATGGAAGATTCCTGCGTACAGGTCAGGATGCTTTGGATTCCACTCCTGCTCCACGTGGTCGGGGATCACCTGGACGGAGGAGAGGAGACGAAGAGGTGAAGAAGGCCAATAAGGAAGGTGGAAGGGAGGGAAAGTAAGAAGGAACACAAATGCATCACCTTCTTCCACAGAGACGGCTCAGATGCTAAGCAGGAGATGGCGGCCACCATCCAGCAGTTACCCAGACTGCCTTGGTGCAAGTCACGAGTGCTGATGCCATCAACAAACAGGCGGGGGTCCTTACATATCTCCTGGAGTTTGATTAGACAAAAAAAAGACTACATTAAGGGATGTTTGGCCTCTTGGGAGCAGCGACAGTTGTGTATTTACACATCATACAGACAAGTAGCAACATTAGCATTAGTTTTAAGTTATTTTCTGCTTAATTGATGAATTTTAGTCCAATATTCTCTTGCTTTTAGCTCCATTCTGCTCTCCTATACCCATTTCGGAAGGAAATATCTGGCTCTTTAGCTGCTAAATGCTACATTAAGTCCAGTAGCTAGTTGCTAACTCTGTCTGCTAGTTGGTGCTAAGCAGGTAGCATAGAGCAGGTTTTTAAAACCTGAAACAATGCTGATAGAAGTAATAAGAGTGAATTAAAACAGTGCCAAAACAAAGAGCTGAAAGATGTTATAATACTCTGTGGGTTGTTTTTAATATAGATTATCTAGTAGCTTTAAATGAACTGCAGCAGTTAGCAGCGTCACAGTGTTTTATGAGGCCTGTGAGCTGATTCACAGCGTCAGTGCACTGCTGAGGAGACAGATCCTGTCTGTGTGGACCTGTTGATCTCAGTTTGGACAGGGTCAGGTAACAGTAGAAGTGCTGCTGGACACACACACACACAAACAAACACAAACAAACACACATGTTGGAAGATACACACTCGGTGGTCTTAACCTCTTTAAATGTAACTCAAGACAAGATATGAACCTTCCCTGAGATGGTATCAAGTTCATAACAAGTACGAGGCCACCTGGGTTGTGGAGTAGACGGGTAATGGGAAGTTACAGAGTGGATGTAGTTTCTGTGTGTGCGTGTGTGTGTGTGTGTGTGTGTGTGTGTGTGTGCAGCAGAGAGGGGCGACAGATGTCACTCTATCATCCGACTCCCCGTTGATACACGCTTAAAATACCTGAGTAGAGCATTAGGAACACAATACCATTAACCCTTTCTCTTCAGCCCTGAATCAGCAAATTAATCGCCAGCAGAGTTTCACATTAAGAGCACTGAAAGGTTCGACCCAAATACTGAATGAACTTCATGAACTACTGATCAAACTACACACACATTTCTGCATTTTTAACAGATTTTATTGTGTGCAGATAGGTTAACTGGTGAATGTGGGGGAATATGCAGGTCTTTAAAAGTCTTTAAAAGTATTGAATTCATTATTCTCAAAGAAGCTTTAAAAAGTATTTTACAGAGAACTTAAATGTCTTTGAATATTTTTTCCCACCAGCTACAAAGTAACATCAGTTATAAATTAATTTTTAATTTGTTAATTCATCCAGGTCATGTTAATTGATTTATGTAGTATATAATTGTTGTTATAAACAGCTGGGACGTATAAATATAAAAAATATAATATAATATAATATAAATGACAATACATTTGTGTACTTCTACTAAATAATTTTCAGCATTATTCTCCCAACAGGTTTTCTGTCATTCTTTGACTGGTCTCAGCCTGAAAGAGAGATAAGATTTCATTTAAAGTGGCATTAAAAAGTCTTACATTCAACTTGGTGAACAGTGCAGACACCAAGATTTATTTTAGCTCTTGGGTTTTGACTTGACATCTCAATTTTTTTTCCAAATGTTTGTGTTATCTTTGACAGAAAAGAAGAAAGAAGAAGGAAGAAGAGCAGAAGAAAACATGACCAGGAGATTAGAAACAATCTCTATTATGCATTAATACAAAAATAAAACCTTTATTCGTGAGTGTCTAATGGCTCGTTTATATGTGCACAAATCTACTTCCCAACAAGTCCTACTCTGTTACATGTATATTTATTTGCCACTGACACTGGACAATAAATAATATGACCTTGACTCTAATGTCCCATTTCATTGCCACCATTAAACCCTGCCGAGCTTTACTGTAGCCACAATAAACACTTATAATTACACACAGCTACACCCATCTCAACACTGTGCTAAAAACACCTGCGCTATTTACATTGGCCTCTGCTTTTTCTAAACTGTACACACATCAATAGATCGGTCCATCAGCAGCACGCGCCACCCGCTCCCTGAGGGCTCAGCTTTCACTGCCTGACGCCTCTCCTATAATAGAAAGTGCTTTAATTAACTTAATCTGATGGAGATGTAACATGCTAAGCCCCTTTTAGATATGGGAGGAGAGGGAGATATATCTGTAAAATAACTCTTTGTTGTTTGAACCGGTTGTAACTTGTAAAATCTATTTAATGTCGCTCACCCTCGGCCTCTTCCAGCTCAGACCTGGTGGAGGCTCCCTCTTGTAGAAGAGGGACTGGGCGGCGGCGGGGAACAGGGGATCCTTGAAGAGCGCTCCTCGGTGCAAGCAGGCCCGCCTCAACTTGTGAAAGCTTTGACCCTGGAAATTGTTTACTCGTTCGGGCATTGTGGCTGCAGAGGCTTTAGGGAGGGTGGAGAGAAGAGAAATGGGAGAGATGAATATAGCTCATATGGACACTCAGGGTTACTTTAGTGGATTGTACTTATAAAACATACAAAACACTTATGTTTCTTTTCATTATTATTTATTTAACTGCTTGTTTTTTGCAAATTAAGAGGCCTAATGTAGCATATGATTTCTGAATGTACAAATATAGATATGGGAATCCACACTGGTTAAACCCTAAATCAATACATTTATATCTATTTCAAGTTAAGACATCAATGTTCTGACAGTGGAAGCACAGTTCAAATTAACAAGTGGACAAACATCAGTCAGCTGTTATGGAAACATTTGATGATTAATCTCCTCTGACAGATATTCAAATATCTACTTTAGCTGTACTGAAGGGAGTTCTGGCTCATTAATCAGCCACACAAACTTATTAAAAGTCATTTTGTTTTGACCAATAAGACAAAAGGTCACACAAGCAGGAAAACTGTTGCACTACCGTGTGGCAAACTCTGCAGTATAGAGCAGACATTGTGTTTAAATACATAATTTCATACCTAATGGTGCAAATTTAAACACTGAATATATTTGTTCACGCACACACAGTAAGTCGTTTAAATCTAATAATAATAATCTAATGTGCAATATGTTCAGTTGTGGAATGTAACTAAGTAATTTTAACTCCATTACATTTATCTGACAGCTTTAGTTACTAGAACTATTCTATCCAGTAATATCTCCAAATTTGGTAAATTTAAATTTTTCTGTTCTTTTAAAATGTTCCTACTTCTTTAGTTAAATAAAATATTTAAAAATGCTTTCTCAAACTCTTTAGAGATACAAACATGGTGATCTTCTATAATATAATGCATTGCTGTAAATTACACTACTCAACAGTATATAAAGTTAACACAATCTCTACTGCAGCAAACTGCAACACACACATTATTGTATAATATACAATGAGAACTTTTACTTTTGATATTTTAAGTACATTTTGCTGCTAATAGTTTAAATTAAGTGAGGTTTTAAATGCACGACTGGATGTGGACTATTGTCTGATTACTTCTTTCACCAATAATATGTTTATTAATAAATAATAATCAGTACCAGAACAGGTAGATACACACTGTAGATTAATATAAATACAGATTTTAAAATGAGTTGCTTTGGGTTCAGTTCCACTTATGTGCACCGAGCCAAATATGACAAACACTGAATTTTGTTAATGGCTGTGGACGTCTAAAGGGCTACATAGCTCCTGGCAGGGTCAGAGTGAAGTGTGTGTGTGTGTGTGTGTGTGTGTGTGTGTGTGTGTGTGTGTTTGGGGGGATAGGGTGAGGAGAGCAGTAAGGTAATAGTACCGTTTTAGTCATCAGTGATATGAACTGCTGGGGTCAGCAGCATGTGTGTGTATGTGAGCATCGACTGGTGTTTGTGCCAGTGTGTGTTATTCTGTGTCAGCAGGAGTATGCCAGGTGCATGTGTGTGTGTGTGTGTGTGTGTGTGTGTGTGTGTGTGTGTGTGTCAGGGTCAGCTCAGGGCCTTGCTGTGCAGAGAGGAAAACCAGAGATGAAACCTTGCGGGTTTGCAGATGCCACACAGGTCAATGTCATCAATTATCAGCAAGGTTTTGTTTTTCTTGTATCAGATTTATGCACAGAGACACTTTTTCATTTGTGATCACTTTAAACCAAACAGTTTGTTTTGGTTCAGTTTCAGAAAACATGCAGAATTACACAATGTTGTAGAGATTCTTGTGGTTTAAACTCTTTGTGCATTCAAACAAGTTTTATCCATTTAAACATATTTATTGCTTGCTTGTTTGCTGTGTGATGACTCTGTTTTGAGGTGTCTGTTTTTGCTCTGCTGTTAAGGAAAGACTAAACTGAACATGTGAAATATTCAAACAAAGAACATCCTTACAGGCAGCTTCACAGTTTGTATAAGAAGAGAAAACTTTTATTGCTGCACTAGTGTTTCAATTTGTTCATGATTTAACTGCAAGTTAACTATTACATATCGACTGTAGTTTACATTCACAACTATAATTAAAGAGACATTTTCTTAGTTTGTTTCTTAAATAATTTGAAAATATAAGTTTTATAATGTGTTTTTACACCAGCATGTACAAAGAATATTGATCTAAACATCCTCTGATAGCAACAGATAACTTCAGACACTCAGATATATGACTGCCTCGTGTTAGTCTGTGTATTATGTCATCAGTTTATGACTGAAATGTTGCTCAAGTTCATATTTTGATGACAGAAATCATCAGTGATCTTATTCATTAGAAGCCACAGGAGTTCATCAAGTATCATTATTAGTTTAATACCAGTTTTATAAGTGTGACCAATACAAACTGCTGGTAAATTCTTTTACCTTTATGTCCGACGAGATGTTTATCCACTTGCGTTCCTGAGATGTGACTATTCCTTGAGCTCAGACAGTGGATGCAGGACTATGTCCTCCTTTGGTCATTTAGAGAATCCCAATCTTTGAGAGAGGATCACACTCGCTCTGTTATGACAAACAGCCGGCATTTGTCTCCCTCTTGTTCTTCTTTGTCCCAGAGTCAGCTGTTAAAATCTGACTGACGCATTCTTCTTCTGTCCCCTGAATCTGCCGGGAGGATTCATTTCAACTCATCTGTGGCATCCGTTGTTTCACCAGATCTGGAGAGAAAAAGATTAAATTATATCGGAAGAACGTAAAGTGCAAACAGGCAAACTGATGCTGCAGCTTCGTGTGAGTGCTGGAAGTCCCCTGACACCATCTCTTATGACTGTGTATCGTCTGTGTGTGTGTGTGTGTGTGGGTGTGTGTGTGTGTGTGTGTGTGTGTATTTGTGTGACAGCCTCTAGAGTTGATGCACAAGTGTGTGTGTGTGTGTGTGTGTGTCCATGTGTATACAGCCGTGACACATGCAGAGCAGGGTGACACCGCCTGTGTAACTTTATCTCCCTGCACCAAGACAATAGACAGACAGTCACCTCGCTAGGAGACATAACACACAATTATAGCCTCCCAACAGCCAAATACCGCAGTTAACTGCAGTAACTCTTGAGTTTCAGACACTTCATCCTCTGACGCAAACTGTGTGCAAACTGCTGCTGGACAACACAAACAAACATGTTTTCTAGGACTGTTTGTGTGTGTGTGTGTGTGTGTGTGTGTGTGTGTGTGTGTGTGTGTGTGTGTGTGTGTGTGTGTGTGTGTGTGTCACTCACTGCTGCTCGTGTTCTTCTGGTTGGTGACACATTCTGTCTTCCTTTCCTTCCCCCCTCGTGTCTCACCACTTTTCTTTTCTGTCCTCATATTAACATGGCCTACGTCTCATTATCTTTTTTGGTGTCTTCTCCTCTTCCCCTCTCCTCTCCTCACTATCTTCCACAGACTCCTGAAGTATCTGTTGCTGTCGAGTGTGTTGCCCCTGACACCTGAGAAACCGTGGGGCAAGCGCCTTCTATTTTAACCACCTCACTGCCGAACATCAGGCAAATTATCCCCTCACTCAGTACTGACAATATATGTGGGAGTATTTCAAAATATGTTTTGTTTTGTTGATAAATGGAAGTACAACATACATTTATTGGCCTTTTTTAGTAAAAGTACTTAAATACGAAACTGTGAAAAATCCTCCACTACAAGTACAGGTTCTGCATTCAATACCATACTTGAGTAAAGTAAGTGTAAGTATTATCATCAAAATGTACTTAAAGTACTCATTATGTAGTAAAATGGTCCCTGTCTGAGTTTTACTATTATATATGATGTTTTTGGATTAATATTACAGCTGCATTAATGTGTATGTTGCATTGTATGGCTGCAAATGTTTAAAGTTAAGCACATTTTAACTACTTTATATACTGTTGGGTAGTTTAATCAACAGCAATGCATCATATTCTGTAAGATCATCATATGTTTGGAGTGTCACAGCCCTGTTACAACCACATATCTCTAAAAAGTCAAGTTTTCATGAGAACAGCAGTCTGTTTTCTGCTTTGTGTCAATGCATTTTTCAGATAATCTTAAAACGGTTTTTAGATAGTTTTAAAGTTAAAGAAGCAAAATAATAATTTATCATTTTCTCTACGCATAAAGGAAAATAAACATTTATACTGAATATGTGAAAAACAGATTTGCATAAAAAATGTGTCCATACAGGCAATGTAAACATTATATATATATATATATATATATATATATATATATATATATATTATAAGATATATGGTGTTATTATTAGTATTTTTCACAATTTCCCTTCGTATCAATAAGCGATGTTCATGGCCATATATTAGATTTTCCTAAACATGAACTATGAAGCCAGTAAATGTGTGTATGATGCAGATTTATAAGTAATAATATATAATAGAAATCAATTGATACTGATACGGGTCCATATAGGTCAGACAACAGCACGACTGTCGAGGAAAACGTTAAACTAAAACTAAAATAATACCAAATGTGTTCATACTTAATTTCAGTTAGTGTAACTGAAAAGATATTGAGTAATAAAAAACAATAACTTAACTTATGAACCACTAATGAGTTCGCGGTTTCTTCTATCGACAATCTTCCCTGAAATCCGACCAGCGGCCATCTACTACTCCTGTTACACTACGCATGCGCAGTTGGAAAAATGCCGATGTGGCTGCTGCGGTATTAAACTTTTGTTTCTCCCGCAGCTTTTAACAACAAACTGTTGCAATGAAACTTTTTATACTGGTTTTCCTTTGTGTCTGCTGTTCATTTGCAGCGGACGAAGACGAGAGACTGCCGAATAAATGCGAAGGTAGGACGAAGAAGTGACACCAGCTGCGACATTTGTTTACATGTGTGTCCTCGAGTCTGTGCCTGAACTGTAAGGCTTGTGCATAAATATATATATATTATATATAATAGTGTGGGGTTTTTTTTACGTGGCTTTCTTCCTGTATTCCTGCTGTCTGTCAGTGTGTAAGTTCCTGTCCGTGGAGCTGCAGGAGGCTCTGGACAAAACTGGTCGCTCCAAAGAAGTGCTGGAGGTTGGAGAAGTGCTGGACACAGGGAGGAGGAGGAGAAAGATCAAATACAACACCTCGTAAGTTCACTCTGTGGGGGAGAATCTGTAAAAAAAAAAAACTGCTTCTCAAAACAAAAACTGTAGGTTTAATCTCTAGTAAATCACTGTGCGTTGTTTAATCTGCTAGAAAACCTGCAGCTATGGCTTGTGTTTGCATGTGGAAGCTCATCATTTATGCACCTGTGTCCTTGTTGCAGGGAAACTCGACTGACTGAGGCGGTGGACAACATATGTGAACGCATCCTGCAGTATAGTGTTCATGCAGAGAGACCAGGCAGCCTCCGATACGCCAAGGTGGAGTTGTGTTACTCTGATTTTAATAGTTTTTAGTGCACTTAATGCTCAAATATGACATGATTTATGTCCTTTTACACGCAGCATGTTCCACGTTAATCAACCCTGAACCTTTGTTATCTTTTCTGCTCGTGTCATCTGCAAACATTTCTTTTAATCTGTGCAGCAAACTGACAGATAGGCTGGTTTGTGTGTATTTGCAGGGTGCCAGTCAGACCATGACCACTCTGAAGAACCTGGTCCACAAAGGAGTTAAAGTGGATTTGGGTCTGCCGTTTGAGCTGTGGGACGAACCCTCTGTGGAAGTGTCCGACATGAAAAAGCAGGTAGGAGGACGAGTGTGTGTGCGCCTGTCTGCCTTTAATTTAAAGTGTTTTCATTTAAAAGGTTGTGTGTAGATTTATTCATGTGCACATTGTCAAATGAGTAAGAGGTGAAAGAGAATTCGTATCACCTACATGTATCATTTATTATAAGAAAAGTTATTAAAAACAGAGGAAAATTCTATTGCTAATGCATCATAACAGTAGAATTATATATAGTAATGTACCTACTTTTTACGTGTGTGTTGTTGTTCAGTGTGAGACGATGCTGGAGCAGTATGAGGAGGTTGTGGAGGACTGGTACTTCCATCATCAGGACCAAAGGCTGGAGAACTTCCTCTGTGAGAACCACGTCCTCAAGACATCAGAGCGAGGTAAGACGACGGGGGGTTGGTTACACTCGTAGTCTAAAGCTGCTTCAAATTGTTTTTTAATTCTTTAATTGTTTTAAGTCTCATCAAACACTTCCAGATACATGAACCTGAAATGTTGTTCCGAATATCACAAGGTCTCCACGTGGTCTTAAAGTCTACCATCCAGTAGTCTGGTTTTAAAAATGTTTTGGATTAATGACGTTAATGTTTCTTGTATAAAGTTGCATTTTTCAGTCTCACTTTTAAATGTGTTTTTGGGAAGAAACTGTATTGATTAAGCTGTAACAACTACAAAATGAACCCAACCTTGAACCAATACCGACTGTCCTTCATATCTCTCATACTTAATCTGCCAGTAAGAACTTAAAATATGTCTTAAATTACATTTATAATGGTCATAAAAGTCTTAAATTTTACCTGTTGACACCTGCCCTTTGTCAGGTGACACATATAAACCAATGTAAGCACCACGTTTAAAAGCACTTAATCACATCAGATAATAAACTATGTAGCCTCCTCTTATGTGTGTTTTTTTCCCCTCCTCTCAGAATGTATGGAGGAGGTGTGGAAAGGAGACTTGGCGACCGAAGGAGGTGCCAAGGAGGCAGAAGGCGACAGCACAGACGAGGAGGGAGCCAATGAGAAGGAGGCAAAGACGCACGACGCTGCGGAGCTATGAGGAAAAACAAAAGGGAAATGCAGAATACAATAAAATAACCTCATTTTTTTAGCTTTCGATGGGCAAACTGCAAAGAAATGATGAACTGTGACACAATCCGATTCTGGCTGGATGTGACATACGTTCGACTAGCACTATTTCTGGTGCCAAATATTTGTTAAAACCTTTAGTAGAGTTTACATTTGGAGTTATAATAGTGTCAAATGATGGTTTTATAGACTTTAACACTACATTTCTCCTGTTTTTATATGAATGTCAGCCTTTTAAGAACTTTTGCACCTTTTTTTTTAAAACACTCTTACCATGAATATTAGAGACCTTTCCAGTTTTATATTTTGTGTAAACGCTGTTACATCTCTCCTCATGCCAACACTACATGGTACATATCAGTATTTTTTACCCCAGTTTGCAGTCTTTAAATGCAATATGTACAGTTTTTCCATTGAGAATAAAATACTTTTTATAACACTCTTGGAGTTTTTCTACATTTTATTACAGAAAAATGTCCTTAAATAACACAAAAGCCCCATTTTTGAAGTTAGTCAACATGTGTGATTGTGACTGATGGTGACTGATGAAGGATAATTAGTCTCAGGTGTGTTCCTGTTCACAGCCACAGGAAGAAACTTTTATCAGAAGACACCACAATGCCTCTTATTTCCATCTACTTTACAGTTTCTCTTTATATTCTCTGTAAATTAGAGACAATCCAGTGCTACACTTATCAAACCAAACCACTTTTTCTGTCTTTCTCTGACTTGGCTGCGCTTGAAGCAAACTCTTTGGATCAGACAAACAAGCCAAACTCTCACTCTGGAGATCACAAAGTCAAGACCTTTGTGGTGAAATGTCACGAGGACAGCATTGAGGTTGTGATGAAAGTTTATCTGTTTGACCCTGTCCTGCCTGTGGAGCCCGAGCGCTTCAGGCTCGGACCTGCCAGTGTGGAGCAACATCACTGCAAAGCCAAAGTGTCTGGAAATGGAGAATACGTCATCAGAGCGCCTCTGACTGACTGTGGCAGTAAAATGATGGTTGGTGAGCCTCTTAATAATTAAACACATAATGTTTGTTTTACAGAAGGGGCAAGAAAAATGACATAAACCTGTGTTATAGGGATCATTGCTGCCTAATGCTGCCACCTAGTGGTTGTAGTTTAATAGTGCTGTTATATGTAGTTCACCCAGAGTGCTGTGCTGTACAACAACCTGCTGCTCTACTCTCCTCCTCCAACATCAGCTGGAGACATGTTTCATGGAGGAGAAGCAGCTGCTGTTCCAGTCCAGTGTGAATATAGAAGGTACATTTACACACACAGAATGGTCTCTAGAGCTTTATATGTGTTGCTGATGCTGTGTATAGTTGGTGAAATAGCGAGCAAGCTTTATTCACGTGCAATAGAAACATTTTTTACATGGAAAGAGGGAGATAGAAGACAGAAAACAGCATATATACAGAGAAAAAAGTGTAAAAATCTACTAAGTTAAAGCTCTAAAATGTAGAAAAGCCATTGAAACACTGACTTTGGAGAATTTTCCAGAGTTGAGGAGAGCTGCATTAGTTTTTTAGCTTTAAAAGGATAGAGTCACATTTTTTTTTCAAGCCTGGTGTAAAACAATACTCGATCATTTGAAATATCTATATGATGTCTATAAACTGCCATGAAGAAATCCCTTCTTAATGTAATTTTAATGGAAGAAAGGGGACAAAACAGAGGTCAGAGGGCATAAACCTGACCATGTAATACTTTGTATATCAAGAGTAAAAATTTAAAAAAGTAAAAAAATTAGCTAAATTATAAACTTGTGTAATGTGTGAACACTGTCTTTTTGTTGAAAGCGATCTGGATCCTTTGGAGTCTAGATAGTGAAGATGTTTTAAAAATTAACATTTAACTTTCATTAGTTCCTTTGCTCGGTAAAGATAATTTTCCTCCTGTTTCCTACTAGTTTCTGTAATAAAAATGATCTCTCCTGTGATTATGTTTCCTGTTTGAAACCCCTCCACCTTGCAGGAGGTACACCGTGAGCAGCAGGGCCCTGAAACCAACCTGGACTCCCCTGATCTCCATCCAGTCAATGCGCCTCCAGCTGGACTTCCACCTCAGGCTCATGACGGGTGATTTAAAATTAAACTACTATTATATTTGACACTGAGGACAATTAGTGTTGAATGTTCCTAGTTACAGCTCTGACCCAAAAAACCTTTAAAATATTTTGTGTGTCTCGTCATTCCTCAGATGACTGGAGCAGTGAGAGAAAATCATCTGTTTACTTCCCGGGTGAAACAGTCAACATGGAGGCCTCAGTTGATCATCATCCTCTTCCTCTTCGTCTGTATGTAACCAGCTGTGTGGCTACTCTGACCCCTGATGTGAATTCATACCCCAGATACCCCTTCATAGACCACCACGGGTGAGTACTTTGTATCTTTAATGTCTACAGTTGTTCCTCCAATTAGTTTTCCAAATTAAAACTACTTCCTTTGAATCAGTTTTTAGTGGCCCAGGTTTGCTTGCATAAATCTGGTTTCTGTATCCCATTCTTATAAAATGCAGCCAAATTACTGATGTAATAAATGCTGAGGGCAGAAGTTAAATCTGATAAGGATGTGTGTTCTTTCCAGATGTTTTACAGACTCCCAGCTGAACGGCTCCAGCTCCCGTTTCCTGCCCAGAGTTCAGGACCAACTCCTCCAGATCCAGCTCCAACCTTTCCTCTTCCACCAGGACCACAGACACACTGTCAGCACTGATTTCACATGTTTTATATATATATAGTTATCTATGGTATAAAGAAAAATACCTCAGCATGTGTCATACTGTCTCCTATAGATGTATATAACATGTTACCTGGAAACAGAGCCCATTTCAAACAGGGACCCAGTGAAAAGGGCTTGTTCTTTTATGAGCGGGAGGTTGGTTTGGTCTTCTTTCTGTCCACCATTAAATATAAATACTTAACTTATTCTCAAAAAACATGTGACATATATAAAAAGGTATCAAAAATGTTCTCAATCTGTCAGGTGGAGGTCAGTGGATGGTGATGACCGTGTCTGTGAGAGCTGCCGCAGTGCCAGGTCCGACCACAAGAGGGCACTGAGGAGCAAGCACAGGCAGACTGTATCTGATACAAGTATGTTGTGTTTAGGACTAAATATTGTGTTTATAAAATGATCAGCTGATTAAAGTAACTCATATTTTCTGTCCTTGCAGAGTTGCAAATGGGAACCAGTTTGGGTCCAGTGATATTTCTGAGTACAGTGAGGAAACAGAAATATCTGTATTAAAATAAATGAATCTAATAAAAACTGTGTTAAAGCGCTTGTCACATGTAAGAAAATATATTATATTATAAGTTATATTTTTAAGTGCAGACTAGAGGCACTAGAACAAATTCACCATTTATAATACATAATAATAAATAATTATTACAATAATTGCACAAAGATTAAAACCGTTCAGAGCTGCAATGAAAGAAAAAGAAAATTAATTGAAAATAATCCAAAATAAAATACCCAACAATAATATAAGATAAAAAACAAAAACTATTGAAAGAAATAAAACAGTGTGTTTCCATGACAATAGACAGTGGACACCAAATTTTGTAAAGTGTTGACTGAAGCAGCAATGTTATCTTAATACTAGGAATGTTGCTTTTACTCTTTATGTTTTAACATCAATGTGTTTCCAACACTGTAATGAAACTCAACTGGATCAGATCGTCTATCTATTAATCAATAAATAGTCTCCAGGTGTAATAATAACAGATAAATTACTACATCCAAAAATAAAACCCGTGAATTCCTTACTTTCTTTGTAATTTATTTAGGCTTTTCTTTTCTCAGGTTGTGGTTTTGTGTATTTTGCTGAACTCTTCTGTTTGTCTGCGGTCTGATTTTCCTTCATCACTACAGGATGAATTATAACTTTATTTTAGTCATCAAAGTCTGACTGGTGAGATCAGTCGAAAAAGGGAAATGTGTAACCACATGTGGTTTATTTTTCAACCTTGCGTAATAGACCTTTAAATATCAACATCTGTCAACACTCTTCTGAAATAGATTAAATGCAACTTTGTTTGATGAAACTCCACTAAAAGCCTCAATACAAAACATTCTCCCCCCATTACATAGGAGGGTCACCGAGTGTTGACTGTGGTGGTCATTTTGTTCACTTTCGAAGCTTCCATTTTTAATCTTTAATAGTTTTGAGTGTTTCCTTTTATTAGAGCTGCATTTCTTCCAGTTTGTTTCTTGTTTAGCCGTAAAACACAAATGATCCGGGAACATTTACCCCAAATAATACTGAGAAGAAGTTACTTAAAGTCCGCCTCCACTTAAAAATGTTTTTTTTTTCTTGTTCCTTTAGTCTGATGTTTAAATGATGTCTGTACAGAGTTTGACACCAGAAGAATGTTTTCACATTTATCTACTGAAAGTAGAAAGTTTCTCTGTGCTCAGTTAAAATCAGATGTTAACGGGCAGGATTTGTGACATCACAAATAGTTTGACAGTAACATCCTGGTCAAGTAAGAACTTATACGGGTGTAATGTAGAAATCTGAAGCCGCCAGTGCACAGACACTGAGAATGGACTTCACAGTGAAGGAGGAGACATCTTGTGTCCAACAGGAAAACTTTAGAAATGAACAAAATTAACATATTTATAGATTATGACATTTTTAATGAGGTAGAAGGAGTTGATGCCTTTTTAAGGATGTGGAAATTATCCATTTTTATTGGAAATCAGACACACGTTATTGTTCCAAGCAGACTGTTAAAATATAATATATGTCTGGATGTGGATAATGGACACAAACTTTTATACTTTATGTACAAACAGGTGGTTGCTCTTGGCTAACAATGCTCCCTTAGACTCTTCGCTACAAAATGCCTGTTGGGATTCATGGATTTCTAACTCGTTACGAGCAATTTGTTTTCTACCTTTGAGGACAATGTACAGTCATATCATCATCAGCAGAAGGTAAAACGTTCTGGACATTTTACACATCTGTTCTCCTGACCATTGATCCTCAAACGCAGCAGGTTAACTTTGCGGTTTATTGGAGTTTTCCTTCACTGCGGAACAACAATCTGCTCCACATCATCCAGCACCTGTCAACACTCAAAGACAAAGTGAGGGGAAAAACAAAAACATTGCATTTGGATTCATGGCAACCAAGATAATCTTCCACAATCGTTTATCTGCCAACTATGTTTTAGAGCCAAAGCTGTCAGTCAAGGTTGCATTTTTTTTTTTTTCAAGAAAATGTTCTTCTTGCATTAAAACAAACAGACAAAAAATCCATCATAGTTTAGAGATTAATGTAGATTTTTGAGGTACAATGATGCCATTTTGTGTCCAGAGGTGATCATCCGGATGAGTCGATAAGAAAAGCATGTTGCAATGTTCATGTCAAAAGTCTGTCCATCATTTCCTTCCTCTCCATACTGCTGTATACATTGGAGAAGGTCAGAGGGGAGGGAACGTGATCTCCTTGAAGATCTACTTAGATGAGGGGGAGGAAAGGGGGGAGAGATCCCTGAAATGGACAGGACATGTGAGATACATCTCTAAGTTAATAGAGGATCCTCTTACAGCTTCTGAACCTTGATATACCAAAGTAAAACACACACTGAATGGTGTTCATTTCTTTACTCTAATTGTTATTTCTTTCATTCCTCACTGCGGCAAAATTATGTCTCTCTTCCAGGAACATTTACAAATTAAACATAAATCTGCAGGTGTCATGTTGAACTGCCTTGTTTCTACCAAACACTGGTTTGAGACCAGGGCCTTTCGCCATTCTTCTATGGGGTTGTATTCTGCAACGACAATGCTAGATGTCATTAAATCTGCTCCTTTAAAACCACAACACAGTAGCTTGGATCATTAAATCTCCTGTGTTGAAGTCCAATATTTTGTTCTCATCCATTGAACTCGACTTCCTGCCTACAAGGACTTTGTCGCTCCATAACAACGTCACCTAACTTCCTCTTTTACTCATAATTACTAAGGCTGCTAGAGGACTTTGTTATTTGATCATAAATATATGCCTTGTGTGGGCACTTGACAGTCTCCAAGATATTTAAATTTAGTAGCTTAATCAATCTTTTCAACCCTAGATATGAATGTAAAGACTGAGGGGCTGTAAAAATAGGTTTTGTTGTTAGCTTTACAAGTGCTAGCTCAGCCGTTTTTGCATTTATATACAATAGTGTCATCAGCATATATTCTCAGTTCTACCCTGTGACACTGCTGTGGGATGTTATTAATATAAAGACTAGACAGGGGGGCCTAACAGTGATCCTTGAGGTACACCCGGTATCTTCAATTCATTTTATTTTCCTCTGAGGTAAAGATCTCCTAACGAAAATGGACCCTTCTTGTAAGATTAATATTCTTCTAAATTAATTCACTGTTCCCCTTTTCCTCATTCATTATATTGAGAGAAAATTTAATTCCAGTTAATGTCAGTTCACTTGAATAACTGTTTCTCATTTCAAGCCTTTATAAATCAACATATCTGTATCTTATCTAACTTTCATTGCTTTCCTTCATGCTGAATCTGTGTCCTTTATCAGTTTCAATTTATTTTCATTAAACCAGAGTAGACGACTTTTACTCTTCTCTTCTGGACATTTGCTGTAAATCTTTATCTTTTCTTCCATTACAGAGTTATTTCTACTTATGTGTTACAGCCATATTTCAGATCATCAGACGAAAGCACAGCCTCCCATTTGTGGTACTAAAAGATGCATTTATGTGTTTCTTTGCTGCAGTTGAGAAATGAATATACACTGTGGATTGGGAATATATATATCATTTACATCTTCACTTTTATATCTGATCATTAAACTGAACTACAATGTTATACTGTAGCACTTTCAATATATAAGCACAGCTAATCCATCAAACAGACTCCCATGTATTGTGAAATCTGCTCTTATTCTGTCACGGTGGCTTAATGTTGACTTTTATAATTACACCTCCATGGTATTTTGTTTATTATGATTTCAGTCTCTCAGCACACTCTTAGCTGCAGGGTGCAAACTTTGGCAGCACAAAGCACCTGTCAAGGACCACCTGAGGTGTTTTGTTAAACAGCTAAACATTTTCTTATATCATTTTTAGGGAGGGTTTCTGTTATCACTTAGTATTTGTGTTGTTTCAATTATTCATTAAATGGTACCAGTTTAGTTCACCTCCATCTCAGCTCACTGAAATCTCTTGTGTCTTTGTGTTTATGCTGCCAAAGTGCAATATTGACGCATAAACGTGCTATTTTACCCCTCAATTTACTTTATTGCACTTGTCCTGCATCCAAGGATAGCATTTCTTAACTGCACTGTAACTACACACACACACACACACACACACACAAAGCACAAAGCACAAAGCACACCTGGGGAAACATTCCTCGAGGGAAGTCATCAATCAGTTTTATGGCTTTCTCTGGGAAAGTTTCCTCCTCTCCAATCAAGCGTCTTCCCTCCCTCCACCTCGATTCTCTTTCTTATATTTCCATCTGTATCAGTTTTGGTTCACATCTGAGAACCATCCACTCGAGCCAATTAACTTCAACCATTTTTCCTATTCCACTGAGGGATAATTGGAGCAAACTGGAGGGGGAGATCCTTGCCTGGATGATATGAGATAAGACTTGTGCAACTGGCTTTCCTCTGTGTCCTCAATTTTGCCCGCCAGTGGTAATAAACCTGAAGTTGGAGGATCTGCACACACACAAAAAAATTACCCTCGACAAGCCATGAAATATTTAATTGAGTCTTAAAATTCCAATTTTCTTTTAAAGAGGGAAAAACTGCCTTGAAAGTTGAAAAAAATGCCACTTGTCTGTAAAAGCAGATCAACCTGTTTCCAGGAACTTTTCCCCCTCAAGTGTGTTGACATTTTCTCCAGAGCTTGCAACAACCAATACAGTAAAATGGCCTATTTTCAGATAAATGATGATACTCTGCGTGCCAACAAGAGACTGTAATGTGTTACCAGTAGTGGGAAGCTTTCAGATCCTTTAATTAAAGCCCCTGAAAACCTATTTCCTCAATTAGCTCCTTATTATGTGCAACAGGATCCTACAAGAACATAAGAGTTCCTGCCAAAGTTTAAATTGAGAGATTTTTTCTTATTTATGTGTCTGAGCTCTTCTCACTGATTCTCTGTGGGGACAAGTTGATGTCTTTACTTCAGTGCACCAATCAGGATTTAGCAACAGTTTAATGAGTTTGCTTTGTTGCCCACAGTCCTGATTTACAGTTAAACTCTTAATGATAATTAAATATGTTTTTCATTTTCAGCTTTTAATAAAAGCAGAAATTCCTTGTTAAAAATATACACAAATTATCAAAAGAAAAAGTACTAATTATGAAAAATAATAATTTTCTGAATGTATTATTATTACTACTACTAATGTATTAACATTAAAGAGGCAGTTTAATGTTGTAGTTGTATTAACTGAATCACAGTGATGGAGGAAGCATTCAGATCCCTTAACTTATTATTACTTACAGATATATTAGCACCAAAATGTACTTAAAGTACTTTAATTGCAGAAACATAGCCCATGTGCTGCATTTTCTGTTTGCACATGGATCATGTGGAAATCATAATATACAAAGTGGAGTAAAAAGTGCAATATCTTCCTCTTTATTTTATTTTTATCTAATTATGGCCTTTGAGTCAATAAAGGCCTACTTTGGTAGTTTTTACTTTTACTTTATTAAAAAAAGACCATATGCACAAAAACATTTATCTTAAAATGAGAGAAGATTACTGTGTACTGTATCAATAAATTGTCAAACAATAAAACATTCTGTACCTATTTCTACATTAAAAATACGTATTATATTATCTACTAATCATTTATTGACAAAAAAAAGTCAAGTCAAAGGCGAGTTAGGAGCAAAAAGTAGGAATCAACATTAAAACTACCCAAAGCAAACGTTATCCAAAACATTTCAAACCTGAAATCAACAAGGAATTGAACTCTTAAAAAGGTTATCAATCAGTTCAACAGCGCCCTGTTTGAGTCTGATCGATACATTTTACCATGTGAGGCAGTCTGGCAGAGGTGCGCTGTGCGTCGAGCAGGATGTGACTCCTCTCGATGGTGGGAGCACTCTTGGCTCACTTCAGTTACTATATGGAGAGACGCACCTCCCAGCTGATCCCGTTAATTTATCTCCCCCCTCCTCCTCCTCATCTTCCTCCTCCTCCAGTACCCGGTGTGTTGCCCCCTCTCGGTAGGTTTGTCTTCTGCTGCGCTCCTCTCGCAGACGCGCTTGGAGCTGGATGTCCGGACACTTGCTGCGCGTCTCTTCATGATCAGGAGGAACCGCAGGAGCAGGAGACGTAAGGAGAAGGAGAGTCACTGGGACGCACATGGTGAGCTCTGCTGATTTATATCTCCCTGTTTCTCAATGTTTATTGGCTCAGACTCTTTAAGGTGTTTGTGAGGTTTTTTTATTTTTTTTATCTCTGTTGGAGTCGCGCGTAAAGAGCGAGTGATCTTGTATTTCTGTCGCTGTAAAATAATACAAATAAGGCAGAAATGTACTGAAATGTGTTTGTAAAATGCATCTTGGAAATTGCACCAGAGGAGGTTTTATCACCATGATGCGTTTTCTGGTCTAAAAGTATCTAATAATTTACCAAACGGACAAAGTAGCCCGACATCGCTGCTCAACGTATCTCTAGAAATTCTACCGACAGGCGAGACTTGAACCTATTTCTATTTCTTATTATATTTTAAAAACATAAATATTTGGTTATTTATGTTTATTCTACTGTATCAGACTGATTATACTGTTTGGACTAATGGGCAAGTTTGCTGTAGTCTTATTTATGTTTTCTAAATTATAAAAACTCATGTCAGTATAGATCCAAAGTTGATGTTTGAACGTTTTTACTTTAAAAACTAACTTTGATTTTCCTCATAACTCCTTAGATTTAATAACTTACACAAATTGTTGCAGCATGGGATAATCCCACCTTTATTATGATATAACTGTAAGACATTTAAAGAATATAACTTGTCTTTAAGTCTTGTTGCGGATTAAATAAAAAATAAAATGTGAGAACATAAAATATGAACATAACAAGCGGCACCAGCATTAATTATAATTAGCTGGCCTTAAATTGTAAAAACAAAAAATCTGTAATGCCAAACACACACGAGACTAATTTTCCAGACTTTTACAAAGTTGTTTGATCAAACTGTGATAGCTTTGACACTGTAAATATTATTGTTCCTCTCTGTGAGATAAAGCTAATTGACTGCAGCCAATTTCTGCTCAACAAGTGCAATTAGCTCTGGAATGGAGGCAATTAGTCTCCTGCCAAAGTAATCAGACTAAACATGATAAACATTTGCGTTTAATGAACCGAGGCGAGTGAATCATTATTCTGAGGTTCATAAAATGCAACGCCCGCAACCTGCGTGTGACTGCGGGCTGTTTTCCTTTTAAGGTCCGTCTGTAGTTAATTAGTTTCCTTAAAATCCCTTTACAGCCCTCGTATCCGTGAGAAAATATACCGTATTTCCTTTAATAGACATTTAATGCAAATTGCTCATTTTCTTTTTTTTTCCAAAAAGGGCGTATATATATATATATATTTCTAACTACAGGCCTTTAGTGTGCTTAATGAAAAACTGCTGTTATTTATTTTCTATAATCTGATGACTAATTTATTATTACAGTTGCCTTTAAAAAAAAAAAAAAGACATGTGCTTTGTATTTGTTTTTGGTGTGTTTGTGATTTTATTTTACCTCTTTATTAACCTCCTGTCAGATATTGTGTGGATTTAATTGACACGCAATTAAAACCTTACTTTTATTTCCATCATGCCCGAGGTTGTCTTTGGCGTGACTGCAACGTGGAATCACAATGATTTCATTTCCATCTGTTTTTCAATATCAACATGTGAGTTGGAGCTGCTGGAGAGCGTCTTGCCAACTTGTATGAGGCTGTAAAGGGGGGAGAATTGACAGGAAACTCGCTTTCAAATATCAAGTGGGTAACATGTGTTTTTTTATTCAAAAATGAAGTAAGCATGGCTCACGGGTCAACGCAGAGGCAGAGACACCCTCCTTGTGTCTGTGGAGGTACAGTTGGCCCCTGGGGGCCCCGCACATGCACCGGATTGGCAGTTTGTTGGAGGTGCAAACGTGAAGGACAGAGGCCTTTAGCTAAAGATACAAGCAGTGATAATCCATTTTGTGCTGTCTGTTGCTTCCACCTCCTGGGCTGCCCCACTAAAATTAGATTATTACACCTAAAACAGAACTCCTGGAATCTGCTCCGTGTGGAATAACACACACATGGGCTTCAACTGTGCAGGCAGGAATGCAGTTTGAGAATACAGACCGCATACGTAGCCTCTCTCTTCCCTCCCGAAGCCCAGTGTTGTATTTCTGACCGGCTGAGGACAATTGCAAATTAACAAAGGTGTCAGTGTGGTAACATGCACCAACAGGTGCCTTGGTTCAGCTTCAAACATGTAGAGCTTATATAATTGATCATATTTATTTAAAGGCTCCGTGTCTTAGAGCAGAGTTGCAATGTAGAACCCTGGGAAATCTTCCCAGCGACTATCAGCCTGATATAAAACTGCCTCTTTAAACTGCGCTGTTTATTTGTGCAAAGGGCTATTTAGTCTTTTAAAACTCATCACCGAGCAGGAAAGCAATTTGAATTTAACATATTTGCCTCCGTCCTGCTGGCAAGGGCTGCTGTCCATGACGAGGAATGTTAAAATGTGTGAGACAGGCCAAATCCAGCTCATCTGCTCACCAGAACAGCTCCAGAGTCAGACAGGCCCACAGCTCTAAAGTGTGAACAGGCCAAAGAGAGTTAACAGGTAGCAAGAGAGAATACCACACACCAGACGTTATACGCTTTATTTCTGCAACTTAAAGTCCCACTAAATCCCAATATATGAGTTTGTTACTGCAGAATAAAGCTCTAAAATGTACATTTATAGGTGAAAACACTGATAAATTCCCATATTGCTACTCCTCAATGCATGTGCTTTCCTCTTTGATTCTCTGCCTGGGAACCGGCATTAATAAAAAAACAAATAGACTCAGAGGTACCACAGGACAACATAACTACAAACACATACAAATAAAGATCTCTGATTGCTGTTTTATTACCCCATGGAGTCACATTTCCCTCTGATAACCTCGCCATACTCATAAAAATACAAGTACTAGTCAGTATAATACTGACGGGGTCGTGAATACTTATGCAAACAAGTATTTAATATTTGCAATTAATATACGTGACATTGGTACGATATGATTTCCCTTTGACATTTGTGTTTATTAGCGTCAGAGAAGCTGCATTAAATCTTCTTTGATTCAATGTTGTAAGACAATAAATAATATTTGTTATAGCCAACGTATATATATGCACAAATTCTTGTTACTTTAGCTCTTCCAAACCTTAAAAACAATCCATTTGTTTTCCTTCCCGACTTTAACATTTTGGCTCTCTCAAGTTCCTGAAGACATATTTCAGCATGATGAAGAATAATAGAAGCAGAATTACATTAGGAAAATAAATAGGGACTGCAGAGCACGAACATGAGCGTCGCTTTCCTCGCTCTCCTCTGTTCGACTATGCTGTAAACATGCCCCCAGGTTGTCAGCAAGTATTTTTCCAGCCCCTTGCCAGCCAAGCATAGCTGCTTCTAAAGATCACCCGCCGGAGATGTTGATCTCATCTTACCACTATTTGGCTGTATAAGCTTTTTGAAAGACAGAGATTGCTGCCAAGTTATGTCAAAACTTTTTCTCTGAAACTTAATGTGTCCAAAAATTTAGGCATATTGGTATTTTTTTAAGGGTTGTTTTCTGTCATTCAGAACTCAACTTGACATTTGCTGGGGAGAAAGAAAAAAGGGGTTTGGAGGCTTCTTTCAGACACATGCGATTTGCAGTCAATATGCATCAAACAGCACTTTACACTGAATGCCGCTCATCTATAACATGTTCTTCCGACACCTCGGCTCCGTGAATTTATGGAAAGCAGGAGAGAAAAACCGTTGTAACCATATCCGGTGGGTTACGGTGCCGGTGCCAGACAGATGATCTGGTTTCGGAAGAAGAGAGAGTCTGGATTTGGCCTAGAGGGGCGCATTAAAAACCTCAGGGGCCTCTCTCAGATGAGCATCCATTTATCAAAGTGGTTGTAATGGGCCGATGTTTAATTAGTCATGTAATGTGACAAAGACAAGAGCAAGTGCATGTCATGGGAATGTTAAACAACCGCCCCCTTTCTCTTCTAGCCTCGTGTGTTTCACTTGTCCCAACCCTGAACCCCCGACCCGCCTACGCTCATTCGTCATTCCTCATCCTGAATTCTTCCAGCACTTCTCTGAATCCTCTAATAACCTTTACCCTGCTCATAATCCCTTTAACACTGCCTTCCCTTCTTACACAGCCAGGACACTGACACCACATGAAACCAGAGACCTAATTAATCACCCGATCAACTATAAGTCCTGCTTTTATCAGTGCGTTCAGGTTCCCACAGGGCATGTCTCGACGCGTCAGGAATGACCAACCGAGGCATTCTGGACCCCAGGAATGTGGCTTGGTGGCACCAGGGTCACAGTCAGACCGCTCATCGCCACAGTCTGTGCTGGTAGCGTTTCCTGTAGCAACACCATCAAACAGGGTCGCCTGATATGCCTGATCTTGGCTTTTGTCCTCACAACCAGGTTTGGTTGATCCACTTTCTAGCACGTCTTTGCCATGCTCCCGACCTCCAAAAGCGGTTTGTCAGAGACAGTCGAGGGGAGTGCCACAGCCTCCTCTCAGGCCCCTCAGAGCTGTGTGGTCCCTGAGGGAAGCCTCATATTTCGGTCGTTGGCTAATTGAGCAGGATGACGAGGCCGGTGAGGCTCTCAGCCCCGTCCTCTCCTATGGGTTTGGTTTATGCAGCCCTGCTGACTTTGCTGTCAGTGTCAAACGCTTGTTAGGACATCATCAATCTCGCAGCAGTTAAGAATATTCCCAGAACAGAATGAAGGGGGCAGGTGATAGATGGGCAGGGAGACGTAAGGGCAGAGGCAAAGCTGTTTGAAAATATGGAAGGAAGGTAGTTATGGGTGAGAAAATGACAGTCCTGTTGTGGAGGAAATAAACATGATTGACACAAAAAAAGAAAAGTGGAAGGTGTTGAACCTTCTTTGCAAGAAACAAGTAAAAGAAGTGATTGTTGGGAATTTGCTTCTGGGCCTCTTGTGAGCGGTAAAAACTAATAAATCACTGGTTCCACAGAAAGTGCACGCATTGTTCGTTTTGTCCACATGCCAAAATTAACGCTCTAGGGTATCAAATCTTTTGACAGAGGAATAAATTACACTCATCACCAGTTGTAACAGACAGGAAGGGATTTGTCCACACTGCAGACGTACACAAGTCTGTGTTTGTCTTTACCACGGAAGTATCCATGTAGGGGCTCAAGCCGAACACACATTTCGATCTATAAATCATTTTCTACCATCCTAAAGACTAATCTCCAGCTCCTTTCGTTCCCTCCCCTCATTTTGTTCTTTTTTCTCATACCCTCTTTTCTGCTCCATAACACTTCACGACGCTCATGCTCAGGCATGTCGCTCGGCTGCAGCACTGACCGACGGTAAAGTGATTTGAAAAGGGAGAGCCATAAACGTGATGGATGTGGTCCAGCTCTGGGTTTAGCCCCAGCTGTCGGGCATGTTTTTTGTCATTTCAGACAGACCCGCTGGGTGCGCGCCCTTCTTCACCCGCATTCATCCACTCTTTTTCAGGGTTGAGGGAGTTTGAAGACGAATATGTTCTTAAGGGCTGTCAAGGTCACAGGTTCAAATCGGTGGCCGACACTACTGTGAAGATCGGAGATTACATTTTTACAGGATGAGATCTTTACTAGTATCCACAGAAAGCCAATAAGAGCAGTTAAAGTGATGCAGTGAGCTGGTATCGTGTGTTTTCAATAAAGACACAGGTGGTCTATCTTAGATTTCCTTCTCTGGCTTCAAATTCAAGTGATATAAATCAATCAGTTTATGTTCTTTTTTTCTTGTTTTATGATCTAGATCCCATGGTTTTCTCTTTAAAAATCATCTTTTTTTCTTCCACAGGCTGGATGACATGATGTTCCTACCCTTTTCCCCTCCCCCCTCCACCTCTCTCTTCCCTGTTTTCCTTCTACTCCTCCTTTTCCTCCCTCCATCCCTCGTCTCCTCTTCCCTTTCCCACACCCCATTGAGCTGGACTTCGCCTCATGACCCCTGCTACTACCTAGACGGCCGCCCGCGACACTGCCTGTCAGAGTTCATCAACGCCGCCTATGGCATCCCAGTAAATGCTAGCCACTCACTACAAGGGTCTGACTATGACAGCAACATCACCACCTTGACGGACCTCCACAACCTCCACAACCTCACCTGCTGGATGGCTCACAGAGGTACTGACACCGGAGAATGGGTCCTCACGCTACCTCTGGGCCGCCGCTTTGAGATCACCTACATAAGTTTGCAGTTCTGCCAGCAAGGGGAGCCATCAGACCCCATCTCCATCTCTATCCTCAAGTCGATGGACTACGGGCGCACCTGGAGGCCGATGCAGCACTACTCCAGCGACTGCCTTGGGAACTTCGGGCAGCCTTCCCAGACGGTGGCCCACACAAGGCATCAAGAGACAGAGCCCCTCTGCTCGGACCCTCGTCCCCTGCAAAAGCAGAGGGGCGGCATGGTGCTGGCCTTCTCCACCCTGGACGGACGGCCATCCTCTCCTGATTTTGACCACAGCCACACCCTCCAGGACTGGGTGACGGCCACGGACATCCGTGTGGTTTTCCACCAGGTGTCCAAAGACACCAAGGTGGGCAACCCAGGTAAGAAAGAAGAAACAAGATGGCGTGAAGGTGCAGAAGATGACAGAGGGACTGGGTTTCTGAGGTGGAGATCGGGCTACAAGGGCCGCACTGGAGATCAGGACAAGTTAAACACAGATAATACACTGGCATTTTTTGACAGGGAGGTCAAAAACTCAGAGATAAGAGGGAGGAACAAAGGGGAGAAAGGGGACAAACATGGAAGGAAGGGTCATTATAAAGGGTCAGGTCAAGATGGACACAATGTGACCAGCAAGCAAGGCAGCGATAGACTTAGCACGGACACGCTCACCTCTTCAAAAAAAAGCGGGAAAGGCAGAGGACGTGGCCGCAAGAAGGACAACAATCATTGGCTGCCTTGCCCCAATGGAGGTTGTAATTGGACAGTTGAGGGGCAGAGCAGGAGCAACAAGGGGCGGGAACTGAGGAAGAGGAGGAACAATAATCTCAACACCAAACAAAGCTCCAGGAATTTGCAGGTGACCCCACCGGCTGCCTTAATCTCCGCTGCCCGAGCTCCTCTGGCCCTCTCGGACCTGCAAGTTGGCGGCAGGTGCAAATGTAATGGACACGCTTCCAGGTGTCGTCGTGACGACACAGGCCGGGCAGTGTGCATGTGTGAGCATCACACGGCGGGGCCAGACTGTGACGTGTGCGAGGATTTCTACTGCGACAGACCATGGCATCGGGCTACACCCACACACCCAAACCCCTGTGTTGGTGAGTCCTGCACCCTGATGCTGAATGAATATTTTAGAAATAGTGTAAAAAGTGTTGTTTTTATTAGTTTTTACATGAAAAAATAAACAAATGTAACACAAATCATACTACAATAGGCAGAAAGTAGGGAGTATATGGATTCATATGTATATTAATTCTCTTCCCAAACACTTGCAAAAGGTAAATATATTAATCCAAATAAAAGAATAAAATATCTTCACATAGTAAACTGTAAATTCTTCTGATAATTTTATAAGATTTTATTTAGATATCTCAAAATATACATACATGAACATAGACAATCCTAACTAACGACCAACCAAAATAAGACAATAAAAAGACAAAACAAAACATTTCACATCAAACAAAGAAGCTCAACATCAGTATCTTCATATCTGATCAACTTAAATGAAATATGTTAAATATAAATCAACATACATCTCATAACTCAAATACATCTCCTCACCATTTAGTACCGCCATCTTTTATCCATCAAAGGCCAACATATCCTGACTGTTCCTACTGTAGTCTGGAAGAATACCCCCCAAAAAATGGATTCCACATTTTCCATAATGCAGTTGCTTAGTGTCTTTCACTGGATGGTAAACAGACATGTCTTTCAAAATCAATATCTAGACTCCAAGTACTTGTCAAGATTACATCATCTATTATATTCTCAGATGTTAGAAAGCTCCTCCAGAGCCACAGAAGCAATAATACACTTAGTGTATTTGTTGTTGTTGAACCAGTGAAAGGACAATAAAGTCAGTAAAGAAGATGCCGTGACACCGGGCCCCTGCCCACATGATGTTTACGTTTGTTACTGTCAGAATAAACAGAGATTGGGGGTTTAAGGCTCCAACCGGGAACCCGGAACATCCCTGGTTCGAGTCTGAGCCAGAGAGAGAGAAGAGAAGAGAGAAGTTGCATGTCAAATCCTCATCTCTCTCTCCCTTCATTTCATCCCGTCCTCTTTCTGTTGTCGACTCTCGCATAAAATCCCCCAAAAATAAAAGAATAAACACAACAATGATAGCACCACTTACATAAGTATTCCTCCTGTGTTTCCCAACCCCTGAACCTGAAAGTTAAAAAGGAGCCAATTCAAAACACTGGATGTGAGATCTTATGTTGTTTATTTTCTTCATTTGTATAAATTATTTCTCTCCCTCGTCCAGCCTGTGAGTGTAACGGTCATACAAACAAGTGCCGCTTCAGCATGGAGGTGTTTCAGCAGTCGGGTCGGCGTAGCGGAGGCGTGTGTCAGAAGTGTCGCCACCACACGGCCGGACGCCACTGCCAGTACTGTCAGAACGGATACACCCGCGACCACAGCAAGCCACAGAACCACCGCAAGGCCTGCCAACGTCAGTCATTGTGTGTGTGTGTGTGTGTGTGTGTGTGTGTGTGTGTGTGTGTGTGTGTGTGTGTGTGTGTGTTTGGGAAGAAGGAAGTGTATTCTTGTTTGTGTATTTGAGCCTTGCACGGTTGAATGGCATGTAACCTTAATAACTAACTGTGCATTCCTGGAAGATGAAAAGAAAATCATTGTGTGTGTGTGTGTGTGTGTGTGTGTGTGTGTGTGTGTGAGAGGCAGCAATTACATCCGTCTCTGTGTGTGTTTGCACGCACACTGTGTCTCTGTCTGAGCGTACACAAGTGTTTATGGGGTGGTTACATTGTGAGATTGAACAGCTATTCCTGTTAGCCATACGCACACAAAAACACTCACAAGCCCCTTCTGAGCTGCCACCTGTATCCCCATCGTTACCACCGGTTGGCATCTGCCACGACCCCTGACCTTTGACTGGTCACATGTCCTAAGTGACTGTGACACTCTGGCATGCTCATGTGGAAGCTCGACCAGCGGCCTAATATATCCAAACTTAATGGGCTCTCTTTGAGCTTGACACATGGGGGTGTAAAATAAGAGCAATGATTAAACGTTCCCATATTTTATCACCTTTTATGCACCAAAACTGCGAAATGCATATCCTCCACCTCGCAGTCTCACCTCTCAGCTTTAATTTATTGATGCTATATTTCACTGAGTTACCCTTTAGAGGGCAATTACTCATTTTATGTTTGGACTCATTGTAAGGATTTGTCTAAACATTACCAGAGTGTGAACAGAGCTGCTGAAGTGTGGCTTCCTCTCGCTATCTGTCTTCTCTCATCGGGTCTTATCCTGTGATAGTAGAGGTAAATAAAAAGCTTTGCGATGTAAACCATGGCAAATCCAGGGAGTAATCGTTATACAGCATCTGAACAGCCAACGTTAAAGGACCAGTGTGTAGAATTTAGTGGCATGTAGCAGTGTAAAACCCCTCGCCTCACCCTCTCATCCCAAGCGTGTAGGAGAAACTACGGTGGCTGGGAAACAAGCAAAAAAACATGAAAGGATTGGTTTCTGCCAATAGATCCTCCTAAATGTTACACACTGGATCTTTAAGGGGGGAAAAATTTAATTTAGATACAGGGCGGGTCTCCAGTGATAGCGATAGAAATAAATCCAGGACCTTTTGATGTTGCAGATATGTCAGTGTTTCCAGTAAATCAAACCAAATCATCCGTGCCACCATGTGACATTCAGCTGATACCTCTGTGGAGGAATTTATCCTTGTTTACCCAACAAGTGAGCTACAAAATAGCTTTTATGGAGTTAGTAGAGGTGTCTGTTCTCAAGGACACGCTCTCAGGAAGGGTTCTGTCAGGCAGGATTAAACCTTCGTCCGGTCTCTGACGGATGGTCTTTTTAATCCTGTTTATTGACCTGTCCGTTCTTTGTGCGGTAGTCGCAGACTTGGACACACGTTTTTGCTTAGTATATCTTTAACTTGTTTTCTAGTTGTTGTAACTCGATGCAGTCTT
This sequence comes from Dicentrarchus labrax, assembly GCF_905237075.1. Taxonomy (NCBI): domain Eukaryota; kingdom Metazoa; phylum Chordata; class Actinopteri; family Moronidae; genus Dicentrarchus; species Dicentrarchus labrax. The sequence goes on along the minus strand of NW_026136717.1, from coordinate 12,352,725 downwards.
CTCTCTGAAGCCAGGGCAACTCAACCAAATAGTGATGAAACATATTCGCATGTGGAAGCTTCCTAATACAACTACAGTCTTCTACGATTGGCCAACATTTATTGGGTATCTGAACCAACCACATGGCTACTTCTTTAAAGTCGCACTACTTAATATTTTTATACTAACAATGTATCCAATGACTATGTGTCATGTTAAAGGTGACAGTTCCCACAGGGAAATATCACCAAACTCTGCAGCTCTGCAGAGCATTTTAGCATCTTTCAGCTCATTAATTTGGTTTTACACCCTGCGACTTTACTTTTAGCTCATGGCTCTGTTTCCAGCAGGCAAAGTTAGCAACTAACAAATGCACACAGTGGAGCATCTAGAAGCTTAAGAACCAGATATTTCCCTCAGGAGTTGATGGAGACCAAAACAGAGGAAAAAAAGAGGGTGAATATTGGACATACAGGTGTCAGATGGAGATACTAATTGCTGAATTACGCATCTGTTTGCATCTCTGTTAAATGTTTGTTTTGCTGCCCCAAAGTGGCCAGAAAAAAAACCAAAAATGAATTATTGTTGCTTTAACCTCTAGATTACAAAAAGTCTTCTTGTTTTCTTTTTTCAGCGTGTCAGTGCCATCCTTTGGGAGCAGTGGGTCACTGGTGTAACCAGACATCGGGTCAGTGTCTGTGTCGAGAAGGGGTGACCGGCCTCAGGTGTAACCGCTGTGCCCTGGGATACAAACAGGGCAGGTCCCCTCTACGGCCCTGCATACGTAAGTCAACCACCACCATTAATGTCAGTTACTTAGCTTTAGCAGTAGTTACTTGTTCTGACTCTGAGCTGCAAAGGCAGAAGCACGAGATGTTTTAGTGCTGAAAAAAGTTAGAGGAGGTCTCTTTGACTGCAGCCTTTACCTAACCACAAACTCTTACCATAAAGGGGGCAGATGAGATATGCTTTATGTAAATCTGTAAATAAGGCATTTACAAACATCATCAGATCAGAAACTGAGTAAATGACAATCTGTTTTGTTCTTTAGGTCGAAGGTTTGAGTCTAAAAGTTCTCTAAAGCATTCGATGCGCGCCACCCTGCTAAAATTAATCAGACTTTTAATAGTTTGTTGTCAGTCATGGCAAAGTGACCTCTCGTCTCCTTCAACTTCATTACTTGTGACCCAAATGGATTAAACCTCCTATCAAGCTCTCTAAGCCTTTATCAAGGAGTAGCTCAATATAAAAGGGGCCGCTGCTGTCCAGACTAATTTGGCCCGATCTCCCAGCGTGTCCCCTGTTCATCATCCCTAGAGACGGTTTCCATAGCAGCGTTAACATGAGCTGACCGCTGCAGGGAAACCTCATCTGCAGCTGATCTGGGATCAGCATCAGATCAAGTGGATTGTTGCTACTCATATCTCTGAGCCTGGCCAGCACCGAACCTCAGCCACGAGCGCTAATCCAAGTGCACTTCCCCGGCTAATCGTACGAGTGCCGACAACTACACAGGCACTGACGCTGCGTAAGCCCCAATCAGGTGACATAGGGAGCCAGCGGCGGCGAGCTTCACACCTGTTGTGCAGCTCAAAAACGCCCCCCATCACAGGGCCCAGACTCATAACTCTCCCAGTGAAAGGAGTGAGTGAAAGAAAACCTTGTTTGTTTTTACTGCCAGACCATCTCAGGCTATGTATAGCATCTCTTACACTACCCCCCACTACCACCTCTAACACCTCCTCTCATCAGACAGACGAAAAGGCATGCAGCAGCCAGGCTAAACTTAAAGTTAACTCCCACTGAACCTTTTTGTCCACACCTTGAGGAAGGACAGGAAGTCCACAGAGTTAAATATGTGTCTCTGCTCTCTCCTACAAACGCAAACATGTGATAAAGATTGAGAGAAAAGAGAGACAACTATACAGCTAACGGCGAGACAGCTATATGAAGGGAAAGTTAGCTGGTGAGATAGCCGCGACTAGGATTGAGTCCTTACTGCAGGCCTAACCTTAGGCCCTTTGCTACTTGTCGTCTTCCCTCTCTGTCTGTCTCCCCACCTTCCTGGCTATCTTCACCTGTTATTCCACATAATACATCGAGGCTGTCACCAAATGCAACTACGGTGGAGAAAAATCCTTGCTAAACACCTGCTAAGCTAACACAAATACCTTAGATAAAGCAAGAGAGGGATAAGTATATGGAGGGAAAGCTAACTGGTGCTTTTATCCAACATAACTAATGTTAGTTTACCTGATTTCAGTAGCTGTCATCTCAGTTTATATGATTATTAAGTGGAATTTATGCTATTTCAGCTTCCTTTAATTCACATATATAAAGATAAATAAACAGTAAAAGGACAAACAGACACAGACTCTGAACTATGGAACATAAATAATCAAAATAAAGTTTATTTTCTTTAACAAACTATTTAAAGTGGACAAAAAAAGATGAATTAACACATACTGCATTTAATCCCTGTGGTTTGAAGATTATCCAGAGTCAGATTAGGTGTTAGATTATTGACCAACCAACTAGATATTAGTTTGGTTGTCAGATTTATAGTCATGTTGTCTTTTTTTAACTCATTAATCAGATATGTATTGGTTTAAATCATAATTTTGCCCATTTTATACTGAACTTTTTAGGCAAAGTTTGTACAAGTTTGGCTTCTTTTATCAAAAGTAGCAACATTAAGACTCAGCTATGATAAATACACATGTATTTATCTCATTTTGACCTCTCACATATACTTCATGTACATATACACACACACACAAACACACAGTACAGTGTTTTAAAAGTGGGGGACAGTCAGCTGGGTGGGGGTGTAGGGTGTCACTGGCCCAGTTTTGTCAGAGAGGACAGGACACGGACGGAGTGTGAACTTGATGAAATATGGCAGCACTGTCACACACACTTTTACAAGAGGCCTGGATAATGTATGTACAGACGAACAGGTTGTTCATTTTCCATCTACAAGCTCACAAACACAGAGTCAAGCAACTTTATTAGCCTCTGTTTAATGTCTGAGACAAAAACCATACAAGAAGTGATGGTCTGACCTTATTAAATTAAGTAAAGCTTGTGTCTGTGTGTGTGTTCAAGTGTTTCTAGCCCGTAAAAAAGGACCACACACACACACATACGCGTTTAGACACACACACCGAGCGGCATTCAAGCATAGCACACATAACACACACAAACGACAGCTCATGTAGGTGCGCTGAAGCTTCTCTGTGTATGTGTTCCTGCCACCTGTCTGAAGATGGGTTTATGTTTGCAGGAATTCAAGAGGTCGCTCCGACCCCGGTGTACCAACCTCAGTACAGCATAGGTGAGTAAATGTCTTTTATATTTCAACATCAATCAATAAATACATCTGATTCAGTTTGAGGTGATCGTTCCTCGTGGTCTCTTGTTTAAAACTGTTCTCATTTTCCACAATAATTTCACATTTTTATATTAAAAAGGAGCAACAAGGAACTTTTATTTTTTGCTGATTCTGGCGCCCTCTGTGGACGACAGCAATAGTGTTTGCACTGCCTTGTTTAATTGATTTCAAGGGGAATCCGACCCAGTGGCAGGCATTAAGAATAACTATATAAAACTAACTTATGTAGGTCATATAGAGGCATCAGTATTACACTGAGACTGTTTCATAACCAGTTAATATACAATATATTCAGTATGGTGATGTAACGTTTTCTACAATCAGATGTTTCTGCTCAAATCAGTAAGCAAAACTTTTACATATGGCAATATTGGATTTACATAATTTTTTGCATCAATGGGATGTATTATAATATATATATATATATATATATATATATATATACATACATATACATACATACATACATACATACATACATACACACACACACACACACACACACACACACATATCACCTACCCCTATTGTAAGTATTTATATATTATAATACTTATTGTTCTGTCTGACTGTGTTTCACTCCTTTTCTCTTATTTGCTCTTTATTTTAATTTGTATTTATCTCTTTTGATCTTTTGTAAAATCACTTTATAGCTATTAGTTTGAAAGAATTAGATTTTAAAGTGAGGAATGTGAGAGAGACTCAAAATGTTCAGTTACTTTCACTTCGTGGAAAAATGCATAATACCATAATAATTAACTCAGATTTTTTTTCTGATGTTTTTATGATGAATCTAGAGAAGTGCTTTAAATCTGTACATGAGGACACAGTAACAGTTAACAGTCCTTGTATTGAAGCTGTTTTGGGAGCTCCTGCTGTAACTCTCCATGCAGTAGCTAACCACTCCCTCCTAGTGGCAGCTTGAGGAATGTCCCACCTGCTGCAGACGAGTCATCTGTTAGTAACCGGATACTGTGATGACAAATAGAAGCAGCCATATTGTAATTAGGGGAAAAGACATGTGCTGATGTGCTTGCTATGAAATGATACCCTCTCATTTGATGCAATCTCCCTCCCTCTCCATCTCTGTTATAGCCGAGGAGTGTGTTTCATACTGCCAGCCCTCCCAGGTTAAAGTCAGGATGAACCTGGAGACTTATTGTCTCAAGGACTACGGTTGGTTATTATTATTATTATTATTATTATTATTATTATTATTATTATTAGTAGTAGTAGTAGTAGTAGTAGTAGTATAAAAATCTAGCAAACTATAAAGTAAAATTATTTGAAATGATTGAACCTACTTTAAATCTGATGAATGAAACCTAATTTGTGTCACATAAAACCTAAATATTTAAAGTAAAAATTTAATTATATAAAATCAATTATAGAAAAATAAAATGTATTAAAAATGTTTTATCTCTGTGTCCCTCAGTGCTGAAGGTGCAGGTGAGAGGGATGGAGCGTTCAGGTCCCTGGTGGCAGTTCTCTATCTCAGTCCAAACGGTCTTCCGCGTGGGGTCCACCTCCCGCGTTCGCAGGGGCCCCCACTCCCTCTGGGTCCCCGACCGCGACCTCGGCTGCGGTTGCCCCGCCCTCCACGTGGGCCGGACCTTCCTCCTGATCGGTGCAGAGGAGGGGGAGCGGGGCTGGGGTCCTGAGGAGAGTCGCCTGGTGGCGGACCGCTCCACTCTGGCCCTCCAGTGGCGGGAACACTGGAGCCCCAAACTGAGGGGCTTCCGGGGGCAGGACAAGAGGGGCCGCTGCCCGCTGAAATCCCCCCACGACTACCAGCACCACCAGCATAGAGAGGAAAAAAAACCCCAGTCTGGGTACATCCCCCCTCACCTGCTGACTGAGAAAGACACAGAGCCTCACAACGTGGACACACACTCTGTGACAGTGGACGACACTCACACCTCCGAGGTGCCGCACACACACTCACACACAGACGGCGAGGTTAAATCCACAGACACGACCCCCTCAACAACCACCCCTGCTCTGGTGTGCTCTACTCAAGGTGCTGGGTGATTTATCCTCCACCTCTTTGGACATTCTGCAAAACACCTACAAGGAGGAGAGGAAAGTTCTCTTTTTCACAGTGTTTTCCTGAAGGTTTCAGGAGACTTTGCTTCCATCCCAGAGAAAGATTAGTGCTCATCTAAAAATGTGAAGGAACACAAGTTTCCTTGTGTGTTTTTTTGAGAGCAATTTTCTGCAACAAAGCTCACTGATGATGAAAATATTCAAATTGGTGCTATGTGAAATATTACTAATAGTAGTAGTAATTTTAATATTTTCTACAAAAGATCCTTCTGAAAATTAAAAGTCTGACTAAAAGAAACTGAAATGCCAGTATGCAGTATTTTGTCTTATAAAGATTTTTTTTTAAACTATTGTTTGAATTATATTTATTCTGGGATTACTTTAAAAACACACACACACACACACACACACTTTAAATAAATATCAGATACAAAATGTGCAGATTTACCTAAATTATTAAATATTCTACCTCACTAAACAAAAAATGTAAATCAAAGCTAATTCAGAAATGTAATGTTTGATTAAAAATAAATTTGAAAAAAAACATGTTATACTATTATTTATTTTTTTAACTTGTGACATCCATACAATCTTTGACTTTGTATTTTTCTAGTTTTAAATATTGAAAATGAATTAAATTGACCCTAATAAAATAAATTAAAATAGCTTTAAACTGGCAATAATAGCACGGAGCTGTAACATAGCTGATATTTCACTAATTTGAGTAAAATTAATAAAATCTTTTTTACTTTTCACTTTTATTAATTTCTTTATTAATCCTCTTAAGTGTAAAACTAGGATACATTTTTTTTTTTCCCCCTCTGTGCATCAATTAAGAAATACAAGCTCCACTCACACAAACATGCACATGCACAGCTCTACCTTACAGTCACATTGTACTTTATTTGGGGTAATTAGACCCTATCTACAATCTGCTCCCTCATTGCACAGCTGACACAGAGACCAAACTAACCTCAGCCTCATTTTCTAACCGTGTAGGAATCCTCAGATAGAGCGTTAGGAGCCCAGATACAGATCTAAAAAGCATCGGTCCGGCCTATCGTCATGACTTCTGTTTCCATTTGGGAGATGTGGCGTCATAGCCCAGGGGAAATGGCAGCGGTGGTGGGGGTACATTAAGACAGATGGACGAGCTCCTATTTGTTGAGCAGCCATGTTGTTTTGGTAGCGGCCGTGTCAGTGATTGGCTGTGCCACTGCGCTGGAGCCTGCGATTGAAAATAAAAAGAGAAAAATAGACTCGCTGACTGATGGCCGCTCCACTGAGGGGCAGTTTTTTTTATACTCATGAGGTACAAATGTACAAAAGCTTCTTCCTGCGGGCTGCACAATCCACAGCGGCCCTGTTTTTATCATGTATTAAAATGGGCGCCCAAAATTAGCTTTAGCCAATTTAGCAAGTAAAGAAAATCATCACGGTAATCCTCCAATAGGAAGACATTTTCTGGTTGAAATGACCAGTAAAAACATTTAAGTCAGCTGTGTAGTGATACACACCAGCTGAGCAGGGGACTCATATTTCCTACTGCAGCTCAGTGTCACAATTGTGTTAGTGTGTGAACACAGATTGTGATAGAAAGCTCAATTACAGCAATTATAGCCGTAAAACCTCAAACCTATGGCTTTTTGTGTATGATTGATTTTAAATTCCTCAATAAAAATTCAATTTTAAATCTGGATATTCAGTAAGACGACACCCTGTAGCATGGATGAGGCATGTGAGGAACATTTAATTAGTAGCCTATTGTTACGGTAAAGCATTAGCAGTAGTTGAAGCTCAAATGTCAGTGACCGAAACTGGGAAAATTTCGACCAATCAAGCCTCAAAATTACTGTTTTAATGGAAGTTTTTGCATGAGAAAACACAACCAAACTCATAACAGCAACAGCACAGCGGCTGTAACAGTTTAGTATGTACAGAGTGTATGGTTACACAGCTCACATCCGCACATGTATAATATAAACTTGTGTGTGTCAGAGGCAATTGGTGAGGGGTGGGGGGCAGACAATGTCTGTGTCTTAGTACATGCACAATCCTGTCTTGGAGGCAAAATATCTGCCTGTGTGTGTGTGTGTGTGAACGCGAAGCACCTGCTGCGTTGCTGCAGGAAGCACCTGTCAGTGGTCGTCTCCTCAGTGCAGCCTCTGTCGACATGAGGGTTTGATCCTAAAACTCCCCAAACACACACACTTACACAGACACTAACAGACAACTTAAGCCTGCAGGCCGCTCTGCTGCAGCGGGGGAGCCTGTTATCTGCGGCTTTTGTTCACTTTAAACTGACAACACACACTTTTTACCGAGGCGGCGTGCACGAGTGCAGGGCCTCCATCTTCTCCAGCAGTGTGTGTTTGTGAGTGTGTGGTATTACGTTTACAACCTGCTGAGGGTACACTTTACGAGAGGTGACTCCTCTTGCACTGCAGCCAGAGCCAAAGTTCAACTAGAGCTCTTGCAAACACACATACACTCTTTATTTTTATCCTCTCATTTCCTTTTTCTCACACTTCAAATTTGACTTCTCAAAGCTTGTACATCTCCTCCTCACACACTCCAAGTTGTTGTTTCATGCCCTGAGAGCTCTAGTCCAAGTTCAGCAAGTTTTACCGTCTCTAACACACACACACACACACACACACACACACACGGCTTCTGTTAACCTGAGAGGCAGAGGGTCAATCCCTGTGATCCGCAGCCTGCATGCCTTCCATACAGACACGCCGCCGACACAGCAACCTGACTCCCAGCTAGATTAGGACTAATCAAGCATGGCACAGCTCCGGGCACCAACACCATGACACACACATGCAGACACACATTTATATTCACTGCACCGCAAACATGCAGCAGCATTTGCTGTTTTAAATTTCCTACATACATTGTTGCCGAAAGTACAGAGAAATGATCACTGCCACCATCAGTTGTCCCTATTAAACCTTTTCCATATGTTCCTGTTTCTCTTCGTTCTCTTAAAATAAGAAATGTCTGCAGAGTTAAATTTTTCTTCAATAAGCTCAACCTCTGACATATCATTTAAAATTATTTCAGCAATAGTTGTGTCGATATATATTGATTTTTCTCCCATAGTCCAGACGAGATTCATCCCTATGACGTAAAGAATATCTACATTATAATTGTCGCATATTGGTGTTCGCATCTGTTAAATTGTAGATGAAATGTACATGAATCAGAACCAGATTGTTAATACAGCAGAAAATGCAATTATTGATCAAAATCCATAAAATAAAAATGTACTTATATACAGTCGGCTTTGTCTGAGGAGGGCCAGTAAGGTTGTTTGAATATGCTTGATTTGAAAAATCCAAAACAAGTCTATAGTTACAAAAGTCTGTTAAACTGTAAATAAAAATATATATGCCAATGTCATGATTCATGGGATAATATTATCAGACCAGTACTTTTACAAGAATCAATTCTCACAATGTGAGAATGTAAATGCAGCATCGTAGCGTGAACGATTGGCGTTGTTTAAGACTCGTGATGGCGTTCTTCTCATTAGCTTGAGAAACTTATTAGCTCCTCTTTGGTTTTATGTAAAATGTTGGAAACTGAAGATCACACGTGGTCTGAAAACAAAGTTATTCGTTTTTAAAAATGATCTAAAAAAATTGGGTTACACCTTTAACATTTAAATTGTGAAGTTTTAATGTTCGTTTGTTACATTTACCTTCAAACTAGCTTTATACAAATGACTCTACCACAATATGGAGCGGAGAGTTTCCACATATATAACATCACTGTATGATCTTTGGAGACAGTGTGCATGTGGAACAAAGACTTTATGGAACAAGTGCTGTCACATGTCCAGAACCCGACTCCTCCTGTAAAAATGTTCCCACCAGCTCCAGGTGTCGACCAGTCGCCCGGGTCCAGTCCTTGGTCACAAGCGTCTGGGACGTCTCAGGCCTTCCTCGGCTTTGTAGTCTGAACCTCATTTTGTCTTTGTAGTCGTCAAGCGGAACTTTATTTTGGCAGCCACCGTGTTAGAGGGGACAGCTGATTTATGACACAGGGGGCAACAGGGTGATCCCACCATTTTCCTTCAGTTAGGGACTTGTTCTGGATGTTGTTATGGCGTCCACACACAGTCCCCAGTCTATTGGAGAGCTGGAGTCGGGGTCCAGGATTAGTGATCAAAAGAGTTGAAGGGGGGCTTTGGGGTAAAAGGTTGGGGGGGGGTAACACTAGCCCGGTCTGCCCAGGTGGTGTGGTTGAAAAGAGGCTGCCATCTGTGGTGTGGATGGGTCGAACGTGGGCTGTATGTGTGTGTTGGCTTCCAACGTGGTGTTTGTGTGTGTGAATGACTTTTATGGGGCGTACACTTCGGATGAACTCCGTCTAGTTGGTTTTGAACCGTAACCGATTGGATTTCAGGCTCGAAAAGGTGACCCCTGACCTTTTGACAACATCTGCACCCCTGATTTTTCCCAAAACCACATTTTAAACTTCAGATTACTTCCCTGTGCCACCCGCCTATAAAACACCACTGTAACACACTTTTATCCACTAAAATGTTAAATTATGATCTTCAGTTTGACCACTTTGACCTTTTCTGGTTCTACAGCCTCTGGGATAATCTACTCAGTACATAAATACTTTCTAGGGGGTCCTGGGTACATATTAGACATACAGTATATTACTTAGATTGTTCTTTATGTTATGTGTCAGGTGCACAATGAGAAGCTAACTCTAATCTTATTTTACGCCCAGTTGATTCATTTGCTTTACTTCAAGGTTTTTTTACAAGCTCCTTATTTGTGTTTCTTGGTACCTAGGATCTTTTGTGTATTTTATTTTTTCTCAGCTATATTGTAAATGAGGTCTTTGCCTCAATGTATTCATGAGTTAAAATAAAAAGATTCAATATATGAATCAAATAGTCGGCACAATCTCTTGATCAAATGTACCGGTGTACAGATTTCAGTTTTATTCACTTCAAATTAATTTGTACAATTTAATTGTACGAAATGTACATTGTGAGAGATTTCTTGTCTCAACAGCTGCTTCCAAGTCATGAATGAACCTTGAACTTCCGTTTTTAAGCTGAAACAGACAAGAAATCTAAGAATAGAGGAACATTTGTATGTTTGAAAACTACATAACTGGACGCCTCTGTCGGTTGTTGAAAACAACAGATGTTCTGAAAGCTCCTAAATTAACCTTGTGGTGAGTTGTTTAAGTATTACACTATAACCTACTATTATATCACATTGTATGTTCAAGTGTAAATGCTGAGGTCAAAAGAAAAATTGACTTAACTGGATTAAAAACATTCCAAGAGCGATTAAAGACTGACCATGTTGAAGTAGCATGGTATCAAGTGTGGAATGAGTTTGTGTTGCCTAACAAATGCTACTGTACTTAATAAAACAATGCTTATATTTAAATGTTTTATATGTAATCATTGTTTATATGCTGTACCGGATTTAATTAAAAACAGAAAATGTTACAACTTTGGTCTCAAAAGTTGCAAAAGGCGACAAAATGTGAACAACAACAGTCATAAGTCATTGTTTTTAATCAATAAATACCTCTTTTTGTCTTACAGACCTTTACACACAGTATATGTTAATTTCCTGCCAGCCGTGACACTGATGGTGGTCTCACATGTGGGTGGTCTCATCTTCAGCGTCTGTTGCATGTTGCAGAGAGGTCTCGGCTTCAGGGAGGTTGTTGCACTTCAGGTACCAGAAAACCACTTGGACCTAAAGACACACACAGATACGACATAAACACAAAGCAGCAGATGTTTGTGAAGTATTGTTTAACCTGTACGCTGTGGCTGGGTAACTGAAAACTATAATCATTGTAATCGATTTCACACTTTAATACCTTTTACTCTGAATAACTCATTAAAAGTCAAACTAATCATGCAGTAAAGTTAATTATTTTACATGTTTTCATTATAATATATTGTCATATGAAGAGTTATGTATCCAAAATACACAATAATTTTAACTTTTATGACATATTCAATTATTTGAAAGGCAGAAGCTTGATTGAACAGGATAAATCTAATCGGGGGTAGATTTTGTTCTGCGTTTGGCACAACAGATAAGGAGAGGAACTGAATAATTGATCAGTTAACTGAATAAAAATATAAAAAACAACTGCAAATAAGTTTTTAAAAAGTTTAAATATTTGTGGTGTTTGATCAACATATGACCTCAGTTTTTCTAAATCCATTTGAAGACTTCAATTTTGGCAGAAAAACGCGTCAAACCACTTTATTCAGCTCTACTTTTTGGTGCTTTATTCCCACCTGTACCACCACCTCCTGAGAGATATCCACAGTGGGGCCGTCGTGACCCAGTCCGACCACTGGGGGGCGTAAGAGGCTTGGACCAAACACCGTAGCCAGGTTCATCAGAGACATCTTGTTGATGTCTTGTTTCTCAGAGACTCTGAAGAAAAATGGATTAAAAATAAATATGTGGTGCAGTGAAGTGGAAGCAGCATCACATACTGAAACCACAGAGAGCTAATTAAGATTGCTGCTATAATCTACTGTAATGCTCAACTGAGACTTCCCATCATAAAAAAAGGCAGCTGGTGGGATTTTACAGGAACTAAATCCCTTTATTTGTTGACAGATAATGAATTAAAGGTTTGTGTTGTGTTTTGTGCTGCTGTCTGGTTGTTGTCGGACCGTTGCAGGTGGTGCAGGATGTACAGGAAGGTGTGGCGGTTGGGGTCAGGACAGGACTGCAGCAGGGACAACATGGAGACAAGCCGGGCGTTGATGTCCTGGATGTCTACAGGAGGGAGAAAAACATTCATGTGAAGATCAGAGCACTTGTCTGAGAGACCAATGGGGCTGAATTTAGGGTTAGTTTATTAAAATAATACCAATAGTTGTTGTAAATGATTTCCTACTGTAAATTCAGGGTCAAATAAGCTGGACATTATTTATGTAAATAACTGAACACCTCAAGGGTGCAATTGCCTCAAACTTTGAATTAAACAAACAGCAGTTTAATCCCTGCAGGTTACAGGGAGGCATATGGTTTGTCACCCATCTTACCCAGCGTCCTGGCCAGGCTCTGAAACAGCTCAGTGGGTATAAGAGGCTCCGGCAGCTCTCGGAAGTACAGTTTGAGAACACCAGAGACGGCATTAATTTCGACACTTCTCAGCCTGGTTACAGCTTCACGCAGATCTGAGTGGAACAGACACATGATTATAATCAGTTTTACTGTATCTTATTCTAGCATACACACTTCCTTCCTTATTAGTGTCATGAAACGCCTTGTCACGGTACTGAGCAAGTGATAACTCATGCGTCTGACTTTCACAATTGTGGTATGAACAAGTTTACATACAGACTAAAATATTTATATATATATATATATATATATATCTCAACTAGATGGATTAGTGTGAAATTGAGAAAATTATCCTTCATCAGTTCAACATTTCTGCCCAATACTTTAGTTCATGACAACCGCAACACTGATACATTCAGATCCGCCTTAGTGGTACATTGTGTTTAGTGCTAATTAAAGGTTAGCATGTTTACATGCCCAAGTACAGCCGCACAGAGCTGCAGACTTAGTGAAACTTTCAGTGAATAAATAGGATTTAAAAAAAAAAAAAAAGACTGAGAGGAAGCCTCTTTTGCAGGAACACTGATTACATTTGAATGTTTTTACACACACATTCACACCTAGAAGTTGCCCAGTACAACCACAGTCTGACCTGCTGGCCTCTGAGCAGCTCCACTGGAGCAGTTGGGAGTTAAGGGCCTCGCTCAAGGGCACATCAGTGGCGGTAATGATGGAGGGGCAAACACTGCTTTTTCACTTTAACCAGTCACCAGCGTGCTTCTCAAACCTTTAGGCCATCTACAATCTTCAGGAACAGTCTTTGTCTGACCATGGTGATCCAGTACTAGGTTTACAGAAACACTACTTTGTATAATATGACATAAAGTTTGTACAAACACCAGAAACTGGATAAAAATGAAAGTATGAAAACTCCAGACAGTGGGGAATAAAGCATGGTGTGTTGTCACGTATGTGATGATGCATTTATATTAAATCTCACGCTGGTCTTCTCCTTTATGTACAACTGCTGTTTCAAGCGATTTTAAGTGTGTGAAATGGTATTTCTGGCCTCTCTGAATCACTGTTGCAACATAACAGCACATGCCAGAAGAAAACGGATGTTTTGGTGTGTGCTTTCTTACTGCTGTTGAACACAGTCTTGAGCACGCCGATGTCACTGGCGGTTCCCGAAACCCTGTAAATGCCCACCTCGTTCATGCCTCTCCTCTCCACCTCCTCCACGCAGCAGCGCACCACATGGGGGACGAGAACTCCCTCCTGTCTGACAGAGAATTGAAAGAAAGAAACACCTCAGATGTTTCATTTCATTTAATTTCAGATTCCACTCTTGCTTCACTTCTACTTCTCTTCAGCACACTTTCCCACAAATCAAACCGCACACTGTGCACAAAATGGCCTACAAGGGAAATAAAACTGTGGACCGAACGGCAGCTTTCAGTTTAAACGCCCCCAGACAGGATCAGTGAAAGCACTTCTTTCACTGGCAGCGACTTACTGAGCCGCAGTTCCAATGGGGACACAGAAGACCGGTTGTTGTTGTTGGGCCATGGAGCTGGGTGGGTCTAGTGGGTGATGGGAGTACTTCAGGGAGAGAGTCACCTCCACCTGGCCAAGGTGTAGAGTCTGTCTCCTCCAACGCTTATTCAGGGTTTTAGAGTCCAACTAAAAGACAAAACACAAAATATTAGAAAAACAGACAAACTTTATGACTTTATAAAAGCTCAAATGAACACGTTTAGCAACCTGATAAAGTTCAGTATTCGTTCTCCTTTTAGCTCCATTTTGGTCTCCACCATCAAGTTCTACAGCTATTTGTGAACTTTATCTGTTACCCGGCATTTGATAGGTAGCATTAACAGAGTTTATCAGAGCTTTTTTTGACTGAAAACAGCTTCCTGCTGATGAGAGCGGTGACGAATGAATCAAAACCGTAAAGTTGCAGGTTGTGAAACCAAAACAATGAGCTGAAAGACGCTCACCACACGCCTTTCACATTGCGCTAATTCATTTGACCCATTTCTGAATATTGATCAGAGCATCTTTAATATTTGTAGATTTCTCTGTTTTCCATTGTTATTGGTGCACTTATGTGTTTACCACCAGGCTTCAAAGCAGTTTTTTTCCCCAGCATGATAATAAAGCTGAAGCTCGCTTTCGTATTCATACCGTCACAGAAGCTTTGCCCAGCACAGTATCATCCTGTCCATCAGACTGACTGACACAGAGCACCCTCAGGTTCTGTGCCCCGTCCACCTGGAGAGACAGCTCCTGTTTGACAGAAAGAAGGCGGCGTTAACACCAGGAATAACACCAGTGTCCTAAAGCTACAACAGGAGCATTCATGTCTTGTTCTAAGCCTTTTGATCCTGGCTACCAGTTGGATTTAGAGATTTTAAGATCATGTTTAAAGCAGGGCACGGTCTGGCCGCAGTGCTCACTTTTTAATCCTCTGAGTTGAACTGAAGCCTGACATGTCGGATGCTGTCTAGACACGAAGAAGACATTTACCACCGTGGACTGTCTAATAAATAATCTGCTTTTCATATCAGCTTTAGCTCCCTTTTATTCAAGTTTAAAAGACCAATATACATTTGCAGCAGTACTGATTTCCCAGATCTCAGCTGATAGGGAAGAAGCCTGAGAATCAGTTGCTAACCGCATAATATAATCAATATTTACTTGGAGTAACAAATCTCAGAAGTGCCTTCACAATGAAAAACCACCTCTTTGATATTAAACAAATGTCTCTTCAATAAGGAAATGGGTATAAAGTAGAATGACCAGGTGTCTCACTGTATGTGGGACCGCACAGCATTTGTATCTCACACAATGTCCCACATTTTGATTGGCTCTAGTTTTCTTTTCTAAAATCTGTTTTTTTTACAATGGCTGTAAAGAAAGCAGGGATGGTTGTCATCACTGGGCTGTGGGTTAACTGCAGGTTAACTTGTTCTGTCTTTGCTACGCTGCACCGGACAGGGGAAACAGCGAGTCGCCACAAAGTCACAGGCTGTTTGTGACAGAAACTACCACAAAGAAAAAGGAAACGTACGACTGGTTGCAAACTACTACAAAAGACAATAAGAACTAAACGTTGGCTTCTGTCTATGCTGGTTGTGTTTACTTGCTGTAAGAGGGGGAAAGTTAAATGCACACAGTCTATTGTGCGCTACAGAGTCAACCAGAGGGCAAAGCTTAGAGATGTTCTGAGCTAAAGGGGCAGAAGAAAAGTGTTTATTTCTAGGGATCTGGTTACCCTGTTATAAAAAGGGCTATTAATGAAAATAAAGCAATAAAATAAAGCCTGCAGGTAGTTGGTAATTGTTAGGCAAGCGAAACTCCTGGCACTAATGGCACTACAATGATATTATATTAATGAAAATAAAGCAGGCACTACAATGATGCAAGTAATAGTTGAAAGGGGTTCTTTAAGATTTCACTCAGATGAAGTTTCACAACACTTTCACTCAAACACAGCAAAGAAACCTCAAAAAGGGCCTAAAGACCAGAGTTTGTGGTTGATAATATCTGCTGAAGTCTGCACTAAGCTGAGTATGGATCAGAATGCTCTGAGCGTGGAGGTGCACCACATCTCTTATGACCTTTGAAAGGGCGTCGTCACACCCTGATTGGCCAAGAGGGGAACGCACCAATCTGCTCTCAATCATTATTTAGGAGTCAGTCCTCACACCCTGTGCAACAGCTGATCCGAATAACCCTCCAATCAACAAGGAAGTCTGACTTTACTCAATTAGGGGAAAATAGCTAATTAAATGACACCATGTATGAAAGTATGAGGGACAGCTAGACATTCACTTATTCTGTTTAAAAGATCTTTATTCTAACCTGGTCCCAGTGTGGGTTGAGGCTGTGGACTGACGAACGTGTCTGGGTTTGTTTCTCGTAAAATGCGTTGCCATCCACTTCCACACAAACATACACACCTAAAAAAGAGAAGCAGACAATTAGTGACTTTATAAGCTCTAGTTCATTGTTCAGATAGAGGATCTGCTCACCTCAGGAACCAATAACTAAGTGGTTATTTCAGGAAAAACTAAAAGTTAAACATACAGGCCGGTTGCTGCAGGCCGCAGGCAGAGTGGATCGCCACAGTCAGAGTCCCACATAAAGACTCCTCGTCCTCTACTGGTGAGAGACAAAGGCAAACATATCCTGAAACCCATTGAATTTAAATCTTAAATATTCTTTTATAAAGTTATTTGATGAAGAAAGTAGTCTTCTGAGTACTTTTGCAGAGTGCTTGCTGTTTTCATTTATATCAGCCGCCGCACAAGTAATCAAGAATTTTTCCACTCTAAAATCTGTATCAGCTGCACAAATACCATATTGGTTGAGCTCCAATTTCTGATGCAGAATGTGATTGTGATGTGTGATCTGTGGCGAGGAAAAGAAGACAGAGGCGGATAGAGGTGGTTTTTGTACCGGGGTTTGAGCTGTGTAGTGGAGGCTGCTGGGTCATTCTCAGTTTCCCACACGCACAGGTGAGGGTGAGCAGGTCAGGAGGGACGGTTTCTATGTCTGACAAACAACAAATAGCAAACAGAATCAGCTTACAGAACACAGTGATTCAAGAAAAAAACACTAGGCTCGAGGCCTGTTAAAAAGAGGATCCTTATTAATGCTAATGCTCCTATTTCTGTTGGACAACGGACTAAAATCTGTTCCTCGGGCTGCTGAAGCCCCAAGACCCAAAAAATGGCTTCTACTTTAATTGTTCACATTTTTTTATACAATTTAATGCAATTATTATATGTTTTTGAACTGTTTTAATATAGTTGCTCCTTCCATTAAAAGGAAATCATACCAAAAAAAACGCCTTTAATATTCACAGGCTATAATCCACAAGTACATTTTTCTATATTATGAAGCAATTTTTAAACCAGATGACCCAACAAAATGGTATTGTGTTAACAAATCATAACTAAGGCTGCAACTAATGGTTATTTTCATTATTCATTAATCCTTAAATAATTATTAATCTCATTATTTTCTTAATTAACTGATTTATCATTTACAGGATCATCAAGAGGATGCCTCATAATTCAGATGCTGGAACCTTAGAATGTTTAATTGTTTATAAGAATTGGTGCCAATCGACTGATCAACTGAAGGAGCAGATATAGATGAGAAAAAAAGATCAACAACTGGTTGAGCCAACATGTTTATGTTGTGGCTGTAAGACAAGAAAATATGTCTGCTTCTGAGCATAACGGTCCAAACGAAGCGCTGCAGTCCTTCGTAATGTGACATTAGAGGAAGGTGTTTGGTTCCACAAGACATTTAAAGTTTGTTTGACGCCTTCAGTGTGCAGGCTGTTGACCAAGTCACAGCTAGTGTATATTTTCACACCTACAGCCCACTCAACGCTCATTTGACTCAATAACCAGCGTGGTGTTGAAGCCTTTTAGTCTTATTAGTCAGCAAGTTGTTTGTGGAATCAAATTAAAACTAAAAAAAAACAAATAGCTGACTATAAGGAGAATCTCCTCAGTAATATTCTGCTGCAAGAAAATTGTTTTTATCTTCTGCAGATTTTAAACTTAATTAAATATGTATTCTGCAGCTTGCAGTCCAAAAAACATGTTTGTGTAAAGGTTTCTGTGACATCTGATGAAGATGTATGTCTAGCATTTGGAGTACATGTAGTGAACATGCTTGTGGCCAAAAGCTGTGGGCTTACTGTCTGTGGTGAGTTTGTGGATGGCTTCCCTCCATTCTTCAAGTTCATACAGGGAGGAGAGGAGGAAACTGTGAGTCTGCAGTGAAACAGGTTTTTTTTTATTTCAGTGGGTTATTATTCTTGACATATTCTGTGCTGACAATATAATGTGTGTGTGTGTGTGTGTGTGTGTGTGTGTGTGTGTGTGTGTGTGTACCTTGCCACTGGGGCTGTGCAGGTCCAGTCTGTAAACAGGGGAGTGTACCATCAGCATCAACTCCATTTGCTCCAGTTTCTTCCTGTGGCGAGCTGCCAGAGCTGCCATGGCCTTGGACCCCTTCTTTACACAAACACATTTTTTTTATATTTAAAAAACACACACTGGTCACACTCTCCTCTCTGCATTTGTGTCTCTTTCACACAAACATACTGCTTTGTGTTGCTGTATCTGTTGTCGGAGGAAATACATCTTCGCTCTCATGGTGTGTACGCGAATCTGTGTGTCTGAACGTTCCTGCTCCGTAACCCAGCGAAGTTTGAGACCTGCGAGGGGCAGATACCAGCAGAACCTGTACTGGTCGTGCTTCCTGGAAGAAAACCCAAACAAAAAACATTCATCATTCAGTCAGCAACTATGACAGCTTTTGTGACTCATAAACAACTACGAGCAAAAGGAAACACATGATGCATGTACATCCAGTGTTTGTTACTGCTAGCCTCTCAAAATGTAGACCACATTTCCCACAAACCCTGTGGCGTTCTCTTGCTACACTCACCCTCTGCTTGCATGTTTGAATCTGGTGCACAGCAGGAGGTCCGTGTAAAGGAAGAGATGACGCAGGCTGCGTTCCCCCTCACTCGCATCCACCACAAAGCCATCACGCATCAGCTGACGTCTCTGGAGTAACACGCAAACACACATGTACGTTTCATATACATATACTGCCACAAGCGCGGGCTTCAGCAAGGATGGGCACACATGCAAACGTGCAATTAAACAGTTTACGTGTACATCTCGGCCAGATTTTGTGCATCGTTAAGCCTCACCATTCCGTGACTGAGCGTGACCTCTCGTTTGCTCTGTGAACTCTCGTTGACACCAGACAGGAAGCTGCGAGACAATCTCAGAGCTTCCTGTAAGGATGAGTAATCTCCGTGCTCCACTGGTGTTGTCTTCAGGACATCCTACAATATCACAGACAAGGTGCTTAATCAGAAAATGCTAAGTGGGTGGAGGAAGTGGGGTATAAAAAGATCGTACTCCAGGGTAAGTCCTGGGAGAATGATGAGCCAATCAGAGTAGCAGCTATAGAGGTGAAGTTTCAGGAATTGATCAATTATCTCACACGCAGCACTAGTGTGGTCTTGGTTACTCTGTCCAGAGGTTTGTATAGTAGAGCTGTAAAAACAAAAAGACGGCAATCAGACACAGTCAGCCAACCGGTTATTATGACTACAGAAATTTAGAGCATGTACCTTCAAATGTGTATGTGGTCCGAGTTTTGTCTGAGCCGTTATTATTAGACATCATGCTCTGCAGAGGCGAGAGATAAAGTGAGACGGGTGAGGAAAACCTTGTACACAACTTTGTTACAATAAATGCTCGTCTGAAAGTTTGCAGTACCTCGGCCAAGGTTCGGAACCGAGGATCTGACTGTGTGCACTTGTGAACAACTTCAACAGCTTTCTCATAGTTTCCAATGAAACCACCGTACAGACCGATCTGGTTCACCTGCAGAGGCAAAACAACAGACTGACGAATGGAGGAAGGAAACACTACTAATTCTTCAATATTCAATAATTTGTTTGTTTTATTTTATATTCATTTTTGTCCAATGTCTACTTTCTATCTTATTTACCTTCATGACCACTAATGAACTTTGTATCACATGTAAAATCTATTAAAGGGCTGTAACAAACTGATATACATGATACTGTCAAACATCGTAGAATAAAATAATTTCTCTAACCTAACAAGCTTTAAACACAACAATGACGTAATATGACTGTATAAAGTAGTTGTGGTGAACATCATGAAGTCGTGTTTTTGCCTACTGATGAATGCAATGTCCAGCTTTCACTCCACTTTTAGCTCTGTTTGAGTCTTCACCAGGATTACACTAGCCACTAGATCCTCCTACAGGTTACACACTGGACCTTTAAAGCTACTTAATGGATGGGTACATTTAGATTTTAAGGGGTTAAAGGCACAAAGAACAAACCTGGCACATTTCCTCAGGTTAGAAATTAAAAAAAAAAAAAAGGGAAGTAACATGATAGTTACATCATTGTCAATAAGCTCATCTCTTGGGTTATTATAACATTAACCACATTTCTTTCATTTATCCACATTGAAAGGCTTCCCTCTGTGTCAATCTGTGTGTTTCCACCCTTTCCTTCAGAAACAAGCACTAAAAGTTGACACAATAGAGGACTTACCATTTTGAGAAACAGATCTCCCACCATCAACTCAAAGCCTGTGTGACTCGTCTCTCTCTCCCCACCAGTGCTGGATTCAGTCTGGCACTGCGCACTGAGCCGGGCCTTCAGGCCAGAGTAGAAGCTCTGGTGCAAGTCTCTGAGTTCGGGCACCTGGTAGAAAACAGTCTGGACCTGACAACTGGACAGGACTGGCTGGGAGGTCCCGGCTGAGGCTCGCAGAGCCTTCATGGGCTAGAGAAAAATGAAGTGAAATAACTGATCTGTACATGCAGAGAGGCTGAAGGCCACCCGGTGTAGGCGAGAAGAACTAGCTGGTGTGTAACAAAAAAAAATTAAAAAGGCGAGGGAAAATTAGAACGTGTGAGCAGACGTTGACATTTACAACACCCCCAGCTTCACTCGCATGAATTTCAGCAGCAACTTTGACACATATGTGTACACTCATACCACTGCTAAATAAAAGCAAGCTTATACAGCATGATTGTATACACAGCCACATAACGAAGCATACTGCTGAGAGAGAACTGTGCACACAACACCCAGCGTTCCCAGACTTTCTGATTCACTTCTCACATCCACTTTTTTTTTTTGAAGTTAAATGAGTCACAACGTCTATGAATGCAGAAATAGAGGGTTGCTGTTAATAGCAGGGAAAAAAGACAGAAGAAATTCACGAAGGAAGCTCCCAGACAGGCACTCGTTATTGGGCCATCACCAAATCTATTTCTGCTCTTAAAGCGGGGTTAGGAATAGATTCAAGGCAGGAGTAAATTAAAATTAAATAACATGCTAATGATTGCAATGAGATCAACATTTTGTATTTTTTAATGAGAAATAATTTGACTTTCTAGGAAACAGACTCACAGAGAGTTAAATAGGAAGCCGCACTCTCATTGGTTAATATGAAGCCAGCAGCTAGTTAGCTTAGCTTAGCATACAGACTTGAAAAGAGGGGAAACATCTAGCCTGGTTCTGTCCAAACCCTCTAAAACTTATTAACATGTTATACTGTTTGTTTAATATGTAAAAAAACAAAAGTGAAAAAAGAATATAAGTTACTAATTAGCATTAGCTAGAGTTAGCCAGCAGGGACCAGTTGCCAGGCAACCAGCAGAGACTCCAGGAAGTTACCAACAGTCTGGTACATGTTTTCACCATAAAACTGTCAAAATGTTTTTCTTAATACGGATTAAACAAACTAGATATAATGTGTTAATTAGTCAGCTTTAGAGGTGTGTGTACGTGGATTTTGTTAGCTTTGGACAGACCCAAGATAGCTGTTCACCCCTGTTTACAGTCTTCACGTCAAGCCGCAGACATTAGATCAATCTTTAGAGAAAAAAAAAAGGGGAACATCATCTATGATATAGAACAATCCATTTGTGGTTTGACAAGGAAGCTGAACAGTGATCTGCAGTGGATGTGAGCACTGGATATAATCTTGTACTATGACACAACGCTAACCACAGGCCGAAAAACACGCATGTGACTGCTGCTCATACTCGATATACATTAAGCACACACACACAAAACGAAGCACCGATCTCCTGTATGTTCATGAAGAGTCTTTGGAGAGTGAGCTGAAGTCACTAAGGGGTACTATGATTCTCCTTTAAGCTATATTATTAAAAGAAAGCATGTGTAATTTTTATGTGGCGACAGCAGAACAGCAAAGGGGAAGTTCAGCAGTAATAATGAATTAATAGTAAACTCTTTCTGAGATATGGTTAACATTTTGATGCTAAAATAAGAGGTGAGAATTTATTTTCATGTGTTTATTTGTGTGTGTGTGTGTGTGTGTGTGTGTGTGTGTGTGTGTGTGTGTGTGTGTGTGTGTGTGTGTGTGTGTGTGTGTGTGTGTGTTACCATCAGCAGGGCCTCCAGCTCTCGGAGATAAACCTCCTCACTCTCCAGGATGCCTTTCAGGACCACAAGCCTCCTCTCCAACATTTCCTCCGGGCTGCACGACGTCTGAATCACAGACATTCAACGTGTAGTTGGAGATACACCCAAGTCAGTCTCAGGATCAATTACATTAAAATTCACTGAGTCAGCGATGATGCAACTGGTGCAATTTATAATAATATATAGTACAGATCTTATAGATTTAACATGGTTATATTCAATTGTTTGAATATAGTTCAACTTCTCTGTGTCACTAAATAGGATCACACACATCCTCCTGTGTAGACCACATAATATGTGAAACATTAACATATGTGGTGTTATCAAACTGTTTTTAACGGTCACTTCTATATTCTTCTACTTTGATGAAAATGTGCACTGTTTCCGGAAAACAGAAGAGTTACTTCTTCAATACTTTTTCTACAAACTGGGGCTTAATATGACCAGAATAAAATGAGGAAGTAAAGCCAATGTCAACAAAACACAACATTTATTTCTTTTTTCAGTTGTAGTCCCTCCCTGTCTTTAATAACTCACTAAAATATCAGCTGATGGAGTCCCTACTAACAGCTTTTTGAAGCGTTTTAGTGTGTGTCTTTACTTAAAGTCCACCACTGAAACCCCCAAGTATTTCTGTATATTGTACAACTGATTTTACACAAATAAAAACAAGGAGTGTCGAGCCCATTACTCACAGGGGTGTCAGGGAAATCTAAGCTCTCGGAGTGGAGAGGAGAAAGGTAACAGGACACTGCCTCCTCCTGGAACACATCCTCCTCCAGGACATCAGCCTCTGCTTCAACTACAACTAACACACAAACACACACACACACACACACACACACACACACACACACACACACACACACAATGCATGATATCCTGCCGTATGTGGTATTAATATCCAACAGGTTCCCATATCTGCTTCCTCCTTAAATGTGTAAACTTGGTGTTTGTAAATGAACAAAAAATATAGCTGCTTTCTCTGACTTTAAACACACTTTTAGAAGAGATTATGGTGCCTTTTCAACAGGTAAATGAGTAAATGAGTAGCTCGTCAGATTGGTTTCTTTTTTCAGATCATCTAATGCAGAATTTTAGCTGATTAAGTTTTTCCACAAAGCTTTGAAAATCCACTCTTTTTACATAACAATACAAAGCCTCTTCCCTCACCTGGTACATGCTCTGTCTCCAGATAATTCACAGCCTCCTGGTAGACGTCCATCATCGGAGCTCAGTGCTCTTCTCCTCACAGTGCGAGGCTGAGCTCTGGAGCATGTGAACATGCTCAGCTGGCGGCAAAGCTTCCTCTTTCTGTTAAAGATGCGCAAAAGGGGAAAATACAAGCTTCCTGTGCGCGTGAAACACAGTTAAAGCCGATGAGAACTGGCACCTGCCACTTTAATCCATCCCTACAGTTGCACTCCACTTCCTCTAAATGATTTCAACACACTGGCTGCAGAGTATTTACCATCAAAACCTCAACCCTGAGTTCTTTCAGCTGCTGTACAACAATACCACATCTTCATTTTGACCACAGTTTACATACAGATCAGGGGAGTTGATAGCGTTTACCAGGAGCTACTGAGAAGCTAATTCAATTTAAAAGTAAATATAAATAATGTATAGCATAATATACAATATTAACTTGTGGAAATCAAATGAATAGTACTAGTGGAACATGTAGGTGTTATATTGATGTCTAAACTGACATTGTGTGAAGCATTTAGCAGCCTTAAGTAAACAGACAGCCCCAAAAATCAGAGGTTTACTTAAAAACTGTTCTATAAGACTAAAAGCCTCCTTTTATTGTCCAACGCTGCCATCTACAGTAGAACAGATGTTAATACAGCGTCCTTTATGATTCTTTTATTTAACTTTAATCTGTTGCTATTCACCACTGTGTTCATTCTTCTTCACTGACTGCACTGACATGAGAAATGTAACACCTCCACACAGCTGAGACGCTCAGATACTGTGGCAACACTTTGCTGGTTGTGGTTTGTGGTGTCACGGTGAAGGTCCTGACTCCCCTTTAACAGCAATGGAAATGTGTGGCATTGTTTTAAAGTTTTAAAGGGCTTCTATTTTATATTAGGATATTTTGGTGGTGGTTTTATTTAGTAGTTTTATTGCTATTTTTAAACCTTCAATGATAAATAAACCTTTTTAAAATGTGTATATTGAACAAATAGCTGCTTATTTACACATCCAGAAGTATTATCCTGCCAACAGGTGTTTTATGTTTGTGGTTTGTATCCAGTTCTAGTTCTAGATAGATAGATAGATAGATAGATAGATAGATAGATAGATAGATAGATAGATAGATAGATAGATAGATAGATAGATAGATAGATAGATAGATAGATAGATAGATAGATAGATAGATAGATAGATATTCCTTTATTTGTCCCACAAATAAAATTCCAATATTACAGCAGCAAAGTGGATAGAGAAAAAAACAGTAAGAGTAGGGAAATAATAAATAAAAACACTATGTACAAGAGAAAAAAACAGTAACAATCCACAAACAACAGATACCACAAATATTAGCAGCAGCAGTTGCACATGGGCAATAGATTGCACAGTGAAACTATGATCAGATTCCTCCTGCAGGGGGCGCTGCATTCCCATTACCGTCATAAGTGAGGTAGTTCCTAGAAAAAACTACTCTCAGTGGGAAATTTTTTTTCTAATGTTCAGCGGGAAACAACATGACTTCTCTCATAACATATTATCCCTAACAGACTGGAAGAAGTACATTACAACACTGTGCATAATATTTACCCTATCGACAAATCTGTGTGAATATTTGTGGATACTGGGAACAATGAAAAAATGAAGATTAAACAATTACAACTGGATTCTGGAAAAGTACTTTATTATCACTCAAACCAATCATTCAATTAAACTAGAAAACGTATCACTATTAGTGCTTACTTCTAAAGTTACTCTTTTATTATTCTTTATTCTTTTGGTGTTTTTTAAATGTTTTATGTATTATACTTGACGTCTGTCCTGCTGTCTAGTTGAATTTCCTGCCCTGTTGAAAATGGAGCCATACCTGTTGTCCTTTTTTTCATTATGATGCCTTACTGTTTCTTGTCCTTGTGTCATATTATAAGTGACAATAAAGATTAACATAAAAGATATGGGGGTAGGTGTGTAGTTTACACAGAAGTGGGAAGATGTGGAGGCTTGTCTCCAGCCCTCACTTTCACAACTCTTCCATAAGACTGAGCAATTTCCAGAGAAACAAAATCGAAACTTATGGGATGAAAAAAAGAGGAATTTCCTGCCCTTTTAGCTCTGCAGCAGAAGTTAACCAAGGATAGAGCCTCTGATAAGCACGAGGAAAGAGGGAGTTGACAGGAAATGCATGACTGACCGGGTTTTGGGAAGCCATAACCCAATAAAAAGATTACCAGTGACCCACAAACCAAGATAAAACATCAAGTGCTGTACAGATCGAGGTAATAAAACAGAGGCAATATGCCAAAGAACAATATGTCAAAAAATATGAAAACTTCAAGGGCGATTTAACATTATCAATGAAAACAGTGAACTATAAACACAAAATAATCATAATTACAATAATAACTAGTAGTACAATAAACTAAAGGAACTCATGTTTCCGCTGCACCAACTGAAGCCAATATATGGAATGATTTTAAATACATAAATTACTTCTACATCATCTCTCAGTAGACTGAACGTTGCAGTAACTTGGAAATGTTTCTCTGCTGAGAAGAAAAACAGGAACCAAAAGGTCACAATAAAGTAACACACCCAGATTTTTGGCTCCCAGTTTTATCTCACTATGATTAGAAAAATAAACAGAAGGAACAGAATCTCTTATTTGTCTTTACTTAAAGGACCAGTTTGTTGGACTTAGTGGCATAAAGCAGGGAAGTTGCTAACTAACTAACTAACTAACTAACTGAACACCGCTCATGTCTGTGAAGTGCGTATGAGAAAATATGGAAAACTCTAAAGGCCCTATGTATGTTGGTTTGTCCGTTCTGGGATTCTGTAGCAATATGGCGGACCCCAGGGAAGGCGACCGGGTGTCTGTAGATATAAAAGACTCTTTTTAAGGTAACACAAACAGGTGATTGTACACTAATGAAAACATACTACTGCACATCTCTGCCAGTAGATCCTCCTAAATGTTGCACACTGGACCTTTAATTGAGGACAATTTTGAGACATAAACAGAAGACGGATCCGGCGTCACATAATTGTAAGTGATACTGACGTGTGTACAGTGCTGATAGTAGCCCAAACATTAGAAATTCCTGAGGAAAAATGGCTCTATAAACTTCACGTGTTCACGCATTATTTGCCTATCTGACATTTTCCCATCAGTGTGTCCTGCAGACTGTGTGGTACGCTGTGTATTTTCCCTTTAATTAGAACAAAATCACCCACAAACCGAAACTAGAGCAGTGACCCACTTGTATTAAATGGTAAATGGACCTGTACTTGTATAGCGCCTTTCTAGTTTTCCGACCACTCAAAGCACTTTTACACTACATGCCACATTCACCCTTTCACACACACATTCACTCAGTGATGGCAAAGTCCATCGAACAGAAACTAACATTCATACACATTCACACACGCACGGCATCGGGAGCAATTTGGGGTTCAGTATCTTGCTCAAGGATACTTCGACATGTGGCACCAGGGGCTGGAGATCGAACCCACAACCTTCTGATATAGGAACGACCCGCTCTGCCTCTGAGCCACAGCCGCCCCGAATAGAGTAGAGAGTAACCAAAAAATGATCCTATAAATATTGCGTTTAAGGACATGCTTGCACATTGATAAACCACATAAAGCACATTTAGTATAAAAGCTCATCAAGTGCTGTTTGTTTGCATGCAGCTCTTGCAGCCCATCAGACCACTGCAAAGCCCCCTTTAGCAATTTGTTGTTATCTTGATGTGGCTAAAAACTCTCATATCACACAATCAGTTGAATTTCCTCAGCTTTCTGTAAACTCGTATGTAAGTACCAGAAAATGAATAAAATACCAACTTTAAGCTGAAAAACCACAAACTCTACTGTATCTGTAACTGTATCAGGCAGTTAGTTGCATCAACTGAATAAAGCAAACATCACATCTTTTTTTTGTGGCAGTGCTCCACCTTTTTTGTTAGACACTATCATGAGAGTGTGCACATGTTCAGTCTTGTCTGAGGCATTTTAAAGTTCATGTGTTTTTAATGATTAATCGTCCTGGGACATTTGTCTCACGGCACCCTTCTCTATCCTCCCACATCTAACTACATTCATGTTCCCTTCACCCACTGCAGCTGCAACCCATTATGAGACAGCGAGAGGAATACAATCTCGCTCCACTTACATGTTTACTACTAGATACTCTCACAACCTTTTCTCATAGCGCTCTAACAATGTGAACATATTCTATTCCTATATCTCTTAATACAGTTTACAGATGAAATAATAAATGTTGTATCTATTGTTTCACAGAACATTCTCCCAGGGTGCATTTGTCCACTACAAGCATCAAGGCTGAGTGTTCACAATCTGATTTCCTGTTCAGCCGAAGACCGTCAACTCGCCTTGTGAAGTGTTTTGTTTGAGTTGAATTCAGTGTGTGCTTTTAGCCAAAAAAATCTCAAGTCCTAAATGTTTATTCTGGCACCACGAGGTCAGCAGTGTGTGAGAAAAAACTAAAAAAGTTCCCCTATTCTCTTCCTTCCTCTCCATCTGTTACAGCTGCAACTCTCTTCAGTGATCCGAAAGCAAAAACTACATCAGGGATGAATATTAAATAAACTCCCCTCACCGATGGCACGAAAGAAAAGCTCTGCTGTCAGCATCATTAGCGTCAGTATAGCCAACATCCGGCGCAGTAGTCAAAAGGACCAAGACCAGGACTAGTCCAGACTGGGTCCAAATGAGAGAGACAGAAAAACAAGCATGTTTTTACTGATTTAGCAGATTTTGACTCAAACCAGTACCTGTTTCCTCAACAAGCGCACTTCATCAGTGGTTGTGTTTTGGAGGAGGGAGTTCAGACAAAAAAAGTATATTGTTGGACCCAAGTCTGAGTGCAAATACAGTCGAAGTCCAAGACAAAAGTAAACATATCTGGAGTCTGGATTTGATTGCTACAGCACTGAAACCATCACCACAAAGAGACACAGTCAGACAGAGAGATAACGTTTTAGTGTCATCACACACAGAAACAAAATTCTCTTTTGCAACTTTAATCAGGTGATCAGATCAGATCAAAGTTAACAAGAGTCAGAATAAGGTAGTTCTGTGAGGTTGTACTTTGGCCCAGCTAAATCCTACCATTCTAACAATGACAATGCTAACATGCTCATGACAATGTTCACCATCTTAGTTTAGGGTGTTAGTATTGGCTAAATTAAAATGTTGACCTAATAATGCTAAAAATAATCTGATATTTCAAGATGAACTAAAGCGGCCGACTGACCAACAATGCCAATCGTTAGAGCTACATTGCTAGCAAAAATACCAAAGATTTTAATAGCCAATAAACAGAATAAAGTCAATAGTGGTGTGAACAGACAAATAAATGTATAACTTGTATAATGTGTGATTACACTGAAGATTCAATCCCTCCCCCATTTACAGCGATATTAGCGTCTGTCAGTGGCTGGAAATGTTGTTGAAATGTTTGGCCTGAAGCTAAAGATCCCCACTCTACTGCTTTACTTCCTGAAGTCTGCAAGTCCCCCCCCCCCGTTGGGTTTAAGCACGCAAGTTAGAATGGCGTGGGTCTGTCAGGAACAGGTAAACCACACTGAACACAACAACAAAGGGCGACAGTAACAAGGAACATTTGTTCAACATACATCTGCAATATCCGTTAGGCTGTTTCAACTTGTGGCGTCTTTTTTTCAGTTCCCTTTTTGTTACATCACATATGTTTTTAAGACTGATACCCTTTTAATATTAACTAATGCAATTCATAGTTTCTCTGTTATGTTAAAAGCTCACACATTAGTGAGCCAGCCTCTCCTACTTTATCTGGCAATTTCTTACTGACATTGGATTTAACTACTAGATGAAACGCTTTCAAAGCTAATTTTCTGTCTGCAAATAAACATGTCATATCAGGTCTTTAGCCATGTGGGTTTTAAATGTACTTAGTCTAACTCTCCCCAGTCAATCACTTTTCTGAAGGTTGTGGAGAGCATTATTCTTGAACTGATGAGTTGACCTTAGTCCCTTTATCTTTTTATAATGTCTGAGTCTAAATTATCTTATTGATTTATTTATATAATCATCCAACATTACATTCATTACACTTCATATAATGTATTAATAATGTGCATCATCACTGACAAATCGATTTTTTAAATTTGCAGTTAAATGAGTCAATCACTTACATTTTGGATGATAAGATTCTCTCAAACAGAGTTTAAAGTCTTAAATCTCTTGAATCTTAATCTGCCAATCAATAGTTCCTGTAATGTGAATGCAGGCGTCAGACCAGGACATGACTCAGTAACAGTCACAATCAAATCCTTTAAACTTTGCATGTACTGAAACGTTTCTTCTTTCACATCAAGAGACAGAAGAAGTGAGAAACCAAAAAACAGAATAATGTAGTTTTGTTAAGATTTGTTTAAGATGTATCATTGTTGAACACGTGTTATTGTTCATTGGTCTTTGAAGATAATCATGTGTATATAAATAGTTTGTCTTTACACACAGATTTAAGGAATCAGATTATGAGAAAAACTTATATATATATACTTTTTTCTTCTTTATTTTTATTGGTCCACAGTGAAGGAAATGTCTTACAAGCACTGTACACCATATGCACATACTGTGTACATATCATGCACATTATTAAAACATCAGACATGTTACCATTTAACTCTAGTTTTTAAACTCAATCTAAGGTGTAAGGCTGTGATGTTAATGAAAAAGAACAGCTAAATGTAGGCATTACAAAGCACAGATATATACAAAATATAAATGCTAACTGCTAAAACTTTGTGTTGGCTGAATGTTTTAAACTAACTACCCTCACGACCAAAACGGTTGCATCCTAGCCCCTCATGACCTGTGTGGTGATCACTGAGGTGGCTCCCGGGAGGTTTTTCCTGATCTTCAGCTCACGATTAATCTGGCACCAGACGCACGGGTAACACCACAGCACCTTGCAGCAGTCGTCGCAGCCAGAGCCCTGACGGAGGAAGGAGGGAGAACAGATAACAGTTCAAATGAATGATCTCTGATGGAAATATCAAGTCTCTTTAGCTGCTAAATGCTCTTCTATGTTCACCAGCTAGATGCTAACTTTCACTGTCTGCCCATTTGGTGCTGAGACGGAAGTGTGCAGAAGTGAGAATGGCAACGAGGTTGGTAAGAGTGGGTGAGAGTGAGCCAAACAACTGTGGTGGTTGAAAATATTCAACTCAGCTGGTATTTGAATACATTTCCATTTCCTCCTTTTCCTGTAGTTGTGGCATAAAGTAGTTCCAGTATTCTATTCATTGGATATTACAACTTTTTTTGTATTCAAACTGAAAAAACAAAACTATGTATTGAATTGTGACCTTTGTACTGTAAACTGTATCACTGGTGTCATGACATTGGTATCTAATACCAGTCATTATATTCAATATACAACTGCTATTTTAGGTAATCACAAGCAATCCATTGTTAACCAAACTCACATAAAGGATGAGATTTCAAAAGGCTTCAGGGCAAGGCCGTATGAACTATTGTATAAAATGATATTTGTTTGTGTCAAACAATGACAACTGTACATAATTGTTTGCGTAGCTTTAGCAATGTTTGAACGCTCTGAATGCAACGGCCTGATTACACACCAGCTATTGTGCACATTATGTACAGCCGAACCTTCCTCATCTACAAAAAAAGTGATTTACAAACAAGCCAGAGCCTTTATTTCCCTACACCAGAATGACAGTGGGTTCAGTCAGACCTTCTTCCAGCGCTGGCACTAACACGAAGTGTGGAGATGTGTGGCTGTGTGAGACTAAGCCAATATAATGGCTTAAAGTCAGGTTTGCTGTCTTCATTTGCTATAGTTTATCTATAATATAACAAACACAACAGACTTCTCAAAACTTTCTTACATTTTTTATGTTTGTTTCTTTCCTGTCTGTTTGATATCTTTATTGAAACATGCTGTATTAATACATCTTTACCTATTTCTCTACAACTGCATGACACCAGTTGACTGAAGAGTATTTAAATGTATATGCAAAATGCACTGTGTATAGTACTTAACTAAAAAGTGTTCCCTCTCCAAGCAGCACTCCAACACCTAAAACTATATTCACTGGGAACGGAAACTACAGATTTTGTTACTGAGTCCTTTGCAGGAACTTCCTTCCTTCCACTTGACAACCGATACTTTGACCACCAAGTCAATCTTTAATCAAACTTTCTATAGTACGATAGGTACTGGGGATGCAAGTCTTCCACACCTGAGGGGACAGCATATCAGCCCACAAATATTCTAGTGTGAAGTTAACGCTATAAATAGAAGCGCAGCTGTGCAGGTGTTTTGCTTGCAATGGTTTGGTGCACAGTGAAGCCTTTGTCGACTCTCTCCGCTGTCTGTCCCTCCACTGTGCTGGAGCTCAGCCACACCCGGAAATTAATAATAATAATAATATAATCGATGTACAGACGATGAAAATAAACATTTACCAGAATACAGAAAATTAAGTTAAATCAAGCAAAGGCTGCACAGACAATAAACACTGCAGGACACTGTAAAGGTGAGAGAAATTCCCTGGAGACAGAGACAAGACCAGATCGCTCCCAGCAGATACTCAATATTAAATGTGGACCGGGTGTAAAAGACTTGATCAGGGCTGTGGTTTCGAATTAGGGTTAGGGTTTTCAGGTGATCGGGAGATTTGGAGATCGGGAGATCGGGAATCGTGGGATTTCACTGGTATCGGGATCAACTACGTTTGGTTTTGTGACAGCCCTAAACACAACTAGAAACAGTAAACTGCAAGGCTCTTCGCTATGTTTCTTCTGCTACGTTGAGTCTCTCCGTGTACCTAAATGTACTTTGATGCACCTGTAACCACACCCAACCATGATGTCACAGGGCCCTGGAGTACACCTGTACATCACTGCAACAAAGTTAAACCACTAGAGGTGAGAAAAAAACTTGATTTTCAGTTAAGTTATTCTCTGAGAATCCATATTGTATCCCCCACTCTACCCACATATCCCCCCGAAGCCTTACAGGGATGTTGTGACGCTCTCTCACGGATGAGCGGAGTATGCAGGACACCACACCACAGACGTCCAGGAGGGGCATGCAGCAGCACCAGCCGTGATCACTGGCTGTCTGACACTGCATGCAGGGGAAGCAGAAGAGCGCACAGCAACCTTGAGGACAGAAGAGAGGAGGAATATATGAACTTTATTAAGACATTACATAACATTAACCTCTTGGGATGTGCTGAATTTCGCAAAAATGTCTGATGATACTGATATTTCCCAGAATACACCTACCGACCACGTGTCCCCAACCTTTCAGTTCTTCAAAATCAATTTAAAGGGGAACCACTTTTACACATTTTCAAACTGTCTGTTAGTGGTGGGAAGTGATGAAGATATACTACTCATCCTGTGAAAACAGTTGGAGGTTTGGTCGAGGGAGTGGAGGAGTGGGGGGTTGGGGGGGTGTTAGAGCAGTTATGTATATGCTATTTCCATGCATTAAATGAATATAGCAATAACAAATTAGTAACAAATTAATTACGTTTTTACGGTTATTCCTTTTAGGGCCACCAACAACCTTCACCTGAGAGGCAGCAAAGTATTTGTTACAGTTAACCAGCATGTGGTTTATGAGGAAGATATTAAATTGCTGGAGAACTACTTTAAGTTACTCAGTCTTACTATTGTCCCACAGAAAGGCAGAAGCTCATATTAATGTATTTCCAGTGTAAATCAATATTTTGTACCATTAATGAATTAAAAACAACAGAGTTAAGGCTTCCAGTCTCCAACTTTTTTATGTTTCCAAGAGTTAACTTAGAGCTTCTGCTTTTCTGTTCCCAAAGTGCTGAGACTGATAAAAAAAATTGGATGTTTTCTTAATAGACAGTTAAAGGAATTTATCCAGGAGGGAGTTTCTGGTGGGGGTCTTATCTTCACTTCCAGAGCGGAAAAAAACTATTAAAAATAAATAAATAAATAAATAACAACTTTATTAAAATGTGAACATCTACCAGCCACTGACAGATACAGGTTCACTTCATAGTAAATCATTACTTTGTGTCTGAAATCTACAAGCCACTTTAATACTTAACCAGCGTTTGACACACTACTTCCTTAATGGAAGCTGAAGTTGCAGAATCTGTTGACATTGTTTTATAATGTGATATTCCTCTTTTAGCTGGGAAAGCTGTAGTCCTTTACTGGATCACTGAGTGTAGTTGCACAGCAGTGAAAATGCCAAAATGTTTAGATTTCAAACAGCAATGATGATATTACCCATCCCACCAATGTTTCTAAGATTGATGGAACATTTTAGTTCACACAGTAGGTCGGAAATGACGTATGTGGTGATGAATGACACAAACTGGTGAGCAGTATAATTTCCTGGGTTGACTTACAGGTACCCATATCGCTGCAGCAATCACACAGGCCGGTGCTCCATGTCCCGGGGCCTTGGGCAGTGGTCATCACTGTCACCATCTGGCCTGGCTGCTGGTGTATGGCCATGCTTGGAAGAAGATAACACAGAAATGGTCAAACTAGGACAGGGCAGAGGGAATTGCTCCACACACAGCAACTGCTGGATTATGATCCAGGCTTTTTCAAGGCTTCAGTAAGCGAAGGAAGAAGTTGAAAGACTGGTTTGAAGTTACACTGTTCACAGTTTTGCTATAAAGAAAAGGTGATTGACACTTTTATTTAATTTAATTAAGTTAAGATCATTTAAAAGTGGTTGTGAATGTCCTGGTATTAACACCATCCTTGTGCAAACTTCTACAAAGTCTGTATCTTGATCTCAGGCAGTGTATCACTAACTCTTGTTGGTAGCACTTTGAGGCTTTTAAAAGCACACATTTTGCACCCTGTGTGTGTACCATCAGTTTTTACAAGGCATCCTTTTAGTGTGTTTGTTTGTTTTCAGTGTTGCAAATGAGCAGGACTGCCTTTATATTTTTAAACTATTCCTACATCCAATGTCAATAATTGACATATTAATCCTAACTTGTATGTTGTTGTTTTTTATCTATTAGCCATCAACTGTATTTAAGCTTTTATCTTAAAATGCCTTTTAGTATTTTAACAAAAACTGTGTCTAATAGCACAAACAGGGTATCTTATTTGACCTGTCCTAACATTACCTCCTCAGCTTTTACATTTCTTAAAAGACACTATGGGTTTTTGTATAATGTAGATTTATATCACCTAGGGATGTAACGATTACCGGTGTAACGGTAAACCACGATAAAAATGTTGACGATAACAATTACCGTTTTCATTTCAAATATCATTTTCATCACGGTTGATTACCACGGTGTGGAAACCGTGTGTTTAATTCTTCCCAGCGTGATTCGAGTTTCCTGAAGACAACGTGGGTGCCGTTTTCCCCGACACTGTACGGTCGTGGGTCCTTACACATGAAGACAGCCACAGACTCCGTTATCTTCTGTGCGCGGGAAGAGTTTGGCGGCAGTTTTCAAAGGAAGGATCTGTTGAGTTGCGTCTGTTTTGAATCCACAGGTTTAGCAGCGGGTTGCTGCAGAGCATCTGCATGGTGTCTGCTTAATTGGTTGTGCAAATTTGTTATGTTATTGCAGTATTTTAGTACTGCATGGCACAGCTTACACACTACCTTACTTTTGTCTATTTCCTGTGTTCCGGGTTTACACTGAAATCCAAAATGACTCCAAACATCTGCTTTTAAAGTTGAAGGCTGCTGCTACCTGCTTCTGTTGCTATGTTGTTGTTGTGTGGTCGAGTGCTGCCTCTGTCCGTACAACGCAAATTACACAAAGGTGTTGCTCACCACGCCCCCACTGTCCAGGGGCTTGAATCGATTCAGAGGATTTAATGAATCGATATTGAATTGGGAAAAAATATAATGTAATGCATTGATGAATCCATATTTTTACCCACCCCTAATAAGAATGCTGATTGACAGTTGATTGAAGATAGTTTGTCACATTTTGATGCTTTTGATAAGGTTTTCTAATATAATAAACACTGTTACACTTTTTGAAACTATTTCAGCTTGTGTAGGCCTATCAGTGCTTTCTGAACATATTGAACACACTTTCAAAAAATACCGCGATAATACCGAAAAAAATTTCATACCTTTACATCCCTAATATCACCTAGCTAGATAACATCCATAAGCTCGCTAACATTCATCTTACCACTTAAATTAGATAACAAACTTAAATGTTTTAGTCCTTAAAATTGTGAGAAATTGTTTAAATCTACTTGGGAAAGCCAGAATAAAGCAGTAAATTAAAACCTAATTTATTAGTTCTTCATTATAATATCACTTCACTTACAGTAAAAGTTTTTTACTAAAAGAAATTAAAGAAATTGTTTATCAGTAAACTCATCCTTTTCCTGTTCCTTTGTGCTTTAAGATGTGAATGCTGTCAAAAGCTGTCAAAGCTCTTTGTATCTGTTTATTTAAGCTCACAAAAAGCTCAACATCGGTCAAAATATTAATAACTGTCGATTAATTTAGACTAATTAATACAAATTTAAAAATCCTTACCTTTTCTTTTGGTTCCGTGAGCTTTAAATAACTTTCTCTCTGAACTTCTTCTACACGTGTACGAGCAGTAAGATGCGTGGAGCCTCTTACACTGGAAAGAGAAACTCAACCTCCCCCCACCCACACACAAACACACATACACACACACACACACACACACACACACACAACACACACACACACACACACACACACACACACACACACACACACACACACACACACACACACACACCAATCAACCGGAACCGACGATTGCAAAAGGATGTCCATAAACATTGCTTTGCATGAACTCTGTGATGCAAACTAGGACTTTGCATGAGCAATAAAAGTTTTATTATAAGAGCACAAACTTTATACATGTTAGTGCTGATAAAGCAGTACAATATATAATGTGAAGCAATGCGACAGGTAATTAACTATATATATATATATATATACATACACAGATATATACTTATATGTGAGTATATATAGTTAAACATGGATAATGAGACTGTATATATGGTTCTGGCTCTGACTGGATGCTACGTGCTTTCGGACTTCTGCCAATACATTTGCATAACGGACTTTGAGTTGCGTCAACAACATGCTTTTAAACATAATCTCTGCAATCTAAATAGCCTGTCATATTAAAAAAATGAAGTCTAGCATTCAGTTTTCCTCCATTTATTGTGAATTGTGAATATTCAGCATTTCGTTATTTAATTAAAGCCCTCCATCGTTGTTGGTGCACTTTTTTAGAAGAGACATCCATAATGAATGGAGATATTAATCTGTTATGTTCATTTACTTATTATAGTACCTGCTGTGGTGGTGTAACTCTTGAATGGGCTCAGGGAGGAGATGTCTGTATTTCACTCACAGTGTATTATACTATAACACTCATTATGAAGGATATGGAGGATTATTATTACAGTTTATATCATATAGTCTACTGGCGATCTATTAAGGATGTCTGATGTTTCATACCTTTCCAACTAAATGACAAATGACTCTGTGGAGCTGGAGGCACATGAGGGCAGCACAACCACACCACCTGCAGGGCTGTGGCGATAATTACACATCAGAAAAAATACACACTGAAATGAAACTATTGGTCTTTTACTGGGGATAAAATATAGTTTGGCCAGAAGATAGCGCCAGAGGAAAGGCCATGGTATACATGTATTACCTTACAGGTGTACTCTGTCCAGGCCCAGGGGTCCAGAGGATCAGGCATGTGGCTAACTTCTCTTAAAAGCCCTGCACACTCATGGAAACCCCACATTTAATAATTTTGCCTGATTAGGACCGTGTAAACACACACTCCTTCCCTCATATTTCCCTCTGCAGTTCACAGTGTTCCAACAGCAGCTTGTTGGAGGAGGACACCTTTTACTTATTGGTCGATTGAGTCCTGTGACCTCAGCCAATAGTTACAGCCTGAGCAGATGTCTAGTCAGTATGAGTGGATGCAGCTGTGTGGGTGTGCACAGGCTTTAACATTTTCCACTGGAGAGTCCATCTGGAAAACATTTCTGAACACGTAACAACAACAGAAATTAACCTTCTGTCTATCCCTATGGGTGTAATACTATTTTCTCTATATTTTCCAGTTATTGGCCCGACTGTATCAGCTATTGTTAGTTGCTCTTGTGTACAGGAAGTGTCCCTTCCTATTTTAAGCATGCTACTATCCTCTAAACGCCCAGCACTGCAGACTTTGAGCCATTTTCAGTCAGGGTTTCAGAAACAGCACTTCCTAAAACCACTCTTCTGATGGTTTCTAACAATATTCTCATGTCTTCCGTTGCTGTTCTGTCAACGTGACCTCAGTTCTGCACTTGACACTGTACAACATTTTATTCTGAGGTTACGTGATTGGGTGGGCACATCAGGCACAATGTTAGACTGACAGACATTGTCTCTATTGGAGACTGATTCCTGTCCCACAGGGCTCGGTTCTGGGGGCCCTGTTATTCTCTATCTCTATTTGCTGCCCTTGAGACAGACCATGAACAGATTTAACACTGCATACCATGTATATGCAGATAATATCCAACTGTACTTATCATTCAAATCTTTTTTTACTTACTTACTTAAGACTTACACATTTACTGTCTTGATGCCAGTCATGACGGGTTGATGCCAACTCTCCAGAGAAGCTGCAATTGTGCCACTTTTACTCCCCAGAGTGGCACATTGGCACACCCTGGCACCTCTTTGTGCTCACAGCAGAAGGTGGCAGCAATGTGAAACATTCAGTATAAATGCTGTCAGGCATCCTGTTGCTTCAGTGTTGGTTCAAGTGGCACACTTTCAGATGCAATCTGTAAACATCATATGTATGAGTTAAGGCAGAGGATGAATTAACTGTAAATGTGACACATGATTGGTGGACACTTATAGATTTGTTCACATTTAAAAAAAATCAATTTTCTTTTTAATTTGAACAACAAAAAAATAAATAAAATTATATTCTAAAACTATTATCAAACAGTCAAAAAGTAGGGATAAAGAATAAAAACGTTATTCAAGAGAGGACTCCATGATGGGACCTACTTTGTGTGTGTGTGTGTGTGTGTGTGTGTGTGTGTGTGTGTGTGAGAGAGAGAGAGAGAGAGAGAGAGACAGAGAGAGAGAGAGAGAGAGAGAGAGAGAGAGAGAGAGAGAGAGAGGGGGAAGTGAGTGGTTGGTCGTATTGAGTCAGTATTCAGTGAGACAGCAGTGAGAGAGGATCATGCGGCGGACAAACTTTCTCTCCCATCAGCCCCACTGCTACCATCCTCATCTTCACCACCAACCTATAAATCCAACCAAACCCAGTTGAGGAAGAATGCCAGCGAACAACACCACGTGGTCAACAACAGAGGTGGAGAGGGGCTACACCTGCGTGCGTTTTTACGTGTCCACCGTGTCCTTCTCGGTGCTCCTCTTCTTCAACCTCATCATCAACTCGACCATAGTCCGCGTGAAGCAGCTCCGGAGTCATGCCCGCTTCGTGCTGGTTTTCCACCTGCTGCTGTCCGCCCTGGTCCACCTGGGGATGAGCAGCATCTTCCACTACCAGATCCACCTGCGCGCGAAGCCGGTGCGCTCCGCGTGCCTGGCTATGATCACCATCCTGATCAGCAGCGCCTCCAACATCCTCCTGACGCTCACGCTGATGGCTTTGGACCGCTACTGCGCCGTGTGCCATCCGATGCGTTACGCATCCAAATGCACCGCGGGGCACTGGCCCTGGCTGCTGGGTGTGCTCACCTGGTTCCTGGCTTTGGTGATTCCCCTCAGTCTGCTCCTCCAACGGGACTCCCAAACCCCCGTGGTGGATCGCGGGGAGTGCGGCTCGGATCAGCTGAAGAAAGGCGAGTTACAGAAAGTGCTGTTCATAGGTCTGTGCACGGTGCTCATCCTGTACAGCTACGTGAGGATACTGGTGGAGGGGAGGCGGTTAGGGGTGCTGAATCGGCGCAACCGGGCCGGGTGCAGGACGATCGCCCTGCACTGCAGCCAGCTGGCCGTGTACATCCTCCCCAACTTTGTGAACTTCGTGCTTACGATGATGTACAAACGGGAGCTGATTCAGCGAGAGACCAAAGAGCTGTCAGCCGTGGTTATATTCGCTTTCTTCAGCTTGGCGCAGTGCGTTGCGCCGGTTGTTTACGGCCTGCGCAAAGAGGAACTTCTGGAGCAGTTGAGTCACAGGTTCCCCTGCTGCTCCAGATACCTAAAGAGTGTCCTCGGCTGGACTGTGCACGTCAACTGGGCACAAACCTACCACAAAACACGGTATGTCCCACTGGATGCACCCATTAACATTTGTTTTATCCATACAGCCATAAAGTTGTATAATGACTTACTATTGAGAGCAACCTTTGTGTTACCTCGCTGTGTGTCATTAATAGTCAACTCATTAATAACTGATGACTTGTTTCTCACTTTCTAATGAATCATAAAGTCTGCAGCTACTCAGATTCATCAATAACTTTATTAATGACTCTGTGTAGCTGCAGAGTTCATGATATTGACCTTCAGACAAAAGATAAATAAATAATCTCCAATATGTTACTTAGTCGTTGGTGAGAGAGCTTTTACAATAAGTTTATATATGTTAATAAGCATTTAATAGATGACAGCCTTTCCAGGAGGTCAGAGCTTAAAAGACAAGTGATAAACAACATTTATTATAACTCATGAATAAAACCATATACATATACATTTATAAACCATTTACATCCATTATGACATCAGAAAGTAGTGAGTGGGAAGTTGAAAACCATTGAGTTTTAAAACACTTGATAGGAAAACTACAAACTATTAATGGAAATTTCCACACCTGAAGTCAGCAGTAGTATACAGACTAGATGACAGCTGATTAGGATCTTGACTTTCTTCTTGTGTCAACTCAGCACAATTTACTGTTTGGTAAACCTCTATGTCTGTTATCCACAACCAAAACACACCTCCACACATCGTTTACATAGAAACACTGCTGAAATTACAGCGCTACCAAATAATCTTTCATGACCAGTTTATGTTAAAGGTGTAGTTCAACATTTATTTACACTCATCTTTCTTGCCAACAGTTAACTGAGAAGTCGGTGCTTAGCTTAGCTTAGCATAAAGACTGGAAACAGGGGGAAACAGCTAGCCTGGCTCTGTCCAAAGGTAACAAATCCTACCAGCACATCTGAAGCTCACTTATTAAGATTGGTTTTACGGGTGGTTATGTGCTGGACTATTTCTTGACTGGGAGCAGTGACTTCCCTGGAGTCTCTGACGGTTGCCTAGCAACCTCTCCCCTGTACAGATGTAATAAGATTGATCAATTGGCAAGCTCTAAAAGGTGCTGATAGGTGGATTTTGTTACCTTCAGAAAGATCCAGGCTAGCGCTTTCCCATGTTTCCAGTATTTATGCTAAGCTAAGCTACCCAGCTACTGTCTGTAGCCTAGCTTTAACTAAAACTCAAAAACATTATGAAATTTTAGTCCAGACACCAAAGTAGGTCTCTCTGAGAGTTTGTGCCACATATTCACTTCATGTTCTACGGCCTTACTTACCTGTTATAGGGTCCTTTAAAATAACAAACCTTTAATAGTCAGAAAGATCATATTATGTAAAACATTCAACAAGTGCAACATGTAAAAAAAGTGAATTCTGAGGAAAGATGATTAATAGCAAGATTGGGTCACTTGACTGAAACAAAAGTGTGAGATGGTTTATTTGCATATTGTTAAATATTGCAGTGACTAACTGCCACTACTATGACTAAATTAGTTATTAAAACAGACATTTGTTGCGTGACTTCAGGGTGCAACCACAGCTGATCATGAAACACTTTTTGAGTGTTTTGGGAATTTTAAGAGTTCACCAGAGCACCACAAAAGGAGCGGGTGAAGTCATTGCTGAATTTACAGTTTTATTTCAGGTTCTTTTTCTTTTTCCCCTCAGGGAGCGAACAATGACAGCTCAGACGATCATCTCCCTAGAGCTCCCGCAAGTCCCAGAAAAGGAGGAAACAAGGCCAATGTCAATCACGAGTTCCTCACATGACTTAGACTTAGACTCATGTCAAAGCGATACGGACAATGCCTGATGGGAAAAAGCGGGTAAATGACAGGATACTGACGGCCACAGGAACATTTGGATAAGTGGCTGGTGTTCTCAGCTCACACCTGAAAGGAACTAAAGAGCCTCGGACGTAATAATCCAGATCTATAAAGCTGTCTTCCTCAGAGGACGTCAACACCTGGTTGTGCATCATTGTCGGGACATCAGTGTGTTTCTATTCTGCTCTATTTAAAGTCAGAGGAGCAAACAGTGAAGCTGCTCAATGGATTTAAGCCTCAAGTGTTGAGGTCACACGCACACTTTAACAGCCCTGCATCATTTGGGATTAAATTCGCTGGGATGGAGGATTTACTTAAACATATCGTCTGGTGAATGTTGTTTCCATGTGTTCTCAAACTTGTGGATATTAAAAAATGTGAGTTTAATGGTCTTGATCCATTTGAATGTTTCCAGCACCCTTGAGATTAGGAGAGGGAACAAATATACGAAGACAGTAACCAACATTCAATGTGCTCAACTCTCTTGTCGGGGGTTAGATGAGAGGATTGATATCTCTCTTGTATCTGTTCAATAAAAGGTGCGGATGTAGATAAGAGTTGTTTTGAGTATTAATACTGAAAGGAAGTCTTTAGATGCTTAACTTCAGTAAAAGCACAAATTCCACACTGTAAAAATACTCTGTTACAAGTAAAATAATAATAAATTATATATATATATATATATATATATAACTGTATTTAAGTATAAACAGGAAAATGTATTTAATGTAAAAAGTAAAAGTACTAGTGCAGAGGATTGTACCCTGTGATCAATAGTCAAAAGTAAATTAAAATGTTGGCTGAGTCCTTACCGCCGTGGCCCAAGTGCGATTCCAACCTGCAGCCCTTTGCTGCATGTCGTCCCTGATCTCTCTCTCCTCTTTTCTATCTCCATCTGTCCTATCAAAATAAAGGCATAAGTAGTAAATTCAAATTCTTAAAAAAATAACACGTTGGAACCATCAAATGTTTGGCATCCTTGCATCAAAAATGAACTCTGAACTGTCATCAAAATAGTAAATATTCTGTCAATCCACTAATCAATTAATCAGCTAGATGGTTGATTATTCAGCTTAGTTGATTAGTTTCAACTTAACAAAACATCCTACTCTATGAGCTTTCTGTACATTTTGTATGTAAAGATCTTAATCTGCAAAGTTACTAGTAACTAAAGCTGTTAAATAATTGATTCCCTTCTGAAATGTAGTCGAGTAGAAAGTAAAGTACACCTCAAAACTGTATTTAACTGCAGTAAGTTCATTCCACTGC
The DNA here is from genome assembly GCF_905237075.1 of Dicentrarchus labrax. Lineage (NCBI taxonomy): Eukaryota > Metazoa > Chordata > Actinopteri > Moronidae > Dicentrarchus > Dicentrarchus labrax. The sequence goes on along the minus strand of NW_026136717.1, from coordinate 12,309,543 downwards.
CGTAGTTTGGGCACATGAACGTGCAGCCATCATCTTGTTAGTTCAGAAAATTCCCACATTTGTTATTGACTCCCTCCAGGATTTTGCAGGATTTGTTTATGAGGGGCGGTTGCTATGATGCATGATTTTCCAGATTTGCTGAAAAGTTGCTCAGAATTCACGGGATTGGTTGAATTTGCGTTTATTGTTGCAACATTGAAACTTCCTGCATAGACTTAGCATTAAAAGTTTTTAAGTAATCAACAGAAAATAATAAAAATGAATGCCCAATGATTGGCAAATTATTTGGTGGTAAATATATTCAGGAATAGCCCATTAATAATGTATTCATTTCATAAATCAGGACATTCTCCTCTACATTACATAAACTGCTTGTAGTAATAAAAAATAATCATATGATATGTCAACGTATCAGTTAATCAATATCAGTTAACCTGGCCTCGACAAAGTTAACAGAGGTTGTTAGCCTAAAGAAGTGGGAAACTGCTAGCTTGTCAGAACATTTAGAAACAATCACTTAATACCTCTAAAGCTATTTAGAAGTTAACTTCTGAGATTATTTTTGTGCCTTTTATTAAAACAGGATCAGCTCCATCAAACGAACCCCGGCCACTACGGCAGGGACTCAGCCCCAGCTTCACATTTAATGAACACTCATAAACAGGGAGTGATATTATTCTCTGCAAGTCAGTAAACACACTTCCCCGAAATGTTAAAATATTTCTTTTTAGGTCATTTAGCTTAAGCTTTGGAATGGGCAACAGACCTAAACCACCTGAACTTTCTCAAAACAAAGCAGACTTTTGAATACCATCTCTCAATATTTACCCCCACTAAAAAAAAAAGTAAACTATATTATCTCGGGGGGGGTCTTCTAGGTAAGTAAGGGTGTTGGTTTGATCGACCTGTAGCACAGTTGCTGCTGAGCTCCTCAGATAGCTTTGAGTCAGACGGAGCCACTAGGGAAATTCTCAACACTTTAACCGCAGCGACACTCGTGAAGCAATGGTAGAACCCTTATCATGTCTCGGTCTCACACCAACACTTGTCAAGTCAGTTGTGTATCTGATGGCAGGAAGAGGTTCCTGTTTTTATTTCAGAGCATTTATGCAGAAGCCATCTGGTGGTAAAGCCCTTACTGGCATTCCTGTGCAGTGCGCTCGGTCTGGAAGCCGGGGCTGCAGAAGTGAAAGCCAAGTTGCAAGATTCTATGAATACCAAAGAAATAGGAAGTGAGTTTACCGGGCTAAATACTGTTTCAATGGGAATTTTTTACTTTTTTGCTGAGCTTCAATATTTGTTTGTTTTTTTCAAGGTTACATAAGCTTGTACAGGAAAATACCAGTAAAAGGTCAATGTTTGGTTTGTTGAAGACCACATTCACATATATGTTGGAATTTAAAGAGGTAATGGTCGTATTGCAAGTCTATTCAGGTAAACTCTTACAAAAGGTATGTTTAAAGACGGAATAAATTAAACATTCGTCTCACTGGTAAAACCAAAAGACAGATAAATGCATAGACAGATGAACATATCATTTATTTATTATTCCCAATAGCGCTGTTAAACCAAAAAGCTCAAAGTACATCTGCACAAACACTGCAACTCCACCAAAACGATCGTCTCACACCTTTATCATCTCAATGGCAGTAGTGTTTGTCCCAATACAAGTTAATGTGAAGGCAAGAATGCAGATCTAATTTAAGTTTTATGAATGCTTTTAACAAACTCTGATACAGTCCATTTATTGTACAAATCTCCAGGTACGCAGACTACATTTACAGTTAATGATCCCTGCTACCTTAAGCTAAGCTAAGAAAAAGGAAAAAACTTGCACTTTGGAGGTTAAGTGTTTGTCAAGAGTAAAGTTGACTTTTTTTCTTAAATCATGTGAAAGCTCTTGTGTGTTTGACTCAAATCACAACAACAACTTCAAACAGCATCTGTGGACCGGTTTGTAAGGCAAAGGTTTTCTTCCTGACATTAATGTTTCTGTGATGAACACCTTGTGAGCTTAATTTACATGCATACAGGCATTAAAGTACATTAACATCACACTGTTATATACATTTGAATACAATGTAGATGTCTACAGACTAAGGAGGAAAAACATCAATTTAAAATACTTTTTCTGTATAAATTACAGAATCACCTAAAACCGATTTGTTGCATTGTTGTTCTATTTATCTGTCAAATCCAACACTATAACTTCATGTTGCAACAGATTAAACGATAATTCAGTCCCATCAGTCATGAAGGCCAAGTAAATATAAAAGCTCCATTCACACATTTCAGACATTCAGTCAGCTGGTTTACAGGCAGGTGGTAGTAGGGCTGAATGATGATGTACAAATATTCAGATTTTCTGTCGTACTGACCAATTTAAAAAAACTCTATTTCATTTAGAGTAAAACTCCAGCTCAAATTAGGACCTCTAGCCCAAAATCTAAAAGGTCTTGAGTCAGAACGAAATAAATAAGTTACTAAAAAACAGATTTGCAAAGATCTCAAAAGGCATTCATGACAGAACAACAGGTTTCAAACTGTGATTTCTGTGTAAAAACTATGAATCAATCAGCCCCAGTTTCTAAGAACTCGAAGTACCTGAAAGCTCGATTTACACAGAGCAGATAAAAGAGCAACTGATGTGTGATGGAGCCATAATGGTGGTAAAGTTGATCAAGTGTGAGAGCACACATGACCTAGAACCTGGTTAGAGATGCAGAAGAGTTAAAAAAAACAAAAACAAACAAACGATATGGGGAGTGTGGTGAGTTTAGAAACCCAGCGGGTGGGGGGCCACCACTCCTCCGTTCTGCACCAAAGCTGCAGAGATGGCCCGCATGTTCTTGTACAGCTGTCTGGACTCGCTCGAGCGCAGAGCCTTGATGTCTTGCATGATCCTCTCATGGGCCTGAGGTAAGTGAATGGAGACATTAAATAAAGTTTAAAAAGGTCCCATCTCACAATAATTCATCAAGATGCTTCTGAGTGAGAGACAAACATTGACAGTGTGGAATAAAGTCATAAAAAAAAGAAAAGAAAACTAGTGAGTAGTGCTGAGTGGATATTCATGGCACCAATACATTCAAGGAGTAAAGTGAGTAAACATTTTGGAAAAGTCGATATTGATTTAGTAAAATGCAATAAGCTTGTCATCCAGGTGAGACAGAACAATGTCAATTCTACAACCTAACGTTAGTTTAGTAGAAACTCTTGCCCAAAGTTAGGTGAGAAAATTGCTTTCATTTTCATTTCCAAAAACTGGAAACGAGATGCATCATATGGATTTTTTTTTATTTTAAAAAGAAGTTTGCAACATGTAGTTTTTACACACATGAGGGTAAGAAAGGAGTAGATGTAGTGAGCAAAGATGGATGATCAGGATTTGATCCATAAAGACAAACAATCGTAATGAAATGGCATTTAAAAAGCTCCATCATTTTTCAGGTCAGGTTGAGGTATTTTTACATTGTATTCTAATTTCATGTTGTCGAATACAACCCTAACTAATGAATTGCATATGTCCGGCAATCCTATCCACTTTATTAAAGATTTTTCTTTCTGAATCTTTCCTCCTCCATCGAATGATGTCTAGTATCATTACATTCAAGTAATATATATTAATACTGAGCTTTTAGGTGTTTGTGATATTTAATTTTTCCCCCTCTTTCACCAAACACACCTATTAGCAGGTTATTTGTCCGTTCTGCTACTTAATAACACTCACAATCAATTACAATAATACTGATGAATGTTGAGGAAACACCCTCAATCAGAATACAAGCAAATTATAAAGCTTTTATTTGTGTTTTTAATAATGTCCTATACAATATTGAATCTTAATTATAGTAATCTTAATCCTGGCTTTGACATGGATCTTACCTCCACACACCAAGTCTCACAGAGCACCTTCTCATGCTGAGCTGAGGCAGAGCCCTGACTCAGAGAGCGTGAAGCCCTGCAGAGAGAGAGGGAGAGGGGGGGAGAAGAAATGTCAGTTTAGTGTGCGTAGGAGTATGAGGAATAAAGGTAGACCATAAAGAAAGTAAGTAGGAGTGTGCACCAAGAGAGGGGGTGAAAGACTGAAACCTTGGCAGAGAAAGACAGAGTGGCTGATAAAGAAAAGACAAATCGATGTTTGAATGTCTGCGTACCTGGACAGGACGACCACCATGGCGTAGAGGTCAATGGCACAGTCTGCAACTCTCCTCTGGACAAACTGTTCCTCTGCAACAGGAAACGGCTCAGTGATACGAGGATTCAAACAATTGGATATGATCGTAACACTTCGGTAAACAACTCGTAATTATTCTCTTTAAGCAAATTAGTTGCAATATTATTTTATAATAAATTTGACACTAAAGGACTCAAAAAGAAGTCCAAAATGACTCAGAAACAGCCAGAACTGTACCAGGTGGGGATTTTCATCCACGGTTTTCTCTCACGTTCACACACACACAAACACTTACCAATGATCTTCTTGCCGTGTTTGATCAGCAGCTCCTCAACGACCGCTCCAAACTGTTCAATGGCTTTAATCGTCTATAAATTTAAAAAAAAAACACAACACACATAGGTCATAGAGAAATGAAGTCCAACATGTAAATCAGTAATTAAAGGCAACAAATCAGGAAAAATCCCATATTATCCCATTAGCAAACAACAAACACAATCCAGGTACCACTTAAAAGCCTAAAATGGAAACTGTACCAGTTCACCGCTCTGTGCCAGCTCAGGATGTACAGTTCCCTGCAGCGTCAGGCCTGTGCTCAAACCTGCCTTCCTACAAAAGACAACATAAGACGAACAGTTGTTATAGCAACATGGCAGAGGAAGTAGAAATATAACATCTGTGTCTACGCTGGATCTAAAAACAGCCACACTGTCTGTCTGTTCTTCCGGATAATAGTGAGATGAATAACAAATGAGGCTTAAATACAATCTGTGTCACACATTCATTAGAGCTGTTCTCTATTAAAACTTGGACCACCGTCAGGGGAAAAATCCACCCATTTCACTTTTATAGCTGTTATAAATGAAGTTGTAGTGTTTATCTTAGATCCTGCCAGCTAATTTTTGCAAGAATAGCTAATAACTAAAAAAAAAAAGGTGCTGTAGAACTTCACTGAACTCAACCTGCCTGTATCTGGGACTCTGCTTTCATGTGAAGTTTTACAGTATATCAAGAAAGGTATTGTAGTCAATAGCACACAGTTTTGACTAAATCCCAGCGATTCTACAGTTCAGAAGTCAGCGAATTCAGCAATGAAGTGTTTAATAGCGGTGTTGGAGATGTGGGGAGGACAAAGGGGACACAGAAATGGACAAATTAGCTGCATTAGAGTGCTGGTAAGAGGAACCATTTGTCTGCACTGTAATAGCACTCAAACAGAGCCTGCCTAAAAGCACTTACTAAACTGCATTACGAAGTTTTTAATCACTTGAAAGTGAAGAGTGCAGGAAACTGTGACTGTGTGGTGATTGTGTGTGTGTGTGTGTGTGTGTGTGTGTTGGCATTCATCACGTTCTGGGGACAACAAACTGTTTACACAGTCACGTCATGGGGACCTCTAACAGTATGGGGACGAAAAATGAGGTCCCCTAAAGGGAAACTCTTTTAAATGAATGCAGGAGTCTATCTGAAGGTGCCTGTGTGGTTTTTAGCTTTGGCCCATTGGGCATGTTTTCCAGTTAGTGTGTGTGTGTGAACGGGGCACGCTTGCGCCCCCTTACTGTATGAGCTGGTAAGGCAGTCACCGTTCCACACACACAGATCTTCCAAATATGGTATGTTACCGCCCACTTCCTGGTCCCCATTAAGAAGGATTTTAGGAGCAAACACAATTTTCAGTGTTTAAAGGGAGCATCGCAAAGGCTCTTCAATTAAAGATGTTTGTCACATAAAAAGAGGAACTACAACACCACAAGGTAAGCAATATTATCTTATTTACTTACTTGCTATAATCATTATTTGTATAGATGACCATTTTAAACCACTAATGAGGTTAATTAGTGTTAATTAGTTAGTAGGATAGCTAGTTAGCTTTAATCAGCAACAGAAGGCTAGTGTAACTAGCAAATTTACAATGTTTTACTAACAATGTTTTTAGCTTTCCCTGAAAGCTACTGTTAGTTGTTACATGATGGATGGATTATGTGCATTTCAAGGAGTTTATACCAACTAAAAAAAGTGAAATATTTTTCAGTGTTTAACAGAAATTTAAAATACATTTCCAGGTAATGAATTTAGTAATATATTGAGGTGTAACTTAATCCTAGGTATATATAGGTGAGATATATTATAGAAAATTTGTAAAGAGATGTTTTGATGATTTAAAGCAAGCTGTCCATGTTAAGAGAAAGTACATCTGGACAGGTACTTTTGGGACCTGAGCTTGACAAGGCTGCAATTTGATGTTTGTATCTTTAAAGTGACTAGTGAAGTGATTCCACATGCCTCCTCTACATAAATGGGTCCTGATTGATTTTACTACCTGAAAAAGTAAACTTAGCTTACTCATAATTATTAATATTATTTTATTATTAAAAATGAATAATTTAGAATAGGGCATGGCAAGAAGGGAAGGCATCTGACACTGAGCCAACAGGAAAGGACGAGTATGGGGAAAAAAGTTATAGGGCTAAGCCTCTGAACACCCACACAGTTTTTTCAGTTTATCTTGTTGATTATTAGTCTTCTTGGGACTGTATGGGTGTGTATACTGTGATTGATTGACATCTTCCTGAGTCTTCTGTCAGCTTTGTTACACCTGTGAGGGCAGGACAAAATATACCTTCACCATTCGTATTGGAGATTCAGATTTGTGACCTCATGGAGTTTCATCAAAGCTTAAGCCCACCCTAAACCTGAGCAGAGGTCTAATCAGCCATAATAACTGAAAACACCTGTGTGGGTGTTCACTTAGAGCCTCTAATTGTATTGTAATAGAACTGAAGCCAAAGCTGTCTCATTAAACATTTCTCTGCAGTTTTAAATGCCACCAAGGTCAGTCCTCTTAAGGATGCCCTTCAGCATGTTCACTTTATATACATATTGAAAATGATTTTGAGACATTTAATTGCAAAACTTCAGGATGCATTAGATAAGCTTAGGTCAATAAAGCTGCCATCAAATGCACTAATAATTGGCAACATGTGTTTTTAGGACTTATTGCCACAGACTAATTAACATTCGTAATGTCCTGTTTTTTTTGAAAATGTATTACTTTGTCTTACAGGACGTGGTGTATTTGCCCTATCTTCATTCTCCAAAGGAGATTTTGTACTGGAATACAGAGGAGACATGATAGATGATGCAGAATCCCAAAGGAGAAGGTGCATTTATCACTCATCATGTGTTGCATTCATGCTTCATTCAAGTGGAGAGGGAGAACATGGTGGTAAGAATTTACATTACAACTAAACTATACTCCTTATGCTAAACCATAATAATCTCCTTACACTTAGCTCATAGTTAAAATGAAGGCACTGATTGTGTTGTATACAGTTGAAACCAGAAGTTTACATACACTATAAAAAGACACATACGCTTTTTTTTCTCACTGTCGGACATGAAATCAGACAATCACTTTTCCTGTTTTAGGTCTGTTAGGATTACCAAAATTATTTCTATTTGCTAAATGCCAGAATAATGAGAGAAGGATTTTTTTAGACAATTTTTTATTACTTTCTTCAAAGTCAAAAGTTTACATACACTAAGAATACTATGCCTTTAAACAATTTGGGAAAGCCCAGATGATGATGTCATGTCTTTGGAAGCTTCTGTTTATTGACAACATTTGAGTTAATTAGAGACACACCTGTGGATGTATTTTAAGGCACACCTGAAACACACTGCTTCTTTGTGTAATATCATGGGAAAGTCAAAAGAAATCAGCCAAGATATCAGGAAGAGAATTGTGGACTTGCACAAGTCTGGTTCATCCTTCGGTGTAATTTCCAGATGCCTGAAGGTGCCACGTTCATCTGTTCAAACAATTATACGCAAGTATAAACACCATGGGAATGTCCAGCCATCATACCGCTCAGGAGACGGGTTCTGTGTCCCAGAGTTGAACGTGCTTTGGTCCGATGTGTATATCAACCAACAGATGATGCTGCCATCCCTCTATTTCACAGTTGGGATGGTGTTCTCAGGCTTGCAAGTTTCCCCCTTTTTCCTCCAAACTTAACGATGGTCATTATGGCCAAACAGTTTGATTTTAGTTTAGTCAGACCACAGGACATGTCTCCAAAAATTAAGGTCTTTGTCCCTGTGTGCATTTGCAAACTGTAATCTGGCTTTCCTATATGTCTTTTGGAGTAATGGCTTCTTCCTGACAGAGTGACCATTCAGCCCATGTCGGTACAGTACTAGTTTCACTGTGGATAAAGACACACTCTTACCAGCTTCAGCCAGCATCTTCACAAGGTCTTTTGCTTTTGTTCTTGGGTTGATATGCACATTTCGGACCAAAGCACGTTCAACTCTGGGACACAGAACCCGTCTCTGTCCTGAGTGGTATGATGGCTGGACACTGCCATGGTGTTTATACTTGCGTATAATTATTTGAACAGATGAACGTGGCACCTTCAGGCATCTGGAAATTGCACCCAAGGATGAACCAGACTTGTGCAAGTCCACAATTCTCTTCCTGATATCTTGGCTGATTTCTTTAGACTTTCCCATGATGTTACACAAAGAAGCAGTGCGTTTCAGGTGTGCCTTACAATACATCCACAGGTGTGTCTCTAAATTAACTCAAATGTTGTCAATAAACCTATCAGAAGCTTCCAAAGACATGACATCATCATCTGGGCTTTCCCAAATTGTTTAAAGACATAGTAATCTTAGTGTATGTAAACTTCTGACTTTGAAGAAAGTAATAAAAAAATTGTCTAAAAAAATCCTTCTCTCATTATCCTGGCATTTAGCAAATAGAAATAATTTTGGTAATCCTAACGGACCTAAAACAGGAAAAGTGATTGTCTGATTTCATGTCAGACAGTGAGGAAAAAAAAGCATATGTGTCTTTTTATACAGTGTATGTAAACTTCTGGTTTCAACTGTACATATGTTATGATGGTAATCTATTGTGAATCAGAAGTCCCTAGCAGTTGTATGTAATGCATCTAGAAAGCTGATGGTAATGGGATATTCAGGACAGATTTTAATGGTTGATGGAGGAAGAGGAAATATTGAATTTCATGATTTTGTCTTTGAAGTTTCGTGCCTGTTGGCTTGAATTTAACTTTAGAAATTTGTCATTAAGAACATGCATTAGTGGAATTAAATATTATGCAGTGATAACATCAGACTTAAACTTGTTTCATATTTTGAAATGTTTGCAGATGACCATGAATGCAGCTGATGCTGTCATTCCTGGGGAAAGCTCCCACCATGCTGTCTTGTTAGAGACGCAGATGAGGAGTCCACGAGACACTAATCGACAGGTACACTAATGTTTAGCACTTAAACTTTACTCCTAGAATATTTCTAACTCACTGTTTGTTGCTTTTTATGCCCTTTAAGCAGGTAAATAAGCTGTTTTTTTAAATGCATCTAGAAACATAATGGTAATGGGATATTCAGGACAGATTTTAATGTTCATAGGGATGTTACTTTTTATAAAATATCACTCTATTCTGGGACATTCACGACGTCCCCATAGCACACCTTACATCAGTGTATGAATAGAAACTGTGTGTTAAGTATCTGACAACCTAGAGACTTGGCCTAGCATTGGTCCCCATAAGGAACCACGACATGGTGTGTGATATGTCCCCACTAAGCTTGTTTTATTCAATATGTGTGAAAACAGGCAGAGGTTGATGGAGGAAGAGGAAATATTGAATTTGATGATTTTGTCTTTGAAGTTTTGTGCCTGTTGGCATGAATTTAACTTTAGAAATTTGTCATTAAGAACATGCATTAGTGTAACTAAATATTATGCAGTGATAACATCAGACTTAAACTTGTTTTTCATATTTTGAAATGTTTGCAGATGTCCATGATTGCAGCTGATGCTGTCATTCCTGTGGAAAGCTCCCACCATGCTGTCTTGTTAGAGACGCAGATGGCTGAAACTTTGAGTCCATGAGACACTAATCGACAGGTACATTCATGTTTAGCACTTAAACTTTACTCCTAGAATATTTCTAACTCACCGTTTGTTGCCTTTTCTACCTTTTAAGCAGGTAAATAAGCTGTTTTTTGAAATGCATCTAGAAACATAATGGTAATGGGATATTCAGGACAAATTTGAACGTTTATAGGGATGTTACTTTTGATAAAATATCACTCTATTCTGGGACATTCACGACGTCCCCATAGCACACCTTACATCAGTGTATGAATAGAAACTGTGTGTTAAGTATCTGACAACCTAGAGACTTGGCCTAGCATTGGTCCCCATAAGGAACCACGACATGGTGTGTGATATGTCCCCATTAAGCTTGTTTTATTCAATATGTGTGAAAACAGGCAGAGGTTGATGGAGGAAGAGGAAATATTGAATTTGATGATTTTGTCTTTGAAGTTTCATGCCTGTTGGCTTGAATTTAACTTTAGAAATTTGTCATTAAGAACATGCAGTAGTGTAAATAAATATTATGCAGCGATAACAGACTTAAACTTGTTTTTCATATTTTGAAATGTTTGCAGATGACCATGAATGCAGCTGATGCTGTCATTCCTGAGGAAAGCTCCCACCATGCTGTCTTGTTAGAGACGCAGATGACTGAAACTTTGAGTCCACGAGACACTAATCGACAGGTACATTCATGTTTAGCACTTAAACTTTACTCCTAGAATATTTCTCACTCACCGTTTGTTGCTTTTTATGCCCTTTAAGCAGGTAAATAAGCTGTTTTTTTAAATGCATCTAGAAACATAATGGTAATGGGATATTCAGGACAGATTTTAATGTTCATAGGGATGTTCTTTTTGATAAAATATCACTCTATTCTGGGACATTCACGACGTCCCCATAGCACACCTTACATCAGTGTATGAATAGAAACTGTGTGTTAAGTATCTGACAACCTAGAGACTTGGTCAAGCATTGGTCCCCTTAAGGAACCACGACATGGTGTGTGATATGTCCCCACTAAGCTTGTTTTATTCAATATGTGTGAAATCAGGCAGAGGTTGATGGAGGAAGAGGAAATATTGAATTTGATGATTTTGTCTTTGAAGTTTTGTGCCTGTTGGCTTGAATTTAACTTTAGAAATTTGTCATTAAGAACATGCAGTAGTGTAAATAAATACTAAGCAGCGATTACATCAAATTGAACACTTGTTTTTCATATTTATGTTTACAATTACAATATTTTAGATGTAGTTATATTTTAAGGCTGTCTTTCATACGTTAAAAAAAGTCAATGTTTTGCCTAAACTTACAAATCGCAAATGTTGTAAATTTGATTTGTCCTAATTATTCAGATTCATTTTCAAGGTATATTTTTGTGACAGCACAAACGGTGTGTTTGCAGACAAAGGAATATTATCTATGTTCAGAAGTATAAACTTTCACCAAGTCAGACTTCAGTTTCAAAATATTTTCTTGTGTTTAGACTTTTGCTGTTTTTAGGACCATTTGTTAACATCACTACTCCAAATATTTAAGTGTGTGAGAAAAGTATAATATAACATTTGCAATTAAGTGGTTGATTAACACTGTAGGAATTTTAAACAATTTTAATTGTATTGTCATAATATAGTGCACTGGGATTGTGTTCAGTTCCAAGGATATATGTCTAAGTAACTTCTTTTTTGTCCTTAGATGAAAGGCACAGATGTTGAAGATTCAAATGAAGTATCCGACTCTATACAAGTTTGTATTGTTGCTTTCAGTTTTGTCTTGAGAGAACGCAAATGAGCAGGACTCAATAAAAAGTTTAAATGTATAATTTAAATGAGAGTTTGACTTCCTGAACTAAGGAAATTAATTTTTACTATGAAGTAATGCAGCAAACAACACAGACAAACATGAATACTAGTTTTAGGGTTGTTGAGTATTCTGTGACTGAGAAGTACAATATTCCACAGTTTCTGGGTAGTTGACTGTGGTTAAAAATAAGAACCATGTGAGACGTAAACGAAGAATAACCCTTACAGTGAAATTAAGGTTGAAAAGTTTGATGGGTGAGACAACAATTTCGTAATTCACTACTAAATTCTTGGTACTTAAGTGACCCCTGATATCAAGATTAAGTTAGAACAATGTCTCTAGTATAAATGATATGTAAATCATTTGATTCCCATTTTATTTGTATAACAAATTGTATGTTTACCCTGTTTTCACTATAAATAAAAACTAAAAAAGTATATTGGTTCTGGAATAAATAATGTGATTGTGTTATGTACAGTACTTTTGTGCAGTTTGGTTTACAATGTGGAATTGTGATTCACAACAGTATCCAACCCTATTTAAGAATCCTCTTATATTACCACAAACCACGAGCACAGTAGTTCTTAAAGCTTAAAATACACATTTTCTTTAGTGAAAATATCATAATGACACACTTTCTGCATTTATTTTGGTTCTGCTAAAGTAGATTATATCATTTGCATTATTGTGGTTTAATTCTAGTATTTGGTCTGATGCCTGTGGATAGCAGCTTGCTAACTTTATGAAAAATCTATTATTAAAGACATAACCTGGTTGGTAGAGGACAGCTCCATTGCAGCTTCATAGCAGTTTACAGTACGAAGGAATCACAAAGTGGTTATATTATGCACTGCCATTGTTGCAGTGAACCTTTTGATCAAAAGAAGACAGGTAAAATGCAATAATCTGAGGTTTATATCACTTAAGCTTGTTGTTCTACCATGGTCCCCAGTAATCAATTGGAAATCTGTGTAAATTATGCAAATTATATTTAAATGAGGTCCCCCACAAACATGTTTACTGGATTTTACATAGGTCCCCAGTTAGCATGACGAAAACCTTACTTCATCAATTCAGATATTTGAAGTCGTGTATGAGCTAACCAACCAATGGTGAGTGTGCCTGATTTTTTTCATACCTCTAGAACCTCTAGAAAGGGTGGTCCCCGCAAGTGATGATCAAAAATTTGGTCCCCATTGCAAATGGTAACCAGTATGTGTGTGTGTGTGTGTATGTGTATGTGTGGGTGTGTATGCCATTTTTAAACAGTCCACAGCTCTTTGAAAGAGGAAATAAATATAAAATACAGCCAAATGCTGGAAATTTTATATTTTTAGTCATAGAAAGGAAAACTTTGCAAAAATTTGCAGTTTCTGCTCGGACGTCTGCTGCAAATACACTGAAGTCAATGAAATTGCATCATGTAATGTGAATTCTGCAAGGGAAGTCCCCCTCTCCCACCTTCAGCTATAGCAGTTTAACATTTCCTGTCTCCCAAACAGGAGGAAGCAGACAGTATGTGTGTGTGTGTGTGTGTGTGTGTGTGTGTGTGTGTGTGTGTGTGTGTGTGTGCGCTGAATGACTTCTCCCATACCCCGCCCCAGTCCAGTGCCCTATAAGTACCCGGCATTGCAGTAGGTGCCAAATATAGACTCGACAGAGACTGCTCCCTGCACAACTGAGAGCAACTTTAGAAACGATTAACATGGAAAAAATGAAAAAATGTAAAATGATAAATAAACAAAACATTAGACAGATTGAATTTGTCCAGAAATCTTGTGTCAAACAAGTTGTGTGTGTGTGTGTGTGTGTGTGTGTGTGTGTGTGTGTGGGGCAACCTTTTGGCTCTCTTGGTCATTTCTCCTGCGAGCAATCCAGCGTTGCCAATGGGGTTCTTCAGGGCCTTCTGCAAGCTCTTCAACTGGTTACCAGCATTCTGGTGGGAAGCAGAGAGGGACACACATGATTCATCACTGACAACTTTATATAGCGTTGACCAAAGTGCTGTACAAAGTAGAAGCACTGAAATAGTAGTTAAAAAAAGGCCTATTTGTTAATCAGTGTGAGAAGTGAGAGCAGTTTTAGTTTATTTTACGATACGTATCTAGATTTCCTTTCTCTCTGTGCTGCTCTCAACAGTTTAAAGTGCATGAGACTGCATGATTCAGCAACATTTTAATCAGAATCGGACGATAGATTGGTGTGTTGTTTTTGGTCACCGTCAGATGTAATAAGAATACACCCACATCCTGATGAAACAGATAATCTGAGGTTTTTTAGGTTTTTCATTTGATTGGTTTTAGGGGGTTAAGATGTCTTCAAAGTGTATTTCCCCTCGTTCGGTAGCCGTTTCCAGATCAGCATTTTTACATCCGCTGCTGTTTTAGTTTCTCTACGTGTCATTTTGTAGTATTCATTATTATTCTAATGTCAATCTGTTGTCAGTTTATCTGGTTTTCCAACTAGGGATGGGACAATATACAATATCAGATAAATAAAACACTCAGATATGTTTATTGTGGTCAATAAGGTAAATTGATTCCAGGATGTTTTAGTGCCATTTTAAGTATATTTTGGTGATTATCAGGATTATATCATAAACCACACTTATTTTGACCAGGATAGTCTTGACATGTAATTTTCATAATTTCCCATCTCCAACAACCTATTGGGTTTTTATATAAGTGGGTAGGTAAAAATGGTTGGGTGATTTGCTGTAATTTTGGGATCCTCTTTGCACCATTTGTAAGGCTGACTTTAAGTTATAGGCACTGTTATAATGAATTCCTCTCCTCTAATCAGTGGTGATAGACGAGACGCACCTACTGCAGCTTTACTTTAAATTGACAAAGCTCTGAGTGTTAGGACACACAGGCTCAACACAGATCCCCGGTGTAAAATAAATATGAGGAAGTTGCTTCTCGATCACCCATTTTTAACTCTACGAGACGGTACAGCACATAGGAAGTAAAGGCAAGCAAGTATAACTTCCTCTCTACAGAACATCTGTACTTCTCCACTCAGACATTATCAGATCAACACAACTGAACCAAAGAAAACAAAATACAACAAGGAGGTGTTATTTTACCTGAAAGCCATTGAGGGCAACAAAGAGCCTCAGGATGTCGTTGGTGCCCTCAAAGATTCGGAAAATTCTCAGATCCCTCATTACTCTCTCCACTCCAGAGTCCTGCGGAGAAACATACAGAAAGATGATGACCTTATACTTGCACTCTATAGTAAAGCTGAACGGCTATTTTCTCAACCAAATCCGACCAGGAATAAAGCTGCAACGTTCACATACCCTATAATTTGTCTGCTAAGAAAAGAATTGAACTTTTCTGAGAATCACTCAACGATATTCACTTTTGATTAAGCCACTTGTTTGTATCACTAATGTTGAGAAACCAACCTGGGGAAATGAGCTGTGTAATTTAACATATCTTGCACACAGAAGACATTTGTATCTCAGTTTCTCGCAGAGATCAAATTAGGTAGTGAAAACACCTGCTGCAAACAGGAATAAAGACTGTCACAATTCATTTCTGTGCTTTTCAATTCTGCGTGTGAAAGTCACAGTTTATATTTTAGGCTGCACAGACAGAAGGCAGAAATGAAAATGTACAGGACACACTTCTGACTTGGCTTCCTCGGTGAAATGAAACCTTGAGTCAAAATGTGCACTGTGGGCAGAACTAATCAAAGTCTGTTGTGCCAGTGTTTTTCCCCCGCTCTCTTTCTTTTAGACTGTTCACATGCCCAGCAACTAATTTCACAATAACATGTAGAAACGTGAAAGAAGTGGATGAAATTTCATCTGCACAATGAATCAATACAACATAAAGGTATGTTTGTGACACTTAAAATGCTCAAACTATGTTAAGGTTTTTAGGCAACTTCTGTGGGAATTGTAGTTCTTTAGCTAGATTGCATTAAATTATTTGGGTTATTTTTTTTCCACCACATGAAAGTGCTTTAACCATTTGCACCAGAACTGCCACCTCTGCAGCTCGAGTTTTAAAGCGTTGTTCCATGACCAGACACACTTTCCACTGTATTGAGAGTCTGATATGGCAGCACGTCTACAGAGAGGTGGCCTACAGCATCGTCTGGTTTATTTTAAGCAGAGCAACATTAATGTTTACTTCGTTCGCCCCTGTATCCTCAACCAGCTTGTACCGGTGTACTCTTGTGAATTTATGGTTGTTGTTTTGGTTTTTTTTCACTTTAGAAACCATGAATGTGGTATCAGTATTCTCTGATCATGAGAGTCTCACATGTACAAACTATGTGACTCAATACCACAATGGCATGTGTACGTGACAAGTCTGAGAGACAAAAGGTGCTGCCTTAGCTACACCAATAAATGTGTAGAAGTTGTATGGAGGTATGCTGGTTGATTATGTCACCACAGATGAGATCATTATATAATGCTATTTATCTATGCAGGGCAATGCAGAAATAAGCAGTTATGTCAATATGATGAGTTCAAGTCAGTGATAACTGCAAACAGAGGATTACTAATGTGTCAATATACAGAAGATACACAGAGAAAACAGTTCCTTGTCCAATCAGTAGTACAACGAAATAAAAAGGAAACTAAAGTCACTTTTGAGAATTCTTGTTTGACTTTCCACTGCAACCATGAAGACTGGGCAAATAGACTTATATCAGATTAACTGCTTTGCTTGAGATTCAAGCTTCCACCCAACAAAATAACACACCATTGTTATGTTCTTTATAGTTTACGGATTCCTGGCTGTAATGCATGAATAGATGTTTCAGATGTGGAACTGAAAACACAAGAATGACTGTCTACCGTTTTACAGTAAATTATTTTGGCTTTAAGACATTACTGCATTATATAAAATGGCAAAGTTAAGTTTTGTTTGTAAAACCTTAGTCACAATATTGATACGGCTGGCATATAGTGCCTGCTGATTGTGTGAAGGAATGTGGTACACAAGTTGTAGCAGCCTTTATGTTTGTGTATGACCAGTGTGCAGTGCAACCTCTGTGCTAATAGTTAGGTTGGCAAAAATACACACTTCTAGGAGGCCATCAAGTATGCCCCAGAAACTATTTAGACCTTGATTGTTGTTTTCAAAACGCTAGAGAAGTTGCTAAAGTCCCTTCCACAGATGCACTGCAACCCTGAGTTTACCTAGACATTATCTGGAGGAGCTTTATATGAGAACGTAAATTTTCAGACAATAAATGGACTTTACCCTGCCAGCTCACAGCGAGAGACTTGCAACTTGTGCAACACCTGTAACTTCCTATAAACAAAACACTGATATGTCTACCCAGGTGCCACCCCTCACCTAAACCAAACTGAGTATTTCCAGTAGGGAAGAATGAGCCTGACAGCCAGTGTCCTGTTGAGTGAGTGTGTGAAAGGGCAACTCTAGACATTGCCCACTGTACGGCGTTTGTATGAGAAAATGTATCACGTTTCCAAAATGGTTCCAGGGTTTGTGGAAATGTTTCTGCAGTGAATACGCCTATTTGACCCAGGAACAATTTAGACCCTATTGTGGTCAAAACACTAGTGAAGGTTTTTCAATTCCTAAAATGGTTCCCCAGTTCTTGGAAAAGTGCACTGAGAACCGACTATTCTATACCCAAGGGAAAGGAAATTTTTGGTGCCAGGGAATAAGGCCCAGGAACTATTTAGACACGTTTGTCAGATTGAAATGTCAAGTTTCTGTGATTCTAAAATAGTTTTTGGAAAAGCTCCGCCAGTGAAAAAATGATGGGCTCTTCTATACCCAAAGGAAGCACTTTTTGGAGGAAGGACATATGGTGCATGCAATTCTGACCTTGCTTGTTCCAGTCAAAACCCAGGTAAGGTTCCTGACTAAATAGTTCCTCGGTAGGTTTCCTAAGTGCTAAAATTGAGCAGGGTACTCACTCATCCCTGCTTTTTGATAATTTACACTGTGAAATACTAGTATCATTAACCTGTTGTGTGTATATGGCGGTGTCTGTTTTCAACCTGCTATGAAAAGCTGGAAATAAAAAAAATTCTAGGTAAAAATGATTAAATCCTAGCAGACAATATTACAAACTGTTAAAACATGCAGCTTATGGGTGGACCTGGGTTTGTATGCAACAGGATGTAGACTGAACTCTCACCTTCATGAAACCCATGCCGCCCATAACTTGAATACACTCGTCCGTCACCGTCCATGCTGCTTCCTGTCACAATTAAAAAAAAAAAAATACAGAAGAAAATTTGTTTTTTCTCCATCTACCACAAGTCACAGTATTCAGTCTTCCATAGAATGAGGAACTTCATAATTAAGAAAGATGTGCTGAGTTCCTCAAAACTCATTTATGTAAGAAGTAGTTAAATACCAAACATACAAAATGTTAGCAGCTCTGGTTTGCATGTTAAACCAATGAGATGTTTGCTATGTTTAAAATCTTACAGAGGCAAAGATCTTGCTGATGGCGGCTTCTATCTGGAATTCAGTTGCTCCACTGTCCATGTTGCCACTAAGCATGTAGGCCATTGACTGCAAAAAGACAGAAGTAGTAACGTTAGTATGACTTTAGAACATCTGTGCTGCAGGAAATTTGCAGCACCAATACACAATAATGCTGTATCAAAGTAGTTTAATTTGTTGAGAATTTGTGCTCAAAACATCTTCGCTAGCGACATTAACAAAGGCTTTGTTAGGCAGGAAACCAAGTTTAAAATCGGCAGCTTTAAACACATGCACATAAACCAGCAAGATGGCACAACACACAGTATATGGTGTATAAAGTGTAGATTACACTTCACAGAGGTGTTTGATGTCACACAGGAAATAAGCCCTATGATATCGCAGTGTCAAAACAGCCAAGATAAATGTTAATCCGACTGTGAGAAAATGTAGTGTTACATTGTCCGACCTCAGTGACATAATGCAGCATAGTCATGTGAGCCATCTTCTCCTGGATGGCTCCGTAGGTGTGGATCTTGTTCCCGAACTGAGTTCTGTTGGCTGCATGATCCACCTGATGAAAAGAGGAAAAAGACAGTCACTATCACACCTTGATTGATTCACAGTTACAGGCTGTATATTGTCACACCATCAAACAGACATTTGGGCTAAGTATGAATTTTTTCTGCACTTCCTCAAACTTCAAGACTGAAATGTTACTTTTATACATTTTTTTGGGGTGTTGAAATGTTTTTGGTGTCTCGATTTTGTGCATAAAGAGGAAGTTTGACAATGTTGCCAGACAGCTCACGTGGAGGAAGATCAACCTTGTGGTGAGCTGTAAACCTGGTGACACCGAGGACAGAGCGTAGTATAAACACACAGATGCTCTGGTTGCAGATAAATGCCACAAGATTTGAATACAAGTAAACTAAACAACATGCTGAGGTAAAACAGTGATGTTATAAATAAGTGGACCCACTTTATGTTGTTTATACTTTGTGTCTCCTTATACATGAGCTTCACCCACTCACCTACTAAAATACTGAAGACATTTTACCAAAGGCTTCTGCTTTGTATGGCTATATGGACAATATTTCTGCAACTGCTTGGTCGATTTAGACAATATTTGAGTGGTTTTCGGGGTTACTGAGGATGCTGAATCCATTGGTGGTAACTGTTCATTACTGTGGATTAAGTTTCGGTGCATGGGTCGCCAGCTCTACCCACCGAGCTATCGAGGCGCCCCACCACTTCTGGTTTAGACTTCCATTTCGTATTCTGAAAATGTCAGAAATGGATTAAGCATCCTAAATAACTCCAAACACCACTCCTACATTGCCCAAATTAGCCAAGCAGTTGCTGAAATTTTGTCCATATATGCGATTGTGCTATTTAATGTTAATTATGTTAATTGTGTTAGCATCCAGCAGTTTCTTTCTGCAGGGGACCCAGACTTTATATTTCTGACATAAACCTTTGGGGTACTCAGCAATTCTGGGTTCATGTTTCTGGCAAGTAAACTATTTTAGAATTGATTAACTGAACTTTATACAAGGTCAAAGATGCCGTATATTAGATGGTTACAGCTGCTAAAATGTGAGAATTTGCTGCTTTTCTATGTTTTACATTACTGAAGTTGTTTAGGGTTTCACAAGACCAGCATTTTGAACTGAATTTGAGTAATTTTGTAAATGTTTTGCATTTTATAGCCTAATACTAACTTAATACCAATGTACTTTCTGTACTCCTGCAATACAGAAAGGCCTGTTTTCTGAGTTATGAGCAATTTAGTTACATGAACTAATTAAATAATTAATTTTGACTCCTTTTTTAAGAGTCACTTGTGTAGAAAGGTGTTTAATGCATTAACTGCTTTAAAGACTTAACAATGACGCCACTGATTATTGCACAGTAAACGTTGTGTTTTCATCAGAACAAAGGTTGATATTTTCTCTGATGATGAAACTATCAAACACACTGATTCATTTCTCAGCACGAGGCAGATCATTAAGTCCACTTCTGCTGTGTCATACATTAAACTACGGTTGGACAAGCAGTAGTTTGTCCAAGAGTATCAAGTTCAATACTAAGACTGTGCATAAGACATATACATATTCAGTGGAGACCATTTTGAATGCTTGAGAAAAAACAACAAACATGACCAGAGCGCATCTGAATCCACAGCATCTGTAACCTCAGCAGGAAGTTGCATAGCAGATACAGCATATAGTGAACTACAAGAAGGGGAATTTCCCGCAAACCCACAATGAAGGAAATACATGAAAGAGGGGGTGGAACATAGAGAATACAGATCAAAGGAAATGCAGCAGATGGGAAACACAGCTTTACATCTCTATATGTGTTATTGTGAGAGAGTTATAGCGTCTACATAATAGGAAACACACTTCACACCTACATTTATGGTGCTATAGGCGGTATACTTACAGCTTTGGTGATGACTGCCTTCATGGTGCCGGAGAGGGCGGCTGCCATGCCAAAGCGCCCATTATTGAGGATGTTCATGGCCACCTTGAAACCGCCGCCCACCTCTCCCAACACACAGTCGGCTGGCACGCGAACATTATCGAAGTAGACCTCGGCTGTGTTGGAAGCCTTGATGCCCATTTTCTTCTCTGGAGGGCCGCTGTGATTAACAAGATGCGGTGATGGTGAAAAGGTTACAAAAAAAGAAGAAAATTCCCCAAAAACATTACAGCAGTGCAAAGAGTTTAATGTGTATTCTTTCTGCTAGCTCCCTCCCTCTCAGCAAATTATAAAAATGCATCAGAGACCAGCAAAGGACAGTGACTTTAGGGGCCGTGGCCTCGACATCGACCACAGTGATTGACAGATTGATCACAGCAGTGTAGGAGAAACAGTCAGACTCTCTGTGTCCGTGCTGGAAACACAGAGAGTCCGCTGGAGCTTTAACAAGCACAGTGTGGTACCTGTGTTTTAGCTGAGCAAACGTAATAGAGACAAACTAAGGGCCTGTCCTCAGGAATACACGGCCTCACCCAATACGATGTCGTTTCGAAAAAAATCTCCGTAAACACGGCGTCGTTTCCAGAAATATCTGCGTCCACACAGATTTACTGACAACGACCCAAAACGCTGTAGTACATATGCCAGGCCTGTATGTGGCGCTGTGACGCCGCCACACCAATACACTAAAACTGGAAGAGAAGCCATGGAGCATGCGCTGTTTACAAACAAGTAGTAGTAGTCCACCATTGTTGTTGTTGTTATGACGTGTCTAGCGGCGGCGGCTGAGGTTAAAGGCTAGAGAGGCGGGGCTAATACGTCATCGTTTCGGAAAAAATCCTTTTCGCCGTCCTGACGACTCCGGGCAATCCAGCGTTTTCAGATTTTCCCACTCTGGGACCCGTTTCCAAAAAATACAGTTTTCACACCCCGAAAACGCTGTATCCATCTGGACGCAAGGCCGATACGATAAAGTATTTATCCGGAATCGAGAAAAACGTATTCTTGCGCACAGGCCCTAAGTAGGATAACCAAAGATTAGCATGAACTCCTGTGAATGATGTGTCTCCATCTGTATACATGTGAAACTGAGTGCAGCAGTTTCATAGACTCCCACTCAGAGCGGTGGCTGGGGGAGGTGGGCTGCCCTCCTCTGGTTAGAAGGTGTTAACACTGTTATATAAATGTTGTGACACATAGTCACCTCAAATGGTCGAAATTGTGTTCCATCACAGTATGGTTCAGTTTAAAGCTCAAAACACACCTTTTAGGCTGGAGTACCTCTTTAATGATAAACTGTCAGTAATGTAAAAAAAAAGGGGCATGCTCACTGTGTCACTCCTCCAAAGCTCCTCTCCACGATGAAGGCTGAGATTTTGTCCTTCATCTCTCCAGTCTTGGGATCCTTCATGGGGGTCTTGGCAAAGACTGTGAAGATCTCAGCCAGACCTCCATTGCTGACAAGAGAAAATAGGGCATTAGATTAGAAAAAGACAAAAAGCAAGTGGACAAACTATTACAATGCTGCCCTCTTGGGGTGACAGTAAAAGCTGATCACACATACTACTACTCCTCACCTGATCCAGATCTTGCTTCCACTGAGAGTGAAGTACTGTCCGCAGGGGGACTGTACAGCTGTGGTCTTGATGGAGGCGGCATCAGAGCCACTGGCTGGTTCAGTTAGGCAGAAGGCAGCTATATGCTCGCCTGGAGGGACGAACACACACAACAGAAATTAGTTCTACATAATGTTCCTTCATTATACGATGTCACATCTCAACACAATGAAACTGTGCTGTGGTATTCTCCCTTGACTACAGAGCTACAGGGGTACATTAAATGTCCCGCTCTTCTTACCTGTGGCAAGCTTAGGCAGGTACTTCTCCTTCTGGGCTGGATTCCCAAAAAGCAGAATGCCCTTGAATCCAATAGACTGGTGGGCTCCCAGAGTGATGCCAACACCCAGGTCATGAGCGCCAACGATCTCAACGAGCCGGGCATACTGTAAGATGGATAGATGCCATGCCATCACATCAGACTCACTGCACTCACCCTTTTACATAATGAACAACTACACACTATTTACTAATGTGTATGTGCTATAATAGAGTAAACATTCACCTGTGTGTTTGTGAGGCCGAGGCCGCCCAGGTCAGCTGGCACCTGCAGGCCAAAGGCACCCTGCTCCTTCAGGCCCTGCATGGTGTGATCTTCGACCTTCTCCAGAGCATCGTTCTTGGCAGGGTCATTCACCTCCTGCAGACAGGAAACAGAAACATGGAGGGTGAGTACGAGGGCTGGAGAAGTAGTTGTGAGCATAAGGTCAGACAAACTTATCTAAGAGCTCAAACAGGTTTTAAATTACCTCGAAAAACTTGCTGACAGGCCCCACAAGCTCTCGAAGAAACTGCTCCTGCTCTTCATTCATGACTACAGAAAAGACAATAGTGATTACAATATGTTTTTCAGTTCTACAGAGACTTTTTAATAAAATGTTGGACAATTTTTCAAACAGATATTGACATAAAATCCTCTTGATTTACCTGAGGGGTAAGGAAACACTTGGGCAGTCTGGATCTGTCCCTTGAAAATGTTGACAGCAAATGATTTTGATTCCTGTGGAAAATTAAATCAAACATAGTAAAGCTTGTGCTAACACAGAGTATCCAAATGTTTATTTAAAGATGGATTTTTTTTAGGTAGAAAAGAAACTAAATGTATGTTTACATTAACTGTTATGTATCCTTAAGGGCTAACAAATGTGTTGAATACATTTTCTTCCTCAGAAAACGTTTGTTTTATTGTTTCTTTAAACATTTTGCATTATTTACGTGCATCTTTAATAGCTTGCAGTCTTTTCCTTCTCTGCCCTTGTTGGTGCTTTGCTGCCTTTTTGACACACTACTGCCCCCTGACATTTGCAGGACTGTGATCATCCAGTAGGGGAACCCCATAAAACTGCTCCATAGTGTTACAAGGTGTCAAAAACTCCCCATGGTAGCTTTAATTTTTACACTATCTTTACTAGATTCATACAGTCCAACCCTACCGACCAAAGCAAATCTATAACTGTTCAAATACTTTTAAAAAGCTGTTTTAAAAACTCAGGAGAATAATAACATTATTTCAAATATAATAATTACATAATAGTTAGAGAATTAACATACAACAGCAACTGTCTTCTTTTCCACTTTAGTGGCAGTGTCATGGCTGACTGCTGCTGGCTTCTCAAGCACCGCCTAAAGAGAAAGAGCAAAGCAGAGATTAAAGACAACAGAGAATGAGCTGGCCAAAGGTTTATCAATTCTGTAAAAATAATAATAATAATAAAAACAACATGGGGATCTTAAACTGTCTCTGTAAGAAACTGAAGATTAAATTATATCTGGTGTAAAATTATATGCTGCTCAATAAACCACACGGCAGGGACAGAGGCAGAATTCTGTTGTGAATACATTCAGTGACCAGAATCCAGAGTTATGAGCCAAAGAAAGCATGAGTGAACGTTTTTCCATTTCCAGCCTGAGCACCAGCTTGGTAAAATGCCCAAAGGACTCAGCTCAAGCTCCAAATGGGTGAGAGGTCGTTCCAAGGGCATCAGTCAGCTGAGTCCCCAAACAGAAGTGCTGTGCATAGAGTATTTTATTTTAAATGGTGTAGTCCAATGTTTCCAATAACTTCTAGTTAAAATCAGCCAAACAACAATCTATGACACCAGTGTGCTTTATTATTGCCTTACGTTCAGCTGGGAAAACAAAAGTTAATTTCACTGTGTGTTGCTATATTGTACTTCATTTAATTATACAAATAATAAACTGGTACCTCAGAGTGAACTTGTTACATAACTGTGTTTATGAAAGTGAGTCAAATATAATATAAGTGAATATATTCCTTACTGAATGAAAACCATTTAAGTATGTAGTTTAAAATCATATCAAGGCAACAAATCGGTCTCTGAGCTCTACCTGTTAAAGCTCTTTATACAAATGAAGCCCACTGAGAAACAATTTATTACTTTGAATTAATTAATTCAGCTTTATTTTAGTCATAGCAAGATCAAGGCAGTTTTGACTGACAGCCTAAATGTATTTAAATGCCTACATTTATTAAAATATACTGAAATTAAATGTTTAAATCTGCATTCTTGTTTGTTGACACACAGCAAAACTAGATTTTCATGTTTGTGGTTTACTAAGAGAGAGAGACTGAGGAGGGGAAAGAAACTAAAAACATTTATTTCTATTCCTATTTTTCAACCTGCTGCACATAATCATAATTTTATGCTCAAGACATTCAAAATCTAGAAAAGTACAAAATGAAAAAGTGAGCAGCTGGAAATTCTGACATTTAAAATGAGTGTTTCCAATCAGAGTTGTTATATCACTATCATGTGTACAGCCACAGAGCGTCTGTCTCCACAACTAAATGAGTTGAAAACGTGTTTGTACTTGGAACAACACAAGAAAAAGCTGTCACGCCAACTCATTACTATATTATAAATTGGGCCAGGGAAAGACAAATGCTCCACTGCCTGCTCTCTCTGTGTCACCCACATTCATGGTGTCACCTTTAGGACTGAGTCATGTGACCACTGAACTTTCCCCTACTTCCAGTGGGAGGGGGGGGGTGTCAATGTTATGTCAGCCAGGCGCTGCATTATGTCAAACAGGGGACACAAAAACAAAGTAAAACCACAGCAAATGGCAAACAAACCTGCGATTTAACTCAGAATATCTCTTTTTATATGTAATAGTATCGTACCTGTGCAGCTTGTGTGGCGTAGAGACGGGAGTTGTGCACAGAAACCACACGCTGACCCCTGTAACCCAGAGAAGAGATGACAGGAGATTTTAACTATCTGTCCAGAGACGATACGTTTAATAAATACATTAAAAAAACACACATTACATACCCAGATATCACAGGAGGACCCCTGAGAATGGAGCCGCACAGGGCGGATGACTGGCTCACTTTACGAAGCAGCATGATTTCTAATTTTCTAATAAAAGATACAACATAAACATAATACACCGTTATTAACACGTTAATTACACACAGACAAACAATCAAACGCAGACAGACAGGAGGAAGGTTAGCGAACAGACAGACACGTAACGTTAGCTAACTACTGGTCGGGTGGCTAGCAGATACGTAACGACGTTTGTTTTGACAGATTTGATTCCTTCCGCACACAATAAAGTTAAATATTTGTATTCCTATTGTATCAAGAGCATTAACTGATACTATATATATATACCTGTATCGGTTATATTATGACTAGTGCCCTCCGTCCGTGCAGTTAGCCGACTGTTCCTCCAAATGACCCAACAATGTTGAACCTGAATCTTTTTTTCTCCGGTGCTCCGTTTGCCGGATGCCGTCCCTGCCGCCGCGGTGCATCCTGGGATGTGAAGTTCTCTTCCGAGATTTAGGTGTTTAAGCAGCAGAAACGAATAAAAACAATAGTAAGTCAGGGGTTGTATAATAAAATGAATTTAACTTGTATTTTTATTATTATTATGTTAATATTTATATATATATATATTTAGTTTCCCGTGTAATAACCACAGTTTGTCATTGATTTGGAGCACCTGGGTTATATAACATTTGTTTGTGTTCTAGTTGTGGAGGGTAGTAATATAATTCAGCATATATTGTGAGTTCTTGTGTACATGGAAGAGTTAAAAAATATTCACATTAAAAGTTTGAATTGAACTAGCGCCAAACTCCTTTTAAGAAATACTGCATTTTAACGATTAGTTACATGTCCGTAATAACAAGTAACTCTAGACACACAAGCTAAAGGGAGTAATATGGTGACAGTTTTCCTGTCAATTCGGCATCAATAAAAATCCATGAAGATAAATTGTATTCCGTACATGTTGTCGCCTCAACTCATTCAGCCTCAGTTGCAGCAGCGGTCTTTCAGTGGGAAAACAGCGTGGGAACGAGAGGCGGACCGTTTAAATAATGAAGATGTCTCACTAAAGTAAGTGCTGTCTGGTGGATCAGATAGACGCCGAATTGAAGACCGATTCATAACACTCTTAATTAACTGTCTATTATCCGCTTGTGACTGTATTTGATTAGTTTAATCGAAAAAAACTTACCAAGTACAGATTTGTGTATTGTTTACACATCGGATTACGCACACACAGATAAGATGCTTGCTCAAATCAACACAACCAAATATTTAGACGTAAAATTGCCTGAAGTCAAGAAAGCAAACTTCAGTAACAGGTAGGTGTTTGCTTGGGAAACAGGTTTGACTGATAGAAAAACCAAACAGTGATATTATTGACTCATTAAAAGTAGTTATTACTACAAAATATTCAATTACAAGCTAAAAGTTCTACATCCAAAATATAGGTGAAGGCACAGAGGTATGGGCTCTCATTAATCATTAACATGTAAACAGTAATGTTAGTGAGGTGGAGCTAATTTCAACTGTTCATGATATCATGTTTAATCTGTAACAACGCAACACATTTTATTAACTATCATGTTTAATCTGTAACAACGCAACACATTTTATTAACTGGTCATGTTTTGTGTGTAAAATCTAGTAAATAATGCCATATTCTAAAATAAGTATAAATGTAAATTAGTATACAATTTAAATACTCGCAACAGTACTTTAGATTAGATTTAGATTTAGATTAGTTTATGTGACAATATAATTGAGAAATCTGAGGACTTTTGGTGCTTTCATTAAATATTTATTTGAACTCTTAGTGAGTTGTGTGTATATGATGGTCCGGCTAAAGAAGTGAACCAAATAGTACGACTCAACTGCAGCCCTTGGATAATAAAAAGACAGTATTATTCTAACCATAACCCGGATAAGTACAATATGTGCTCTATGTTCACAAACTTGAATCCCCTCTTAAAATAATGAAGTCTGAACAGTATGTATGTATCAAATTTATTCTCAAATAAACAAACAAAAGGTGGCAAAACAAGGTGATGAAATCAAACAATGTGACAATGTCAATGTCATTCTTTTTGAAATGTTGAATCTTCATTTAGCACCTTAATAGTTCGGTTATACATGATTTATATAGTCACTCATACAAAAAATGAAATGGCTGAATAATGCGAGTCAGTAACATAAAAATAAGCATGAGGAGCTGGGGCGTTTGGATCGCAGTTACTTAAGATATGTAATCAAAAAGTACCGCTTTCATCGCATCTCGTCTTTTTTACCTATTAGTACCGTTAAGCCTCTACAGTCCCATACTGAGAACTCCTCGCAATAAGAGTTATTTGACGACTAGGCCTAGACAGTGATTACTAAACACACGTTCACCTGACATTTTTTGGACCTATTTTCTTTTCACATTAGAGCTTGCTGTTCTGTATTGTTGCACTTACATTAGGAGTAGTAGATATATACAGAGAAGTTCATTGTCAAACAATGCTGGAACAATAGGAGTTGTTTTATGTACCTGGAGTGTGAAAATGTCTCTAAAAAAACAAAATAAAAATGCAAAGAGTAAGGCACTCGATATACTCCTGTGCTGCCAACGAATCTGGCATGATGATCCAGATATGTATACAGGATTGTATCCTTTTCAAGTACACAGTGTACCTGGCACCCTCTAGTGTTAAACTGTGGTCTGTGCGCTTCCTGGATGGACAGCTCTGACAAGAGTGGCTGGTTTGGAAAGGTGCTCCCCTTCCGAAAATATTACAAATATATATATATATAAAATATATATTTCTGTTTTGAGGATTGACCAGAAACCAGAATGCTGAGCAGCTCTGATAGGCACTCAAAATACTGTACTGACAGTTTGCTTTTTGAGACAAAACTATGGAGATAAGAAAGTAGAATTGATCTTTCCAGATTTAGGTTTGGAAAACAGAATGTGATGCGCAGCAGATTTGAATGAGAGAAACTAGACTTTGCAGACACAGTCAGACCATATCCCACATTAACTGTGTTTTAATTTTGTCTTATTTTCTTTGTCAATGTTAAACCCTGTTCTCACCAAATTTGCAACAAGTGCCCTCAATCCAATAGGCCCTTGTGGGCTCCAAAAGCTACCACCAGATCCTCGTCAAAACAAGTGGGAACCGTACACTAACTTCACATGAATGGTTACTCAGCACCCAGACAGGAATACTACATGACATCCACAAAGAACTCGCTGGGGTTCCCCATGGCCAGGTGGAACGACTGGCGCGACGCAGTCAGCTCTGGGGGTACAGAGCCCAGGTCACGGGTGGGCGGGGCACCAGGGGGCCCCCCTGGAGTGGAGGAAGGGGGCGGGGGTAGAGCCGGGTGCATGGGGCCTGTGGGCATCTGCTGCGTGTGAGAAAGAGCGTGAGCAGTCGCCATGGCCGGGTGTGGGTGCTGGGGTACCATCATCACCATCATGGGGTTGTAAGGCAGGATACCTGGC
This sequence comes from Dicentrarchus labrax, assembly GCF_905237075.1. Taxonomy (NCBI): domain Eukaryota; kingdom Metazoa; phylum Chordata; class Actinopteri; family Moronidae; genus Dicentrarchus; species Dicentrarchus labrax. The sequence continues at coordinate 12,280,323 of NW_026136717.1, read as the reverse complement.
GGGTAGGGAGACATGTGGGGCGGCTGGGGCATGCGGTGATGATGTGAGCGCTGGGAGGAGGCGTGGCTGTGCTCGCTGGGGGCGGCCGAACCGTGGCCACGCCTCAGGCTGCTGCGGGTGGAGTATTCTGATTCGCTGCCGCTGCCGGAGCGCGAGTCAGCTCCGCCACCTTCTCCGCCACCGCCAGAGGGGGATTTCTCCCCACCGCCCACGGTGCTGCCGGGACCTTTAGTGCTGCGGCGTCGCTCACCCTCGCTTCTCGTCGAACCGCTGCTTCGGCTCCCTGAGGGCAGAAAGAAAGCGGTAAGATAAACGGGTCTAAGCAGTTTTACTGTCCACTAAAACTTTAAGCAACAGAAGCAGAGACATCCTGTTCTTTTGTCCCTAATATGGGTCAAAAATCACTGGATCCTACAGTTCCCATCAAGTAACTCAAAGATGTCTTATTTCCGAGGCTGAGGTTAGGGTCCTTTAATGATGATCTAACGTCTGATTCAGTGTCTGTGCTCACCTTCGCTGTGCTGGCTGCCAGTGCTGCCGGGGGCGTAGCTGTAGCTGGTGAGCTCGTGGTACGGAGGTGGCTGGCTGGAGAAGGCATGTGTAGGGTACGGCTGATAGGGGAAGGTGTGCATCATGGGCCACGGGGAGGCCCCAGGGAGAGGCAGGGGGGCCAAGGTGTCCTGGTCTGAGGCCCCACTGGAGCCATCATTGTCATTCAGGGACAGGTTGGCCATGTCTGGGTGGAAGATAAGACAAGGAGATGAACAATGGGAGGAGTGAATTATCAATTTGTTAAGATAAGGCTAAACAAAGCTGAACAAATGATACTACAGTTACAAAATGTTCCTTACAGCAAATAGATTCTACACACAATCGTCTTTATCTTTGTATTATGTCTGTTACGCTTTGAAATTAATATATTTGACATGAATCTAACTACTATAAGCATTCTTGTATCCACATGGTGTGTTTTTTCTGGCAGGAAAGAGCTGGGTTTTGTTTCTATGACAACAATATCTTGGACCATTTCTAACAATTTCCTATTAGCTTAACAAACGTACTGCGGTTGTGTAAAACAAATGCGGAGACAGCAAGTGCAAATATCGCTTTTCTACATTCTACTCGTCGACATCATCTGATTTGCTGTCTCCACTGCGGCCAGCTGTCTGCTCGCTCTGTGTGTGTGTGTGTGTGTGTGTGTGTGTGTGTGTGTGTGTGTGTGGCAAAAATGACACCATATGGACCATATAAAACCAGAAAGTCATGGAAACTAAACCTGTAATAGCTGCTACGGCTCCTGGACAGTCTGTTTTGTTCTGCTTGTTATCAAGTGCTTTCTGCAGATTCTAAGTTTAGGGATGGCAGCACATTAAAGAAAATCCTTCCATAACTGAAATGTCACATGTTTGACCCCTGCAACCACCAGCGTGTCCACAAAAGGCATGTGTGCAAATGTGATTAAGCACAACATTCATGCAGCTTGATCTAAATCAGTCTTTTGATGTCAATGTTTTCGATTTACTCACAGTTCTCACAGTCGCTTAAATCTCCAAAGACATAGTAACATTGTTCGGAGAAGGTGATCTTGTTGACGGTGTGTCGGATGAAGCCCGCTTTCAGCAGGTTGCTGGCGTACTTTCTGGCTTCGCGTCGGTCCTGGAATCCCTCAATGTGGTGGAACAGCCACTCCACTACGTCTGAGCCTGGTGGTAGATGCGTGACATGTCAGATGAGATGCCCAGTATAAATCATAAAATGTACTATAAACATGAATACATATATTATATACACACATATTTAATCTCTATAAATGTGTCTATCTTCTATCTATCTATCTATCTATCTATCTATCTATCTATCTATCTATCTATCTATCTTTCTATCTATCTATCTTTCTATCTATCTACACAGAATTAAGGAGGAATAAAAGGATAGTAGATTGAGTTGTACTTAATACACACAGTGAAAACAAATGCAACAAATATTTCACATTCAAGATGTTTCAGTGCAAATCGGAGTTAAGTGTAAAAATCTAGGATCAAGAAAGAATTGGAACACAATCCGATGAGGAAAGCTGTACTTTATGGCTCAACCTGCATTATTCCTCTGCGGTGAGTTGCTGTTTAGTGTATCGTTCCCAGAACAGGATTTCAACACAATACTTTAATTATGTTGTGACAATAACGAGTTTGAGTGAAGTGTATCCAGACCATCTTCAGGGGGAATTTAGCCGCATTACGGGTTTAAAGACACTACAAACTACAGCCTAAAAAAAATAATTAATGTGAATAAACACCTCCCTCTGACATTCTCTAAACAACAGCACTAAAACTGGTGGATAGATCTTTACTATATTTTGATGAAATGCTAGTTTAATAGAGATTGAAAAAGAAACTACATTTCCATTCCAAAAAGCACAAAATGGGCATTTAGTTTACCTAATTACTCCTTGTGATTCAGTTGCAGGTGATTCCAATTTAACAGATGTTTTCTATCAAAACAGGCACTCAAGTTTGTACTTTAGGGGTTTTCTTCCTCCCACAAGTCACACGGTTTTAATTCTGAGAACATAATGCCTGCCCTGTAAAGTCCTGAGAGGCACAGAAAGTTCATGAAACTAATGTACTCTTTTTTTAAACCTCGTCTCTACTTCTTACCGAGGAAAGCGTTGGGGATGGTGATTTTGAGCCACATGCGGTCCCTGACCTCCAGACCTGACTCTGGTGAGGCCATGGCCTTGGCAACCGATGCCATGTCAGAGTGTAGTGATAAATTGAAATCATCGAAACCTGTAGAAAGACAGAACAGAATGTTAGGTAAGCTTGAAGAGGAAGAAGTATAGACATGCAAGGATAAATAAAAGAATGGCCGAGAGTTGAAATCTAAACTGGGTTGAAACTAAAAAGCCGAGGAGTCTAACTTTGAGGAGATCAAAGGCAGAAAGGCAGCAGACATCATTTATCACACCACATAACGACAGCGACAAAAGCACAAAGACAGATGTGAAAGATGATTCTTGAGCCAATGTCGTTAGGAGAGAAAGATGGAAGGAGACTGTAACAGGAAAAACACATACTTTACATCCTTCAGACATTGAAAATCAGTCTGACAAAGAAACTAGACGATTAAAAGTGGAGGACATAGTTTTATGAGATCGGGTTCCTACACATTTTCCATTTCAAAATTCCAGACATATCCTCAGATTTTTCAGATCACATTTGAGTCCAAATAGCTAGATGTTTATTATAAAATCAAACTGTTCACATGTATGTTACATTCTGACTATGTATGCTATTATTATTATTATATTATACTATGTATCATATTACATCTGTGCAGCCTTATTTATTCACTGTGTCCATGGAAATGACAATAACGCAGCCATAAAGGGTTCCTTACACAGAAAAGATAACTACATCACTGCAGAAAGCATAAATATTCAGAAAAGTATTTTTAGAAATTCAAAATTTTATATTTTAGAAAACAGAAAAGGAACAATAGTCTGGAAACAATCAAATATTTTTCCATGCTTATCTTGACTTAGAAATTACTAAAATCAAATTCCATACTTTTGCATACTGTGTCGGTGCCCTGATGAGAGGACTTGTGTAGATATGAAAGAACTACAACAAAAGAGAATAAAGAGGAGAGGTGAATTACAGCACACAGAAAATGAGATGATTAGGGCGACATTTTAAAAGGCTCTTACGTTCGGTCTCAGTGACAGAGGAGGAAGAGGTGATGGTGCTGAGGGAGGAGCTGCCAGGGAAGGCGGGGTAGGCTCCGGTCATAGCCACAGAGTGGCTCACCCACGCTGCTGGGTCAATGGGTCGGATCGGTTCATCTGCACAGGTGGAGAAGAGAAACTATTACTGACCCTGACATCAGTGGTTCATCAACAAAGGGGTAAACTAAAAAGCTGATAGGCCAGTGGGAGTGAGGCAGTCCTGCACTTACTGCGAGGCAGAGTGAAGTAGCCCTGAGGAGAAGGGTCCCAGCACTTCGCCACTGTGAGGATGATGGGCCTGAAAAATTAATAAGAAATCATCATAATCATTATTGACCACTTGTGTGAAGACAAAAAGTTAATATAAAGTATAACTCACCCTGGCTTGTGTACAATCTCCCTCAGTACCCGCACTGCATCGTCGTTACTCATGTTCTCAAAGTTGATGTCGTTCACCTTGGAGGGTATTGAAGCATAAGAGGATTGTTTTAGTTAGACTGACACACACTGTAGGTGCAGCTGAAATGACACAAACACTTTGATGATCAATTAAACGTTTAAGTTATTTGTTGTTTCAGTTTTTCAATCTTCCGGATTTGCTGCTTTACTGTCTCATGTTGAAATAACTGAATATCTTTAGGGTTCAGATTGTTGGTGGGACATAACAACGATTTGATAACATCACCTTTAGCTTTAGGAAATGTTGATGGTTTTTTTCACCTCTTTCAACCATTTTATAGAGCATATTATTAATCAATTAATCGAGAAAATAATTGTTGCAGTCATACACATAAGCACCGATTTCATTTTCTGCATTAAAAAAGGAAATATGTAATCTAAATCAATGTTTTTTTATATTCATTCAGTTTTAATGAAAAACTAAACACATTAAACAGATCAGTTCATATATCAGCACAACAAAAGGAATTAATTAAAACTCCACAACTGAACACACACTGAGTTGTACCTAAGCTGGAAAACCCACAGGGGAAAAGATCCAGAAATGGGCCTCAAAATATCTAAAAAACAAGTATTTCTTCAGCAAAACATTCATCTATAACAGTGAGAAAATAAAAACACTTTAAATTTACTACTAAGTCGTTATTCTTTCTCACCTGCAGCAGCATGTCACCAGGTTCAATGCGTCCGTCTGCGGCCACAGCTCCTCCCTTCATGATGGAGCCGATGTAGATTCCTCCATCCCCCCTTTCGTTGCTCTGGCCCACAATGCTGATGCCCAAGAAATTGTACTTCTCTGTATCGTTGAAGAATCAGAACAGTGTCAACAGTCAGCATACATCTGACCAAAAAAGCGTAGCATTTGAGGCTCAAAAACGAGGATAAAGTTTACAGACCCATGTTGAGAGTGACGGTGATGATGTTCAGGGACATTGTGGAGTCTGTCACACTGCTGAAGGACGAGGCCTGAAAACCACAAATTTACTATCAGACAATAATACTTTCTCAGAGTAAACGATTTCAATGGCTCTCCCCTCAACAAACTATTGATTCAACATAGAACAGCAGACAGCAATCACACAACACATCAGCAGAAAACACAAGTAGTACAAGAGTACATACCCTCTCCAAACGTGGTGGGCGCTGTTTCCTGCGCCTGCGGTGGCGTTTAAGAAGCCTAGAGGCTGTGCTCTGCTCTGTTGCACTGCTGAACCTACGAGTTCAAGGGTCAGCAAAAAGGGGAAAGGTCAGAAGAGAAACATGCTGTTACAAAGCTTTAATAGGGCTGTGCTTCTGTCTCCTCTTTTGTGTTGCTTTTTGTGTCTGAAACCCACAAAAATAATGGGGGATGCTCAACAGGGATTCTTGAGTGAATATTTTCCATTCTCTTTAATCTGTGGCTCCGATTTCATCTAACGAAAATCAAACAAACTACAGTACAAATAAAAAAAGTACATATCAATCCATATATACCTCAACCCAAACATTAACCCACTTATTTCTACAACATCCTGAACACTCTTTTTTTTAATCAAATCTGGCCAAAATAGACATCGGTATCAGCCGATAATAAGATGGCATTCTCAGATGTCAGTGGCGGACGTTTATCTGTTGTGCTCCATCAATTATGTGCTCACTAAATGTCGTGTTGGTTATTTCCAACTTGGATATCAGAGAAGTCGCCTCCATTTTCCTGCACTGGCACAAATTGCATGCAAACACTTATGTGACTAGATATGTGAATAAATAGACTGAGCTGCAACAAGGCAGAGATGATTATATTTGTTTCCCAGAACAAACAAGCAAATAAATAACAAAAGAATATGTAAGTATATTAGTCCAGAATTGTCCAAAACATGTACAATTTAATGATAGTTGAAGTGCGGGAGAGCATTTTTAAAGCAGAATTATAAGTGCAAATAATTGGAGACAAAGGGTTAAATTACTATTACTATACATAACTATATACTTTAATATATAGTATAGTAGTGGGAAAGTAGTAACAACTGATTTTAACATCATATACTCTAAAATGCTTTTTTTTTTTTAAATTGGATGTTTTGTGATGTATTGTGGGATACATAAAATCTAGGTGTCTGAATTCCTCAGGAACCTCCCACAATCTTCCTCAGGTAACCCTCCTCTCTGTCCTCAACCTCTCACCTGCTCATGGTGTCGTCGTCCTCGGAGTCACAGAAGCTGGTGGTTTCCAGCTCGCTGCTCATCACTGTACTGGAGCTCTCATATCCTGCCAGGTGGCGCTCCAGTCGAGTCTGGCCGTTCATACGAGGCCCTGGGACGCCACAGGAGAAGCCCGAAAGACAAAAGGGGAAATATTCACCATGAATTTTCATGTTTGCTCAAGTCTGTGTTTGCCTTTTCTTCTATAGATCGCAAACATTCCTCACTTCGACATTCTTTGATTATATCACGATCTTTTCATTGTTTGGAACATGCCAAATCTCGATGGCACGTCGTCACAAAAGAGCATTTTTCATCAGTGCTGTGATCTGGTTTTTTCTCACCGTGTTGCTCCATGCTCTCTCTGTGCCGAGGTCTCTCTCTCCTGAATGAAACTACAGACTCTGTTTCAGTCTGGTCGTCCAAAGTCTCCACACTGCCTGTAGCATTGGGGCTGTAAAAGAAGAAGCAGGAGCAAAGGAGGAATTAAAGCACGACTGACTTTCAACACTTAATTTAAATGTTTCATTAAAACAATTTGGCCAAAGTGAGAAGCTTGGCTGTTTTTTCACCAGACATGGTATTCACAATAATTACCTATAAAGATGTTTTATGACTTAAAAAGGATTACTCTAAAGGTTTAGCATTGCACTTCATTGTTGTAGTCACGATGGACCAGTTCAGAAAAAAGGGGATCTAAATTGATGCAGCAAATATTTATCTTTTTTATTCCAAAAACTTCTGGTGGCCCTTTAAACCAATCACATTATTCAGTAATGCCAGAATTTGACGAGACCAATAAAACTCTAGACTGAGATTGTAATTAATGATTTGGCAGCTCGACGCTTTGGGAATAGGTTAAAAGAAAATGTTGTTTTACCTTTTGCAAACTGCAAACTTTAATGAATACATTTAGCAGGCTGTGTTTATCTTTTCAAATAACTATTTATCCCCAGTGAGCACACACACACACACACACACACACACACACACACACACACACACACACACACACTGGATAAAATAATATAGTTTAAATTCCTTTAAAAAAAAAGAAAAAGGATAAAAGTGTACAGTACACTATTGTTATAAACATTATGGTCCACTTACACTTGTCACCTCAATTTAGTTCTTGACATAAGATCTGATATTATGAGATCACATTACATTGTTTCCAGAAACTGTCTGAAATGTTCATCTCCCACAGCTCTACTTAAGATCAGATGACAGAAGATTTACCGGCCCGTCATGTATAAGCACGGTTTCAGGAAGGGAAAATGTTTCATCGTACTGTATTCAGTGGCCTGTTACATTTATGCTATAGCTGTATGTTTATATGTTGGAAGTATCTTTACTACATCATGGACCACAATGGTCTCGGATATCCCCGTGTCATCAATGACATTCCTGTAGTTGTGTGTGATTTAATTTCCTCCTTCTTATGTCAAACAGACTAAACTAAATCAACTAAAAATACAAAATTCTTGAATCTCTTCAATGTGTTACCCAGCAGATTGTGTTGTAGAGATACAACCAACATTTTTCATTCACGGTGTCCAGTGCTAAAGTCACTTCTGTGTTTGCTCTTCAGAAGAATGTAGAAAATATTCCAAAGTCAGATTTTTAGAAAATGTGTGCAGTCTTTTATATACACGTGTAGAAATCCACTGATGAATTGAGTGGAGCCTTAATGCCCCCTTTAGGCAGTTTAGTCTAAAGACAATGAAATATAAATATAAAGAAGTACACAAGTGAATGGTACAGCCAGACAGATACTGGATTCTTATATGAACTTTAACCATCTCAATATGGAAGCCTTATATAGAAGATTGTGTAGGCCCGGTGTAGCATCATATCCTAACCTGACGTGCACCTCCTCAGAAATGTAACATCACAGCAACTTAGACTGCAACAGAGACTTGGTGTGTGTGTGTGTGTGTGTGTGTGTGTGTGTGTGTGTGTGTGTGTGTGTGTGTGTGTGTGTGTGTGTGTGTGTGTGCATTGACTGAGAATAAGAAGTGACTCATGCAAAACCCAGATGAGTTAGCATGGCTGTTTGAGAATCCCTCTTCAAAACACACTTCTCAAACGAGTATATCCTTCCACACACACATACACACACACGCACACAAACAGACAAACAGGCACATGTGGGACCCTGACTCGGTGCATGACATACTCATCTGTTCCCCCGTCCTTTTGTTTCACAGGGAGGGAGAAAAAAACAAAATGAGGAAAACACAAGACAGATTTAGGAGAGAGTGGGAAAAGTTTCAGTCGCCATAGTTTGAAGTACACGAAGATAAACAACACAGCTAACTAGCATTATTTGTAGAGCAATGCAGACACACCAGCGCACAAGTATAAATACTCAAAACGGCATAGAACTACATACAACTATAAATCAGCCTTAAGCCTACATGGGGCAGCAGACTTCAGTGCCACACACATACCAACCATTGTGCTGATTACATAGGTGCACACAGAAAGTCTATGGTTCATGATTAAAGCGAGACAAAACAGTTACAGAGACCCTACAATATGAGTTACATTTAATTTTCCAGTATGAGCAATGGTGGTGATCCAGCTCCAAATGCAAACCGCACATTTAGTGAAGTTAAAAAGAAAATTGTTTCATTTGAAACTGGATTCAAAAGCCATCAAGCCACCTCCCTGCAGCCACAGCAGACAGACAGGACGAGGTCCAAACATAAGAAATGAATGAGAACACTGCAGCCGTAATGGGAGGTTTTACTGACGGGTGTGAACTCAATTTGACCCCTAAACCAAACTTTAAGAGCTCCAGACGTCTCAAGGAGAAGAATGATGGTAAGAAGCTATTAAAATTATAGATACTTTGTTTATTTTGGACACCACAGGCTGTACTCAAATTACAGTAATGGTTTCCTCACATTTTAGTAGGATAACATGGATACAGAAAGGATGATTATTTAGAGGATCTTTATTTCATTCTGAAAATGTCTCTGACTAGAGTGCCTTGTGGTTTCACACTCTTTAAAGCCGCCATAATCACTATTTTTGTATTAAAACTGGATCAAATGACCAAGTGCAATGTGAAATGGATAGTTTGTCCCACAGAGAATTATCCTCCAACTCTGCAGCTACCTTTAGCTCAGAGAGTTTTTAGCCTCTTTCAGCTCATTGTTTTGGTTTTACATCCGACAACATGACTGTTATTGTTCAGTTTCATTAGAGTCAATCCACTATACGATACCTGCCAGGCGCTTAACGGCAGTCAGATAAAGTTAGCGACTAGCTGGTGAACATAGTGGGACATTTAGTAGCTAAAGAGAGACATTTCCCTCAGGAGTTGGTGAAAAGCAAAACAGAGCTAAACAGAGAGTGAATTTAGGAGTTACATTCATCAGGTTACCTGAAACACGACTCTAAATGAATGCTAATGTCGCTCCGTGTCTGCTGGATGTGTAAACAGTTGTGTAAACAGTCAAATGTTTGCCAACACGTCATGCCATACAAATTAAATAAGATTAGGATAACTAAGTTAATGCTGTTTCAACTATAAAAACACTTTAACACGTCTGTGTGCATGTTTAATGTACTTAAAGCTTCACCTAGAACTGGTCATGTTAATAACAAGGGCGGCTCCAAGTAAGATCAGGTTCAAATGAGCTGTAATATTCTTGCTATTCTTGTTGTAACTTGATACTGGGAGTGTATGACATATTCAGGAAACGATACGGTATCTACATTAAAGCCAGAAGTAGAATAGGTCGCTTTTGAGAAGGTTTCTGGCTTTGTGATGCCCCTCTCTGGGTAAATATACAGCACAGTAAATCAAATGGGTGCCCCTGCTTTGCTTACTGGAAGGAGGGCGGTCTGGAGTCCCCGATGCCCCCGGTCCTCTCTGCAGGTGGGGGTGGGAGGGGCGGAGGAGGGGGCGAAGGCTGGGTCGTCGTTTCCACAGGGGGGACCACTGCCACTGGTGGCTCTGCTGCTGGAGTGTCTGAAGATACCAACTGGAGAAAAAAAAGGGAGAAAGAAAAGACAGATTAAGAAACAATAAAAGGTAAGAAGGTAGAGAGGCAGGATGAAAAAGAAACAAAATATGCAGAGTGGAGAGGAATTGGCACAAAATGAGAGGTACAAATTGAGAGAGAGCAGCAAGAAGAGAGGGTGAGAAAACGAGAGGACTGAAAGGGGGAGTAGGAAGGATGTGGAGGGTAGAGGGAGGAAAAACGGGTAAGATGTCAATTACTTTGACACACAAACACTGTACTCTTTTCAGATGGACGTCTCAAGGGCATACTGAAATGCTATCCTACACTTAACCTGTCTCTCTTCATTATATAACAAAAGTGCCCACACACACACACACACACACACACACACACACACACACACACACACACACACACACACACACACACACACACACACACACACACACACACACACACACACACACACACACACACACACACACACACACACACACACCATACAGCATCCAATTACCTGAACAATTACACACACACATACACAGAAAGGGAATGGGATGTAGTTAAGTAAGACCAGTTTAACACCAGCGCACTTTGTTCCATAGCTTTTAGATGCTTGGTGCATTCAACAAATCCAGATAAATAAGCTTTGCATTCAACCAAATGGAGTCTATCAGCCTGTACAGACTGACGTTCACCCTCTTTACTGAGTCACTCCCTGCTCTTCCCTCCCAACTAATGGCTATGAAACACTCGTCTTCTGGGATCTCTCCATCCGTCTTGGCTTGCAGATCACATATCAGTCCCTCTGGTCTCTGAGCTTTGTTCCCCCTCTTTTAATGCCTCCCCTCGTTCTTATGCACTTAACAGATGCTTCGGCCTCAAACCTGCTTATCTGGGCCTCGTCCCGATGTTTTGTCTCTATTCAAATGCAACCTGCAGGGTGGGGTGCAACAACTGGGCCGTCTCCTAGAGAAACGGAAAGTATGAAAACTGTACCTGGCAAATCACTGTACTGTAGCCAGTAACACGCTGTGTTGCTTGTAACTCGCAGGCTTGAGCATGGATTAGCACAATGACAGAAACATCTGCTTTCCTCATGATTTCCTCTCTTTTGGCTCCACATGTTGCATCGTCAAATATTCATTATAATGTGCAGATTTGCTGCATCTGCAGACTTTCGACACCAATACAATGACTGAGTGGCTTTCAAATGCTTAACACAGCAAAACTGACTATATTGTCCTCACTTGAGTCTTCCAAGACAAGGTTCTTCTCATACCGAGAACTCAAGAAGAAGAAAAGATATTTCTTTTTCACCATTTTAGTTCTTTTAGGAATATTAATTCAAGAAATATCGTAATCAGAAAAGCTGCGACCACGTACACACACACCCCCATAACCACCGTGCCAAATTTCATCCTCTTAGAGGAAAAACTGAAGCCACAAAAGGGTACATTTTTTGTAGACCGACAAGTTACAAATAACGTTACAAACAAAACTTTGATGTGAGAAATTAGTAGCTATGCTTGCTTGGGTAATGTTAGCTGACCAACAGCTAGCTAGCCAGCTAGGTCAATGTTGCGTTCCATGTTCGATCTATGTGGTAAACAGCTAATAAAACACATAGCTGGCTGGCCACAAGGCGCCTCCAGCCCCTGTTGTTAGCAGTTCTTGGTTCTAGACCAGCCAAGTGTTGGTGCCGCAGTGGAACCAGTTTTCCTGGCCAACAGCCAGATGTTTGGCTGTTGAAACGCAAAAGAACTGGTTTGAAATTAGGCACCAAGACTCAAAGAGCAAGTTATAGAGCTGGTGTTGGTTTAAAAAGGGTAACTGGTATAAAAAGAAATCTCCAACAGCTAAAAAAAAAAATGGACTGGCATAATATGAGAAATATTTGTGATTGGGTTAACTTTCTCAGAGAGTGAAAGTAAAGTATTGGCTTCACTGCAACAAACGTGAATGGATCAATCTAAGGACCATGTGGATAAAAGGACAGGAGCGTAAGAAATGTACCCTACAGAGCTACTTTTTGTTTTTCTCCCTTTCCTTTGTAAAATGTATTTAAATGGTACGAAGAAAAACTGGGGGGAAAAAAATGCAATAAGACTAGTATCCAGAAACTAAACAAAAAGACCAGCCAATAGATTTAATGGATGCAAAGATGAACAGTTTTATAGTCTAAACTACCACGACATGCTATTGGCTACAGTGACTCAGACTGTGGCTATCGCACCAAGAAGATTTTTCTCATAGATCTTGTGAGACTGTTTCCTCCCGTTTAACCTGGCTGGACAGTTAGTCTGGTTCAGGTTTCCCACTCTTTCCAGGAGATTTTCTCCAAGATGTTTGTTCACCAAAGCCTAAACTACAAAAGAGTCTGTGCATGTTGCAATATGATCGACAATTGCGCAAAATAACGACTCAATTTTTAAATTTAATTACTTTATTTTACTGCTGCTTGTTGGAAAAGATCATTAGTCTGAGGGAGGTCTGGGGGGAATGTGCAGGAAAGGGAAAAGTGGTTTCTGAAAACAGCCTCTGGCAGATGATGTTGGCTGACTTTTGAGATAAAAGCCAAGTCTGAACATTTTCATAGGAGCCTCAGTGGGAAATTATTGAAATTACGTCATTTATAGATCAGTGGTCACCAGTGAGATCTGGATAGCTCCCACTCCCACTTTTATTACAAATATGCAACAGGTTTATTATTTCTTACCCATGACACCACTCTGCCGTTGAAACATGGCAACTTGGCGCTGTCGTCGGAAATCTCTTCCTTCACCACCCTGAAAAAACAGAGAGACAGTGTGAAGCTCAGGAGGTATAAATTGTTCTACCTTCATAACATTGGGGCATGGTATGTGGTATCTGGTGCAGCAGGGTGAGGGAATGAGCTCTGAACACCACATGAAGGTTTTAGTCCAGTCATAAAGAATAAAGCTAAGCTGCCAGGGGAATTAAATAGTTTACATTGCTGACGCATTACATTAAATATATTAGGCTATGACAACAACATGGCTGAACTAAATCAAACGCTTGGCTTAAGTCGAAAATATTACTAAAATATGTCTCGACAAGCTGCTCTTGTTCGCTTGCCATATTCCTTTAACATGTGTTACCATGTGTTTTATAGATCAGTCTCTGGCTAACATAACTCACTTTAGCTTGTATGACATCAACACAACAGCTGTAAATTCCCTTCAGATTCAATACTGATTTCACCAGAAAGTCATGTTGAAGTGACATTAAAAGTATGGTTGTCTAGCAATGTGTAGCGATGCCCCGAAGCTTCAACTGTTGCTGCGGTAATCAGAGTCCAAATCAGCATTTGCATGTTTTGTTGTCGCTGTATTTAAAGCCTGATCCCTCAGTGGTTCCCACATAGAATTTACTTTGGTCGGCCCATTTTAGCATTTTGCAGAGAAACATGGAGAGAGACATTAACTGGTATTACGTTAAAAGACTCGAATACGGTGGATATTTTACAAGCACAGAGCAGGAAAAACATTCGGTACCACATTGGTTTCAATCAGCTACGTCATTAACAACAAGCCTCCTCCACACACGGTCACCAACTTTATAAAACAAACTACTTAAACTGCTGAGAGAGGCAGAGAGATGCAAGACAAGGGCATGCCAGTGTGTGTAAAACAGGAGGTCCTTCTGCAAATTGATTTAGTTTTTATACACTTAAATTGAAAAAACTTGATGAGACACAATCCGCTAGAGATGAAATGCTCTAGACTGTACAGTGATTACAGAGGTTACATCAGCCAAATGTATACGTTTAATTTTGGTCTGTCGTCCACTCCTGGAATCAACCTTAAAGAGATAGTCCGGGCTGTCTGACGGCAAGGTAAAGCAGTGAAAATGTTCTAAATATAGTGTACACTTAAACTGATATGGATTGTTATGCTGACCCCGTATTCAGCAGTGCATTGTTCTGCTTTGGTGCCAGGACTCCTGTCTGCTTCTCCAAACTATGGGCGTGCTGACCTTCGTCTACTGCAGGTAATACACTGACTGCGGATAAGTACCTCATACAACCCCTCTTCAAAAAAAAACTAAACTATCCCTTTAATTAGTGACAGCTGAAACGACCTGCCACAGACAATGTTTGTCATTTTAACCAACGAAAAAGACTGCTACTTGAATGATTTGAACACTGAGCTTTGCTAATTAGAGAGAGAGAGAGAGAGAGAGAGAGAGAGAGAGAGAGAGAGAGAGAGAGAGAGAGAGAGAGAGAGAGAGAGATAACAGATTTGTTTGCGTCAGAGTGAGTCGCATCAATGTGTACAAATACATTAACACGGTAATGTGCTGTCGAGCTCCAGTAAAGGAGAGCAGCGGTGCAACACAAGCAGGCTGAAGTGGACAAAAACACAGCCGAGTAAAGAAAGGATCTGATTGTGATGGGCTTTAGTGTAGTTGATACTGATCCATTAAAATATAAATAAAAGAAGCATTCAGTAAATCATCAAAACAAAATCCTCTTGTAAATCAATGTACAATTATATCACTGCTAATGGGACTAATCTTATTACCAAAAGCCACCTAAGCCATGAAGCTATGAATTAGCAAAGAAAGGAACAAACAATCTTAATTTGCTTCCTGCGGTAAGTGACAGACGCTATGGAATTTCTTCTGTCACAGCAATGAGCTAAAACACACACACAAACACAGTATTACTGTTCTTCTGCCTCCTTGCAAGTGACACAGCCCGGTCAGCTAAAACATGCATGCAAATCCAATACACACAGCAACAATAACCTCTCAGTAAAAGTCACAGCGAGAGCCCAGTGTCCACATGGCCAAAGCTCCTTAAAGGCAACACATCCGTCTGGCTCTTCTTCCCTCCTCCGTGCTCTTCCTCCATGATTGTCGGAAAGGCAAACACTCGGCTTCAGCTGTGTAATTTCCCCCCCCCAGCAGCCTCCCACTATGTTATTACAGTAGTTTACTGGGACAGGGACTGGGCACAAGTGCTACAGAGAGGACACTTGACTGCTCCAACTCCTCCAAAAAAAGTTCTCTTTTCCCCGGCTTCATCTTTCCAGCCAATGTGCCTCCTCTTATGTGTGTGAGACTTGGTCAGGCTCCACTGGGCTTTCGTAAGCAGCTGTTGAGAGCTGGTTTTGTGGCTGAGTGTCAGCATACGGCCAGATTGTTGTGGGCACTGGTGGGGAACTGTTGCAGGAAGACTTAGCTGTGTGTGTGGCTACTGAATGTTAGTTAACAAACAAAGTTTTCCTCCATCTGATTTATCTAATGTTTCCCTTCTCACGCGCTGCAGAAACTTTATCTAGACGACAGCAGATGAACAGATGCAACATTCTTCTCGGGAGGTTGTAATTGTCTTCATTCCTCGGCCCTCCAAACAAACAAGCGACAGCGGTCGAAGTCATTTCGCGCACACTCTAAAATGCCTCAAATAACGCACAAACAGCCATAAAATATAGTCCTGTCTAATTTAATACAACCTGAAGTTTTTCACCCCCACGTCCCTCTTTTCCAGTCCCTCACTGCCATTAAATTCCTCAAAATCAACACTGCATCTCCTTACCAGCAGAGGTACATGGAAGAATATCTAATAACCACCCCACTCTGTCTCCCCTTTCTACTCCCCGTGGACACCCCAGACACCCAGCAAATGGCCTCCATCCAGCCCCAGGTTTCCAGGACCGGCCCTGGCCTGCTCTGCCCCATGGATCTCCCCCCACTGCCACACACACAGCTCTGGCCGACAGCTGGCCTCGTACCAGGGCAAATGAAAACACACACTATTACACACTTCTCTCCTGGGTCGGGGAGAGAGAGAGGGGGGGAGGCGTCCCTGCTTTGATTGGACAGCTGACTAAGAGCTATGTTTGAAATTTTTCATCTGAACTCAGTCGGAGATATTCAAATGAGGGAGTATGATGCCAGGCTGCGCAATTTAAGTGAGGAACTGCCATTTTCTCTTTAAAAAGACTTCCTTGCTCTGTTGAGAAGGTTTGGCGTGAGTGGCTCCTTTGAGATGTGGACTATTTGCTTTTGGAAAAACTCTTAACATTGTGTGCTCACTTACAAGCACACAGGGTCTAAATGTAATCATGTCCTGTCCAGTAACACCGGGACCGGCTCTTAATCTGACAGCTAGCTTTGGTGATTGTGGGAAGTCAAGTTAAAATAGTTAATGAAGATCATTAGAGTGTAAAAAGAAGGGCTGTGCACACATTGCTGCGCCCATAACAATTGCAGATAATTGCTTTTCACAGTTATTAGGTGTACATTTAACAGTTTATTGGGTACATCTAGCTAAAAGTAATGCAGTCTAACACATCAGTCCTGCAATAAATCCAACCTTCGTGAATGTTGTAATGTTCAGTTTTTGTTTAAACGGTTTCAGAGGTGTTGATTTAACGTTGTGATCAGTTTGGAGGCTGTAGTTGAACGTTACTGCATCATACTGAGAAGTGTAATAGTCTAATATTTATCCTTCCCTCGTTGATATGTATGTGGTGTCAACGGCTATACATTAAAATAATATTGAATCAACTAGTCAAACAACATTTTTTAGCTTCTCACGTGGGAGAATTTGCTGCTTTCTTCTGTGTTATGTTATTGTAAACTCATTATATTTGTGTTTTGGAAAACAAAGACATCTGAGGACGTCACTTGTGGCACCGGGAACTTGAAAGGATTTACCAATAATCAATAGTCTAATTGTGAATGAAAATAATGAGTTACAACACTAAAGAACATTTCTGGGCAATGTAATCACAGTGGACAATTTAATCCATCTACACAAGAACTTGGGTTAAAGGTTATTTTTTAAATGATACTCAGACTATTAGACCTTATTAGGGTTACATATGATTATTTTCATTATTAATAGTCTACAATGGTGCAAACCTGATAATCACAAGTTCACATTGCTTACATAGTTCACCCGAGCATCATTTGTAGTGATTTCAATGATAAAAAGCAGACCGCCACATTTCGGGAAGCTGCATTTTTACTTACAAATAGCTAAAATGATCCAAATGCACTTTGATTACTCAACTAATGAGTTCAACAACCCAACAACAGATGTTGAGTATTTATAAAAGGGCCCTTAGCACAGATTTACTCAAAGCAATATCTCTACAAGTCAGTTATTGATGTTGTTGTTATTGGTATTCAAAAGATCTGCATCCAAGAGACACTTCCACCCTGCCAGCTCTGTCGGAGGCCTAATAAAAAGTCATGTCATCCATTTCATCGTCCTGTTTGAGTTGATACTGCAGCTCCCTTGGCACAGGCTCTGATGGTGCCATCCAAAGAGGGAAAAAAGAGGCAAATAATACTCATCCAAGACTACAATGCATTTAACAGAAGCCCTTAAGGGTCTCACTGGGTGAATAAACCACAAACATGCATTCCTCTGCAGGAAAATGCACAGCAGCCACACCGAGAGAAAAAAAAAAAAAGATTAATTGATAGAGGAGAGGAGACAGCTCTTTCTGGAGGAGTGGGGTTGGGAGAAAAAGGGGGAGAGAGCAAGAGAGGAAGCCAGGGAATGAAAGGATGGCTGGCAGGCCAAAGTGTTAAAGAGGGGAGACAAAACCCTGGCTTCAGTCCCGAAAGAAAGAAAAGGCGAGGATTTCACAAGATGATGGACTGAAGGAGGGGAGGGAGGGATGAGGATTAGGGCAAAGAAAGGCAGCAGGGACAGGGAATGCCTCCCATTGTAATGATGATGTTTTCTGAGAAATGTCCCCCAGCCTACATACCCATAGTATTTATAGAACCACTTGGAAATTCATCACCAGTCATTATAACTCTGCAGTTTTCTGATTAGGGATGTGTTGGCTCAATGGCGACCTTCATTCAAGTTTATTATCCCTCTAACGTAAGTTATTCCTTGTGACGAATAACACGACAGCCGGTCACAAGTTAGGATTTTTGCAAACAGGCATGAATTTCATTAAAAAATTGATTTTCTTTATGAGTTTTTTTCCTTTTATAAATGAGCTAAGTTAATGCTCCTCCACTCAGACAACAATGGCACACTATGGGATTGTTCTCCCCAAGGTTTACAACTATTTGTCCCATTTTTAAAACTTATCTTTGGATATTTACTCGCCTTTTAGCAGCTTTTTCTGGGGTTAAATCTCAACTCATTTTACACAAAACACCACAAAAGGAGAAATAAAAAAAACCCTGCAGCTCACCCGAAGTCCTGGTCCATAGACTTGAAGAAGAATTTGTAGTTTGGCTTGTTCAAGACCTGTTTAAAATCCAGCAATGTGATATTTTCGGCAGCAATGGGTATCTTCACTAAATACGGCGTCTCCTCTTCGTCGATGTGATATATTATTTTGGTTTCCGCCATGTTTTAACCGTTGCTTTTCTCTTTCTTTCTTTTTTTTTTTTAATTCTCCTTTTCCTTTCTTCCAAGCTGGAAGTGACCACAAGAAACAAACACTATGAGGCGAGGTAGCGTTTAACTTTGTTGGGGGGGTAGGGGGGTTTAAGTTAGCTTTCCAGCTAGCGGCGGAGCTAAGGTGGCTAACGAGACGGCAGAGGTGAAACGATGATGGCCACTGAGATTTTCAGTCCGAGCCAGAGGACGTAAAAAGCGCCGCAACCTCTGCTCGAAAGCTCGCTGTCCGACTTCAGAGACGTAGAAAACTCGCATTCCCCCGCTGTTACCGAGGGGCGAAAGAAAACCGACGGACACGCCACATTCACACGACCTAACTACCAACAACTTTTTTTTTTTCCCCCAACAAAAACATACAGGGGAGGGGGTCTGAAAACTTTTCACCACTTTTTTTTTGCGAGCCAACGCGGCGTGTGACGTAAACACGTATCCCCCCCCCTTTTTTTTTTCTTTACGTACGCACGCTCTCTCCCAACCATCCAACATTTTTATTATATTATAGAGAAATAAATGTTTGTATGATGTTTTATATATATATATATAAGTGACAGTGCTTTAGTTAATACATATTTATACAATACCTAGTTGTTATGCTGATGTTATTACCCCCCCTTGTAATAGTTTTATTAAGTTAATATAGTTAATTATTAATATAGGTTTAGAAAGTTATATCTGTGTGATGATTTTAAAACCATAATATTCACATAAAAAAATTAAATCATCATGAAAAAACAACAGTGCTTCAGCTAATACACATTTACACAATACCTAGTTGTTATGCTGCTGTTATTACGCCCCCCCCTAATATATAATTAGAATATAGGTTTAGAAATTTTAAGTTTTTGTGATGATTATGTGAATATTATGGTTTTATTTCAATATATTAAAGTAAAACCATAATATTCACATTAAAAAACTTTAATCATCATGAGAAAATAAATAATAAAAATATTATACGCACTGCTTTCGTGTATTTATTAGAAGTAAAATTAGTGTTTTCTGTCAAACTGTTAGTAGATGTATTAACTTTTTTTTCTTCTTTTTTTTCATGCAATGGGACATAGTACAATATTAGACAAATTAAACAGACATAGTCACAAAATATACAGACGAAACAGTAAATAAATGGAGGCTTTGAATTTGGTGCAGGTTTTTTGTTTTGTTAGTGGAAAAACTATGTATAGATATTTCAGATTGTTATGTGTTTCTGTATGAAAAGTGTGTATATAAAACGTTTGTTGTGTATGACCAGAGCAATGTGCAGGTATATGTGCAAAGAGTAGGAGGAGGAGAGAAGAAGTAGGGGAGAAAAAGTATAATAATTATTATAAATTGATCAATTCAAGTAGTAATTAAGTAAAATAAAGGCAAATAACTTCCATCAAACTTCATCAAACCTTTAAAACAACATAATTTTAAATAAATACAGTTTATAAATGCATAAGTTCAGTGTAGTCAGGTAAAAGTCTTACTCCCCCCATAGCCTCAGGACAAAGTACAAACAATGAACGAGTGCATACATTTCTTAATTTCCTCTTTTTGTATGTGATTGTACACTAATACACAAATATTAGTTCTATAATGAATAAGATGTGTTGTAGTTTCCTAAAAGTATCTGATAGTGGGGCATGGGGTTAAATCGATTATTCCATCCCCATTAACAAGAACAAAAAAGATCTAAACAACCCAATAAAGAAGAAAGGAGATACATTAGGAAAGCCTTGCAATCACTTTTCTATCATTATACTATTAAATAGCATCATTACAGCCATTAAATTATCCAATCTGACCTATTGACTCCTCTCAGTCAGTCTCATCATCTCAGTCTGCCAAGTTATCCACATAAGACGCTATTGTGTTGAACGAGAACTTCTGGAGGTAATTCAATTCTTTACCCTATAAACAGATAAGAAAATGAAATTCCTTATCCTAGAAATAGCTTCTAAATATCCAAACGCACTAATTTATTTATTTTCAAAATGTACATCTGTTATATAAGGCAGCTTTGTTCAGTTCATGGCATTTGGAGAGACATTCAGAGAAAATCTTATGAAACCTGGGAGAAAGAAAGCACATTTCCTTTTAAAATCCTTTTAATCTCAGTTCTTACATCTCCAAATAAACCACTAGAGGGAACTCTTCATCAGTCTATCTTTAACAAAAGAGCAACAAACACATACAGTACAGTGAGGACAGATTGGTGTGAGTGGTGGTACTGATGGTGGTGGTGAGTTGGCCCTAAAACTACAGGGTGAATAACAACCACAGGGGTCAAAAATATCTTCATAAAATAAATAATAATGTATATTCTCTAAACTGTCCACCTACTTTTTCACAGTGCTTTCCTGCAGCCTACATCATGATTTTCTATCAATAACTATATCTGCTATTATAAAAAGTAGATAAAATCCAGTTTCCTCTCACAGTTTCCTGTTTAAGAAATGTGGCCCAAACACCACCCCGACCACACAGGTGATCACAAACAGCACCCAGAAGATGACGGCCAGCAGCTGCACACAGAACAGCGTCTTCTTGCTCTGCTGTATGACTTCCTCTTCCCCCACCAGGCCTGGCGCTGTGCCGTATAGCCTGTCCGGGTGCATCTGCTGCACCCGCAGGCTCACGGTGGGCAGGATGATGAAGCGGGTGTCCCTGCTCTCGCCCTCCAGGGAGAGCACCACTCTCTGGGTGACCGTGGCCAGGCGATTGGCCATGGCCACAGGCAGGCGGAAGGCCACTTGGGGCAGCCTGGCCAGGATGCGGGAGTTGCAGGGTAAGGAGAGGGCGTCCCCGGCCTCCAGAGGGGTGAGGTGGCGGCACAGGGGGCAGGGGATTGCTGGAGGGCCGTGGGGATTGGGGGGGTCGCAGGGGCAGAGCTGGATCCTCTGGAGGCATTCAGTGCAAAAAACATGGAGGCACTCCAGCATCCGAGGGCATTTATTGTACTGGTTATACTCCTGGTAGCAGATGGGACATTCTACATCCATGGGCTCCCCGGGGGTGGTGCTGGGGCCGGGTGCTGCAGCAGCCTGGTCCCCCTGCTGGGGAGCTGGGATAACATCCCCTGTCATGGTGTGGGAGGGAGGGTGAGTGGATGGAGTTGGGAGCTCAGTGCTACAACTTGTGGAAGAATATTTAGCAGAAGATGGTGAAATCTGTAAAGAGAAAACAACTTGAAGTGTACTTCTGTAAGACAGCTCCAGGAGAGGTTTAAATGATCTGCTCTGCTCTGGGATGCTGCTTTGTTTCTTCTAAGTTTTTTGAACAGATTCCTCAGCCCATGAGTCACAGCATTCATCCACTTAACCACTCGTAGTGTGTGTTGGCCTGCTCCACTCAGAGCGTCAAGGAGGTTAGGAAATTACTGACGAGAAAAAGTACAAAAAAGCTGTATAAGGAAGTAATAAGTCACTGCTGATACTTTCTGCATGCATACATGTGTTTGTGCACGTCCATTTTTCTCCACTCAGATTTGTTTTCTTTGAGTCATTTAAAGCGGATGTTTTGGTTTGACCTATACCTGAGACTGAAACTTCGATTTAAATGTGTTTCTTGTAAGTCTGCCAACTTTATGGAAGTGTGATAATAAATTGTTGGAGGAATATTTGAAAGGCACATTGACTAAATGTCAACTGTTGAGCCTGGCAGACAAAGATTTTGAAGGTATAGTTTGACATTTTTGGAAAAAGGTTTACATTTCCTTTCTCTGCCAAGACTTAGATGAGAATATTGATACCACTATTGTGTATTTGTGTTCAATATAAGGATACAGCCAGCAGCCACTTAGCATAAAGACTGGAAACAGGAGAAAACATCTTGCATGGCTCTCTCTGAAAGTAAAAAGAAGTGTAAAAGTTGTGGCTTTACAGAGGTTTATTAGTGAGCTTTTGAGGTGCAGGTTGGCAGATTTTATTACCTTTGGACAGAGCTAAACTAGCTGTCTCCCCCTGTTTCCAGTCTTTATGCTAAGCTAAGCTATCTGTCTCCAGCTTCATACTAAAAGGAGCCACATGAAAGAAGCAAGTGTCTAACTCGTATTTCCCACAATGTTAAATCATTTCCTTTAAAAGGTATGAAGTCCCCTGATCTGATCCATTCATGCTGTTATTAATCTTCAAACCACATTTGAAGGTTTTTCTGATGTATAACAGCTGTGATTTATGAAACAAAGCATTGACTTTTTTTTTTTTCGGTCTCTGTTTGTTGCTCACATGGGACAACCACAGGGCAACCTAAGCTCACTCATGAGGGGATTGTTGCTTAGCAGATGGGGTCTCCTTTGAATTGGTTCAAGGCAACACACAGCCTGAGACCTTTTCTTAGAAAATCACAGAACCAGAGCAAAATAATAGGGGTTAAAATATAAATTACACCAACAATAAACACTTTAATTCCCTTCAAAATCACAATATATGTAATAACAAACAGGTTGTGGAAGGGAAGTGTTGAAGCCAGCACTGAAGGCTTGTTCTGTATGAATCTATGTAGGCCACCAGGTTCAGTGAGATTATACTGAGAGAGAAACTGGCAGCGATCCATCATCACACACTAAGAAACAGATAAGAAAGCCACTTACCCACCACACACTCCTTTGATCAGAGCACACTTTGATGCCCCCCTCCGACCCAGGTACTTCCCCTCACACAGTTCATACTCCTTCTCATGTTGGTACAGATCTCATCCTGGCAGAGTGTCTTCCTCCCCTCTCTTGCGGGCACACTAACCACTCAAGTTTCTGTCTTAATATTCTGCAGCTACGTGTCTGAGATTGGCTCACTGGCAGGCTCCTGTTTTTCGCTCCGTCTCACCTGATTTTACTCATCCTCGTCTCTCTGTCTAGTCCCCCATGAGGCATCTCTGTGGTTTGCTCAGCAGTAATTAAACCCTTGGTGATGTGAAGGTAACCAGGACACACAAGGCAGAAAATGACAGATTGGAGTGTCTTGATCCCGACTTACTCTACTCTACTTACATATTATGTTATTATGCTTCCACACAGTCAGCATGTAGAGGTTTGTAAATGGCAACTTGTGGATTAGGGTGTAATTATTAACATCCTTTCATTTTTTTTCTACATTAAAAGTGGACACAGTTACAAAAAAAAAATCACTTTTTTAAATTCTAGTGGGCGTCACAATCTAGTAAAAGTAAATGAGTTTTAGGGACAGAACAGTTGTGTGCGTTCAGAGTACATGATGTTCTCATGAGGTGTAAACAGGTGAATTATTGACATGTAAATTAAGTCACATAACCTGTACTACAGTATCTGTTACACCCTGATGAACAATTTCCTTGTTACCAGCTTGTCCTGTACAGATGTTGTAGATGCCAACTGTGCTATTTTTAGTCTGAATAAACTAAGTGATTAAAACCAATAAGACCTTCACTATGAAAAACCAATTAATGGGATAATTGGTTAACTTGAGTTCCTCTAATGCCTGAAACTAAACAATCAAGTTTTAAAGATTTTACCAAAAAGTTGAGAAAGTTGCAAAGTAACAACCAGACTTAAAGTGGCCAGGCCCTTAATTATGCATACATTTAAGCCTGAATATAATTTAAGACAATTAGCTTAAGAGACCAAAACTGTTTTAGTACCATCCTGTAAACATGTTTATTTCCGCTGTAAAGTTGGACGTTTTAATACGTATACTTCTGATGACAGCCTCAAGTGGCCATTCGAGGAACTGCAGTTTTTGAATGGTGCCACAAAAGGAGCGAAAAATAGTGTCTCAACTCAGGTTTTATGTTTCCGTCACTGCAGGAGCCGATAAATACCTGACTACATGACTACAGAAGAGTGAAGACAAGAGGCAGATGTTAGTGGGGTTTTTTTGTCCAGGGGTTTAAGATGATGGGGTCAAATTCCACAGTGACTCCAGATTCTGTCCCATTATAAACAGGAGGAAAAATTACAGCAACCAAAAAACTGTTTTATTGTACATTTGAGCACCTCGGTGTTGTTTAAAGATAAACTTGAAAACTGTGAACCCGTATCCTTTAAGTGTTCATTTTGGAGCAATCTAAAATATTGACTTGACTTCATAAGTCCCTTTACTATAACAGAATATACTATAAATGATTAAAAGAATGGCTCAGACATACTCCTGACCTTGCAGAGCCAAGTGATTTTCCTCCTTTTTTCTTACATGACTTTACACACTTACAGTAAGTTAAATGCTGGATGAGAAAGCGGGAAGGCCTGCAAGGAAAACATTAACGAAAGACTGTAACTCACAACTCACTCATCACACACACACACACACACACTCTGTTTCTCTCTCTCTCTCTCTCTCTCTCTCTCTCTCTCTCTCTCTCTATCAGAGAGAGAGTCTGGTTGTTGGCCAACGTTTCAGCGGAAATCACCATGAAAGGAGAAACAACTGATAGGAAGAGGGTTGTCTGGGGATTACCACCATGGAGTGGGAAGGGCTGACATGACATGACATGACATCACTTCACACACACACACACACACACACACACACACACACACACACACACTGGAGTATCAGTGAGGGCATGTTAGATTAAATAGGGGAACTCTTAAATTAGGTTTTTTTAAACCTTAACAGGGACACTTCATGTCTAATGAATAGAACATTTTATAATGTCTTGCTTCAGCTTGCACCTGGCAGTAATACGTTTAAAAAAATAAATAAAATAAAAAATCCTATCCAATAAGCTTTATTGACATTTGCCATGTGTTGCCATAGCACAATTACAATACTAACACTGTTGATTGTGTACGTGGAGGAGGTGTGTGTGTGTGTGTGTGTGTGTGTGTGTGTGTAATAGTGGGTTGGTCCAACTGGTTTCTATTGCATCACGTGTATTTTGGGCTTAGTGACTCATAGGTTATGTTTATTTGTCTCTAATCTACTACTTTTCTCCCCTCAGAAGTCCCTCCTACTCCCACTCACTTCCTCACACCCCTCCTGTATAAAATAGCCCACTTAGTCACAGGCAGATTCATTCATTCAAATAAAAAAAACCCTGAAAGGTAAATCAGTGAGGAGCAGCTCAGATCAGAGAAACCAGGATGTATTCAGAGCTTGAGTGCGGAATTTGTTACCGGACCTATAACGCAGGTCGGCGGTGTCCCCGGGAGCTCCAGTGCAAACACAGCTTCTGTGAGAGCTGCCTGCTGGCCCTCTCACGACCCCTGGGACCCGAAGAGGCTCATCCGGGAGCGGACAGGTCCATCGTCTGCCCGCTGTGCCGACACACCACTTCCATCTCCGGAGAGGGGACGGTGAGAGCCGGGCTGAGGGTGGCTGAGTGCGTCCTGGAGCGGCTGTTGGCAGAGGGGGTCCTCGACCAGGAGGAGGAAGACCCGGAGGAAGAGGAGGAGGACGGTCACGTTCAAGGCGGCTGTGGCGACTGCGAGGAGGCGACGCTTCCCGACAGTCAGGCCGAGGAGAGCGACTCGTTCGCGGACTCCAGGAGTGGGAGAATCCGGCGGGGTTGGAGGAAAGTTTGGCAGAAGATTAGCGGGAAGAGCTCACGGCAGAGGAGCGAAGAGAGTAAGTAGACACCGGACTGTGGTTCATAACTAGGGGTTTTAACTTGTCAGGGAGTATCTTAAATCAGGGAGTTCTTAAAATGACCAGTTTGAGAATGAAGTTTGGTGGTGATCATAGCAACAGCTAATAATACAGGGTGTTGTTTTAAGGCAATTAAAGAGACAGATTAGGCCACACCTTCACAGTTAAGTACACAGTTTAGTTTTGATTGAGTGTCAGGTTTAGCTTCAGTGTAAACTCATAAAATCATCCATTATGTTTACATATTCTTGTCCATCTATCCATTATTCACACAAGTAGTCCTCCTGAAATAATCTAGAGCAGAATACAACACACCTTTTTATGTGTAATTTTAACTGTTTAGTATCCATAGTAAGAAAACAGAAAGCTTTATTTAAAAATGCACATACTGGCTATATCAATAGTTCTAATGTGTCCTGTCTTTCTTTAACAGACTGTATGACCGGTGATGACATGAGGAACCTCGCCATGATGTCCTGCTACATGTTTTAAGACTGGATAACTTCAGATACCCTGGATAATGTGATGCTGTATTTATTTTCAACGCTTCTCTTGGCAACATGGACTTGATGAGGATGACGATGACGATGACGACAGCAATGATGAAACCTTGCTGGCGAGACTCTTAGCTTTTCAGCTTTCTGATAGCTTGTGTAAACCATGACCACTATGTAGCTTCTCTAATGAGGAAAAATGAAAACTTGTGAATTCCCAAAGCGGCCAATTTTAGGCCTATTAATGCACTAATATGTTATATTTATTCTTTTCATAAGTGTATATTTATTTTGATATGTTTGTTACATATTTAAGGAAAAATAAATGAGCTCTGGTTTCATTTCACTTTGTTCTTTGTCCTCATTTTGAATTTTGGGTGGATGTTTGAGTGAGTGAGTCAGTCAAAAAAAAAAAAAAAAACTGAACACAATGGCCAAGCTGTGTGTGTGCAAAACACAGTCAAAATAACTGCATCAAGTCCAAACTAGTGGCTGGATTTTGGAGGGGAGTTTGGGTGTGTCAGTGTACATTATTAAAAAAATAAACATGTTACATCAAGTCTACAACAAAGAAAAAGCACTTTACAAAGTAAAATTCAAAGATAAGGCATAAACATCAAAGCAAATTAAAGATAATTACATCAAAGAAGATCAAATATTTGAACAAATTTTAGAGAATTCTTCATGAAATGAGTTTAAAAAAGGAAGACTACCCTTCACAGACGGCTTCAGGAAGTGGGTTACTCTAGACCAGGTGAACAGCATTACCTCCAATCAGACTCACAACCAGCAGCAGAGCGTCAGTGACTCATGTTTGACAAGTGAAACACACGGACTGACAATACTACTACAACTTATTTTACAACTTTTTCTGACAATCATAAAAACTTGGAAGAAGCTGGTCCATCATGTTAGAAATCCTTACTCTCTACTCAAGGTAAATATCATATTTTATGGGCTTTTGGACATGTGGTCATAACATTAGAAAAGGGTTGATGGTCATTTTTAACTGACAGAATTATGATTCCCATAAATTCTCCTCTCTTTCTCTCTCTCTGCAGACTCTTGTTTGTCTTTGCGCTGGTCTGTGCAGCTGTCATGTCGTTTATCATGCGTTCAGATGCTGCAAGAGGTGAGCGCAAACAGGCCAGTATCTGCCAGGAGGCAAAACTGCAGCGTCTGCAGTTCCAGTGAGCTAATGCTCATCTTAATGGCTGTCTGAAAAATGTCATGAGGCATGCGTTGGCTTATTGGGTCAGACTGGTTGCTGACATATTTGTTTCCTTAAAGCTGCAGCTGATTGTTTTAACAATAACAAAGAATATTTTCTCATGCACGTCTTTAACTTGGCACACCAGGATTAAGGTTTGTCTTGGCGATGTAACAAAAAATGTGTGGCGACAATGATTTTATTTTTATGAGATTTATAGCAACTTATGTAAACAAATCTGGAAATGTATTTGATCTTGAGGCATTTCAGCCTATATTTATCTAAAATGAGGGTATAAAATTAGCATTAAATATCAAAGTGATGTACCAAAGACTATTTAACTAATTAACGCATGGTATTTTTATTTTATTTTTATATGTGTCACGTTAATTATTTGCCTGTATAACAGCATTAGAAAGAACTAATCATTATTTCTTATGTCCCCATCCTTTTTCACCTTCAGCCATTCCCATAATAACCCAAGTGGACAAGGGAGTGAAGCACAATGTCTTGAGACGGTTGTACACTCCTTACAGTCAACATCTTCCCCTTTTTACTGGTCTGCTATCAACCGCAACTGGACTCCAACGTGAAACTAATAGTGAAACTGAGACAAGCAGCAATTATAGAGAAGCCCTGTCAATCACTGACCATCAGTCAAACCTTCCACAGTTTACAGAAGGTAGCTTTAGTTACCATCAGAACATCCCAGATAACAAACAGGCCCAAGCAGGAATTAGTAGAGTGTGGAGTGGAGTGAGGCCAGCAAGCAGTCTTGAGAAACGTCAATCCAGAGTAAATCACCCACTCTCTCAGAAAGTTGCCCAAAATGGAAATTCCTATAATTCAGTGATTATTAGAAAACCATCTCACAAAGAAGCTGCCAGTCCCTTTTATCAGAGCTCCAGTCCTTCACACGTTTGGGAGCCCAAAGATGCTCAGAAATCCTACAACAGAGAAAAAGTTCCTAGAAATTACTCTCCAAAGGTGGCTCAAGATGAAACTGTTTGGCAACCTTCTGACTCTTCTCTTTTTTCATCCCAGACGGGTAGATATTGGAGTACTTCACTGCCAAACTCAAGAGGGCATTACAGCAGCTATAAAGAGACAAATGAGCTCACTGCGGCCAGGCCGCGGAGTACATCTACTGGGATTCAATCAAGCAAATTTCTCGGCTTTGCAAGTCAAACTGCCCCTCGTGCACCATCAATCAGCAATAGCCCAGACGCCTCTGTTATTAAAAGCAATCCAAGCCCAGAAAAACTGACATCATCCATCACAGATTTCTACCACGGGCTGCACTCGGTGAGAAGCAGTGAGACACCAAGACACAAAAAGCTCAAGTCGTATCTGTTCAAGGACTCCCAGACCTCTCACGTTGGACACAAGGCCGTTAATACAGTCACTGGTGATGGACACAGAGCTCTGTCCACAACAGCACATAAGCAAAGGCCCTCTAATCCACAAGTTTACAGCAGGTTTTCTTCCAATTTTAAACAATTAGAGCAACCACAGAGAGAAGACCCCACAAACAGAGTACAACATCTGTCTGATAACACCAATCCACTACATCAAAATATTAATGAGGCCCAGTATGGTGCTCAGACAGATAGAGCAGGAACTCAAATCTCTGTATATCCTGCTCCACCGAAAGACATCACCATGGAAAGCTTTGTCCCGATACGTCATGCAGATTTCCAGAGTAACTATGCCACTGGCAGCGATAAATCTGTAGTGAGTAGCCTGGTTATTACAACCCCAAGAGGATCAATGCAAGCTCACAGACCTGAACGAACATCAAAAAACA
Source organism: Dicentrarchus labrax (assembly GCF_905237075.1). NCBI lineage: Eukaryota > Metazoa > Chordata > Actinopteri > Moronidae > Dicentrarchus > Dicentrarchus labrax. Next base: position 12,250,508 of record NW_026136717.1, on the reverse strand, counting down.
TCTACAGCTTGAGAGGTTTTAAGAGTCCTACATGGAGAGCTGTGAAGGAGTCACCTGCTCTCTCCTCCAGTCGCTCTAATGAAAGGTTCAACTCTCAGAGGAACGGCTTTGACAAAGGAAAGTTTAAAATCGCAAATGTGTACCCCTTTTTGTCACCAAAGTATAGCTTTGGCCAGAGAGGAGCATCTACTGCTACAGCGAAACCTGACTGGGCACCCACAGATTATTCCTCACCTTCTCCTGGTACTTTAGACAGCATCCAAACCAGGACCACACCAAGGCCGTTCACATCAGGATTTAAGGAGGCCCGGCCTCTGCTGCCTGAAAGTGATGCTGGTATGGGCAGGGATCCAGATCGCACACAGTTCAGAATCAACAGAAGAATATTTGGTCTCAAAGGGTTTAGCACTCGACCACTTGAGGGAGCCAAACCTTTAGTTAGTGTACCAGACAAGTCTGCCATAGTCCAGCAGGGTTTTGAAGGTTTTAAACTTAGAAGCTGGCAACCGAAGAGCAGCAGGAGTCACTGGTGGTACAATAAAACAGAGCCGGGTAGCAGCCGTGTATCCACAAAGAGTCAAAATGAGCAAAGCAGTGAAGAGCTGAAACCACTTTTAAAGATAGCAGGAAGCACTGTTACCAGATTTACACCTGACACATACAAAACGACCCCCAAAATCAATACTCAGGGATTTCACCCTATGAATGCTCACAACAAAACACACTGGAGTTACAAAGAACAAAACATATCTACAGCATCTGCAAGTCACATAACCTCCTCAGCTTATCTCAGAACAGCGGGGGACCTCGAGGTCGAATCCAGCCAAAAGTCTGAGCCAAGACCACCCAACAAAACCAAACTACCTGCAATGAAGGCAAGGCTGCTCAGCAATTCCACCAGCAGCACGGTGAGAGGCAAACGCGTGAAAGAAAAACACACTAATGGCAAAAAGCTCAATGAATCTACGTCTCTGAGCAATGGAAACGTAGCCATAGTCAGGCTTCCCAAGCGGCCTGTTAGAATCAAAGCTGTCACGTACTCTGATATTGTTGGAAGTGCTTCGTTCAGCGGCGTCAGGGCTACAACTCAGACACCAACGGCTGATTATTTTCCAAACGCTACAGCTGCCACCAAGCAAAAAGCAGGGGCAGGTCATTGGACCTTAAACTCAGAGGATGCAGTGTATAGTAGAAGTAACACCAGCAGAGGCCCTAAAGCACACGAGGAAGGTGAGGAAGAAGATTGGAGCAGCATTGAGGAAAACAAGCAGAGAAGTGAAGAAGTTGACAGTGACGTGAAAACTTCAGGTTTGTTCCTGGATGACGAAGGAAGTGGAAGTGGGAGCTTTAATGTGTCTTCTTCAACCAATATCACAAAGAGTCAGGGACTTAGTGAAGATTTGTTCGAACTAGATTATCTACGAATATCAACCGGAAACATCTCCTTCAAGTCAATGTAACTGTCCCATATGAAACCTGTTTAGTTGTTCCAATAAAAGTGGGAAAAGTACTTATGATTTTTTTCTTGTAAACAATGGATATTAAGAATTACTTAGTAAATTATAAAGAATTATTAGATATTTTTATGAATATCAATTTCTCAATATAGTTCTGTGGGGGAAAAAAATATTTTGGTGTTTTGTAACAAATGTGAAACTCATCCAAATCTCTCTCAAAAAACATTCCTAATTGTTTTTAATGGGTTTACAGGAATAGTTTGACATCAGTAACTTCCTGGAGTTTCCGCTGCCTGGCAACTGGTCCTGGCCAGCAAACGACCAGTAAAACATTATTTGACGTTTCTGTTTTTGTAACACATGAGATGTGTTAGTCAGCTTTAAGAGGAGCTTGTAGACAGATTTCTTACCTTTGGAGAGAGCCTGTTAAGCCGTTTCCTCCATTTCTGTTCTTCATTCTAAATAACTGTGGGTGCTACAGAAATTTCCTAAAATGTCAAACTGTGGACACAATAACAAGAACAGATGTAGCCTACAATATAGTGTGTTATAAATAAAGCCTAAAAAAATACCATTGAAACATATATGAACATATATTGTCACCAGAGTTTATTAGAGCTAAAGTTGATGAATTGATTATTCAATCATAAGAACTATTTCGAGTCACGTTTGAAGCCAAAACGTCAAATATTTGAGTGTTTTTCTGCTTTCCTTTTTCTTGTATGATAGTAAACTCTATATCTTTGGATTTTGGAGTGTTTGTGGGACAAAATAAGACATTTTCATTATTTCATGTCTTACAGAAAAAAATCTAAATTGAGAAAAATAAATCACCACTTTAATCAATACTGAAAATATTAGTTAATTACAGCCCTGTCCATCCTGATCATTATCAGCTTAAGGCACGTAGTCTATTTATTTGTGAAAATATATTAACTGGCTTTTTCATGGGTTTTACCAACATTGCCTCAGCTTTCTCAGATCCCCATTGTTTCATTCACTGTGGTTAAAAAACCCACTCTTCTGGCTTTACACAAAGATTACGAATAATACTGAGAATTATTTGAAAATACTATGTACTGCAAATCATGTCTGGTAATACAGCATGTTTATTAAATTACATCCATCCCAACCTCAAGTCTTCTCTCCAAGGAGAAACGGAAACCTTAGGATGAGTGGAAAATCGACAGAGGTCAAACGTGGATTTCTGAGCATAACTTTTGCCTCATTTGGCAAATTATTTGCATAATAATGTCAAGTATGAAGAGGGAAAACAAAGGAAGGTCATACTTGAGGCTTTTTATAAATTGATTGTATTCCCATTCCTTGTGTCCTCATTTTCCAGGCAGGCAGTGGCTATTCAGCGTGCTGACACAGATTTTCCGTCTCCTCTTTCGAGCTTACGAGGAAGGTTTCAGCATGCTGGTCTCTGGGTTAACACGCTGTGAGATGGAAAAACTTGTTCCTCCCCTTTGGGAGAAGGTCTTTTTCTGACTTTGCCAAGCCATTAATAAGAACACAGAGAGTAATTGAATAAAACAAGTCATTATGTGGTTTGTTCTTATTGATTTAGGCCATAAAGGGAATACAGACTGTAATGGAATTTGTTTGTCAGCTGCAATCACAAGAATCATGCTGCTATAATCTTATCTATATTGTTAGTGGCAACTGAAATGAATGAATTATACCTATAGTGTGACTCGATCTGCATTTACAGCAACAGCAGATACCAGGTGTTCCACTAGATGGCGATACTCATCCATTTTTATTATCCCACGTGTGACCTCAAGGGCTGGATGTTGTAGGTCTCATGCTGTGGAGTCTTGTTGGGCTACTAACAAAACAAATTATAACATAAACTGCAGAATATGTGTGATTTTTGGTCTTTACAAGATTAAGAAAAGCTGACAGTTGCAAAATGTACGTCCATGCTTCCATGCTTATCAATCAGCCAACCGAGCACACTGTTTCAGGGGCATTGGGTCCACGCTAAGCCCACATCACAGCTCCTAACGGATCCATTCACACCACCTGACCGTTCTCTTTTTCCCAGTCAGCCAATTCCACCTAAATACCAGTTTGTCCTCAATCTACAAGCTCAAAGGGGCCCCACGGCGAGGAGAGGGTGGGAGGGTTTGAGGGATCTGCCAGTCAAAGTTAACCACATTGTACATTGGATTAACACCCCCCCCCACACACACACACACACACCCTCATCCCACTACCACCACCACCACCATACCAATACCCATGGAAAGTGGGATCGTCCGCTTTCTCATAGAGCTGAGAGGTATGTAGGTGATATGATGTTATGAGGTTTTCCGCGTGCTGGCATGTCGAGGCGTTGGCCTGTCGGCTCCTTCAAAGTTCCCCTCTTTCTGCGCTGCCTTTTTGTGTAGCAGAGTGTCTGGTTCACACACTGCCTTCCTTTCCAAGTGTGAGTGTGTACTCGCCTGTAATATTGTGTGTGTGTTTATCACAGACAGTGTGGTGTTCTTTTGCAAAGCCGGCCCTCCCCCCTCTCCCACTGCGAGGGGAATTCTGTACCATGTGTCTGCGGTTTTCAGGGAGCTTTCAAGGAAAATAAAGCACAGAGGCCTCACAGTCCCCCTCCCCACCACTACCACCACCACTCTCCCAAAACGCCCTCCTCAACTCCCTCCTCCTTCTCCTCCTCCTCCTCCTCCTCCTCCTTCTTCTTCCCCTTCTCGTTTTCACTCACTCACTCACTCACTCACTCACTCCATGTGGCACTTTTTTTTACGATTTCAACCTACCCTCTTCTCAGACCAGCCAGCAGCTTTGGAGTGACAGAGCTAATTTCGTATGCAGCCTGTAATAGAGACAAATCCACATTCATGGCAAACATTCTCTTATGAGGCGAGAGGGAGAGAGGGTGAGCGTTAGCTGATTGTGGTGGGAGGTGGTGGAGGGGGGGAGCAAGGGGAGGGAGGAAAAGACAGAGAAAGGCTTTTTGTTTGGCTAAGTACACTATGTGAAAGAGGGGGCGGTGAGGAAAAGAGAGCTGGAAATACATTAGAAAATGGTTGCGTCTGCTTTGGCATTTGTGGATCAGATTACCTCACATGCCAGACAGTGGACGGACCCTGGTTTGACCATGACGACGTGTGTGTAAACTAACTTTATTGAGTCTAAAGTGTTTAACTTTGTCCTAAAACCTACATGGAAGGACCAGGGAGGAGGAGGGGGGGAAGAGTGAAAGTTGGGAGGATTAGCAGCTTGCAGTGTACAGACTGTTGGTAATCCAGGGCTTTATTGGCTCTGTCAACATACAGTAGGTTTACCTAAGCTAAAACACCTGTATTGTGGCAACCTGCCCGGTGAAAAAACACAAAATCTGGCCCTCCACACGTCTCAGTCGCTGTATAGGTGCATTTTCTGTAACCTCAACCTTAAACTTCTAATATACACTTGAATAAAAGTGAATGACGGGAAGGAAGCAATTTAGGAGCATGGAATCGCGCCTGCATTAACATTCCCACATTGCTATGGGAGCAAAAGCTATTTCCGTGTCCTACATCCAGCGAGCTTCCTGAGGTCTGCGCCGTGGAGGAAGTCATAAAGACAGGAAGACTTCCTGTATTGTTGCCAACATGCAGTATGGACTGTACATGCTCCGAGAGGCCGGGAACCGATGATGTAAACCCCTTAATAATAGCACTCTCAACTCTATCAAAGAGGCCAAGACATACATCTGACTGGAGATTTATACCCCTCCTTTATACCAGTTCTTTACACAGGTTTAAGACTTGTTTTCATTGCGTGTGTAAAGGATCTCGCTTTAAAATAAATCTCATGTAGATGTTCAGTGACTGTCTCATGCATAATGTAATCCAGTACGGTATATCTGCAGATCATATTTAATGCTCAGCTTGATCAATTAATTAAGTCACTGTTAATGACTTAAATCATCACAAGGTTTCCTGTGGTTTTAAAGCAGAGACAGACGACTTGCTCTTAGAACAAAAAAAAGAACAAAAATTACTAAGGAAGAGGGTGTCAAAAATGGGGAGGGATACGGTCATTTTTAGTTGACTGAAGATAGTGGAGTCTGATGATTTCACCCCTAAATTTAAATGAATAGTTGCACCAGAAAGACATCTTTTACTTGTGCCGTAGTTCATAAAGGTGCACTTTGCCATATGAGAGCAACAGTATCTGTATCTGTATGAGTTTTATTATGGTGATGCACATTGGAAGTTCTGTGCTATTATTTTGACAATGGCAATTTTTCATGTCAAGTGATCAAAGAACACATTATGAACCCTGGGGAATGCCTTGCTTTTGTTTTCTAAGCCCCTCACCACCCAAACAATTTTTGTACAGTCCCTTAGATCTTTTGAAATTAATTATAAAATGTATATATATAAATTATTTAAGAAAAGAGGTCTATTTCACACAACAAATGGCATATATTTAATGAGCATGACCGTTGCTCCGTTCATCACAAGACAAGATGCATCGGGATCTGGGTGGCCCACCACCCTCAGCTAAACAATATCCTGGGGGAAATGTTTATGCCCACAGTGTGAGCAGTTCAACATGTGATGTTTCCTTCTCAAATGTGTTTAATCTGGAGGATTCTTAGAGGCTCGAAGAGGGAAATATGTTCGGTATTATACAAGAGAAAAAGCAACATTTCGAGAAAAGCCTGGTAAAATAAACAAACTAATTTTCTTCCCTTGGGAGGTCCTATTGTAGAGTGCTGACCCCCTGTACGTTAGAATATAACTCTCACTGAGTTGAATCAACCTGTCTCATATGGTCTTAAAATATGACTGTATGTTCAGGTTCAAAGCTCATTCTCTTAGTAGCAAATCTGGAGCTTTCAACCACATCACATGATCTTCATCAGCAGATAGAGTTTGCCCCGTTATCACAGAGTTGAGGTTTTTCTGTATTGGATTAAGACTGTACCAGTATCCACCCTGCAGTGTGTAAACAAGTGAGGTTATTGAGTCCATTTCTGCCGCCGTGTGCCAAAAGGTGCACGTAGGTGTGTTTGAGCCAGAATACGACGATACAGTATCACAGTATCACACATCTCACACTCACAATGGGGAGATGATACATCCCCTCCGCTCAGACACAACAGGTCCACCTGTTGGCCTCCATCCAGCGCACCTCCCTGCGACTGAACTCCGTGTCCTCTCGCTTTGGCTTCCATCCAGTATGCTCCTCCTCCTCCCTCTTTCACTCTCTTGTCTTGACCGGAGATGTTGCCACCACAGCCGAGGCAGTCATTGTCACTGACTGTCGCCACGACAACCAGATGGCAGCTGTGCCCATTCGCCCGCCTCTGCTCCTCCTTTCTCTCCTTATCCAAGACTGATACTTAACATTTCCGTCTTGCTTTGTTTGTCCACGCAACCATCACCGGGAACGAGGGTCAGATCTGACTTGATCTGACTTCTCACATGAACAAAAGAATTAAAGATTAACCGTAACTGAAGTGGATTTAAATCTTTGCCGTCACCTAAGGGTGCATCACAAGGGTGAAGAAAAAGTTGGCATGATCAGTTCATCCATTCATAAAACCATGACTTTCTTGAGAATCAGATCATGAGGAACATTCCTGCAAAGAGCGGTAAAAGTCAACCACTGAATCAGGAGCTCTACTTAATGCAAGTGCATTATAGGAAAAGGGAAATGTCTCTGCAGAAGCAAATCTGAAGTAGGGCTTGAAATCCCCTTGTGCTTCACTTTGTTTAAGGAGTAAGTGAACAAAAGTTGAGGGAACATACACCGTAAAAGAGCGTAGGTTTCAGCAAGCCTTCAGGAGGGAGCTTCTTCTTTCATACAGGTGCGACGAAGCTTTTTATTATCCACACTAACCTTATTTTTATTCAGTGAGGGAAGTGAGAGGATCTGCAGGTGCAGGACTGATCTGTGTGTGTTCTCATGTCTATTAATTCCTACGGTGCCTCAGTCTGGGCTGAGTTAAATGGCCATCTGTGGACAAGGATGACACCAGATCCCATACATGTTAACAATTAGAACAGTAAGAAGCACAGATTTATCGAGCCTAAAAAAGCTTATTTAATTAAACCAAGTGTCGAGTGAGAGGGGTAGTATCACATAAGACAGAGGGAGAGAAAGAGTTCTTTGAGCTCACCCAGCAAACACCATGTTGGTCAAATTACCAGTAAGATGAGTGCTTAACTCCGCTGGCACCTCGCCAACTTTGAGTGCAAATGATCTTATCAATGGGAGTGGTGGATGTGACTAACACAGCTAAAAAGGCTTTGCAGATAACAATCAGGCTGTTTTCCACGCTGCAGTGTGACATCTGCGCTGTGGTCGCAGCCTTTACGAGCGTAAGTCAAAGACGGCGAGTGTGCGAGGGGGCATGAGGCCGCCCGCGTCTGTGGCATTTCATGCAGATGTTCACATTTGTCTCAGCCTGTAAATTGTACCGTCTTCCGCCCTTCTGCCTCCCCCCCCCTCCCCCGTATGCACAGTGGCACTGTTGTTTTTGTGTCTTAAGCCTGTCACTTTTTAACAATCACCATCATTACATCACTCAAAAGGAAACTTAGCAGCCAGTCACAAAACAAAAGAAACCACAAGTCCTTTTCTTGTTTGACTTTTTTTTTCCTTTTAGTCACATTTTTTTTTCTCAAGCAACAGAAGTAAAACTGTCTACATCAATGGCAAATCTCACAATATACCCATTCAGTACCATCCCTCGGGGGAACAGGAGGAAGAGATAAAACAATTTAGAACAGCAGCAGCACTTTCCTGCACATTTTATGAACATCGCCCAACTCCCTAAGAATGCAGTGAATGAAATCATACAGCCACTCTTCAAACCCACGTTCATCTGAGCTTTCCCCAATGAACTTTTATCCATGTGGCCGTGACCATCGAGCACTTCGACACAAAAAAAAACACTCATTCAGAAGATGCTCAGAGCTCAAACAGGGCTCTAAATGGCGGGATGATAATGTTTGCTCGTCAGGACTGAAAGCAAGTCTGTTTGTTGTGCGCTTTCTTTCTTTCTTTCTAAGCTACAAGTATCTTCAAAGCGTTTATGTTTGTTGCTGAAAACTGCTGAGTTTCAATACGAGAACATCTCCAAAAGACATTAGAAACATTCCAAATAATCATCATGTGTTTGCCTGCGAGTCTGCATGAAAGCGTGGATTAGTGCACCGAATCTGGTTTGAAGTCCAATTGTTGTTGTTTTTTTCTCCACGTCTGCATTAACAACCGCTATTAGAGGCAATTCCAACCACAGATCCCAATCTGCTCATAATAAAGCTGCATGGTTATGCTCGAGCCCCCCCCCCGACAGTCATGTGACCAGAAAGGAGAAAGTTCATGAACTTCCCATTGCAGGCAGACAAACACATGAGTACAATTTGGAGCTACATAGATGCACATGTGTTTAGACATTAGGTATTTGTTGTTGTGTGTGTGTGTGTGTGTGTTTTTTTTTCTTCCCCTTGGTGGCCTTTTTCTTTCTCCTCATGCATTTCTTTTTAATCCTCTGGTCAAAGTCGTAGGCAAATTCAAGGTTAAAGCATACGCAAGTCTTCACAACGACCTTTATCTCCAAGAGTCACAAAAACAGACTGCGAGGCGAAGATATGTCACAGTTCTTCCCCCCGCTGCAAAAGAAAACAACGGGGGAACACAAAAGGTTACATTTTTAAAACAAAACAAAAGCAATACGTCCAGAGAGAACTGAAGGTTGCTTCTTGAGGTGCTGTCGGAGCTTAGTCTTTTTTTGTGTGTGTGTGGTTGTTGTGGTGTTTTGGCACTGACGGCCCTGCGACGATTAAGTCCTCCATTACCGGCAAAGAGAAACAGTCCAAAACTCCACCGATTAGGGCCATGGCTGTCAGTCAAGTCATCTGATAGATCATTATCACACCAAACAAACATAAACAAGTTATTTTATGAGAACTGTACAGCCAAAAAGAGACAAAAATAGACACAAAAATAGACTTGATATATTCTGCTATGACAGCCCTATTAGTGCTAGCTGCTAAGACGGGGGCAGAGAGACAGACAGATAAAAAGGACAGACAGGCACTTAAGTGCTGATGCATAGCGGAGATTAAAGTAAGAGCCAAGCGAAAAACAAAAGGAGGAAGGTAAGGAGATAGAAAAAGAAAGTCTTAAAGAAGGATTTAGGTTCAAAGCACTTTTAATTCAACAAGTTAAAAATATTTTAAAGTGTAAAATCGTTCTAAAATGTTTGGTACCTTAACGTATAAAATAACTGAGAACTTATTTCATACTGACAGCACTGAAATAAAAACTGACCCCCTCTCCGGTGCTAACAGCAGTGTGCTGACCGCTATAAAGCTAGCATTACCATGGCTATTGATAGGGTCTCTATCCTCCACCGTATGTACCGTATGTCGTTTAGCATCCTGAGACGAAGGGGATTAAGTGGGACATAAGTGTCTGAAGCTAATAGCACTAATGGGATTGCTTGGCTCTATATCAGGGGTCTTGCCTTCAGCTGTAGTCAGCAGGATGGTCAATTTACGTCCTGGCACAATGCTAATATCTTAATCTGGCCTAGCTGGCTTTAGCTAACGAGCTAGCTACCTACCCGCTGCTACAAGTGCTTTTTTTTTTGTTTCAAGCCTGCGTTGTTTAATACTTTAGGTGTATGGCTCTGTTAAAAACAAAAGGGAAGAAAAAGAGTGGGAGAAAAAAGACGAGAGACGGAATAAAAGCAGCACAAGTTATAATGAGCAGAATGCTAACAGCAGCTACGCTAATATTTCTCACAGTAGACAGGAAGGCCAGCTGATTGCTAGCACCATTATCATTATCAGTGTTAGCGAAAATGCTGCATTCATGTCATATCGGATTTATCGGGATTTCCAGCCTCTGACTTGGTATTATTATTATTCTTATCAACATCCAAGTTGTATTATGATCAAATGCCGCCACTTCCCGTATCGTTAAAAAGCCCTTTTTCAAATTAAAAGCCCTCTAGCATTTCATACTAGCTACATAGAGCAAGATTTGGATCTAGTTTGTGTATTTTCAAAATACACAATTACTCCACTCCAAAGTGTTTTGTTACAAATTAGATTTGAATGTTTGAATTCCTGTCAAATACCAATTAAAATAATCAAAATACTTATTTCAAAGTAACAGATAGTGTCCATCTCTATGGATGCCCCATGTCAGGGGTGAATAAACCCACATTTCATGCCTGTAGTGTTTTATTGATCATTGATCATGCACAGTATTTTTAAACTCCACATGACCAAATCTGTAATCATCAAACTGTTGTAAACACTGGAATATCTGATTTCATCCCATATGACATGAATGCAGCAAAAGCTCACACCAGCGCTACCCACTTTATGCTGCATTTTTTTTTTTTAACTACATCAAATCAAGCACAAAAAAAAAAAAAAACCCAAAAACCCAAAGCTTCAGTTAGTCGAGGCTAAGTTGAAGTTCTTTGTAAAATGGCTACAATCTGAAAGTGAGGCACTTTTTGAGCTGATATATAATTCTATTTTTGTTTTTCATACACTAAATAGTCAGCCACCATTATACTCCTTTTCTCTCAGAAAAAACAAAAACAAAACACAGAATCTCCATTTTTTTTGTACCCTTCTCTGATTGGCTTTCACTCAAGGAATGAGAGCAGCAAATGGCTTTTCAAGAGTGTCATTTGGCACACATCCTCATTGGTTTCTGCAACCAACAAGACGAAAGCGAAGGAAAAAAACAAAACAAAAAAGAGAAAAGTTTGCCATCAGTATCTGTCAAAGTGCTTCGGGGGCGTATCCGATCCAGCTGTTCTCTCGATGTGACTGGCTGTCACAAAAGAAACAGGCGGAGCTTTGAAGCTCTCTGAGTGGTACCAGATTGTTTCCCCAAGGACGACGCACTGACATCAGCACTCTGGAAGAAAAAACAGACACACACAGAGAAAGAGGAAATGGTTTGGTTAGATTCAGAATAAACAATAACGCAGATATAAGGAAGAAATAAATATTATGACATGTATATACAGTGTTGCTTGCTTATCAAGTTAATTATAAAATCTAATGTAAGATATCAGTGCCTGCTTATCGGCCCGGGAACACAGTGACCCTAAAGCGAACAACGGGAATAAACAATACAGCCAAATAAGCTGGAAAAAGGCTCACAGATTCAGACAGGAAGAAAGTGATAAAAGGGAACAGCAGGGAAGGAGAAAGTGAGGACACCTATTGCTGCAGGCACGGACTCAAGTGTGTGTGTGTGTGTGTGTGTGTGTGTGTGTGTGCCAGCACGAGGGAAAACAGAGATCCAGAAACGATGTCTGGGGTTTTTTTTATGGCAATTTCAGCTCCTCACACAGGTGTTTAGCGTCAGGAAAATGTCACTACTGTGATAATTCAAAGGGTGGAGTCTCACCAGCAGATACAAGTCTTTCCTGGCCTTGTTTGCACAGTTGATAGGATTATACAGGAATGCCGACATAATGATAATTCTGCTCCGGAGTAGCGAGAGCAGACGAATCACATGGCGTCAAACAGCCATCTGCCTGTTTTTAAGGCCCTTATGCGCTCTTTGATTTGAGGCTGTTGCAGGAAAAAGTTGACAATCGTGAGAGAAACCTGGTGAAAACTTTAGCATCATCAATCGCAAATGGTTGTTTTTAATGGCGGCACTGTGAGACAAGTCCACCGTAGGTGGCTGTTGGATCACTGAAAGATGGCTGAAACCGTCGCCACAAATGGAAACAATCAATCAGTCTTTACGGGCCCTCTGAACTGTGATATTCTGAACTATAAAATGTTGAATATTGTGAGACACATTGTGAAATGTTTGGTCATAAATTCAAAATAGCAAACCGAGATTGCATATTGAGATCCGTCCACCAACGGCTCATTTTCTGCTGGGATAAAATGACGATATTTTCTCCGATAATGGCCCGACACAACAGGCGTTGAGGTTTTGGAAACAGGAATGAGGGCTGGGAGCCAACAATTTCCTCCGTTTATGTCAGGTAGTGTATCATCGTGGAGGACAAATGCCACAGCCTCACGACATCCTGACAAAAACACAAGCATGAGTTGTTGTTTTTTTTGCCTCTCTCTCACCTGAACTTCTATAACATGTCCCACAATGTTAACCCACAAGAGCGCTCTCCCACGCTCAGCAGTGAACATGACATTGTTGGTGTTGGCAACTCCACCCGGATCACCTATGTGAGCCATGCAAGGTTGTGAAAGTCTGCCTTGTTTCTCAGCAAGAATTTATGACTCTATGATCGACACAGTGACGACGCAGGCAAAAAGATTGTGTAGTCTGATCCCAGCATTAGTGTTTAGGTGACCAAAATTCTCTCCATAAGACAATCAGAATACAAAATAAAATAATGCACTTGTTGACCCGACACTGTGCAAAGTCTGACATGCCTCCAGACTGATATCGTACAGTCTGACACAGATTCTATTAGACCTATCTCACCCAGCGTGCTTTATCACACCCTTTACACCAATGACAATCTTATGCTGCTATTCAGATCAGGACATTGTTGAGAATGATGACTGAATACAGAGTAATTGCTTTGTCCCACTCGTAAAAGGTCTCGTCGTGTACATTACGACGTCTTAATGAAAGAGTGAGTTTCTAGAGTTTGCAGTGAAAGCAGGATCTCGACTATAAAGATCAGTCAATGCCCTTTAAACTGGGTTACTCTCTGTCAGATGTGATGACTCACACCAAAGGCACTCAGGCTGCCGTCAGCCAAAATAACAAATGCACAAAGCTAGTAAAGAGAAGAGGCTGAGAGAGAGTTCCCCGTGTCTCTTTCCCTAAAATTTCCCAGCAGTGCTTGACTCTCTAATTGCACGAGGGTACTCTATATTTACGCCCCTCCCTCCTCTCCCCCCCCTCCTCTCTCCAGTTAGTCTTCTTCCTGGTGCAGTGAGCTATATTTAGTCCCCCCTCAGCACAGACGGTGCCCGCCAGCCAGCCAAGCCATGACGGCCTAAAGCAGAGCGGAGCAGCTCCCTCATTCAGCTCGAAAAAAACAGCAACACAAACAATCAAGCCAGCCAACCAAAGGGACCAGAGGAGACAGGCTGGACACGCACTGGTGCACTGCCATGGACACACACGTGAAACCACACACACACACACACACACACACACAAGAGGGACACAGAGGAAGACACTATAATTATGCGGATGACATTCACTTAATGATGACCTTTCCCCAAACACAGACACGGGAAATTATATGCTGAAACATGCTAAACAACTCTCCAGTGCCTCATCCTAAAGCACATACACTCACATACACTCTTATATATCCAGCTACACAGGAAATGTTTCCACTCTAATCAAATATTGCCTTCTTATTTTCCCCCACGCTGCCCCTTCCATCAGTCTGACCCTCCCTTGGCGGTTTGTCTATCGATCTCATTCATTTCCTTGCATCGTTTCTCCATCTGTGGGCAAATCGATGTAATAATGACCGCGGTAGCGATTGTGTGAGTGTATGTGTGCTTCTCTTCTCCTTTCTCTGCCAGACTGTTTAAATCAAGAGGTTAGACAAGGCTATCTGCCTCCACAGTCCGTGTCTAGCCAATAACTGTTCTCTAGCCGCCTGTGTGTGTGTGTGTGTGCGTATGTGTGTGTAATTAGGAGAGTCTGGGTCTATGTGATGTCTCAATCGAGGGCAGCCTAAAATTGAAAGCCACCCTGTTCTCTGGTCGTAAATCGAGTGTGTCAGTCTGTCATTTTCATGCCGCCCCGACTCCCACCAGATGGTCTGCAACGTGATGTGAGTCACTGAGTCCACTGGTCAACTCAGTCGGTTTGGGTTAAATCTTATTTTATTCTAAAGGAAACTACACCAGAGCTATAAGACTACATCATATGGTTGCAATAACTGAAAACAGAAGCTGGAGACTAAACAGCAGTAACATGGGAACAAAAAGCATCAGCAGTGGTTGGTTCTAGATGCTTTACATGGGAAAAGATGCATGAAAATCACTGGAAATCTCCAGTTTATCGCTATATCTCATCCTTTTTACAAGCCCCGGGGCAGATAATGTGCTTCTTCTTGGGAAGAGTCAATCTGTGCTTTGCATTCAGGCAAAAAAACAAACAAATAATTTGTGTTTTTAAGAAATTTCTCTTCAAACACAGGACTAATAATGGTTCAAGTGACCTGCAGAGATTCTTTGTGCACGATACCAAATTCCTTCCAGCTCCAACGAGTGCAGCCAACCCTGACTTTTGACCTACACGTTAAAGTGGAAGAACTTTCCCCTCTAAATCATTAAGGAATTAAACTATTATAAGGATGTAAAAATCCCAAACTGTTTTTCCACGATAGCAGCAATTTTGGTGCCAGCGACTTTAGCCCCTGCAATCCTCCAGTACTGTTATTATACTTGATTCCATTAAATCATCTATCTTGCAAGTGGCTAGGAGGTACAACAGCGCAACATGAGCCGGGATTCAGCGTCAAGACAGCTGCAGATACAAGGAATGAACACTGGCAGACTGAAGCAGCGGGATAGCTCCTGTGTCACCTCATTTAATTTCTTCCAGTGACGCCAGAAAGTCTGTCAGTTATGAAGATATAATGCTCGCAGTGCGACCACAGCGTGTGTGATTTCACAGTATTTATTTGTTAGTCATGAATCTGGCACGTCCGTGGATGACAATTTGGTTAAAAGTGATACTCCACCCATAATCTATATGTGAGTATCAAACACGTGCCTTCTGTGGGCTCCAAATGTGGTCGTACAGTTTTAAAATCACAATGAGTTGCAATGACCCAGTTTAACAGTGAAACTAAAGCTTCAAAACATCCATAGTAACTTGTAAAACGACCCTTGAAGCCTAAGGCACTAAAACTCGTGTTGCACATATTCACCAAAAAAAACTAAATATACTAAATACGTCATGCGTAGAGGTTGTGACCGCTTCCTGCTCCTCCATTGGTTGGACCGGATCAAAATATCCTCATTGGTTAGTGGAAGATTAGAAAGGTACTTTATCAAAATGGAAGCAGTCTTGGTTCATTGTAAAACTTGGTCTCCATTAGAATTAGAGTAAAGTAATCAATTAGTCAACTATTGATAATGGAATAATAGTTTGGCATTTTCTTAAGATACCAACATTTGCTGGTTCCAGCTTCTCAAATCTGAGCATTTGCTGTGTTTCTCTCTTTTATATCATAACTGTAAACTGAATATCTTCTGAAGGCGTCACCTCGGGCTGAGGGAAATTATAACAGACATTTTTCACAATTTTCTGAGATTTTATGGACAAGATGACTCATCGAATAATGGAGAAAATGATGTGCATGAAAAAGAGAGAAAGATGAAAATGCAGTTAGTTGTAGCTACAAACTCTTGTAGCTACAAACTCTTGACTGTCAAGGACACTGACTCAGAGAAAATGTTTTCAACTAGCTTTTATGGAATTAAACCGATGATATAACAGATCTGAAGACAGCTGTAGGAGAATAAAAAGCAGGAGCAACTAAATTGTGAGAATAATTAAAACAATATGTAAATGACACCCTTTTATTTCTCTTTATGAGACTAGAAAAGACCAAAGAGCTGGAGCTCCAGTTCTGATTGAAGGTCTGGTCTGTGCGGTTCAGTCCTGGGTTTCCTCAAACTAGACCGACTATAATACGATACGATGATGAACGATAATCAGCCGAACAGTAAACGCTGCAGTTATGCATTTGTGTACCTCTGTGCTTTTAGAGTAACAGGAATACTGCCACTTCCGAGCAGACTATTTGTATATATATGTCAGGTCTGGAGGGTATCTTTAATGATGTCCTAAACAGGCACGGAAGCAGACCCGTCTTTCCAGGGAATAGTCTTCTGGGACACAGGAATCCTTTTATGTTTAAAGAAACACCAAGCAGCCGTTTGTTTGGAATAAATACAAGTGGGTGAGCATCGATCATCGGGAAGGCGGTACACATGAATGGAAAATCTAAGGGAGAAGGCGTTGCAGCACTGCCCACCAAGCTTGACAGACACACGATTTCTGGGAACTGTTCAGGACCCGTACCACTTTAATAATGTTGTCTTTTACAGAAATTAAGGTGATAACTAGACAACATTCCTTAATGCCACTAATGAATCGCCCTATTATGAGAACAGTGAACGCAGCACATTTCCCCTTTATGTCTAGCTGTAAATTTCCATACTTTACACTATGCAGTTGGCAGAGGAGAGCAGGTTGAGTGGGGTTGAAAGACGAGTGCTGTGTGTGTGTGTGTGTACTGCACTTTCACACACACACACACACACACACACACACACACACACACACACACACACACACACACACACACACACACACACACACACACACACACACACACACACACACACACACACACACACACACACACACTGTCCTGCCTTTAACTCTGCTGCTGTCAGTCACACTTGCCGCAGTTACAATGGCTACATAACCAGCTATTTTCCAGGTGTTTGTGTGCATGTGTCGGGTGTACAGTTGCAAAGGTTGCACACACCAGAGACATTGACAAGGTGTTATGAAATCTTAAGAGAGGTGGAGGAGGTGAGGGAGTGAGAAAGACCATTTTATATGCCATTTTAAAAGTTTTAACTCATTAAATGGGGCTATTTCTGTCAGATTTTTTGACATGATTGTATAATGGTTCAAGTGAAAAAAAGAAGACAAGAGACTGCAGGGTGGTTTCATTATGCAGCAACACAGTGGGAGAGACTGAGTGGGTGTGTTATGGCACACAGAGGAGCTGGAATGTGTGGGGACAGGAAGAGACAGACAGCGCAACAGTGCTGAGTGCGGGAAAAAAAGCACATTTGTGGGAGAACCACATTCACTGCCCACATGCAGCTTCACATCTGAGTATTTTTAGATCATCCTTGAACAAAATCTCAACGTCCAGTTTGCATTTGTTATCCTGTCAGAACACCGCGGCGCCGGGCACGTCGGGCTTTACACACCTGACTGTCAACAGGTTGTAATCGGCGGAAAAGACTGTTTTCTATTTTAAAAAATATTATGAGAATGTGGGAGACGTTGCGTGTGTGTGCATATGTGTGTGGAAGCTTTTAAATGTTTCCAATCTGGTAGTGGGGGATGTAGAGTGCAACCAAGTTAGAGTAAAATATACCTCTATAATGTCTGCAGGTATGACTATAACACTGATTATCAGTCATTTGTTAGGCAAAAACACCAAAAAATCTCTAGTTCCAGCTTCTCCAGTGTGATCATTTGCTGTTTTACATCACTGTAAAAAAAATATATTTTTATTTCTAATGTTTTCTACTAGTTTTTGATATGTAGCTTATGAGTTATTGATATATTTTGTATGTATTTGATGAAAATGTATGTATTCTGGATCTACCATAGTATCTTAATATTGGAAAAGATACAGATAAAAACAGCCAGTTTTGCACTAAATATATAAATAAATATCCTGTCTTATGTAATGTAATATTAATATTTAATCTTGAGTAAATTATATTTGCTATTGTACTGTATTGAAATGAGAACCTGTTGGACTTGATGTCAATTAAACACGGAGTGAGTCTGATGAAGCAACATGCAAAATGCGTAGTTTGCTTAATGTAATAAAACCTTTGATCCTATCCTTGTGTGCACTGGTAAATGTATTTGGTTTACTTTAAACTGATTACACACAAGAAATTTACTAGAATGCCGCAGGAGAACATGTGCGCCAGCTTTTATAGCCTAAAGGGCCCAGGTGATGTTAATCGGCTGACGACCCTCCCGTGTCAGCAAACAGCCTGTAAGATAGTGGGAGGGGCAGCACAGACTGTTGGTTGAACAAAACAGACTTTTGATGTTGTCAGCTGAGGAGTGATGGACTGTTTGTCATCATTTTAGAGACTTTATCAATCAATTAATCATCAAATGAAATGATAATGAAAATAATCTTTAGCTGTAGCTCTACATTTCACAGGCCTGTAACTCTATATTGAGAAACTTTAACCCAAAATAGAAACTGTGTCACTTAACTGCAATCAGGTTTATAGGAACAACAAACATTTACTGAGTCAGTGTCGGTATCTTAACGTTACCAAACTACCAAAGACAAGAGTTTGATGGGTTTTAAAGTGCCAATAAAATCATAAAATGTCCATTAAATTTCTGCAGACAGCTCATGTTACAAAAGTGTTTTCAAATATGCACATCAAGGGAGAAAATACTTTTTTAAATTCTGGAGTGAACAAGTTAAAACACATTGGATTTGTATAAAGGTTGAACCTAGTTTGAGCAGAAACTTCCTTTAGTGGTTGTAAATATAGCGTTTACAATGTGGCCGTCCTTGTGCAACAGAAACTGGCTACTGTTCTGAAATCTGACATGGGACGTCCTGTCCCTGGAAAGGACATGCAGAACTAAAGCCAACAGGACTAAAGTGTTTGGGGAATGTTATCTCATTCACTCTCTCACTCTCACTCTCTTTCGCTCTCTCTCTCACACACACACACACGCACATTTTTATTGTTTGCTGACTCAGACCACCGATTTCTCTCTGCCTCTGTGTGTCGGGTCGTTCCACCAGTTCGGCCACTTTCTGCCAATGGGAATGGCTTTCATGAACACACACACATACAGAGGCGGCGTCTTCACTGAAGTGATATATAGAGTGATAGCATAAGCAGGTGGGATCCTCAGTTCTGAGTAAGGCTTTTCCAAGAATGTCAGTGGCCAGCTCGCTCCGGCTCTGTGACGTGGACAGAAACAAAATGAAACACAAGAAGCAGTTGCACCATTTTTAAGATCTTAAAGAAAGCCAGCGGAAAAACAGAGCTGCTGTTGAGACATTTGTTTTCTGTCTTGCTTCACCATCAGAATGATGCATTTGCATATCATTACAGTCGGGAACCTTGTCTGACTTCTTGAAAGTTACAACTCGTGAACGGGATGGTAGAAGGTACAAGGTGAGATGGTAAAACTCCAGATGGTACAACGGCTACAGAATCAAATTAAATATCAACATCTTCATATTAGATATTGGCAACAATTCAGCGATACGATATATTTCTATATATCGTGATGTTGTTAAAAAACCTAATTTTTGTAATTTCATTACAAGAAATGCCTGAAAATACGGCAGCATACGTGTGAAATCGGGCATTTTAAGCCGCAACAATCCCGAAAAAGGCTGCGATATCCTGGAGGGACTAGTTAGAGATCCAGATAGACAGTATTTCTCAGAAAGGGCTGGACAGAAAAATGTAGCTAAAAGTGAACAGTAAAGGTAGAAGTCACCTTCATATCTGAGTTGTGTATCAACGAGAATTCAGCGATATGATATATTGTATAGTGATGTCGTAAAAATAATCTAGTTTCAGTTAAGTATAGTAGGAAAGCATTTTAGTAGTAGTAGTAGTACAAAGAACATCGATACAATATCACACAATGTGATATTTTCTAGTATTTTCTTATTCCCCTTCTTCAAGTCTACCTAATTCCTTTCCTAAAGTCATAATTCTTAAAAAAGAAACCGAACCCAATTTTTGACACAATTTATGGTTGGTATTCTTTCAGAAATGGCCATACAATGTATTTGCATTCTGTAATAAACTCTCGATATAGTTGTTTCCATTATTATAGGCGGAGTCCGCCATTCCCACACTAGATTCAAATTGCCTTCATAGGCCCGAGGGAAATGATACAGAATGTAATCAAGTGTGAGTTTGTCATTTTATGTCACTGATAGCAACCTCGCTGTTTACTGTTAACTCTCCCACAGACAGATCATATGTAACGTAAACTTATTTAATTACTGCAAATATAAACATTTATATACATAAATTACACAAATTGATCCAGATTGAGTCCAGAGAACAACTGCGAACCTTTGGATCATTAAAACAACGAGTGGTGGAATCTGGATTGCATTTAGAAATCTTGTCCCGTGTGTTTAGAAACTGATGCCAATCTGTGTTTCACATTGCCTCTGTGTTTGTGTGTGTGTGTGTGTGTGTGTGTGTGTGTGTGTGTGTGTGCCACGTGCCTGCTTATGGCCTCTGCTCCAGTCTGAAGAATTGTGTAATTATTAAAAGCTCCTTCCTACAGCAACAGCACGCATCAGACACACATCAGAGAAGCTGCCCCATTCGTATTAAGTTACTACATGTTGCTTTATTAGGGGCAGTACAGCTCGCTGTTTAGGGGAAAAACCAGGAGCGTGATTGTATACGTGCCAACGCTGTGAGTGTGATATGAGTGTAGGTGTGGGTGAGTGTCTCTGTGTGTGTGCACATAAGTCAGTGTGTGTCTGACTGCGGGTAGACAGGCAGACTTGGCCGACGTGCACAGCAAATATTTATCTACGAACCTTCTGGAGGCTGCGCTAGAGACGCTTCTCGTCCTGTCCTCGTCTCCACAGGAGGAACGATTTGTACAAGAGTCCTCTCCTTCTACTCTCCATTTTTAGCCTTTAATATTTACTACATTTAGTTTAAAGTTTGCCTTGCACTTGTTAATACAGGACTTTTTGGAACAGTAGTGCAGTTTGAAAGTATCTGGACAATGACACCTACTGTTTTGGTGTGAAATGACTGAGACTGTTGACTTCCAACTTTGGATCTGCATTATTTCTGTATTAACAAGGATGTAAATGTGAAAGCTTGCATGGATGAGCCCACAAAGAAACTCTACATCCAGCAAGTTAGACTGTCCCTCCAGGAAATTGAAATGTTTTTTAAACTCAATCAATTCCAGTGAATTATGTGCAACTTTGTCCAATCACTGCAACTTTTCTGCAAATTTGACCAATCATTGTAGTTTCCTTTGAGTTTCACAAATCATAGCAGTCCCCCCCCGCGCAAACTACTAGCAATGTTATTGCCACTGGAACAAGTTGCCTCTGATTTTCAGTTAATTATACACACATACAAAAAATATTTTTACAATTTTATTACAAGAAAAACCTGAAAACACGGCAGCATTCGTGTGAAATCGGGCATTTTAGGTTGCAACAATCCCGAAAAAGACTGCTAGTTAGAGATCCAGATATACAGTATTTCTCAGAAAGAGCTCGAGAGAAAAATAGAGCTAAAAGTGAACAGTGAAGGTAAGAGTCATAATCCTTTTTATGCCATTTTTGAACAGTGCACCAGGACAATGACAGGGCTACGTCTCCACACACACACGAGCCAACAAATATGGATGTAAACACCCTAAAATTAAACCTGAAAGTCCCCACATAACCCTCATAGTCTTTTCATTTCAGATCCAATGCGCAGGAGTATAGAGCCAAACAAAAGAAAAATGTTTACACTACAAATTATGCATATTATAATTAGCATTTTTGCCGACCAATTTCAAATACGGCCTGTACAGTTTTTGATTTTTGGATGTCGTGTTCCTCCTGTTTCAGGCAGCCATTGGTTTCCATTAATTATAGCATGAAAATCAAACAGCACGCTCTTTAAACTTACTTATACTGTTGTATAATCCGTCACAGTAAAGTCTGCATTCATTTTTTATCAAACGTGCATTATTGATGGAGCACCTTGGAAGTTGAGACCTTTTTACATGTTTTACCCCTCACTCTCCCCATGTTTCCTGTCTGCCTCTTAACCATCAAACTGTCCCCCCCCAAAAAATCTTTAAAAAAGGTGCATCATCTGTAGGAATGAGTACACTACCATACGAATAATGTGACTTAGGACTAAAATTCTTGCGGGCCTGATGTTCACTGTTATCAATTACATAAGTAAAGTGTCTCCTGAGAAATGCAAACCGATGGGTGCCTGAAATCCAGGGAAAGATACATTAAAACCATGTTTTTGCACCGTGCTGGGATGTAAAGGATCTGCGATTTGTAGCAAACAGGCTAAAACATGCAAAAGTCGGACATGAATGGAGACGGCTTGAAACAAGAGAACAGCGTCGGGAAAAAAAGGACAGCAGTTAAAAGTGACTTAAATGGAGACACGGATGCGAGTGTCAGATGGCACAATAACAGGACACGCTGGTCGTGTGCGTAATGTATGAGTCAACTGACTGCAAGCCGTTGGGAAATGAGCGTGTGTGTGTGTGTGTGTGTGTGTGTGTGGAGTAGAGCAGGGCAGCGAGGCGACAGTGGTAACTGGCTTGGGTCATGGCTGCACAAGCACATTACAATACACACACACACACACACACACACACACACACACAGCAGGCAAACAAAGATGCAATAAGTACAGCAACGTGGTATTTTTCCCTCTAACCATACTCTCTCTCACACACACATGTGTATCAAGTAAGATCCCTGTGCACATCAAGTCCCCACGTCATGTAAGAGAGCAGCATGATGACGCACAGCCGCTCACTATAACTGTGTGTCCATGTGTTGTTTTGGACAGGAGGTTGATGATTCATATTCAGATGCTGCTTGACTCAATAAAGCCTTCAGCTCCACCATCATCAGCTCACAGCGGAAAGGAACACGCCGTCACCGCCTTGCAGAGAGCGTACGCACGTGCTGAAGACGTCCGCGCGCTCACACCTTCAAACATAATCAACCAAGTCGTTTACAACCAGGGGGAACATGTGCAAACAGAAACTCATGGCGTGTTTCTTTCCGCTCCCCTGGACGACAACTGGTCATGAATACAAACAATTTCATTAATGGTAAATGAATCTCAGCAGGAATATAAACAGTAAACACAGAGAGTGCATGCACAGATATAGTGTGTCCCCGGCTACTCAATCATCCCTCGCTCATCCACTTTCCTCACCCCTTCCGACACTCCATCTGTTCCCACATGCAATTTCTACTTGTTTGTTCTTGACCACTAATAAGTAAACAGGAGAGTTGTGCGCATTTCATTTCCTCTCCTCTGTCGATTTGAGGCTTTTAATGCCCTGGTTAGGCGCTGTGACGCCTGCAGCGGAGAAGAACATTTTGTTAACGGCTGCGGAGAGGTGTAGTGGCGGGGTATAATTGTAGATTCCACAGATGTTCTCTGTCTGGGCGGCAAAAACAGAACATCAAGTTTTCTGTGAAGCATAAAAAGACGCTAAACATTTAAGAAGCATGATGTACTCATGAACATCTAGCGGCACACACACATGGCTTGAGTCTACACTGCAGGCAAACACACCTGAAAACACATGTACGACGCCCATTTAAACACATATTTACACTTGAAACAGACACTTAATCTGAAACAGTGCCGGTTTGTGCCGGATGGGTGTGGTTTTCGGATCATTTAAATTTGGCACACGTTGCTTCAGTGGTAAGAACACAAATCCCGGCATACATAATGACCTGTGAAGTTTGGCATCGCTGCTGAAGCCAAATGAAAATGTCTTTGCCAAAGTGGAAAATTGGTCTTAATATTGATCAAATACAACCAGAGACGCGCTTTCTATCTCGCTCTGATTGGTATTTACGTGTCCTCTGTACATTCCTACTATAACTCATCCTCCACAAGCAGTATCAGCACAGGTTCAGATGTACTACATGACAGTGTTTGATCATCAGCCGATTGGGATTCAGTGTTAATCCCCGCTCAGTTTGTGCACTTTTTTCAGCCCTGCAGCTAAAGGATGTTTGCAGCGAGAACAAACAGAGAACACACATCCAGCTCATCTGAACAGTAACTGGGGTGTTGGAACCAATGTGACACTGATTTTAATTCATGTGATTCCTGCCAAAGACTTAAAAAGGTTCAAATGTCTTGAAACAACTTTTAAACAAACCACTGATAAGATTCAACTTATCAGATCTTTTCTGATTAGAGCTTTTAACTAAGTCAAAGAGTTTTAGCGTTCAAATTAGTTTATGCTAGCGACCAGAAAAGAGAAAACTGCCGTTGATTATTTTAATTAAGAATAATAAGTTTCAAAAATCATGCTAAGTTTCAAGTAGTGAGATCTTCCACCATAAGTGACCAAATGATCAATTATTATTATTCTTTTGAAGAAATTATATACTTTATAAAAAGCCAAAACACATTTAATTAATGATATGAAACAAAGAAAAACTTATCACTTTTAAACCAGCAAACAGACATTTTTTCTTGGTAAATGACTTAAAATATCAATAAATTATGAAAACATGATACATTTTCAGTCAATTAACTATTGATTAAATGGGCTAATGGTTCTACACTACAAGGAACAGACGTATCTCCTAATGCAAGAAATCAGTGTTAATCCCAAGAAAACCATTTCCAGTCAAAAACCCATGTGCACACACACACACACACACACACACACACACACACACACACACACACACACACACACACACACACACACAGTGCCCCACAGCAATTTCAGCAATTTAATGATGAAGCCCTGCAAAACGCAGGAAGCTGTTAGTTCTACCGACAAGGCCCGGTTGCGGTGCTGACGCCAGGTGACGCGGAGGTGAGGCTGCACTCTAAAGGTTAACGACCGTTCTCAAGCCAATAATGGCCGTGGTGAGCAAACATCACCGCTCCTTCATTCGATCTGCACTGATGAGTTACATAAGGTGGGTCGAGGGACTGTTTGTTCTTTCTCTCAATCACCACATAGAAGATTTCAATGATCTTGACCATGGAAAGTGTTTCGGGCGAGAGGCTGTGGGTTGGGTTTTTGTTCATATTTGCATGTAGATAGTTAGAGGAAGTGTGTGTTTATGTGTGAGAGGGAACAGTTTGGGGATTGATCTAAAACTCTCTGTCCATGTGTCCAGATTGGAAAATGTTCTGTAATTGTTTCTCTCAAATGAAATTCTTGACTTTTTGTCAATTTGGCTCCCTGATCACATTGAAGAGAGCAGCAGAGAACGTGGACCCTGGTCGATGTGTGAGGATTAGGTAACTGAAATGTAGGCTGTGTGTGTTTAGCTTATAGTTTCCCCCCAGGCAGTCAGAGTTGAGCAATCTGCATGAAGCTGAAAGATGGCCCCACTGATCCCATGATCCTCAGTTTTTTGTTTCTAATTTGAAACACTACTTTCTACTTTGCAGAAAGTTCTCATGTGGCAGGATCAGCGGGCTGAGGCCACACATGAAAAACTGCATTTCCACTTCTCAAACAAACAAAAGGCATGTTCATTCCAGGTTATTGCCGCCATAAACTCAAAACCTTTGACTTCTCTGACCTTCAACCATCACGAAAGGTACTTATGAACATCTGCAAGAAAACTACTTCTGGTTTTACCCCAAGTAAAAGTCAGCTGCTTTAGTTCGGTCAGCATTCCTGTCGATCATTACTGACCTGTAAATACGTTTTGCAGACAACGTACGTTCACTCATTGGCCAGTTTATTGGGTAAAGATAAGACCAAGGCAGTTAAATACATAAAGCCTATCTTTATTTAAGTTATAGTTTTTATAACTGTTGTTTTAGAGGGGTTTTGATTCAACCCCATGGTCATGGCCATGCTTTGAAGGCTGTAGTTTGTGTGTATAATACTGAGAGCTGTTTCTAATATTTAGCTAGTCGTAGTACTAAATAAGAACTAAATTGGTCCATTTTTCAGCAGTTTCAATGCAGACAAAAAGTCTTATCTTCAGATTTTGATGCTACAGTTTTATGTCTAAATCATAATCAGAAAGAACACTGACTGTGTGCAATGAATGTGTTTCATATCATCAAGGACACGTGCATCTTGAAGGTAAAACGTGAAACTTGACACGTTGGCTGCTGTGGGAGTTTAGTGTGGGGAGTTTGGCCGCTCAGCAGCATTCTTGGTTATTCTGTTAGCTGGGCAGAAGCCATGAATAATATACTAATGCCATAATAATAACACTAGTAATATTAGTACAAAACAAAATAAAGTAAAGCGGCTGCTTGATGACAGAATCTGGAGTGTCGGCCCAAACTGACAACTTTGAGTTTGACTTGAAAAATTAAGGTACAGCTCTAGTATTGTGTGACTGTATTTACAGTGCGGTTGTTGCAGACAAATGAAGAAGACATTTTTTTAAAAGATAACAAACTTTCTTTGCTCCATTTCAAGTGTCACCATCTTCCCAACCGGGTGGCCAGTCGTCTGATCTAAAATGGCTTAATTGGGCACAATTCAAACAGTCTAGTCAGATCAAGGCTTGAGTAGGGAAAAAGGGATTTCATTCCAGCTCCTCTGAGAATAACTTGACCCCCTCTGCAGGAGTCTTAACTTCTTCTCACCCTTTCTGATCTCTCACCCCCTGAACCTCTTCCATCTGATCCATCCGGCCTCAGCGCAGCTTGAGATACAACACACACCCACACACACACACACAAACATGTACTGAAACTGCATGCAGCCATGTAAACAAACAATATTATAGCCAGACAGAAGTACACTCGCATACACAGTCTTCATGTGAGAAGTGGCTCGTTAGTAGACGGTAATCAGCTTAGTGCTCTCCAACGCCCACGGGGGCTAAGCTCTTTACAGACAAACCCAGTTAGAGAAGTAGCAGCTGAGCGATGCCATGGCCCCGAACCCAGTGAAACACACACACACACACACACACACACACACACACACACACACACACACACACACACACACACACACACACACACACACACACACACACACACACACACACACACACACACACACACACAGATCATGGTGGAGACGTAGCGGTGTAGACATCAAGACAATCACCTTGGGGAGGGGGAAATTTACACGGGAGAAGGAGACAGACGGAGAAAAAAAAAAGAGGCCGGGGAAACAAACGGGGAGTGAGAAGAATGCAGAAAACGGCACACAAAAAAACTCAAATAAAGCAAAAAGAGAAGCTCAAATGTTTTCCTGGAAGAGTGTGTGAGGAAGGAGGAGGCGGAGGAAAAAAAGCGAACAAATAAGAAGGAGTGTGTGTGAAAGGAGGGAAACACTCCTCCTCCTCCTCCTATGCCCTCAGTAACCCCAGTGGGTTGGTGGGTGGCTGCTCCGTTCTTTTAGGCAGCGCCCAACACTCTCCGAGCCCGGCATACATCCCATACCACAGCGCACAATCAGCGCTCTGTAGCCAGAATCATGCTCGTACAGGGAGCTGGCACCCTGCCAGGCTAACAGACACACACACTCGGAGGTATGTACATATACACACACAGAAGATACAGTACATACAGTACATACAGGAAAGGAATTTCATGGCAATGTTACCTAAATAAAACTCAGTGGAAATAGCAATTAATTCCATTATTAGTCACTTTTTTCAATCACTTGATCAATTATTTAGACTATAGGAGGTTAGAAAATAGTGAAAAATGTCCGGCCAACGTCTTAAATCCAAAAATGTTCAGTTTTCAATCGTGTAAAACATTCAGATATTTATGGCACCCAGAGGATGAACCCTACTGACGTTCACATTTGAGATTTTGAGTGAAATATCTCGAAAATATTGGATGAGGCAATAAAATTTGGCTCAAACATTACTCTTCCCTTTCAGGGTAATTTATAAAAAGTTGTGTCACCCTCTGATCTTTCATCTAACGCCAACTTCAGTTGACCCAATACCTGCAAATCTGACTTTCCCCATCAACTGTGCTAATTAGCAAAGGTTAGCAACCATGATGACGAACATGGTAAACATTATTCCCATAAATGCCTTAAAAAGATTCAAAGCTTGCCGATTAATCAGTTAATCGAGTAATAAAAGGAATGGTTTGACATATGATATGCTATCTGTCAAATATGATTGTGTCAAAGGATAAAATATCCACTTATCATTACCTTTAAATCTCACTAATGGGCATTTTCTTTATTTTGTTTGTTTGACCTGTACAGAGTATAAAAACACGCTGTTTATATTCAGGACTATTTCTTGTGAATAGAAAGGTATGTGAGTGGTATCAATCGTTTCATCTAGAAACTCAGTGAGTGTACTTTGTAAAAGGACATATTTCTTTGAGCACTACTTCAAAGTGAGAAACACACCGACACACAAAGAAAACGGACAATAAAGCAACAGATCAGCTATTCAAACTATGACACACAGATATTCATTATGTGATGTAGAAGGGAGAGTGATTCATTTACATTCATACAAACAGAACACACAACCTTGGGGCGGTGAAGGCTAGAAAAAAACCATGATGTTTGGCAGTAATTTCTTAATACAAACATGCCTTGTAAGTTATCGTCCCTGTGATCTGACCAAATCAAATCATGCACCGTATATTGTATCAGGTGGACGGCCTCGGTCCACAGCCACCGTACAAGAGCTGCAGTCATACATTCATTCATTCACTCATGGCTCACACGCCCAACTGAAAGCTCCTTAATCTGTGGAACATGATTATGAAAAAGAAAAAAAAGTCTGGTGTGAAAATAAAAAAACAAGCAAACAAAAAGGCCACTGAGAGGAAGAGAAAAGACAGGAAGAGGAGGAGAAGAATGAGAGGTTTGGAGAGGGAAAGTAAAGAGGCATGACGGGGCAGAGGGGCTTTGTTCAAAACAGAATGAGCAAAACAGTATTGACAAAAGAGACAGGAGGGGTGTGTGTGTGTGTGTGTGTGTGTGTGTGTGTGTGTGTGTGTGTGTGTGTGTGTGTGTGTGTGTGTGTGTGTGTGTGTGTGTGTGTAGCTGTAGTCATTGTAGGCCAGAATCAGGTCAATGAAGGTAACTTTAGCCATTAGCTGAGGAGCTTCTGGCTGATCCCTGCTTCCTGAGAGGTGATTGGCTTCAATGATCTCCCTCAGCTCTTTCAATTAAGAGCAACACAGCCTCCAGACACGTGTGTGTGTGTGTGTGTGTGTGCCACACAAATTGAGACTTTTTAATGTAACTAAAGAGCTCTAAATTGAAAAGCAAGCATGTACAGGTGTGGTAATCAAATGCTTTTCTGTCACAGCCAATGACAAGTGGTTTAAGTCTTCAAGGCGTGCGTACAACACACACACACACACACACACACACAACACACACACACACACACACACACACACACACACACACACACACACACACACACACACACACAAACTCAGTCTGTCAGGCGGCGCCTCTTTGACTGACCAAGTTGCCAATACAATTCATTCCCCTGCCGCTGTGTTCTTGTATGTGTGTGTGTGCCAAATGCATGTGAATAAGGCACTAGTCAGTCAAAACATGACCAGAGTACTGAGCCATTAGCCGAGGTTTTACTACCTAATTACCATTCGCTCAGCCGGGCAGCTCACCAGAAACACACACAAAAAGGAAAAAGGACCACGACCGAGCTCCTGTTGAGGAGCCCTTGAGCAAGGTGCTTGATACCTCAAACAGGCACATGGATAAGTGAGGGATTTACTGCTGAAAACGAGCAATTAATCTATGAATAAATACATTAAAAAAAACATATTTAACTTCTCCAGTTGTGTTATTTAAAGCCAAAGGACAGTGAAGTACATACAACTCACAGGAATTAAAAACATATGCTTCACAATCGTATTGATCTTATTGTTCTTATGGGCTGATTTTACTCCAGAAAATGCTCCTCAATACCTCTACTAAACTAACTAACTAAATATACCAATTACAGACAATATTTTATCACAAACGTTGAACTATATATGTTAGTTAGTTAGAGAGAGTTAAGAGTCAATTAAATGAAGGATAAATAGATACATAAATGTGAATCGGTCACTAATTAAAAGGTATTTTAAGTAGCAAAACTTTGTTTGATGTTCATAATTCAGGTTTACCCACAACACAAACTACTCATTTTATTGTATAAACGGTGTCATTTATTATAGCTCTAGTTTCATAGAGTGCATTTTTACATATTCAAGTCTTATTTTCCTATTTTTGTTGATGCCGTTATTATTAATTTCTTTTTTTCCCCTTTTAATCGATAGTGACTGCTGAAGATAGACAGAGAAGGGGGGTAAACTCCACTCTCACTCAGTTTGTACCTTGATCACTACTCTCTAATATCCAAATAAAATGTTTCCATATCATGTATGATTGCATGTTGATGTTAATTATTTTCCTATAAAACACATGGCAGTATGATTTATTGATTAATTGATGGACCTTTCCTTGTTTCAGTTTGCATATTTGGGTTTAAATAACTCAAATATCAATATTCAGTAGTGTTTAGGCTCCAGTAGCAGCAGCGTGTTATCTTTAGGGTTGAGGTCGCTGCAGTTTCCACTCAGGTGACTTCCTGAACGCCTTATCTTCAAATAATCAAATGTTGAATCCGCCTGCATTAGCTTCACAGGTAACGACTGTGACCGAACAGGAAGTGTGTGTACATCTGTGTTTAACTCTCAGTGATAACACATTATTAGGTAAGGAAGGTGTGTGTGTGTGAGAGTATGTAAGTGATATCTGGAGCAGAGTGGAGCAAAGGATGGATGTGTCTGTTTCACTGAGGCCTGGAAACGAGATCTGATCCCCGTTAGCTGTTTGGAATTACTGGAAACACACACACACACACACACACACACACACACACACACACACACACACACACACACACACACACACACACACACACACACACACACACACACACACACACACACACACACACACACACACACACACACACCTTATCCTATCAGCTGATCTGTCCCTCTTCATGTGATGAGCTCAAGAATGAAGCCACTCAGGTTGGTTGCACTCACCCTGACCTCGTAAAATATGCCGTCAGCATCTCTCTCACACACACATAATTTTCCTGCCGTTATGAGCAAAATTACACCAAGAAGAAGGCTGTGTGTGTGTGTGTGTGTGTGTGTTTTTTTATAAAATGGCATGTGGTGGGAGATGGGCAGTATAGTCTGGTCAAGGTCTTGGGAAGATGAGTGACTGTAAACAGAAGCAGGTGGGTGATAACAAGTTGGGCGGGGAGCAACGAGAGTGAAAGAAAGAGAGAGAGAGACGTCAGAGGCAACTTCACTGGTGATCGTCAAGGCAACAAACACATCACACGGCCACAAGGTTAAACCTCCGCTTTATCCCTTCTTTTTATTTTATTTTATTTTATTTTATTTTATATAAATAATACAAAAGTCACCAAAAGAATAAGATCAAATCAGAATAAGTAGGACTTCATAAAACCAGGAGATGCTTGTTTTCTGTATAATTAAACAATACTATCGGTTTCTGTTGTGAACCAAGTTTAAGCTATTTCAGCTTAATTTTGTTTCTTATTATCAGTTTTGGTACAGTGGATGGCTCTTTGTACTCAGTCACAGTTGCTATGGACACGAAGCCAGTCGGAGGTCTCTTTGAGAACACTTTGTTGTTGCAACTTGGAACAAAACGTGGTGCCACGCTTTCTAAATTCTTCTTAAATTGAATACAGAAGTGAACTGATTTGAGCTGATGGATGTTTCATAGAACTTCCGTTTGTCGTTTGATACCAAAAACCTCTCTGAGTCATTTTTAACTTGTTTTTTTTCTCCCTTTTTTAATCCAAGAGGTGGATAATGTCTAACACAGCTGCTCATCCCTTGTACTGACGATACAATGGAGAGAGTTTAATGCCCGTACAGACTGTTTAATTGCTCCATCTGCCAGTCATCTAACTTCATCCATGCAGGAAATGAATGGGACTTTTTGTTTCGGACACCCAAAATAACTCCTCCCCTTTCACAACTCTGTATCTTGTATATATACAGAAAAATAAAAACTTTTATTTTAAGAATATCTTCACATTTGCTTTGCATCTCTTATTTTCTATCTACATTCAAACAAAACCTCAGCATTTACCTCCCATCAATCATCACTTTTCTCTTCCTCCCTCCCTAATGCTCTACTTTTCTACACCTTCTTTCCCTCCGTTCTCTCTCTCCGGTTCTTGAACAGCATCCTCATCCATTCTCCGCACTTGCCCGCGTGTCCAGCTTCAATGTTTGAGTGTCAACAGCGCTTTATGAAAAGGCCTTTTGATGTCAGTTGAAATGAGGCAAATAGTAATAGTATGAAAGCAAATATGTAGGAGTGATGGTCAATATGACGCACACGCATACACAATCTGCAAACCGAGGAAAATTTCCATCCAGAGGACAGAAGAGAAGGTTGAGGAAGTACAAATACTTTGTTACTGTACTTGAGTAGTATTTCCAGGTATCTGTACTTTACTGCATTTAAGTTTTTTACTTTTATCATCAACATTTTTACACAAAGATCTGTACTTTCAACTCTACAGGCTTGTTACTTTGGTCTCTGTACTTCTACTACACACACACACACACACACACACACACACACACACACACACACACACACACACACACACACACACACACACACACACACACACACACACACACACACACACACACAAAAACACACACACACACACACACACACACACACACACACACAGTAGAGATTTAGTCTCTATTCATTGTGCAGAACCAAATCCTCCCATTTCCTCTTCTCCCTTACATTGTAGTCAATAGCAGATTAGTCTGTGGACCTCAGGCAACACATGAGGCAACACACACAATGGCAAATCCTAACATCACTTCCTTGTAAAGGCAAAAACCACTTAGTAATTTTACTTTAAAATGACACCATCAGATCGCACTAATCAAGATAATAAATTAGATTTCTCTTTCTTTGTAGTAACCGTTGGTGCTGTTTGGATATTATCAGTAAAAATGACGTCAGTAAAAATGACGTCAGGAAACTGACGTTCTCCAAAGACACATCTGATCGATTTTCTGTTATAGGTTGAGGTTATGTCATCCATCATCAAATGTCAATATGTAAACTGAGAGTTTGTGCGTTAAGGCCGAGTTCAGACTGACACTGAATGAATCAACCTTTTCATTCCCTTCAATGATGGGGGGGTGCTGGTGCAGAGGGGGGGGGTTGAACTTGGCTCGACTTTTACAGCAATGTTCAGGCCGTGTTTCTACTGTTTACCTGGAGATCGCAGAAACAAAAGGCTAAAATGACTGGAGTTAATAATATAAACTGCTGTGCAGTGTTTGGACATCTG
Source organism: Dicentrarchus labrax (assembly GCF_905237075.1). Classification (NCBI taxonomy): domain Eukaryota; kingdom Metazoa; phylum Chordata; class Actinopteri; family Moronidae; genus Dicentrarchus; species Dicentrarchus labrax. The sequence goes on along the minus strand of NW_026136717.1, from coordinate 12,217,163 downwards.
ATAAGCCTTGATTGTATTTCATTGTTTCACTTGTACCTGAAGTAACATGGCCACACCAATGCAGCGACTTGAGCCTGCTGGCTCAATAAATGCACCAAAGCTAATGTTTGTTCAGTTTGAATGCACAAACACGGTCCTCACACAACCCAAACAATATGAACGTTAGAGGAGAGTGTGCACTTTATAGTTGTTGCACAATGTTTAAACAATAGAAGCCAAACACTCAAATTTCTTCATTAAAATCAATTCTGTTAGTTTGACCTGGAACATCACCGACTACACTGAACTTACTCCACAGCACCTGTTGTCCAGGCGTCTGTCCTGTTGTTCAGTGGCTGTTACATGTTTAGCACATTACTTTCACACAGCAGAGCTCTCCAGCGGTTCTCCATGATGGCGCCAGATGTTGCTGCAAAGAGATCTGTGGTTCCACTGCAAAGTCTGCACAGGCTGTCCTCTATTCTTACACCACGGACGTTTACTGGCGCATACATACAGCTGATGAGCAGCAGCGTGTGTGACAGCTTTATCATCCGTCACAAAGCTACATGTACGTGAGTGTGTGTTAGTATTCAACCCAGATTACTCCTCCAGCATTCGGGTTTGTCTGATCGGTCGGAGGCGATGACCTGTATGAGACGATGCTGCTGCGGCGCACGCAGATGACCTCATCGCATGGTCTGTGAAGTCAGTGGGAAAAAAAGCCTCAGCCTTGGAGTCCTCTAATATACACACACACACGCGCACGCAGAACCTTCAAGACTCCCTAAAAACCCAAACAGAGGAGAAATGTTGCTATGTGCGCTGTGAGTTCGGTGACTCCCTGAACAGACCACCCAAACAAAGCAAACCAAACTTCAGAGAACTGAATGTCCTTCACTTTAACAAAAACAAACCACCCTCCAAAAAAAGATCCTGTGCCTTCGAACTCCTCCATTTTATGACATTATCCAAAGAAACCTATCTGAACGTGTGGGGAGAATATTAAATAAACACAGAAATATGGCTTTTGTTTAGTCAAACTGGCAAAGGAATGGATTCAGGCCTCTCTTCTGCTGTCCTCATGTAACTGCGCAGGTTGTTCTGCATCCTCCCCATGGGGGCAAATCAGTTGTGTAATGCTGTAATCAGGCTAATGAAGGAAAGTTGAGTTTGCAATGCGTAGAAATTCAAGCTAATTACCATCTTAATATGGGTTATGTAATCGTAAGAGGCAGGGGTGTACCTCCCATCTCGCCCTGTTTTTCATATCCATACAGTCAGTTATACAAGCGAATGGAAAAGAGGAAAGTCTGAGTTAAAATCGGATATTATGCTGTTGATCTCAAGGGGATTACACTTAATGACGGTGGAATTAATAGAAAATAAAACTGCTAAAAATATCCAAATAGGATTTAAATTCTTTATAAACGTGCTAGTTAACAGACAAGAAATGCCGGATTTCTAAAAGTTAAACATCAATCTTGGTTTTCTCCTCCACATGTTCACTCCTGCTGTTCTGGCTCCACATCTGTGTGCATTTACTCCCTCTGCATGAATATGAGAGGAGCTGTGTGTCACTGCGCTGAGAGGCTAACTCTACTGAGCAGGCTGGAGCTCAGTCTGTCTCCTGCACACGGACCAAACTAGGTTAAAAAAGCACAACAGATGAACAACTGAGTGCACACACATTCACATTCTCACACACACGCACAGTGCCCTGAGCCTCACCCTGGTGGGGGTCATGTCCCATTCACGTGGTTGTGTTTTACATAACACTACTAGTGCTGTCAGTCTAACATAGTGTTGCCCTGGATTGCACACCCAGCAAGATAAAAGCCTGTCAGCTGCAGGAGGAAAACTGTGTTTTGTGAAGAGGAATTAATTTATTGTCCAATTAACGTCCAAACGCTTGCTTTGACAATGTGTACAGTGTTACGTCACGCCAATAAATCCATTTGAATTTTGAATGCTTGTTAGTTTAATGATTTAATGATTAAATAATTAAAACGACAGATCTGATTTATTACAACTTGAGTCTTATTTACTTTTTTTTATAGCCTTGGCAACCATTTCTATCAGTAATAATAATGATATGAATTTACCAAGTTAGAGAAGAAGAAAGATCTACCCAAACTGTCTGTTGTAAATATCAGTCTCAGTCTGTCTTTCAGTCTTTGGCCTTCTTACTGTGTATGTGTATACACAGTTTTTCATTTTTCCACATTTCCAGCTTTCCAACTTTCCGTTTTAACAACAAATACGGCGGTTTAGAGCTTGTTTCCTGTCGTTGTGGCAATGTCACCATCCTCACTAATCTCATCATCTTAACCCAAATAAACTATGATCAAAGCGAAACTAAGACTCAGTTGTAATAAACCAGACTTATACTTACATTTCTATTAAATTGGCGGCCCCTGATACCGCTTGGTCAGAAAGGTGATGTGTTTCATTGATTCACACAGACACAGAATTACGTAACTGTGGAAATGATTTGGTTGCTAAAAGGACTTGGTGTGAGTTCCAGGTTGCTCCACTGACAGACTTTAAGTATGTTTACCTCTCCCTGGCCCACATGACCTGGGACTTTGAGGGGGCGGGAATGTGCCAACTAGCTGCCAACTGGGTGCAGAAACACCAGCAGTATTACTAATAAAACTACATGACACTGGCAGGGTCAATGTAGTTTTATTTCTATGCAGTTAAGGTTAAATTTCAGCTGTCATTTTAGTATTATTGGTGTTTTTTAAACATATACTGATAGAAGTTTTATTGGAATATTATAAATTCAGACCTTTTTCTATCAATATCTGGCGGCTTTATTTCACTGTATTAACCAGAAAAAAAACTTCTCATCTGGTTACTTTATCTTTAATCAGCTTCTTAAATTAATATAATAAATTGTATCACAATATAAAATCAATATCCCCAAATTCAATTATGTGATAGAAGATTTTATCTATATCGCCAACTCCAATGTGAACGAAAATCAAACTAAATGACACTTAATTCCTTAAAACAACCTCACAATGTTTGCCATTTCTCCCACTGCACTGAATTCAAGACACAATCTATGAAAATCTATTTCCATTTCTGTAACAAGTGATTCAATCTGAAACTGGAAAACAAGTATAAAGATTATAGACACTAGGAGTGCACACACACGCACAGACACACACACACACACACACACGCACGCACACACACAAGATACTGATCCAATTGGTCATGCATGAGTTTTGCCCAATTAGCCAACAGTAAACAAATGTAAACAGTTCTGCGTCTGTGAACAACAATGTTCTTGTGATTCAGAAATGATGGAAAGCTAAACAGAATTTTGTTTAGATTTCAAGTTTTTAAATGTGTTTACAGATTAAATCCAAATGTGGTGCATGCATGAAGGCTGGACTTTAAACTATGCATATGCATGCAACTCCCTGTTAGAAACTTCTTCCTCAAAGCAGGGTGTCCCAGGGAAAGAATTTTAAAGGGCTACAGGTTATTTTGAGACTGGCATACGCATCCTCCAGCAGATGGTAAAGAAATAAAGTTAAGGGACAGCTGGAAGCGCGGATAATAAAATTCTCTCACATGGTTTTCCTGGAGGAGATTGTGGGAGCGGTGGCTGATTGAATTTAAATTAACATTTTGTCCCAAAAAATCCTCATCCACTTCATAGGGGAATTTTTCACTCCGTTCTGCTGAAGGTCACGACACTCTTCCGTTATGTAGGGAAACACCAACACACCCACAAAGATCCACACAGCTGAGTGAAAAAGACACATTGCAGTCACCGTCTCTCACACTTTGGCTGAACTTTGCTCATAAAAAGCAAAGACATCGACGCAGACACTCATATTTTCTACACAAAGACACAGATTTAAAAACGTCTGCTGCAAGGCAAAGAAAAACACACACATATCAAATTCAATGAAGCTGATTCATTTTGATTTCATTTTATTTCTAAAAGACTCATTTAGAGTGAAACATCTCACCCTCCTTTTCCTCTTTATCTAAATCGAGAGGTTATTTTTACACGTTACACATTACATAAGCAGTGTGCAATAGGATTGTTTTTGGCACATGTCCCACTACTGATGCTCAAATTTAGCCTTTAGGCTCTCTGTGCCAAAAGTACGCACCCCTGAGACATACACACACTCAGCCTATACAAGCTGGTGCCTGTTGGAGGAAAAAAAAATCCCTGTAATTACAGCAGATCAGAATGCTTAAAAAAAGCACACAAGATCCATGACAAGATAATTAATCGCTTCTAAACTGTATTTTGTTTATAGTAACGCATAGATTGGTTGTACCATCTCTGTCTTTTTGCTTTTCAAATTTGTTTTCGTCTGTCTCTTTCTCTGGTTGCTGTCTGCTCTGCAGCAAAAAAGGAAAATGTCTCAGCGCGGTACTAAAATCTATTTTTAAGTGTCTCTGCAAGCGTTTAAAAGGATGGAGCGAAACACAATGTGAAAAGGGAGGAGGACAAAAGGCGTAAAGACAGGAGAGGTTTTGGTGAAAAAAATGTTGAACAACAGTATGTGTAGTGAACAGAGGGGAGGGAAGGAATTTCAAAAATCCATCAGCCTAGATGTCGGACGAGGACAAAGATTGAGAAGGAATAAGTGCAAGGACAAGTAGTCAAATAGAAAAACAAAAATACAAAGACAGTAATTAAGAGGAAAATACGGTAAGAAAAGAATCAAGAAAGCAAGATAGAGAGGCCACAAATTATGGAGTGCAAGAGAAAACGGTTTCAGGAGAGTCCACTAGTCTTGGGGCTTGGCCCTGCTGAGGCCCGCCAGCCCACCGTGGCAAAAACACTCGAACAAAAGGATCATTTATTGGAGGAGGAAAGAGGGGGAGGCGGAATGGAGGGATGAAAGGAGGGGGAACACTGTACAGAGGCATTCGAGAGCTGTGTGAGTGAAACACTGGCCCCATCTCAACATTCACAGCCAATGTGTAACATTCTCCCCCACGCTGCCCCGCTGACATACTCAGCAGCCAGAGCCCATATGTTCCCACTGTGGTAGCCTGCTAGCATTTATACTTAAAAATACATCCAACAACACCGCCTGCTTCCACCAACATGGCCTCCAATTCCCAATAAAACCAACACGGCGACGTATGGATGCAGGCTGATGGTTCATTTCCCTCTGTGGAATCTATGAAACCCAACTGTTGAGCTCAGCCTTACTGCACTCACCGCAAGATCTCATGATGAATTTTCGCTAATGCCTTACATTTTTTATTAAATCCAACTGCGGAGCCGGGTTATGAAACGTTTACCACAAAAACCCATGAGGTTTAAGTCTAACACAACCTACAGTACAAATCATGCGGAGGCTAGCAGTGCTATATAAACAACAAGGTTTGGCAGGATGCATTCATCACAAGAGCCCCACTGTGGAAGGTTAAGTAAGACTACTGAGTGTTTTACTGATGCATATAAATCCACATCTCCATTTAAATGTTGCTCTATCTGCTTAAACTGCAGGCGTCTATTTCTTAACAGGCCAATTTAGTGCAGACAGTGGCTCAAAGAGAATGTTTTTCGATGAGGAAACGTCTCACGGTGACCTAGTTGAGGCATTGTTTAGCTGTGGTGATCCCCCACAGCTAGAAAATTGCCCCACAAAGTAGGAAAAATGTAAATACAATGAAAACTCATCATCTGGCCTTACTGACCTCCCTGCTCAACAAAAAAGTTGCAGTTACAGCACAACTGTAGATTTTTGTGCGTTCATTCGAGTACGCGATCACAGGAAAAAAAAGCTAATCGTAAAAACTGTTTTTAACTTTGTAGTAGGCCAAACTAAACAACCAGAGCTTTCTGCTTGAGTTAAGCATACAAATCATAATAAACTATTTTTTTCTACAAACCTGGCAACCCCACTTCAATGCTTGCTTATTTTCCTACATAACATCATTTGCATTTTAAAGTTGTAGGGCTCTGGAAACTCGTTAAATAAGATAACATTTCAGTCATTCATGGAACAATCATTATTCTGCTCTATTGCTTTCTTCTACTCATGTCACATCGGAGAATCTTAGGTTGACAGGTCAATGGAAAAGAGGGTCAAAGTTCAACTTTATTGAACTTGCAATACAATGCCTCAGTGGTGGGTCTGAATGGTTTCTTTTGCTAGGAGTAGCACTGCGATGAGCTGTTTGCAACAGCTCAGGATTCTGCCACTTGTCATATATAAACACAAGGAAAGGAAAAACTGAATGGAGGTAGTGGTGTAGCACTAAGAACGCTTTGAAGGAGTCTTGAGGGGATCAATGGTAATTTCCACAACATCTATATTCATTGATATTCCAATAGGTTGTCTGTCTTTCAGCACCTTTCATAATCACATAAGGTAAAAAAGTCCATATGCCTGTAGAGGTGCACCAAGCCCCTGAGAAGGAAATCTATCTATAAATTGTCAGAGCAGTCGATCTATATCTCATATTGTGGATTATGCAGACAGTCACACAAATCAGACTGGTGTCTACACTCTAATCTGGCGTCAGGTGAAGTTTCATTACAAGCATAGATGGAGAGGGAGGCTGTGTTGGCTCCATTGGATTATCTTGAAATGTGACGAAGCATAAGTAGGAAGAGAAAGTTAAGGTTGAACAAAAGAAAGAAATCACAGAGTGTGTTTGTGCGAAGGGAAAACTAAAGAACCTAAACACGGTCCAACAAATGTGTTCTAAAAACAATAAAGGCAACTCTTACCTGTTCCCTCCTTGCTTCCATTCTGATGCGTCCGCAGCTCCTCTGATTTGTAGAAGTCGATGCTGGCGTAAGTATTGAGACTGGAGTTGCTGCTGCTGCTGCTGCCGACGACGACCGGTGCGCTCACTCCCCCGACCCCAGAACCTCCACCTAGTACAGAGAAGAGGCGAGAGGGGGCCTGGCTACCTGAGGGTCCATCCAGGCCCAAATGGGGGCTCTCTTTGTTGGCCAAGTCCAAGTCTATGTAGTTAAGGCCTTGCTCTGTGGACGAAGTCTGAGTGTTTGTGGGAAGGGACTGCTGTCCGGGGAGCGCAAACTGAGTGGGGTTATCGGTCACAGCACCATTTCCCCACAGCATGCTTTCAAAGCCCAGTCGGCGGGCCACAGCTTGGGCATGTTCTGGAAAGAGTGAGGCAGTGGAAGAAGAGGAAGTAGAGTTAGAGGTGGGGAGTGAAGGTGAAGCAAGGAAGGTTTCTGAGCAGTGCCGTCTGCGTCCTTGGGGGTCAGCCCGGATAACTTTTGCACCATGGTCCGGGTTGGGTCCTGGTTTGGCTAGGGGGAAGTCTAGACCCCGTGATAGCACTGGAACAGTAGGATCAGTCCTGGTGGGGGAAGGGGCTTTGGGGGAGACACTGGAGGATGACCTAGGGACAGTGTTACTATTCAGGCTGAAAGCCATCTCTGTGTAGTCTCCACAGGATGTTGGGGACACTGATGGAACACTTTCTCTGTTTTTCCTAAGTGGGGCCTGTGCTACTTCGGCCCCCTCTTCACCAGGTCTAGTAGTACCCTCCTCACAGGCTTTTGGGGCATGAGCGAGAGTTGGAGGTGTGGGAGGGGTGTGGAAAGTAGGGAAAACTAGTGGAGTAAGGGGTGAGGGGGATGGAGAAGGGCCCAAGTCCATGTTGACATACTCAGAGGCAGCTGGGGGAGTGATGGGGGCAGAGGGGCTACGGGATAGGGGGAGGAAGTTCCCTAAGCAAGACGTGGGCCTGTGTTGAGGATGCTTGTTGCTTGAGCCATGAGGCAATGATAAGCCATGCCTGAGACCCCTGCCGCGCCCTCCTCCAACCCCAGTCTGACTGCTCTTCTCCCCCTTAAACTCAATGCTTACGTACTCCCCAGGGCTCTTAGGTTCTGGGGGCAGCGGGTTCTCACGGACTCTAGGAAGGGTGTTTGCCTTGGATACATCAACAAACAGGCTCACTGGTCTGCTTCTGGTGTGGCTACCCTGCTTGGACAATCCACCTGAACTCCGTCTCTGCTGTAGCTTACTCCCATCTTTGGATTGAGCTCCCCCTGCCATGGTGCTCACCGACTGAGTAGGTCGGTCCTCGTTCTCTCCAAGGCTCTCGCTGCTGGCTGAGCTGGAGGAGTATGAGGAAGAGGAGAGTGAGAGGTGTCTTCCAACCATTGAATTGCTTGCTGCTGGTTGCTCTTGACGCCCCCCCATAGTCCTGCCTCCTCCCATTCCTCTACTACAACCGCCATTGGGCCTTCTGCCTCGTCCAGGCCCATCATCAAAGTGTCCAGCAGAGGGGTTGTGTTTGTATGACCGGGGAAGTGAATAGTAAGAATATACCATCTTGGGAGCTTGCTGTTGAGAACTGGTCTCCAAATGGCCAGTGTGCTCAGGAGGTGGGGGGCTTCCATTTACAGAACGTGCACTGATTGGAGACATGTTCATATAGTCACTGCCTGCCCTACTGTCTGCACTACCACTGTCCACCCAAGCGCCTCCAGAGAGACCACCACGCTGGTCAGGGGAGCAGCTGCTATTGGGAGACATTATCATATAGCCATCAGATGTTGGTGGAGGCCTGATCTGCTGTGGAGGGGACACACTGTTGTTAGGGGTCATGGCCATATAATCATCAGCAGGTTTGGAATCTGAGTCTGGAACAGAGACAGCCAATGATTGGGACAGGGATACTGGAGGCTGAGTGACACCAGGCAGCATGGACATGTACCCATTGTCCACACCTAAATCTATACTACCACTTGCTCCTCCACCCCCTTCACTTTTGAACTCACCCGCTACATCCAAGTACCCTCCCCCTGCTGACCCAGAACCCATTACAGATTCCCTCTGTGTGGAAGAGGAGGTGGAAGTAAAGGACTCTCGGCTGGTGCTCCTCGACATGATGGCATAATCCGCTGAATCTTCATCTGCTGGTTCCTCAGCTCTGCGCTGACGTGGGGCCAGCCTCTCCAAGGCCATTGGAGGTAATGAAGCCCGCTTGCTCAGCAGCCTACGTTCAGCTTCACATTCGCGGCTGGAGGAGCGCCGGAGCACTCTCCTGGTCTGGGGCTGGGAGCCACAGGCTGGTGTTCCTGGTGCTGGCAGCGAGCTGTTTGTTAAGCTCCCTTGATTACTACTGCTACCGCCACCACCACCACTACGTTGGCCCATTAAGATATAGTTGGCTCCCTCCTCACCAAGGGACTGGCTGCCAACACTACCAACAGAGCTTCCAGGGAGGCTCGGGGAGGGTAGGAGCGTGTGATCCCCAGGACTAGAACCATATTCATCTGAGGAGCCATAGTCACTGGGTGAGCCTGAAACAGATGCGCGATGGGAAGGGACACGACTGTAAGCACCTGACGGACCAGCACCAGCAGAGGATGTTACACCTCCAAATTCAGAGCCATGTCCAGAGCTAGAGGAGAGGCTTGGGGCTGGGGAGGGCGCTGGGGTCGAGATGGATCGCATCAACCCAAGAGGAGTTTTAGCAGCTGAGGTGGGGGCTGAGCGGGCTGATTTCGACCTGAGGATTGGGGTGGTGGAGCAGGACCCATTGGTAGAGGGGCTGGAGCTTGGCCCTTGGAGCGGTGTGGTTCCAGACATCCCGTCATCACCTTTCCCCCCATCACTGGCAGTGCGAGACCTGGGGAAGCTATGGCGTGGGGTGGGAGAGGCACTGGCACTGCTGACCCCTGCTCCACCGTTAGCTCCTCCTGGAGGCTCAGTTCGAGGCCGGCGGGTGAAGCCCACCTGGCTGGGTGGAGGGTTTGGGTGGTGGCGCCGTGAGGGAACACTGATAGGGTTTGAAGCAGTGGCACCTCCTCCGGGGCCGGAGTTCGACTGAGACTTGCTGCGTTGGCGGAACTCCTCACTCAGTGCCTTCATAGCCTCTAGCAAGGTTTCATGCATGTTCTGGGCCACCACTGAATCATCCACCTAGGACATGACACAAAAAACCCTCAAAAAGTAAACTCCAAATCATAATTATGGTATATTCTACATGTATTTGTGAATTCATTCATAGTTGCAAATCAAACCACTGGTCATTTCCACCAACAGTGAACCAGCTCTGTTCTATTTCACACACCTAGTTTTGAATCGTTCAGACCATTTCGACCAAAAATAAATTGTTTGGAACCCAAAAAGTTGGTTCCCAGCTGGAACCAAATTAATAACAGGTTTTCATTGAGAACCAAATAGGCGTGTCATATTCTACAGGCTGTTGATGATGCATCCTGGATTACTTTGTGTTGGAAACGTGGACTGGTCCACTAGATAGCACCAAGCTTCCAAGAATCTTGAACATAACTGGTTAAAGAACTAGAGGTAATTTGGTGAAAAAATACTATGAGAGAATTTAAACTGAATATGTGGACATTAAAATTTCTGATTCTCATGGAAAATGTTTGCATTTAAATTAAATTTGTATTTAAGGAGTATCTTTAAGACAGGGCAGCTCAAATACTGATTTGTTGGTTTCTTTAATTTCTGACTGCTTTCTGGGATTAAATTAACGACACTTGTGAAACAGGTTAATTCGCAAACATACGTAAATTGATTTAAGATTAAGTTAAAATATCTAAAGCCTATGTATATCGTATAATGTTTCCACTGCCTTTCCAGCTTCAAGCTACGTTCAAGCAATGACCTTTATAAACTGGATCATAATGTAGGGTTACACGATCTACAACCAAAACGTTGGGCAACTCAGTTTCTCTGACTCTGTTGATTATAGGTTCTAAATATATATGTGGGACTGGAGGGTGCAACTCTCAACATAAAGGGGGCTGCAGATTACAGGCTCACCTGCATCCAGAACTCGCCCGGGCCTGTCACGGCAGAGCGTCCAACCTCAACGAAGAAGAAGTTTTCTGAATGGCCGCATCGTCGGACATTCATCAACTGCAGTACCACAGCAGCAGCATCAGAGTTGAGCTTGACAAAGTTCACCGTCTTGTCAGTCAGGCAAAGGCGGTAGATGCCCACCAAGTTCTTGGCTTGACCCAGGCCTTTGGGCCACACCTTCACCTGCCACACCTCTTTGAATGCAGGCCCAGGAGCGGGAACTCCATAGTCCCCTGCTGCCTCGCTGTCAGTGGGGTTCTTACCTTCAGGGACAGAGACAAAAAGGAGATTAAAAGATTGTTGGAGTGAAAAAAGAGGTTATGACTTGATAGGAAAAAAACAGAGAGATAATTAAAGTGTTATAGAGGAGGATTTATGGAGAACACTGGCAACTGCTGCAACAAAGCACTGATATGACCTTCATGCATCTGTGAACAAAGGGAACACCAGGTGAAACCACCACTATTTACCTGTCAGTGGAGGGCAAGGTGCCTTTATTATGTAAGCTGCTGATATTGAGCTTTTCACTGATTTTTAAACCAGATCTGAGTTCAAACGGAGCATGCAGGAGCTTTTGAGACCTGCTCACTGTACCTTTAGGCTCAATACCTGGGGTCTAATTGGTCAACCACACACAGGCATCCTGACAGAAACACACACACACACACACACACACACACACACACACACACACACACACACACACACACACACACACACACACACACACACACACACACACACACACACACACACACACACACGTGTGGAAAAATGAAACCGTTGACAACTGAAGCCCCGCACAAGAATGATGACTATGAAAGAAAAGCAACCATTGTGGAAAAATTAAGTGAACCAACTTGGAAAACGCTTAACAAGTGAATCCTCTCCAAAACCAAAGCAAACAATGCCAATAGATGTCCAGAAACCTAAGAGAAAGCACTTAATAAGCTCTCCAAAGGCCATTTTCTAGAGCTGCTCTACTGACAATAAACTGGCTTTGTAAACTAATAAAATCTAGTGTCTTTTAGCGGGAGTACAGGCAGTCTATTCACTCTTTGTGTGAGGTATTATGTATTCAGACAGTAGGAAATTACTGAGGCGAGAAAGACGGAGAGAAAGCTCTTGGTGAGATTTGATCCTGGGCTGGTAGGGCCCATACAAAGGCAACAGACTTACTTGAACCATTTAACAACATTTGACCGCCTGTTTTAAGTCACTGTATTGTTCACAGATCAGAAGCAGGAAATTACCCCAGAAAATTACCTTAATTCTATCATGCTGTGCAACGCATTGTTTGCAGCTATTGACACTGCCTCTGAATATACCACAGATTTACCTCTAAGCTCTTTTACTTCCAGTCCCAAGGGACCTCACATCTGTTGACTAAAAAGCTCAGGATTATAGGAATACCATGACGTGACTCATATTTTTGGGTGGATTCTTGTTCTTCTTTAGAGGAACCACCCTAAAATGTTCCTTAAACATGGCCCCTTTTCTGTCATGTACCACATTTCTTAGTTTTCTCTGTCGAACTGCCAGGTAGGATATGTCTGTGCATGACAAATTGCTACTCAACAACACAGAATCAATCAATTTCACGACAAGACTAAAGAAACAAACCTCGAGGAAGAAGCTCACCTGTTCCCTTCGTGGGAACAGGATGTTCTTTGTGCAATAATGGTGAAGTTGAGCACCTGCCTTATTAGACTAACATGTCTGGCACTGATGGGACAAGTGACTTTTTGACATGTAGCCAAGTGAGAGATCATATTCTCACAAAGCTTGTGTGGTATTCTACTTTAAGCAATGATTTTGGCCCAATCAGGCTAATCACAGTGCACCCTGACCGCAGAATTACAAATATATGGTAGTGTGTCTGCATGCGTTTGTTCTTCCTTTCCCATGTCTCTACTGCAAATCCTACAATGACAACCATATGTAGACAAGAAGCCTCAGCATGCACAGTGGACGCCATGTTAACTGAGCTTCCGTTATGACAAACAATTCCCCAGATCCACTTCCCAAAACATTTCAACTTGTGACTGCAAAAGAAGGTGAAGTCAGACATGTCTTTGCTGTGTCTTCTTCCACTTTGCTTCCCCAAAATTGGAGGATCGCTCACAACTTGAAAGCGGCTTAGAATAGATGTTTTGTTGAAAGCCATGGAGGCTGTGGCTTAGTGGCTGTGTGTGTGTGGAGGCACTCCCCCTACATTAGATGACTCACTCAAGGCCATGCATGGCTGTTTCATGTACTGCTGCTTTTTTTTTCTGTGTGCGAGGAGCTGTGTGCAAGAAGCCGTGTTTGCCTCCTCGATTTAGATTTACAACAGGAAGGGATGGTTTGGGGATTTTTCAGTGGGGACCGAAGGGAATGAGGGACTGTGGGAGATTGCAAAGAGATACCAGAGAGCCATTAAGGAGGACTTTTTAAAGAGGAAAGTTTATTTAAGGATTTCTTGGATTTAAAAAAAAATTTAAAAAATCAAATTAGAGGCTTTATTTATTCTAAAATTAAACTTTTTGGCCCGTCGCTTCTCGAGATTGACTCTAACTGCAGCGCAGCATATTCCTCGAAGAGTATCTTTTCCTTTTCAAGAGCCCATTAAACGTGTCTTTAGGAGAGCACAAGTGTGTTGTTTGTTTTGAGTACAGTGCAGCCTTAAACCTCAGCTGTGCCCTCAGAAGCACTTCCACACACACACACACACACACACACACACACACAAACACCCTTCATCTCAGGGCCACTCAGGCTGTGCTCGAGCACTGAAAACCTTTAAGAGGTTTTTTTCCAGACTCCTACAGGGGTGCAGACTGTTTTAACCCTATACATTACAGACCTTTCTTCATGGTTACATGAAGCCAGGGTTGATCCTACAGGGAGCTGTATGAATTATAGATTTCCCCTGGCTTTCCTCCTGGGGACCCTCATAGCAGTGTGGTACTCAGCGGAGAAGGCTGTACATATTTTCCCCCCTCTCACTTTGCATAAAGAGGTTATCAGCCGGTCAACATACAACAACAATACAACATAATGAACCCTCAGAAAAACATGCACTCAACCCTTAGCAGGAGATGAATCTGATGAATCTGAGGACTAAAGGCGGATGCACATGAAAGCAAAATACACCTGGAGGTAATAAAGCGTGTGCGTTAAACCTGCTGGTTGAATGAGGGCGATGCGTACGGAAAAACCTTCAGACTAACCTTGATACAACCTTGACGGAGGGTGTATATAAAGAGTTCATACAAGGTGACTGCATTTAATTAAAAGTTTCAGTAAAGCCCTTTTTAGCAACCTGAAAACAGCTTACACTGGCTTATTCACGCACCAGTTGTTTACTTCACTTTCGCCATGACCACACATGAAACTCAGCGTTATGTGTGGCTCGAGAATGGCGACCTCCGCGGCCAACACTGCCGTCTATTCATGCCGATTTATTTGCTATGCTCGGGCGGCCTCCCATGAGAACATAGACTGTATATAAAGAGGTCGTAATCTAACTCAAACTGGGATTTTAAATATGAGCTGAGTTATTGGCGTTGAGGCGGAGCTGCGTCTCCCTTGCTTTCTCATTGCATTCATGCTGTAAGGGAGTGCATTTTTTGGGGGTGGTGGGGGTTATAGGGGTACGTGCGACATTTACCCCAAGGGGCTGCCAGATGCCTGCTGGGATATTGACAGCTCCTCCCTGAGTGACAGGCTGATTATCGTTATGGTTATCACGCAAATCCTAAGAAAGTAGGTCTTCCATAGGGGTCTTGAGGGCTTGAGGATTGTATCAGCTCAGCCACAGCAAGAACAGGATAGGGTGTATTGTTACTGAAGCATTGTGCCACTGGGAGGGATTCTAGCTTCAAGGCTGAGTTTTAAAATCTAAAAAGGACTCATGTTTAGGCACAAAAAAAACACCAACGTATGGTGTCTCCACTGCGTTTCATTTCCACCTTTAAGTTACAGTCAAGCAACAACCTTAATATAATGTATTTCTGTGGGAAAAAAGACTTTACTGACTGAAATTTACATCAAGATTCATAATAAAATCCCTCTTCTTAGTTAGCTAATGCAGCCTGTAAATCAGGGAAAACTACTCTGGCAATGAACCGGCTGGCTCTCACTAGGTTCTGTTTCAAGTTTCTGACCTCATTGCCCCAGCATGCTGTGCTGTGCCATAATACCGCAAAAAACAGTGCACAGAGACTTCTGAGGGATAAACCCCATTTTCCACCCCCTCTCTCAGCTACTGTGCCCCCTATACCACCCCCTCTGCCATACCAGGTTACCAGCGCAGATAGATAGGAGACAGCTGTGTACTTTTTGTCCTGGCATGTAATTCAGAGAGAAAAAGGGAGTGAGCCACCCAGCAGTGAAAACAGTTGGTCTAATCTCTGGCTGCCATGTGTACCCATTTTCCTCTTTTTAAACTCCTCCACTTCCCTATCTCGTCATCCATCTCTACCATCTGTAATCCCCCTATCTGGGCCTACACTCGGGGACACAAAGCTTCCCCAACACCAGCATCTGCCTGAGGTTAATTTCACATGTGGTTTGTGTTAGCCAGAAGAAAACACACACACACACACACACACACACACACACACACACACACACACACACACACACACACACACACACACACACACACACACACACACACACACACACACACACACACACACACACACACACACACACACACACACACGTAAGAGCGTGAAATTATCGGTGACGCATCCAAGGTTTGCTGTCCCTTGACGAGACACGCAAAAATGTTCTCTGAAAGTAATCTGTAGCAAAAATCAGCTCAGGCGCTCTCACCAAACTGGCAACCATCTTGGACTCTGCTGGTGAGCCCGGGCTCAGAGTTGGTAAACATGCCGTCTCAGAAATATCAGGTCAGAACAGGCAACGAGTCGCAGAGCGAACTGTAAATGTGAACAATACTATGGTTACTGGTGCGGTCCAGCGTCATTTTAGGGCCTGAACTTCTAAAATAGTGAGTTCTTCTACACAAAATAATATGTCGTTTTCAAAAATTCCTCTTGCACAAGTTTTCCAAAGGGGATAAATTGAATTTTAGAATTAAACAAGTCAGGAATTCATTATGGCGTTCCAGGGAAGTCTCTTCTCCAAGTTCCTTTTTTCTTTTCCAAGTATCCATGTATTGTGTGTAAATATAAAGCATGAAAATTTAAAAGCCAATAGCTGATTAACATATCAGTTACAAAATGTAAACATAACACGTGCAGAGAATTCAATTACAGTTGAGGTTTCTACATATTATAAAGTTTATAAAGCATTTGCATTTCATAGATTTAACCATCTATGTAGAAGCACATGCACATGTAGCAGCATGCAGCCATGCGTACATACTTAGTCACTATCTGCCCCGTTAAACTACACAACTAAAGCCATGGTAATGCAAAAGCAGGCTTTTTCTTAATGCTCGAGACAGGGCTTTAAAATATGGAGGATTTAGTTTTTAATATTCCTATAAGCACCATATAGAAGCATGTGTATGTGCGCTCTCTAACTCTCTAATAGTCTGTATACATTCCTTTGTGCTAAGATGTGGAGACAGACCGGACGCTTTATCCCACTCTCACCTCATTTAACTATCTGGATTATTTTTCATTCCCAAAAGCACAGAAGGCTCCTTCCATTTTACAAGTATGCTTTAATGTTTGGCGTTTTTTGAAAGACACAATAAACAAAAACAGGAAATCAGAGTGCATGAAGTCCTTTTTTTTTTTTTACATTACATATGATTCCTCCTCTGTCTCAACACTGGTGTTACTGTACCAATCAATGCAGTTATCTTGTATTGTATCTCCCAGAGCAATAGCATCCCAGGTAAAGAGGAAGGCTTTCATTAATTTCTCTGCATGTTTCTAATGTATTCACTGTAAGGCCGATAAATCCCAACCCGTGAACTTCCTGACCTGCACTACAACAGCGGTAATGGGTTAGTTTCAACCAACAGCAATCAATAGGGCCCGCTATAAAAAGGCCACTGTGCATTTAAAGCCCCGCAGGTCTATCGTGCTCAACATATGGGCTCTCATTGACTAAATGGACCTTGTTGCCCCAGGCCCTGCTTTGCTGTCGATCAAACCAGAGCACTTAATTGACGGGCTGCTTCAGCGGTGAGCCGACACGGATTCACGGCGGCAGACATGAGGAGGAGTGCTCAAGGCCATTTCAGACCCACGATGTTTAACTGCAACTCTGACGCAAGAAGCTGCTGAATCACAACGAGGCAGAGAGCTGAAGCCCAGACCGGAGTGTGTGCACACTATTCATGCAGAGGAAAGATCAGAGGCAGCTCACCGCTCTTGAGCATGAATCAGAGCTCTAAATGACAAAAACAGTAGAAAAGACATGGTGGCTGATCATTTAAACTCTAGATTTCAGGGCTTCCCCCTGCGATCTCTCCTCTCTGACTTTGTTAGCACACGGACTCTGCTGTGCCACCAGCGGATGACCCTCGAGGCAACAATTACTGCCTAATTAGGGAGATGAGCAGTGCTTAAGTGCGGCTTAACGTTTAATCGGCCGGCTCGGCGAGCAACCGGTGAGATCCAGATCTCATTGGCCAGAGCAGCCAAACAACACAGACAGTCTGACAGAGAGTCTTTCTAGCTCATAATCCAGCATACACCATAAAGGACAGTTCACTCAAAAACACAACTGTTCTCATATCAGTTCAGATCTGAGAGTTTTGGTGTGATTTGCAAGGTTTGGATATTGGCTGTAGCTCAATTTGACACGCTGCCATCGACTGCAGTTGCTTTGTGGTGCTTAAAGTGTCAAAAATTACATCAAAATAATCCACAGGCCTAACTGGGAGCAGATTTACAGTGAAGGAGAAACCGTTCTCAATGAGGTTTGTGGAGTAGTACGAATAACCATGTCATTATATTTGGAAACAGATGTTTCTCAGTGTTTCAAGTGTGATTTTTTTTCTTCTTTTGGGAGCTTTGAACAAGCAAAACTGAATTCCATGGAAATGTACTGCACTGCAGTGATCAAGTCAACAACAAAACCATCAAAATAGACTGACGGTTAGAGCAGCAACTAAAGATTACACTGACAACCATCTTTACATTTTATTCATGAAGAGTTTCCATTAAAATTACAAAGGTGACATCTTCAAAAATGTCTTGTTTTGAACAGTCCAAAGATATTAAGTTTCCGATTATATAAAATGTAGAAAAAAGAAAACTACTTCAGAAGCTGAAAGTTTTTAAGTTCATTTTTATTCAAGGTCCACTTACTTGGGAGCTTTGAAGTGCTTCAACAGATGAAGTTGGCATAGAAAAAGCTTGTAAGAGGAGTTGAGTGAAACAAACATGAACTCTCGTTGGGGTCAACTACAAGATTAATATTTATATTTCATTATTACGTCTTTACACGTGAATTGGTTTCACAGAAAAAATGACAACAGCAAGAAGGTGAAGTCTTCAAATTGCTTCTCAGTCAGCAGATCATTAAAAACACAATTATTAAAAAAGGTTGCAGATCACTTTTCTCTTGACTGAATCAATCCTGTCATTTTTATGTTGCTGCTGTACTACATGCAACCTTTCTGCATGTGTGTACATGTGTGTAAGTGTGTGTGTTTAGTGCCAAAGGCTCCAAAGTTTAACTCTGCCATATTGTTTTATTGAGGTCAACAACAATTCCTGAGGTGGCGGCCTGAGTTTTCCTGGCAAACAGCGATTGTGAGCCGCACCTCCGCCCGTTTCGTTGAGGTTAAGCCTTTACACACTCGACTGACTCCTAATAGTTGAGCAAATAGCTGCCCTCAAGCCTGATACTGTACTCGCTGCCCAAAAGGGTCTTACTGGACTCAGCTGAATAAATAACTGGGATCCTAATATCGCCCTGCACGGCAGCTGGCTCGTGTTTGTGCAATTACCGCCAGCTCAAGGGGGAGGCTGTGTGATACTGGACGCTTCCTGGGATGCTTTAGAGGTTTTCCCCAGGACCAAAGCGCAGTATATCTACACCAACCTGTAGAATATTGTGCTTCCACTGTATGCATGCTGAGGAACCTCAGGGGCAACAACTCCAGGCAACAAAGCTGAGAGCTTCTCCCCCTCGTGGTATGAAGGGCCTGCAGAGGGGGCAGCCACACAGGTATCAAATTGAAGGAGTGGTCCTCTGGAAAGTATGTGAGACAGACAGTGCAGCATCTCTTGGCTCTGGGCCTGTTCTCAGTCTGTGAATTCCTCCGTCTCCCCACCAAAGTAGGGGAAGGGGGGGGGGGGTGACAAACACTTGACTGTACTGACAGTAGTGGAGAAGTGACTGTGTGTAGAGGAGGTGGCGCACAAGACTTGAAACTGTATGAGCTGCACATACCAGAGGAGGGTTATTACAGGCAGGAATCCTGACAGTGTGTGTGTGTGTGTGTGTGTGTGTGTGTGTGTGTGTGTGTGTGTGTGTGTGTGTATTTAAGCTATTTTCACACATGCAGGTTTAGGCAGCAATTCGCCATGACCTGACAACTCCTCCTCTTACAAAACTCTCCCTGCATATGTGTGTGTGTGTGTGTGTGTGTGTGTGTGGCCTCATTTTTTGTTTCATATGAACAGAAAACTGTGTACAAACTGCAGCGCATACCACAAGAAAAATGCCTGCCAGCGTGCAGGGTTTACACAGCCAGCCAGCCGCAGCCCTTTGTCACTGTCAGGAGGGTGATTTACAGGAGAAACCCAACACTTGAAGCAACAACAAAAAAAAAGGAGGTGGATGAGGAGCCATCAGTGCCGCGCACACCGGATCTGTAATCTCAAAAGACGACTCACGATGATGCTTGTCTGGTTTCCTTGGAAAAAAGGCTGAGCGCTTGCGGAGCGCACTCACCTGCTGAGCTGCAGCCCATAAAGCCAACGTCTCTGTGCGTCTTGACCTTCACACACACACACAAACACACACACACACACACACACACACACACACACACACACACACACACACACACACACACACACACACACAGGTAGCGACTGCAGATTGGATTATTTGCACTTTGGAGAGTTTAAAAGGCTGTTTAGTCTTGCATCTCCTCTCCAACATCTGTCTATTCACTTTCCTGTCAAACGCTTGGGAAAAGTGGGCTGTACACATACACACACACACACACAAACAATCACACAGTTGTGTTAAAGCACCACGGGAAGCCACAGCGTTGTTTACACCAACTCCAAAATCTGCAGGGCTTTCAACTCAGATCCCCCCTTAATGCACCGACTGGCGAGCACGCAACTTTTTGGAGCTCGTAAAAATCGGCCAAAAACCTCGTCTTCATCCTTGAATCAGCTCTCTGTGGCTTCTAAATGAAAGAAAATATCAAACATATCATTATCTCTCTCTCTCTCTCTCTCTCTCTCTCTCTCCTCAGGTTGCTTCCACTCATCAGCTGCTGCTTTGTGTAACAGTGCAGGAGGGGTCATGTGTAAGAAGCACCTTGAACTCATATCTCTGTTTGACAAGATTGCGTCACTGTGTCCCTTGTGGCCTGTCTGCTCTCTCACAGCGAGGAGGGCGAAAGGCTGAACAGGTGATTTTGAAGCCGTAGTGCTCAACACTGTTGCTCGGACAGCTGTGTTTACACAGCGGCTGATAGACACCATTTGAGAAAAAAATCCACACGGGTGATTTTGTTGTGTGTTGAGGCCGTCTGAGGGAGCGTTTTATATAAATCCACTGCAGGAGAGTCCAAAGCTGCTTACTGATTACTAATCAAATCAGGAAATAAATATGATTAATGAATGATGGGTGAGCGCTCAGGTGCAAAGATGTGCTCCTCTCTGACTACTTTTGGGATTCTCTCTCTCTCTCTCTCTCTCTCTGGGATCAATGCCTGATGTAATATTGCAGAGTCAGCAGAAAAAGCCCCCAAAAAAAAAAAGCAGAGCAGGCAAAGCAAACAAGAGGGCAGGGTGTGTTTGAGTTGACTTGGGTAAGAGAGACAAAACTGAGGGCCTCACAGAGACAGAACCCCCCCCAAAAAAAAAAAAAAAAGTCTGAAGACTACTGGGAGCAAATATCTTGAGCTGACACCAGTATGATAAGGACTGGTGGGGAGGATAAGCTCCACCATGCAGCTTTGTTTACACACACACACACACAGCCGTCAGAGCCCGTTTGTAAACAACTTTAACCTGTTTTTTTGGGGGGTTTTTTAAGTGTAAAACTACTTCAAACCCTAAATATTTTATTATCTTATATTAAAAAAAGGCAGTGAGAGTGCAACCCCCCTCCCCCCTCCCCCGCCACACACGCAAAACTATGTAAACTTGGCTGAGCTGAGCTGTAATGGTTTTTAAATAAAGCTCTTTGCAATATCATCCAAACACACTGAATGAAACATGTCCCAATCTGCAGTGCGCTGCCACGTTTCTCCCCTCTCATGCAAAGCAGCCTCATACAGTATTGAGTGAGTGTGAGTGTGTGTGTGTGTGTGTGTGTGTGTGTGTGTGTGTGTACTGCACTCTGCATGCATGGGTACATTTTTTTAAATTTTTTTTTTGGGTGACTTACTTTTGCACTGCAGGTCCACCATGGCCTGGTACCACTCGTCCTGGTCCCCCTCGTTGTCCGCGGCGATGGCGAAACTCTCGGCCCGGGTGTAGAGCACGATCATGTGCTTGTTCTTGGAGTCGGCGCGCTTGTTGATGTTGAAGCACGTCTCCAGAGCCACGGCTTTCTTCGGGACGGGGGCCTTGCCGCGGAATTTCTTCTCGCTCTCGTAGTACTCCAGGCGGGCCGGGCCGCGCTCCGAGGCGGCGCGGAGCACGAAGTACCGCCGGTGCATGGACTTCTGCTTGCGGAGGTAGCCGCTCTTCCGCACGTCCTCGCAGCTCTGGTGCTCTCCGATCGCTTGGCTCTCCATGACACCCCGGTTATAAAGCAACTTAAATTCCTCTCCCAAAAAACAAAACAAAAAAAACCTTTCTTTCTTTCTTTCTTTTTTTAAATAATTGGTTTTAAATCTCTCTTATATTTCTGCTAAGTTTTACAGAGGTGATTCAAACATTCCCCGGCTCCGCTCCCCTCCCTCTCTCCCACATCAACGCAGGCATGTGAGAGGGGAGGTTTGGGGCTGCGAGTCCCGGAGCTTCAAGGTTTTTAGTTTGCGGCTGCAGCCTATTGTTAGTTTTCCTCTTCTTTCTTTCTTTTGGTTGTTTTTGTCTCCCAGGGACGGACGGACGGGTTCGGTGCAAGTTTTTTCTTTTTCCAAGGCGCACACGGACGAGCACATGCGGCGGCGGCGGCGGCGGCGGCGCAGCGCGGCGCGGAGCTCCCCCTACTCTCTCCACTAGCTACTACTGCTGCTGTCTGAGCGGTTTAATCCCCATTTACTGCACATCACAGAGTCCACAGCGCGTCCTGCTGCACACTGTCTGTCTCTCTGACTGTCTGTCCCCCCCCACCACCACCCACAGCCCTGCTCCGGTCTCGTTGCTGTAGTGTAGAGAGGAGCGGAGCGGAGCAGCTACCGTGGAGGAGCAGGACTGTCACTCACCGCTGTACTAGTACTCTGGAACAACGGGGCGTTCACGGACACAGCCCGAGCTCGGACAGCAGAGCTCCCAACTCCTCCGACCAACATTTCTATGAGTGCATTCCAGTGGATTTAATTATAGATAGAGATTGATTACTTTATTAATCCAAATGGGAAAATGCAGTAAAACAAACAACTATAAACTGAACTAACATACGGTACATATGAAAGTTACTCGTGATATTCTGTGCATAATAATATAGCAAGGTTTTAATTGTCTAGATGAGTATTGGGAATCTATACAGTCACACAGTTACATACATGTATGTAGAATATACTGTAGTAACGTGTGTGTATTTATGTAATTCACACGTATGCAGAGTAAACATTACTGGATGAGGAGAGATAAATAAGTATATTGTCAAATGTCGGAGAATGCATGAAGAGTTTGTACTAGTAAAGAGAGAACGTCAGGTTAAATCCAGTAAAATGAGACACTCCAGTCTTACTTACATGTTTATAAGTGACTATAAGGGTGTTCACGTTATTAAAATAATGTGTGTGTGTGTGTGTGTGTGTGTGTGTGTGTGTGTCTAAAAATCTCTTCAACTATTGGTCTATTGAGAAATATCCCCCCAAACAGAAATGTTTCCACTTGTCTGGATTCATCTGTAAGAGATCCTGCTTGAGGCAGACATTTCTTATATCTGTGCATTGTGCATGTGCTCTGTTGCCTCCAAGTACCCTACATTGCACACAGCATATAACACAGACTATATAGTGCCCGGAAGTTACATTATTTGCCCAAAAATCAACTAATTCTCACCAAGCTTTATTCTTAGGAATATGCAGCATGTGAGCACAATCAAAACAATAAAAAATAAAGAAGTTGTTAAATTTCCTAAAAAGTCTGAAATTAATTAAATTACATAATCAGTTGATACATAATGAAACTGGAACTTTTCTCCCTTAAGGTGAGCATCCTGGACAGAAGCCTGCTTTGTCCTGTTAACTGTAATCTATTATTATTATAATTATTATTATTATTATTATTATTATTAATAAACAAAAGTGAAAACTGGACCATCTATTACAGATAATTATTTGGTACAAAGAATCCTAAACAGTAATTATTGCTTCTCGTATCCCAAAGCATTGTTTGTTTTTATTCTGTTAGTCTTTAGTAAATCTTTCAGAGGTACATTACTGGATTTATTAATATAATCTGGTCTAATATAATGTAATATAATCTCATATGTGTCACTTTTGAATTAATTAATTAATTATTCTATGTATATATATTTCTTCTGCTGGTATAACGTGACTTTTTTACATTTATAAAACTTTTATTGGATCTTATCTGTGGTTCACTAAACTCACAGTCCCTATTTCCCACAGCACCTGAAGGCAGCAACACTTCCAGTGTGTGTGGAGTACTATTTCAGCGTTGGCGCTTCCATGAGTCCATCCTGTTCTATTTATTGTGAAAATCCCCCTCTGTCCTAAATTAATATGTTAATACATTAACTCTTAAAGCACCAGTCTAAACATTTACTACCTCAAATGCAGCAGGAGGTCACATCAAAATACTTAAAATCTAGTGAAATCCTTTTAAAAATACAGTTTTTTATTGTGATTATTGAACTGTGCACAAACAGCAGATTAGCCTGCTGTAATTCAATAAATGAGGTATTTATGGACGCTTTATTTCTGCCACTCAGACTGTCAGTGAGTACAATGATATTGATCTGTTTCGACAGTCTGGTTGAGCAGTAAAGCCTCTCACTGGGGCATAAATCCCATCTAATAATGCAAAGAATACATATAATTAATATTCATGGTACAGATTTTTGGATTTACTCTGAATGTAAAATGATGAATCATTTAAAAGGGGGCCAATAACGACCACTCTCATAGCTGCAAAAAGGGGGTTTCTATCTTTGTACTGAATGTTTATGCAGTATCAATGTTATGTAATATGCATCCATAAGTAACCTTGTGCACGAGGTCAGAGAAAAGTGGATGTCACGCGCCCCCTGCTGTTTAAAGACAATCATTACAGCCTTTAAAAAAAAAAGAGGTGAGATATAAGAATATAGTATTTTTGTTTATGAGATTTTAAATAAACACTCAGAGCCAAACAGTCTTAAGAAGCAACAAACTGATTTTATGAACATGAATACTTTGTCGTTACAAAGACGCTGTTACATGAATCTTTCTTTTTCCTTTTTTTTTTTGGCAAAATAAGGGAAATTAACTTCGCCTCCATGTCAACCGAAAAACAAAAACAAACAAAAACAACAACAAAAAAAAAACGAGAAACATTTTGGTCCGGTACATGAAGCGATAATGTTTTTATACACATTTAAGTTATTCTGAAATTGCTTTTACATTCAGTAGCATCTCCTTTTAGCCCTCTAAGCGCATGCAGCCTAGGAGTAGACAACATAAGATTTATCCTTCAAAATGGAAACCTGACAAACAAACAAACAAACAAGAAAACAAAAAGAAACAGTGACGAATGCAAAACATGTTCCACACACACTCTACTACAGAGAAAAAGCCCGTCAACTCTAATTCACGTGCATCAGGAGGCTGTTAAGGCTGTTATAACCATCTGCAGGAACTCGTGATGCAACCGGCTTTTCCTTTGGACATCTCAGAGTTTGTTTGTTTTTTTTCAAAGAAGACAACGCTGACGTAATTACCGGCGGGCTGTTGGTTTTTTTTCTTTTTGCACTTTTAAGCAGGAGATGAAAGCAAAATAGCAGCAGCAGCGACGTATGTGTGTGTCTGTGTGTGTGTGTGTTGTCATATAAGTGTGTATTTCTGCAAAAATCATAGAGGCGTAATTTTACTCGCGACTCCCACAGAGCCCTGAGGTGGCGTCTACTGGCACACAAACACCTTCTGACATATTGACAGCAAGGGGGGGCGGGGGAACACTCTCATACACACATCATTTCATAATTACATTCACACATTTTTTTTTTCCTCCACAAACACGTAAACACAGACGAGAGGAGAGAGAGAGAGAGAGAGAGAGAGAGAGAGAGGAGAGAGGAGGGAGGTGGGGGTCAAACACCTCCCCTCCAGAGGGTGAAAATACTCCAAAGGCATTGAAATGGCAGCGACTCCTCAAGTTCACTTCACTCCCTCGGTTCCCAGAGATGGATGGGTGGGTGACGTAAGGGGAAGGGGGCAGTGTGTGTGTGTGTGTGTGTGTGTGTGTGAGGGGGGGTCAGATGAAAGGATTTCGCGACGTCCCTCGACTGGGGTAAACATTCCCCTGAAAGACAAGAGAGGCAGGGTGAGAACAAGCGGAGAGGACTTTACAACACTTCCTGTAGTTTGCAGAAAAAAAGAGAACTTGCAAAAAATACCAATGAGCCCTCCTTCCTCCCTCCCTCCCTCCCTCCCTCCCTCTCTCTATTTCATCACCCTGAAGTGCACTTGGTGCCACTTGTAGCGAGCGTTCACTCACCGTAAACGGGTTCACCGACATCGGCCGAGGGACTTTGGGCTGAGAGTCGGACGCAGGGAAGGAGGCAAAACCTGAAACGCACGCACGTAACATGACAGGGAAAAAAACATGTGAAGACGGCACTGAAACAAGAAACCGCAGATGAGAACATGAGCCGCAGTGCCAGCAGGAGCCAGCAGGAGCCAGCAGGAGCCAGCAGCAGCTCTACACTCTCAGTGTGTGAATTGGTATTCCTGAACTGCTGCTACTGGTCACTGTTGAAATAATGAAACATCTATAGTGTGTTGGTGCCTCACAGCTCTTCAGTGTTTGATCTGCAGCCAGTGCACATACAGTACATGTCACACTGGCAGCCACAGCTGCAGTATATGTGTGTGTGTGCAAGGTTTTCAGTATGTGTGCCGTCATATAGCCACAGGAATAAAATGTTATGATATTCAATGTCAGTCGGTGCAGACTGACACATACACCAATTGTTCCCAGATGATGTATTCTAATGACTTTTGTGATCGGCTGACTTTTCTTTTAGAGACACCACGAGGTTGAAAAATGTGATTTTGATTGAAATATCTCAACAACTGCTGGATGGATTGTCATTGAAGATCCTCACAGGATATATTGTGATCATTTTGGTCATCCTCATCCACCACTTAAATGAAACTGAAGAGTACACTGACTGATTATAAAACACACTTTACCGTTGGCTTCCTGGTTGCTGGCTGACTCATGAGGAAATGCATTCTGGGTGGTGGGTGCTGGAAAGGAGGCAGACGAAGGAAATACGGAGGTGGGCGAGGTGACAAACGCACTGGAGTCGCCTGGAAAAAAGATACACCCACATACAGTGAGATCAGATACAGCCAGTATATTGTACATATATACAGTATATATATATTATTATATCAGTATTGAAGTGTGTTTTATTCTCCTCTGTAGCATTAAGGCGACTCTCGTGTCAAATGTCAAATAATTGTGAAAAATATCCGTAGATAACGTCTCCTGCTGTCTTTTTTTGTCCGACCAACAGTCCAAAACCCAAGGATATTCAATTTAAATTAATAAAAAGCTGAAACCAGCCAATATTTGCCATATTTGTTTGACTAAGCAACTTAAATAATTGATCTATTATCTAAATTCCTGCCATTTCATTTTTCCTACTCGACTAATCAGTTAAGGAAATGATTGTTTTAAACTCTGAAGACTTTCTTCTGGATTGTAATCTGTATTTTAAGAATAATAAAGCTTCTGGATTATGTCATTCTGCAAAGTAATCCCAGAGACACAAACCCTATCTACAAATCTCTAAAACAGAACCACATCTTCTCATGATAAAGTCAACGTATTCATCATCATCTTTTTTTAAAAACTAAAGTTAAATTAAGTTACATGGTCAGGGTCGGGGTCAGGGTTAAAGCCCCGAAGATAAAACGTGTGTAGCGACCTTTTTCCATGTAAAAAAGCTGCAGAAGGAAGTAGCAGAGTAATGACTTAAGGCCCCTGAACAAGAGTCTCACCTCCTGATGCGTTGCTGAAGGGGTTACTGGGGGAGAGGGCAACAGGCTGCTGGGAGCTGGAGCTGAATGGGTTGGGGAAATCTGAGACGCACAGGGAGAGAGGGGGAGATAATTCACAGTGTGTGGTGGTACATTCCTGTCTATTCAAACCAACGAGGCTCTGAGTCACACACTTGCTGCTTAATTAGAGGTGTTGGATGGCTTTAAAGATGAAGGAGCTGAGTGTAAATATGGTGCAGGTTAGCAGTTCGTGCTTGGTACCTACTTGCAAAGGTCTGGGAGCCGGAGACCGTATCAACACCGGGGGAACTGAGGACAAGCAGAAAAACGGACAATCAATGAGAAAGTGACCTTTAAAGTGGCTCCACGCGCAGGAAATTTAAAAATCTATCATGTTAAACAAAAGCTGATGTGACAAGAGTTTTTTTTTGTCTCTACCTGGCAGGAGTAGAGCTGGACGAGAGCCTGCTGCCGAAGATGGCGTTGTACTGCGGAGGACCACCAGGTGGAGCTGTAAACAGGCATTACACACAGACCAGGACATAACCTCAGGGCTCTAATGAGAGCTAATTTAAGACATCAAGTGCTACTATCATCTTGAAATGTGTGTAAAAAAAAAAATCTCACAAAGAGTTCAAACTCTTGATCTTAAGCATGTAAGTCATCAGAGAAGAAAAGCATTACAAATCCCCTGAATTAAATATCGTCTCTGTGTTCAGCTTGATATGAATCAAACTAGGCCGGAGCAGAAAATCAATAACCTCATTACTCTGCCAAGCAGGGGAGGAGGCCGCGATGAAGGTGGAGAACAACAACGCTTCTTGTAGAAAGCTCGAAGGGCATTCAATTTATAAAAAAAATTAAAAAAAAAAAAAAAAAAATGTATCAACAGGGTGAATCCTACCTGCATTACAAACACAATGAACATAATTCAGCTGCTGAAAGCCTTGGCATTTGGAGTAAGGATGTTATGCAACCTAGTTGAGCTGGCCATAACAATCTGCATCACACGCACACTCCAACTCTCTGCTTCTCTATCTGTTACCTAGTGGTGAAAGAAGTACTCCTTCACTGCAGTGGAAGTGCCAGTGTAAAAAATACTCTGTTTGGGACTCAAACTGTTAATAAAATGAAGCCACCTCAGATGTTTGGAGGGAAATCAATCACCAATCTTTGGTGACACTGAGCTCCAACTTCATGCTGCTATTTCACAAGGGAACAGCTGGTTTAATCTTTAACAGTGTGTTGTATTTTATCAGCTTATCATGTGTTTTAGTCTGAAAAGTAACAGATGCATCTGTTTAGTGGCGTTGTACTGGAGTAAAAGTGGCATCAAATGGAAATGCTTAAATAAAGTGCAAGTACCTCAAAACTTTACTTAAGTACAGTGTTTAAAACATTAAAGGCGTCTTTGTTCCCCACCTGTGGCTGAGGATGTGTCGGAGAAGACGCTGTCCAGCTGTAACACTGCAGCGTATCTGTCCTGGGCGTTGGAGCTGCTGACTGGCGGCGTCGTCTGGCCAACACTTCCAGGTTGCTGATGATGCTGCTGGGACAGAGACTGGGGCAGAGGCTGCGCCTGAGGATGGCTCAGACCTCCAAAGTCGACGCTGAGAGACTTGGGGAAGGCCCTAAAGGGTCCCGTGGCCCCCGAGGCCGATATTGTACGACCTGAGAGCGACAAAACCGGGCTGAGCGTCAGTGCAAAGACAGATGAGCGTCAACTTATTCATAACTGATTTACTCTCTCGTATTAAAGTGATAAAATAATCTAATTATATAAAGTGACTTATCGTTGAATTTCTATTTAAATTAAAGCAACTTAGTAAATACATAATTAAGGAGTTATATTACAAAGCAAGACTGAAACACAATCATATCACGTGGAATTGTTCAAATCTTGATTGAACCTCTCAATGACCCCCACAAGGTCCATTTAGTAGCAGTTCTGTAGGTTTCTATCATATCACTTGATCATCATCAGCTGATGAAGTTGTCACAAGGTTGCAGATGATAACATTTCTGAGCATGTTAAGAACTTCTAGGTTCAATGTTTTAAACCTGGGAAACAGCAGTTTTACCTAAAAGTCCATTTAGTAGGTGTTCTGGAGCTTTTGATCACTTCAGTTTTCAGGACACAGCGGATAAGAAGTTCTTAAAGTGCCCAGAAAACTTTTTAACTTCTGCTAAAGATCTCACGATACAATTGAAAACTACTAAACAACTACAGACTAAGACTGAAACAAATTCAGGAATACTGTTTATCAAACTAACTCCAGATCAATTCATGGACATTAATCAGATTCTAGCACATATTGTTCTGTACAATGTAGAAATAATATTATTATTGATGTGGACAAATACAAGCAAAACCACATAAAACAATCCATACACTACCTAAAACAAAGCCAATTGTCTCATGCTAGTTTAACATTTTCATGCTTTGAGGCTTCTCAAATGCAGGATCAGTTTGACATATAAAGTGGCATGAACAGTCATCGCGGTTAAGCATTAACAAAGAAAAAATCGAAAGGCACAGCAGCGAGCCAACAAGTTCTTGGAGAGTATTCAAAGCACCAACCACAAAAATACAATTGTTATACGGTAACAAAGGCAGGAAACTACGATTAACATCTTTGCAGGTAGCAAGCTTTCCACAAAACATTAGCCACAGAGCATGCTAGTATCAGCCAAAGTTGTTAGCATGGGGATACAACTGAAGCGGGTGTTACAGCTTGTTTTCCTCTACTGAGGAGTCAGTGACAGAGACCAGACCAAACTTGATGCAGGTTATCTGAAGATATAAAGCATGCCAAAGTCAAGCTGCATGTTTTTGGGATGTGATCATACACCACTGCGGGGGCTGGAGATATGGGCCTATCTCTGCAAACATACCTGAACTATCTAGAATACTTGGTTGGGATGTTAATGTGTGTTGTGGGATTACAGCTGCGCCCTACATAGTTTTTAAGTGCTTCAACACCAACGTGGTGCGAAATATCAGCGGCCCTCTGCTGACGGGTGCAGCAGCAGCTACGGCCTAAAAATAGCATTACTTTAAACTTGTTCTTTTTCCTCTGAGGGAACAGTGTGTGTGTGCGCCTCTCCTTGACCCTCCCAGCCTTCAGATCTGGGCTTTGAAGTGGGAAACCTGACTGATGAAGAAAAATATCGACCCCATTTGCGGCATGTGACACTGGCCAGCCGTGACTCGGGTGGCTAAATGAATATAAAGTGCCGTGTCTCCCCTCTAAAATAAAGCCAAATCCACATGCACGTGAGCCACGGTCAGCGCCGGCACGGCAACACAGTTTTATAATGAATGATACAGCAAGGAAGAGCTTATTGATCTCAGCCATTCAGCACACACTCAAATGCATCAGTTGGTGCTGTGTCTTACCTAAAGTGAAGTGGTTTTTGAAAGAGCTACTGGCTATGAGGTCGGGGGAAGAGACGAGAGCGAGATAAGACAGACAGAGACAGAAAAGAAAGAGGGATAAAGGAGTGGATAAAAGAGAGGAGAAACTGTCACTGACGTCACACGAAACTGTTGTTCCTGCTGGTGTCTGCAGCCAGCCGAATTTAACTTTTCATTAAAAAAGCAACGCAGTGTTCTACGATGATAACGAGGAGCCATTTTAAACCCACATGATATGGTAGGGGGAAAAAAAACACTGACAAGCTTAAAATTACGACCGCAAGCGAAGTAGTTTCTCTCTCTCTTTGTCTTTTCCCCCAAAGTGACGCTTGGAGCCAACAGTGATGAGCGGGACGGCGTCATCAGTGAGAATCAGTGAAAATATTCAACAATCTGCACATTCTGGGCAGCACATGGACACTATGCACTGCCAGATTGTACAGCTAGAGCCCCGCAGAACAGTACAGGAAAGGGTAAAGTATCTATTTTTACAAGACGATCCATGTAGCTGCCTCACTTTAGGATAAAAGGTGCAACAGAAGGAGGAATTGGGCTCACAAATATTGGAAACATAATGGTAGTAAGCATGTTTGTTTTGTATATTCGTCATCAATATGCAAAAGACACAGGCTAATACAGTATATGTAACATTACACTCATCTAAATAACAGTATTTTCTCTTTCCTCTAGCTTTTCTGATTGAGAATTTGTGAGTAGG
The DNA here is from genome assembly GCF_905237075.1 of Dicentrarchus labrax. Taxonomy (NCBI): domain Eukaryota; kingdom Metazoa; phylum Chordata; class Actinopteri; family Moronidae; genus Dicentrarchus; species Dicentrarchus labrax. The sequence goes on along the minus strand of NW_026136717.1, from coordinate 12,185,706 downwards.
CTGATGCCGAAAACACTTTCCAGTTCGATTGAGACCAAGAAGGAACAGAAAAACGAGGGTGCTGGTGAGGGACACACCTGAGGGCCGTGGGAGGGCGGGGAATGAGGGCGCGTGGCTCTGAGCTCCCAGCGCTGACGACAGGGAGCCTGGCCGCTGTCGTTCTATCCCACACATTGTGGGATCTGTGTCAGGGACAGACAACACACAAAGAGAAAGCACAAACAGGTGAAGGGATCGATCACATTCAGGCCTAAAATATCTACTCCTCCGATAAAGATCGGCCTCCGACCTTTCAGAGGGGGGTCTCTGAAGCTTTGGGAGCGCGACGGCCGAGCGGTGAACACATCCGTCCGCATGTCGGCGGGGGAGATCGCAGGAGCTCGATCCCATGGCGGCAGCTGGGACTGAGACTGCAGGACAAGGACATAGAAAGGAAAGAGAAAAGAAGCAGATGGGAGGTAGAAGGAGAGAAACAAAAGGCAGAAGAAGTGAGTCTCTTTCATGCTTTCTCAATAATTCATAAGCAGCAGCTTTGATGTCGAGGCTACCTGGGCCTCTCACCGTCCGACCCATCAGTCTCTGTCTCTCTGCAGCCGTGTGGAAGTGAATTCAGGTAGTTTCTTCACCTTCTATTCTCTTCTTCTTCTTCTTTTTTGGACACTCTTTGAGCTACTTGTCTCTTTTCCACTTCCTCTTTTTTCTTTCCGCACCAACCCACTTTCTCTCTTGAATCCTCATTCTCTCACTTTCACTCCTCATTTAACTCTGTTACTCTCTCAAGCCATTACTTGCACAAACAGGGACACATTAAGCTCTCTCTCACCAGCGGCCTCGTGGACCTGGCGTTGGGGGGCAGGTTATGGGAGGGGGCCTGGTTCGCTAAGGGACCATGGGAAGGGGGCACGGCCTGGACCCCTGGGCTCCAAGGACCCTCGACATCCCTCCGGTTCTTACTTTTGGAAAAATGCCTGAAAGAGATTATTTGATCCCGTTAAAATGAGTCTGTGTGACTAACTTGACATTTAGTCAGTTATCCAACTATCAAACATGACAAAGAACATTTCTAGGGCCTTGAAACTAAACCCAAAAACTAGACTGCTCTTTCATTCCCAGCATGAAGGCAGCTCTTATCCTTGAGCTAATTCTGAGTAGGCGTCCGCATTTCAAACAGGGAATGTCTAAATTTGGAACAAACGTCATCAATTGTTGTTTGGATCTAATTTTGCCCTGTTGTGCCCTTTTGGTTACTCTGAGTCTGCAGCCATGCTAGCAGCTATGTGGAGCAGCACTGAGGCACAGTGGTGCTATGAGCTAAATGCTAACATGCTCACAACAATAATAATAATAAACTTTATTTGCATAGCTATTTTCCCTTAAGTGATGTTTAGGACATTCACCATCTTAATTTAGCATGTTAGCACTGAACAATACATCTGAGGCTCCTGGGAATTACATTGGTTCTGCAGGTATTTGGTCATTAGTGGAAGTTTTGGACAAACTTTTAGTTTGACGTCATAAATGAAACACACTGTAAATATGAGTGGACGAGAGCACTACATGAAAGTCAGGGGATCAGCAAAGTCATTGGGATTCATCCTCTGGGGAACAAGAATATCTGTACAGAATTTGGTGCCAATTCATTCAGTAGTTGTTGAGATATTTCAGCTCGGACCGACAGACCAACATTTCTATCCCTACAGAAAAATCACTGGTTCCAACTTCTCAAATTTTGACAGTTTTAACTCTGTGAACTTAAGATTCCTGCCCTTTTAAACACCAAATTATAAAAAGATTAATAAATATAAACATTCGTTGCTGTCCGACTCACCTCTAATCCTTCACTACCACTGATCACATTAGTATGTTATGCTGCAGATGATGAAACCAAACTTCTCACCACTTTTTCTTCTCGTATTTGTCCTGTAGGAACTCTTTGAACTTCTGAGAATCCTTCATGTCGGAGCAACCGTCCGTCTTTGGGTCAAACACACAGAGCCAAGTCCTCCTGCCAACCTGAACACACACATAATGTCGGATAACAATTAAAATTTGTGACAATTTGGCCGGTCTTTTAGTCGCAAACAGATGTTCTCATCAGTGAGTCACGTCCGGTGGAAGAGTCAGAGTGCTGCAAATATTACTGCCCATGAATCATGACTGGCCAGATCACTCTTCAGAGGATGATGTGGACAAAAAGCTGGACGGTACACACACACACACACACACACACACACACACACACACACACACACACACACACAATCCCGGCCAACAGCGAGCTGATAAAAATGGTCGGCACTCATCTTGATAGCCTGAAACACTTCACCCTTTATTCGTGTGAGTGCTGCCCACGCCAGTGGTTCCCAAAACGGGTGCTGTTATTGAGCATTTTTAATAAAGTTTCACCAAATAATAGAAGAAAAAAAAAACACATGTTGTCATTTACATTAACTACATGTTTATATTTATGTTTACAAACATGACAAAAATTGAAGAAATAAGCTATAAACGTAAAAAAACGCATTTTAAAAACCATCTTCAAGCTCTCAGTGGTAGTCTTATTTTTGAGGCCAATATCGATATTTTATTCACAAAATAATTCTGTAACTATTATGATAATCGATTATTTGTTTAGGTAATAAAAATACTAAACATTTATTGATTCCACTCTTTACCTCATGTGACGGTGAACTGAATAATTTGGGGTTTTAGATGAAGACGTTACCCTGAAGTTTGTAAACATTTCATAAATCAAACTATTAATGGAGAAAATAATTGGGGGATTAATTGACAATAAAAATTATCTTTTTTTTAATGTAAATACACATAAAACATGTTTGATAAGGATCTATTACATTATTTTAAAGAGCTGTGTACTGAGTGGGTCCATTATGCAGTTATGAAGGTGTCCTGGTTTTAAAGAACTTGGGAACCACTAGCCTTTACACACACACACACACACACACACACACACACACACACACACACACACACACACACACACCGTACAGAGGAAATAGATGGTGGTTTGGGTGGGACAGACAGTGCTGGCCCTTTTGTTTCTTGGCACCGCGTGAGCTGGGCAGCAGCATTCTTCCCAAAAAAACCTCGACCACAAAGACTGGTTCCACTGGTAGCCACGAGGGACGTTTTATGTAGTCCGTATCAGAACCAGAGGAACAACGCGGACCAACGAGCCGCTGCTCCTCGGGTGACGTTACAAGTGATAATGTGAGAAAAAACATATTTAAATGCTTTTTTTTTTTTTTTTGGTCACTAAAAAGTGAACTACAGGTGACCGTAACTCACCTCGTTGCCATGGTTTTGGAGGAATTCCACTTCCTGTTGGGAGAAGGTTGTCATGGAGATAGACTTGACTCTATGGGGAGGGTTGAGGCCTCTCCTGGGACACAGAGGAGAGATGGAGAGAGGGGATTTGACAGTAAATAAGGCAGAAAATCTAAATAAGAAAAAAGGAAAGATTGTGTGGGTTTCCATTCCTCCTCTGAGACGGGACAAAGGTGGACAGAGCAGGTGGGAGAGGACACATCTGACACGTGACTGTGAATTTAAGGACAGGACTGGTGTAAGATAGAGGCGCTCCCCACACACACACACACACACACTCATACACACACCTTTGTGACAGAGGAAACGTTTGTTTTCAGTAACTAGAACCTCTTATATCTCCATGCGAGGGGGGTTGGTTGGTGGAGAGTGGGGGGGGCACAAAGTGGGACACTGCTGCACATGTGCAGGATTGCGCAATAAAGTGCTGAAACCGTCTTCCTGAGGAGTGTTGGGACTGGACTGAACATGCAGAACAAAATGTGACAGCACACACACACACACATACACACACAAGCGCGCCTACACTGGAGAGGAGCCTAAAGAGAGAGAGAGAGAGAGAGAGAGAGAGAGAGAGAGAGAGAGAGAGAGGGTAGTGTCAAACCTGCACCATGACGAAATGAACCGTAACTCAGAGCTGGCACATGACCAACTAGCGGTCTGTCGTTTATGAAGCTGTTGGAAGAAACGCACGGGAGAGAAAGAGAGAGGTGGACACTGCGTAAATTAATTTGTGCACACAGACCCTCCTCCCCTCACCCTTCCACCCCTCGACACCCCTACCGACCCCCCCGGCTGGCTGTTGCACCGCACACACACACAAAAAAAAAACCATAAGAAATAACCCCGTGAAATAAATCCGGGCTCTGGGTGGTGCGTGGTGCAATCTCAGGCCTGGCACTTACTCCGCTGGTTCTGTCACTGTGTGTTTTTGTCCTCCACACTGATGCTGAAATGTGCAGGGAATAGACAACCACCGAGAGGGAGGCGCGGCAGGTTATTTTATTATGGTTATTATTAAACTCACAGCATTCCGGAGCACGACGTGCAGACGAAGCTGCCCACCGTGATGTCGGTGTAAGTCACCCCGGGCTGGTTGCACTCGAAGCAGTGTTTGTTTACTCCAGACTGGGCCAGCTCACGGACCTTGCGGGCGCAGATCTCCTGGTTGTCCCGGTGCTTTCGGTTCGACATTTTATTCCTCCCGGTGCCTGGCGCACAGGCTCGGTTGTGAAGCCGGTGACCCTCCCTCCTCAAAGCCCCTCCGTTTTTTTTTTTAACTACATGGAGGCTCCTCACGCCCGCATTGTGAAAAAAACGGCGTTTATGCGGCTTCAACCCCTCAATGCGAGACTGCACGGGAGGAGAGAGTCAAGTCGCACAGAGAGAGCCGCAGGTGCACCGGAAACACTACAGATTCTCCTTCAAAGTAAGAGCGAATAACAGGTGACGCTTCAGATAACGGTGAGATTAACTTTTAGGTGGCCCTGTTCCTTTAAAAAATGTGTTCCAATATAGCCACTGGTTACCTCATCAAACTGTTAGTTAGTAGGTCAAGGTATTTTCCAGTATCTCTCTCTATCTCTGTGTATTCTGTGATTCAGCTGTTTTCAGAGTGCTTTGGCAGAAAGACGCTGAGAAAAGAAGGAAAAATCATCTTTTTTAAAAGATTTAAAATGTATTGTTGACCCTAGAAAGACTGCAGATGACACAACACTACAAGGTCCACTTGTGGCTTTAGCAGCTGGTTTTTTTTTTTGGAGCTTTTTGAATATCACATGATGATTAATAGCAGATGGAGATTTTTGCCAGGTTGTCATGGAGATGTAAAATTTCCATTTTGGCTTAAATGTGTGACACTGAATTGTCATCTGTTGAGGAAGATCATGTGATACAGTCGAAAGCGCCACAAAAATCTCATCTTGTGACTCTTCTGTTTATTTGTTTGTTTATTAAAAAAAGGCCTGTTTATGATTTATGACCCTGAAGACATTTGATTCATTGAAATCTAGTCTTTAATGCTTTTATTTGACAGCTGACAGAGAAGAAATGACAGGAAGTGGGGGGAGGAAGAGATGGGGAGGAAGAGATGAGGTTGTTGTCCTGACATGAACCAAGGATGTTGAGGTTTTATGGTCAGTGCTTTAACCCCTGAGTCACCAGAGCGAGCCCTAAAATCTAGTCCTGATACTTATTGGAGCTGATACCATAGTTTGCTTACATCAGTGGTTCCCAATCTGGGGGTCGGGACCCCCACTAGGGGCTGGCAAAGCTCCTCAGGGGGGCCTTCTTGATTTTAAAGCATGTAAGAAAACTAGATGACAATATACGCAATAGGCCACAATATCAGCATTTGGTTCGAGTCTGTGAAGAAATGTAAATGTAAAGTGTCTAATAGAGCAATGGTCAAGTGTCAGGGACAAGAAAACACTGAATATGTCCAAAAAGAAGCTTAGTAAGTGTGTATGATTGTTAACAATGATTAAAAAGCATAATACAGACAGAGAATTGTATAAAAAAAATTCCCTACACAGGAAATAATCAGCTGAAAATTCATACAAATGACTCATTAGACACGTTTCTTGCAGTTAGCTCACTGTTTGGGTTAATCGTATAGTTTTAATTATAATGTGAAATATCCATAAAATATATGTCACTTAGTCAGGGGTCATCAGTTAATAAATGATAGACAACTGGCTTATATGGTGCATGTTAAAGTGATCAAAGGGTTAATCGGCCTGGACCCTCGAGTATTTTAATGAGTGGGATACAGTTGATATTCAGCTCATTTTTATTTTCTGTACCTTTAACAAAGCTGTAATGGATGAGCTGTCAAAAGGTGCAATATTTGTATTCTATCCAAATACAAGCCTATATTCATTGTTTTCAAAGAGCCTACTAGTGTTTTAATACCAGCTGGGCCTTTAATTTGAAAATCCTGTGATACCTGTAACTCTGTGTGGTTTGACTCTTGGACAGATGCGAAGGGAATCTCCTGTCACAGACAAATACGAACCTGTCGAGCAGCCAAGTTAAACAAAAAAAACAAATCAAAAACAACACAAAAAAAAAAACACCCTAAACGTTTTATGAGCCTTCAGAAGCGACAGTCTGCCCTGAGTGTCTGACTGACAGTGTCTGCGCCCCTCGTGTGCGCCATTTACGCACACGCCCCCGTTTTTTGGCGCAGCGCTGCGCTCCTGACGCTCCGGCGCGCTCTGGAAAGAAGACCGATTATTTTAAAGGGAGCTCAGATAAGAACAGCTGGGCGAAGGGAAGACACAGTGAAGCTCTTTTGGTGAATACATATCGGTAAAGTTTATACAAAGTTAACTGAGTTCTGTCGTACTTTACATAAACTGATCTACAGTTTGTTTCTCTTTCTTTTTAAACCTGTTTTTCTTGCCCATCATACAAATATTCCCACGGCATCATCATTTTAAATACAGGTTATTACCAGAAAGCTTGATTGTCATCCCCGTGCTATTTATTTTGATGAAGCAACTTAGCAACACAACAGACCCAACTACGCCCTTTTCTCTGACGTCTGTGAAGATATGTGTGAGATTTGCACTCACTGGCACAGAGACAGAAACACTCTTATCCGTTATCGGTGGTCAGTGAACGCATCACGGCGCTGAGATCGTCTGATAGACAGACTCACAGTGGCGGGGGGGACAAATCTGCAACATGAACCAAAGTGAAAGAAGAAAAGCAACAAAACAGAGAGATTGTTTTCAGATGAGCTCTTCGGACCCTGCAGTGACTGTTTGTGATCAGCAGGGGGGGGCACTCACACCATGAGATAGATAGATAGGTAGGTAGGTAGGTAGATAGATAGATAGATAGATAGATAGATAGATATTTGTTATGTTTGTGTATTGCAACACATAGCAGATGAGCCTGATGAGCCGCTGTAATTACACTACCCTGCTCAGCAGTCAACCACAGTCTTTACTGTCTGACTGCAGCAGCCTGTTTTGGTGGTGATGATGACAAAGTGCAGATAGGTTATTTAATGTTGCCCAAGACGTTGAGGTGTTTTTGGGAAGATCTGTGAATTATGGAAGTCCCTTTTTTACCAGAAAAACAAACAAACCCATACCTACTCATGGTAAGTTGTGACTTACTGAATCAAATAAAGGTATTGATACTAAGTCAATGCTTGGTGTTGCATATTATCGCATATATATTTAGATTTCTTTTCATGCCCGGCCGCTTCCAGCTCTAAAGAGGGCTTGGCATCTCATATTTCTGACTTAGCAAGAGCTGTGGGAGGAACACAAATTAAACGTCCAACAAGAGTGGAGCTGCCAGTGTGGAACATTAAAACCAAGAGTATTCAGGATTTTTCTTGCCAGGCTGCGACTATCTGCGCCAACAGGGTTTTAATATCTCATATATGACTTAGTAAGTCTTAGTTTTGACTTTCTGTCTCATAACTTGTACATACCAACTCATAATCTTGACTTAATATCTCAGATTTCATCATTTTTAACATATTTACACACTACTTTTGAATCACTCTCTCATAACTTTGACCTACCATGAGTTATTTTTAAACTGGTTTCTCCTTTTATTTTGGCAGGGGTGGACTTCCATATAAAAATGTATTCACAGACAGAGGGTGGTTTATAAAGGCAGCCTTCTTCAAACCTCAACAAAAGCAACAAGAGACAAGGTTGTCAGACAAGAATACACACCCAGTCTCTGCATGTCACTTCACTGAAACTGAAAAAGTCGAACTGGGGAAACCAAACGAGGGGGAGAAAACCTCCACATGGCCCTTATGTACTGTATGCAGTCATAATATCTAATACCAGAGTTGGATTATAGGTAATTACCTCCATATTTGCATATGATGCAACGAAGCACAGGAGAAGAAGTCTCAAATATATATTAGGGACTTTTTTTTTTTAAAGTCTCACCTCTCATTTTGTACAGTTTCCTACTTCAAAACCACAATTTGCCATGAGTAAGAAACCCGGAAATAGTGAGAGGGGGTTGGACCTCGTGTGTGTGTGTGTGTGTGTGTGTGAGAGAGAGAGAGAGAGAGAGAGAGAGAGAGAGAGAGAGAGAGAGAGAGAGAGAGACTACTCCAGTCGGCACCCTTGGGAAGAAACATCCAATCCACCGGCTGCCATCTGATTTTGCTCTTATTCGTTTGGGAATATCGATCCGCACTGAGCAATAAGGGACTACTTTATCCAAGAGGAAACTTCGCGTCCGTCTGTAGGTCAGCAGCATCCTCTCCTCAGGCGCGCGCTCTTAAAAAACCCGGATAAAATGGTAATAAGGCGACTAACATCCCCCTGCGTTCATTCATAAGTGGTGACAAGTCGTCTTATTTGGCTCGGATGCGCGTCGGAGGAGGTTTCAGGCGGTCTCCCTTCAGCGCAGGGGAGAAGTGAACAGGACGAGCTCGCCGGAGGAATACAAATTATAGTTGTGAAAGACAGAAAAAAAAAAAAAAAAACCGTCCAACAAGAAGAATGAGTCGAGCTGCCGGTGTGGAGCGTTAAACACCAGAGATTTCGTTTTTTTTAATTTGTTGTTCTTATTGCCAGGCTGCTTTTTGTTTCCAGCCACCGAGAGGATTCAAATAATTCCAGTGTTGTTGTAGTTTTGTGTGATCTGCAAACAAAACGGAGGCATGACAGTCAAGCTGGACTTTGAGGAGTGTTTGAAAGACTCTCCGCGCTTCAGGTAAGAGTTTCACCTGTGCTTTGGTCCTGATCATGTAAAAAAAAAAGAGAGGGAGGGAGAGAGAGCCTGGGCTCTGAGTCCCCCCTGCAAAACACCAAAAATGTGTTAAAATTGGGCTAGAAAAAGTGGATAAACCTCATTATACTGATTAAAAACCAATATATACTTAAATATTCTCACATTGGTGGTCAAAAAAAGTTCATTTTAATGCATTTAATGTTTCTTAATGAGTTCATCTGAAGTGCCAACCACCAGCAGTCTGAGGTCAAACCATGTCATGTCACTGCAAGTGTTGGGGTCAATAAAGGGAAGGAGGCCTGCAGGGCTGAAAACAACTCATCTGAAGTCTGATGTTGCTGCTCTGGGCTGCATTTTGATGTGTCATTGAAACCCCGGAAGCTTATATTTGCATCTTTTTCTTCTTATTCTGCCCCCTTTTCTGAGATGTATTAACACACACAAACTTTCTTGACATCACCCACGCGAAGATCTACTTACTAGCTCATTTTAAGCCTTTAAAAACCCTCATTAAAAAGCCTCTAAAGTAGCTCAGTGTAGCTCTTCTGCATGTCAGACAAGAGTCCTCAATCAATTGTCTTTCAACACAGCGCCAGCATCTGGTGTAATCAAAAGGGAAGTGTCGCTAAATTGGTTTTGCAAGCAGCTCAAGAGAGAGTTTGGCAGAACTTGGGTGTGCCCTGCTCTGATGGTTTTTTGGCATCCTGCCTGAGTCACAGTGGCTGGTGTCGTCTCAGCTGATTTGGCATATTTCAATCCTGAACCTCAGCCTCCCTTTTTTTCCCCCCCTTTTCTCTGTTGCCCGTATTGAATTTATGAGGCTTGCACAGTGGTGGAAAGTTTGAGCTGTGGCAGCCGCAGCGGTGAGGGCTCGTGTCAGGCTGAGAGCAGAGGAAGGAACGAGGGGAAAGGGAAGGAAAAGGAATGGAGGCTCGAGTTATCACGCATATAATAGACACAGTCAATCAAACAGATAAAACAGAGAGAGAGAGAGTTTAAAAAAAGAAGAAGAAAACTGCACTGACAGCTCGGGACAGCCTGCTGCCTCCTGTTGCTAGGTAACGGTGAGGTGGGAGGGCAACAGGAAGTGAGGCGAGATGTGTCGAGGTGATCAACAGGAGAGACAGGAAGTGTGTTTTCTGTGGGGAGAACCACGGCGGAAACTCATCTTCAGCTCCGTCTTTAATTTGCTTTCTGACTGTCGCTAACGAACCCAGAAAATGTGACACTAATTCAGACCGACGTTAGAAGTGTTGTGCCTCTTTAAACTGAGGAATCTCTTAATCTCCCTCCCCCCGTTGGCCTCCTGTTGGGTTTTTTTTTTTTCAAACTTTTCTTTCCTTCTCTCCTTAGCTGACTTGTCATTTGGTCGTATTTCAAGAGGACATGACCTCAGACTTTGATTTAAACATCCCCACACAAGCAAACACAGAAAACACAAACAGTTACTGTCTGACCGGGGCCCTCCTCTCCTCTCCTCTCTTCTCTTTCCGCTCTTGTCTCGCCTCTCTCTCTCTTGTCTTTTTTTTTTTTCTTTCTCTGTCTCCGTCTGTATCTGTACTGTTGGTGGAAGGCAGCGGAAACCACATGGTTGAGCTGTTGGTATGAGAAGACACGAGAGGCAGAGAGAGATACTGACTGTTAGGCCAATAACCCCAACAAACTCGCCACGCACAGGACCTCTAAAGGCGCTTTTGTGCATATTTGTGAGAGATGGGAAGGCCGGCTCTTGTCCTCAGAAACAGAACTTAAGGGAATTATTGCGTTACTGAGCACTGAATACTTACAAGAGGGCCCATTCTGCAGGCCTACACGCCGCCTCCTTGACCCAGTGTACACCTGGACTCTGTTCAGAAATGCTTTTTTAAAAAACATTAGTTAAAAAATAACAGAATTATAGTACAGAAAGATGCACAGGGATTTTCCACTTCATGTGATGATGCAGCCATGAAGGCTTCACTGAGGCAATAAAACAACATAATACACGGTGTTGTTTGTGTATGTTTTTGAAAGTCTGAGGGGAAATGTTTTATAGGGGTAAATGAAAAGTTAACATATGAACATTAAAGTTGAGGTAGAGGCATTATTTGAACCCTGACGACCAGAAATATGCAACAGAATTCTAAAATAAAGTGTAAAAAAAACATTTTAAAACTTTAATACTTTTCATGTGTGTATTCTTCTTAATTACACAGTGTTGTTTTTGATCTGCTGATTGTATTTTCAATCTATTGGTTGCTTTATTTCTTTATTTAGGGACGATGCACATTAATAAATATGGCTGTAAATGTGCAAAATAAGGGCTTTTTTTTTCACCTGTTCCTGGACGGGTGTTACATAGTTACTCTAAAAAAAGGAATACAAACTTACTTTTTTTTAAGTAACTGGGGAAGTTTGTAAGCCCATAGTTCAAATAACGAAAAGAGAATATCACAGTTCGTAACTAGAAAGGCGATAGGAGAGCATAATAGTCCGGTTTTATGCAATCCTACACACCATTCACTTTAATTATGAAGAGCCAGAAAATCCAGTATTAATCCAGGAAAAATCCCATCCCTGATTGCTTATTTCTGACATTCCTGCTGCGTTTGTTTCTACGGTGATGTTAGATGTGGCTGTTACGTTGTGTTGTACATTTAGTCACAGGACACCATTCACTTTCATCACGACGGGTTCGTGCATGGGCGACGAATTTAAGTTATTTTTGCCGTAGGAAAGTAAAAAATACTTTGTGCATCCGCCACCGTGATTCAGATCGGCTCTACCTTGACCCATTCTACACCCACCAAGTATTCATGAAAACTAGGCACTTAGTTTTTCCACAGTCCTGCTGACATATAATCCCACAAGTGTTTCCTTAATGGCAGAAGTAAAGATATCATTATGTTACATTATTAGCTATAAATTAAAATACACAACATTCAAACCAAAGGAATGAGGAATATTGAGGTTCAGGTCTAAAATCTCAAAAGAGTTTTTAAATAATCCAAAAATATTACATTTACAGTGACAACAAGTGAACATTAGAGGAATTTGTAACCTGTGAATGTAATAAACAACAATTAATCCATCACTTAACATTTCTGTCAATACAGTTTCTGTCGATTTAATCGATTAATCAACTTTCAATTAATTAACTAATCATCTTGGTACTTTTGTCAGATTGACTAAATGTTTGGCTCTGATTTCTCTCCCTAACACGAATATTAGCACAGAAGGTTATTGTGTGTCATTTTAAGTTAAAGTGATTTTGTTTTACCCGTTTATGACTTTGTGTTATTTGTGTGTTTCAGAGCTGAAATCGAAGTCGTCCAAAACGATGTGAGTGAACTTGAGACACGATTAGACAAGGTGAGATACATGCATCTACACCTACGCACACTTTTTATAATATCGTACTGAGTCAGTGCTCTACTTTCAAAAACCTTCCCTCCAACACACACACTCACTCAAACACACACACACACTCAAACACTCAAACACAAACACGCACACAGTGTTGTCGGACAAACCCTCCCCATGTGAGGAGGCAGTGAAGTGAGAGGTGGGCGGTGGTGTTTGAGGTATGTTTCACCTGACAGCGAGCAGGAAGTAGCCGCAGGTGCTGCTTCCCCATCGTATTGTCCTACAACAGACAGAACTACTGTTGGTTCTGCTTTAATGCGATAACGTATATTCCCCATTGCGTGTTTGTGTTACAGTTTCAGATCTATTGATCTGATAGAGAGGTCACATGCTGCGTTTCTGTTCCTCGGTGATACTGAATGAGCTTGAGTCAAAACGCCACGTCACTGATGTGCATGAGTCCGCAGCAGGTTTCTACCTCTTGTTCAGTTTATCAAATAACAAACAACACTCAAGAAGTCCAAAACAAAGCACCTTGTTCACTTTCCCTGCGATGCATCATGTGGGGCAACAGGAAGATGCAGGGATTTAGAAAAAACTGGACTAACTGGGTTCAAATGCCTCAAGCAACTTTTATCTGATCTATGTGCCCTTGAGCAAATGAAAGCCGACACCTCACCAGCTCCAGTGCTCTGTAGCTGAACTCTGACCCTACTAAGAAAGGGAAAGAGAAATTCCTCTGCTTTCACGAGTAGCGTGCGTTTATTGAGATATTATAAGTACTTTAATCCGTTTTTTTTTTTCTGTTCTGCCGTGTTCTGATACCGTGGTATCACGCTGTAACATGCCCGGGCTGCAGACAGATAGCTTTTGGATAAACGTTTAAACTACGATGGAAGAGATAGTCGGATCTTTTAGTGTCGGTTAGAAGTAAAAGTCCTGTATTCAAGAGGTTCAAAATGTTACTTAAATGTTTTATGAGCAAATTATATTTTTATATTTTCCTTTGAAAACTACTGGCGATTTAAAATGCCATAAAAGGGAAATAGTCAGGTAAAGTACAAGTACCTCAGAATCGTACTTAATTCAGTAACTGATGTATTTAGTTGCCTTTAGAGAGGTGTGCTGCTGCCATGACGACATATCGATTTAGAAACCAAACAGACAACCTTTCAAGAGAGTTAACACACCACATTCTCCATGATGCCTTCAATGTCCCACTGGTATATCTGCTGCCGGCTCGGTAGAGGTGTAAAGTCTGCCATTCAGGAGACGATATCATATGTGCCCACTAACATAATTAACACATTAATTACATTAATGTTCATTTTTTTCTATCAGATCACAATAAAATTAAAGCATAAAGGTGTACAAGTTTTAATTCAAATGTAACGCTAACAGTAATACAAGAAGAGAGAAAGTCAGTAAACTAGCTAACGTTAGCCACCATAAGCTACTGGCTATACCAGAGTAGGCGAGGCCGAAACTGCAAAACCACTGTAGGCTATGTACTGAATCAAATAAGCGTGTTTGAAAAGAAGAAGTCAAAAGAATGTGTTAATTCTTCTTTTAAAAGTACATACAAGCCCAGTTTTAAAGCCCATTTCAACAAAGCTCTTTAAAAACGTCCCAGAAATAAGACTCTGATGTTGCTTCATGCCTGCTGGATGTGTAACTCTAACACGCTAACAACTGGGAGGGCTATGTTGCTGTTGTGTTTACAGCTTGTTCAGTAGCAATCAATTAATGTGGCTTTATGGTCTCCAGAGCAGATATAGTTTTACTGAAAGTGTTACTGTTGAAAATGTAATGCACGTAACTGTCGGTCTTTGTTACTAAATGGATAAAAAAATTTAAAATTTAAAAAAAAACACCTAAAACTCTGTTTGTGCAATAAAATGCAGCCCTGTAACATCCTGTACTGTTCTGGCTCTAATGAACTCCAGACAGTGTTTAACAGAAGCTTTAGGATATACTCACCATGCACAGTGATTACGCCCAATTATTGTAACCTCTAACTCTGTTTCATTGTCCTAATGTGTGGACTCCTGGAATAACTCCTCATTACGTCAAATTATTCATACCGATTATCACCGGCTTGTTAGTTCAACCTCAAGTGTCTTTCGTTTGAATGTTCGGGAGGAATTTGACCGTGATGTTGCACGTTTGTCTCGTCCAGCTTGTGAAACAATGCCAGGCGATGCTGGAGGCGGGCAGGGCCTACTGCCAGAGCAGCAAGAGCTTCGTCAACGGCCTCCGGGAGCTGGGACACCACTGCTCCGGGGACAAGATGATGGAGGTGAAAGGAGCACATGGGAGTTATTTATACACCTCTAATGTCATTTCCCACGATTATGTCACATTTATTCAAAGGAAGTGTTCGTTTATAACTTTTAAATATGTCTGGAAGGTTGTTTTGATTGATTAAACTGTCAAATTCTGCACTAATTATGAAACTAGGTGTTAAATATAAAGATAAACAACTTATATTGCTGTTAAAATATGATGAAATGCAGAGTCTAATTTAAGATGTCTGTCTTGCAGGAGTGTTTGGACAAATTTTCCAAAAAGCTGTCTGTCATCTTGGATGCACAGGGGGTGAGTCTGTCTGTCTGTCTGTCTGTCCAGGCCTTTGACTCACTGTCTTTGCACCACTGTGTCTGCAGTCTGTGGTCAAATGAGGCTGCAGCACACCGTTTGACATTCAACACTTATCTGTGCTCACAGTAATAGATGTGTCTCTGTCACCTTTTTCGCCTTTAGGAAGTGATTGAGACCACGCAGAAGTCAGTCAAGACGAAGCTGCAGACCTTTGTCAAAGAGTGAGTGAGCTGCTTGTTTGTTTCATCTAATCTTCTTGTTTCTGAGTGCCTCTCTCTCTCTCTCTCTCTCTCTCTCTCTCTCTCTCTCTCTCTCTCTCTCTCTCTCTCTCTCTCTCTCTCCCCCCACCAGCATTAGTATAATTCATACACTCGGCCACCTTCTTCAGACTGAGTCATTCCCCTGAATGTCTGCCAAGCATTAGCGCATGAAAAAAATATTAGAGGCTTATGATTCTTCATTTTCCTTCTCCTCGTACTCCTCGTCTTGCAGTCTGCTCTTATTAGTGGCCAGTGATACAGGGGATTAGATGAGAGAGGGGATGTCTCGGAGCATGTGACAATAGCGATTAGCTGGATTTTTAGCCATTTTGAATGTGGTTTAACCCTCTGAGCTGAGTCTGTTATCAAATGGCAAACAGGAGTGCATGAAAGCGGATACTCTTCTAGTAAGCTTTATCGAATGTAATACCACACTAAAAACAGTATTAATATACTATGGTGCAGTGTAATATCATGTGACAGAAAGAAATATAATGAGAAGAGTCTATTAAAATCCTACATAATGTTTATGCAAAACTGAAACAATGAAGTTGAAAATGTAAAAATGTATTGCATGGTGCTTCTATTCAAAGAAGCAATGAGCCCTTACAAGTAAATGATATAAATCTGCAGGTAAATAATAGAAGAAAACGTGACCAAACCTTCAAAAACAACCTGTAGTTTTCATTTAAAATAGCTTGTTAAGCTGACTCCCTATCTCACCAAAACTAATGTCACTAAGCACGACAATCCAACCAAATTTTCCTCCTTCCTTCCCGTTCTGTCTTCCAGGGACGTGCGTCGGTTCAAGGATGTGCGCAAGGAGTTTGAGCGCAGCAGCGAATGTCTGGAGGGGGCGCAGGGGAGGAACGCTCAGGCCCCACGGGGGAAACAACACGAAGTGGAGGAGGCGAGCAACGCTCTACTCAACGCACGGAAGGCCTTTCGGTCTGAGGCCCTGGATTACGTCCTGGAGGTGAGAAAGAAAGAAAATGCTGGATTTCCCCGATTTTTTCACTTTATCTCGAGCTACAGGAATAAAAGAGAGTTGCTGAACGCTGTCTTTTTATTCCTGTGGTTACTGAATCTAATTGAGACTGTCACACCTGCAGCAGGAACTGCACTTTATTGAGCTTATTGATCTTAATCTTATCTTCTATTTCTGGCTTTAACTGCCGCTGGCATTATATTATTTTAATATTCTTTTTAATATTCTAATTGTATTTATTTGTATATTTTATCGCTTTTATGTTCCTGACTATTCATTATTGCTGTCATCAGTGAAAGCCTGTGACTGCATGCAAACTAGACTTTATTGATTCATTGTCCCGCACTTCTGTGTGCTTAAAAACAAATGTATACAATGTCCACTTTAACTCAGAGTTAGTCACATAACCAGTGCATCCAGGTACTAAAAACAGCCTGGATAAAATATACAACAGCGCGTCTGATTATAGTTGTGCTTTTGCTGTTTTGAATGATAACAGGTTTTGCCTCGGGGCTTCTCTCCAGAGTTGTGGTTGTGGCTTCCAGAGGTTTAACTACCCAGTGAGCTTTTATGGTTATGGAAACATGAACACTGTCTCTAACCACTGCTTCCTTTTGTTTCAGATTAATGTCATTGAGGCCAAGAAGAAGACAGACATTTTGATGGCAGTGAGTTCATGTTGACCTATTTTAAGTTAATTTTGTTGCTTTTGTAAATTTGTGTTGTCTGCATATTTCAAATGTGTATTTATATATATATATATATTTTTGCTGCATACTTGCTGCTCACTATATCTTGTTATAAACAGTTCATGTAAGGTTTTTTTGTAAATAAATTCTCATGCTTCCTGTCAGATATTGTCGCTGATGGAGGCCCAGGCCCAGTTCTTCCAACAAGGGCACCAGTCTCTGTCAGAACTGGACGAGTATCGACGAAAACTGAATGAAGAGGTAATTGCTTGTTAGAGCCCGATTGATCTAATTTCCTTTGCTATAATTGTATCTGCACCGCAAATCTAGGTGCCAACATGGCGTTTGATGACAGACGTGACTCTGTACAGGTACTTACTAAATAAATAACAGCTGTGCAGAAAAAAAGAGACACACAAAGTCTTGTGTTTGGTTAGAGTCGAAAAAAATTACATTGTCAATATTTTGTTTTGTGGAGTTTTTGTCCTCACTAGAAATGTGTGTCTAAGTTAACTTATCTTTTGGTAACAACAGCAGAAAACTGTCCAGATACTATTCTTTGCTATAAGCTGATATTACCTATAAATTATTAAATGTTAAATTAAAAAAACAACAGCATAAAAATGCACCGTTGGCCAAATCAAAGAAGCAGTTTGACATTTACGATATACACTTATTTGCTTTCTTTCAAAAGTTAAATAAGAAGCTCGATAACACTCAGGTCTATATGCTAACCATGGAGCTAGAGCTACTGTCGGAGGTGATGAGCTTAGAAAGAGACCAGAAGCAGGGACAAACCGCTAACCTATCCCAGTTTAAAGTTTGAAAATATACCTTTTAATAATTATTAAGATCGAGAAGCTAGCTGTTTCCCCTTGCTTCCAGTCTTTATGCTAAGCTAGGCTAATTGACTCCCGGATCTAACTTCGTACTTAATGTACAGACATAAGATTGACATCGATCAGTCGATTAACCGCAAATAAATTCTGTTAAACTGCTGCACAAGAGGACTTCCCATGTGGCCATTGGAGATGTTATATGACCTTAAAAAAATCCCCTGTTCAAAGAAATATGGATTTATTACTGTTTGCACACTGTGATGAAAGGCAGCTGCAGAGATATTTATTTATCAGCAGTGAGCAACGAGAGGTCGACATTTGAAAGAAAACAGCTCAAAGGTCAAGATGTCCAGCGCCTAATGTGAAACAAAGACTTTATTTAGACGGCTGAGTTTGTTTAAGCGAGCTGTTCTCAAACCTAAAGAGAGTAACTGTTGAAGGACAAACCGATTCAAGACACTCTCTAGAGCACTGCAGCAGTAACCTCCAGCTCCACTAGTATGAGTGTATTTAAATTTCTGAAAGAATTCTTGTCCGTGCTGGCTGAAGAGTTGAGACTGAAAATGAGGCCCTGACCTTTTGAAGCTGCAGTGGACAAAACAATCAGACTACAAGGTTCCTTTAGAAGCTGTTCTGGAGCTTTTGAGCATATTATATTAGTATTCCTCAGAGCCTGTGGGGGGTTTTGACTACTTCTGAGCAATTGTTTTCTGAGCAGGTCTCTGTATTTGTCTGTATCTTCTGCTCAACGTCATACAAGGATGCAGAGGAGAGATGATGGGACTGAAAGGAAGAAAAAGCAAAGTTGTGCTACACACAATTTAGCATTTTTGTGTGTTTTTTGCTTGAAACTTTCTCTAAACTTTGCCTTTTAAGAAATGTCAGATTGTTTGCCTCCTCCAGCCTCTAACAGTTATTTACATGAGAGAGGTTTTGAGAGGACATAAGCAAAAATCGTGGGAATCACGGCTCTGCGTAATGGATTTTGACAATTTAGTGGTTGAGAGAGTTGGCCGGTTAAAGAGAAGATGTCCACAAGGCAGGTTTCAAACATTCAGGGACTCGATTCAGAATGTTTATTTAGGCTTAGAGACATTGAAGATGTTGGTAAGCCCTGTAAAGATTTAAACAAAAACATGTTTGTGTACAATAAACCACGTTGTAACTTTAATACCCAAAATGCTGTTTGGGTAAATTGCATCAGACATGTTCTTGACATCTTCCTAATGTGGCGGCTGGGGGGGCAGGGCCGAGGAGTAAAGAGATGACATCACACTTTCATCGTGACAGGAAAAAGTGAGCAACAACAGGAAATATTTCACATGGCTGTGTGCGTGCTTGTGTGTGTGTGTGTGTGTGTGTGTTCGTTCCTGCTCTTTGACTGTCCAAACTTTTTGCACCATCAGCCTTGAACATCAGCAGTATTATTGTTGAGTGTTTTTACTAAATGTAAAGAATTTCAAG